>NC_045127.1:11786646-12428064 GCF_007655135.1 Punica granatum | reverse complement strand
TACAAGAAGTCCAGGACATCAAGTGAACTTCCAAGCGATCTTGATCAATCTGGTGATGTGCCAGAACTGTTAAATTTGAGTGCACAGCCCCAACAAGGGACAGCCAGCCACCAGATAGATACATCTGTTCGCACCAATCTCGGGATCTCGACTAGTACTGGATTGGTGAACGAAGAAGAATCTAAAGAAGATCAGAGGAGTCCATATAAGTCGTTCGGTGATTTTTCCAATCCCAATAAGTTTCCTGATGTCAGCTCTACCAAGGAAGATGAGAAAGACGATGGAGAAGCTCCAAAGTTAGCCATCGAGATTGAGGAAATTGAGCAGTCCACCAAGGACCTGATGGCTCAATTTGACAATTGTGAGGAACGGCTTTTGCTCTTGCTCCTCTGGATCATCGTCTTATTGTCTATCCACAAGATGGTCATGTCCAAGTTCCAGGAGTTCAAGTCATCCTTGGAATCACTTGCCCGGAAAAACAGCAAGGCCAAGCTTTTCAAGAGGTTGCACTATTTGGCAATACAGGCGGATGACAAATTCAAGAAGATGGAGGCAAATGTAAGTCAAAAACTGCAGAAAGACCAACGAGGATCTATCATGGAATTGCAGCGTGTGCCTTATGACTTGCGCAAACAGACTGATGGACTGGCCGGAGAGGTGCTTGATTGCTTCATCGAGCTGGTTGTTAGATTGGACAGTTTCATGAACTATGTGGGTAATCTCGAGTCACAATCTCTAGTGAAGGGAGCATTTTCGGCATTGAAGCAGATCATGAAGGATATCAAATTTGAACTAATGGCTACTAGAAAGAAGATCAAGCAACTAGCGACCCTGTTGTCTTCGACTCAACTCTACAAATACAGTGAATATGGCTCGATTGTAAGAGATCTCATTGATGCTTGTGGAATCTCATCCCACGAAGTATTAGGTAAACAGCAGGATGAACTGGGCTTTACATAGGTGCTCTGATTAGCCTTTTTTCGTTAGTGGAGACTCAATGTTTCCGTGTTTTCTTCAGTTTTCCCTGCGGGTCGTATTGGTCCGGCCCATCAAGTTGTTCGACAAACTCCCAGAGATTGTCACATAGAAAATTACTTCAAGAATTATTGTCCATTCCAAGATCCAAATGTGCGAACTCTGCCTCCTTCGAACTAACGAATCCAAGAAGTATTTCTTGCACTCCTAGTACTGAAACTTGCAATGCTTGTTAAAAATGTGAAATCTGCAAGAGATCATCAAAATCGTAGTAATGAATCACCCGCTAACTTGTACACTGAGCAGGTAGTTGAACAGATTAACTAATTAGAGTTTTACAGAGTCCCTCAAGGTGATTAACACAAGCCAAGGTCAACCAGTCGGCTTGCTCTATAGCAAAGCTATGAGATATGGTCATCTCTTAATGAGAATTTTATTAGTAATTTGGAAATATATTATAGGTTGTGTAGCGACAATAATGCAGAAACAAACCCAAGATCGAGAATTCCAAACACGAGCAAGCCAAGCAACAAAATAGAGTAGAGAGATCGAGGAGAATCAAGAGACTGAGATTTTTGCGTGGTAAAACCTGAAGCGGGAAACGTCCACGGTGCAAGATCTAAAGAAGTATTAGTATAAAACTTTGGAAGAGTAAACCAGTAGGCCAAACTGGGCTTCATTTAGGCTCTTCGATATAGTTTTCTGCGTGAATTCATACTCAATGTTATTCGTTTTCCCTCATGGGGCTTATATTGATCGTCTTGAGCAAGTTGCTCAAAAATTTCCTGAGATTGTCGCATACAAAATTTCTTCAAGAACATTCATCGTCCGTTCTACAAACCAAATGTCCATACTCTGCCTCCGTCGATCTAGCATGTCCATGAAGCAGATCTTGCAATCTTATTAGTGAATTTCTCAATGTTTGTCTTTAAAAGTAAAATCTGCAAGAGATCATCGAAACTATTCTAAGAAATCACCGGCCAGTATGCTAAACAAGTAGTTGAAAAGATAATCGAATTTTGAGGTTTACAGAGTCCATCCAGTAGGATGATGAGAACGAGAACTTGAGATCAACACATATTTTACTCTCTTTTATATCTAACCATAGAAAAAGTTGTTAGAATTGAAAACACAATTTGATTCGATGAATAATTGTATCATGATCACGTAAAATTGTACTTGCTCTGGACATTTCTCAAGACAGAAACAGAAATTTCAGAAAGCTTCTGCTTTGGGGGAAAAAGATGTAAGCAACATAACATAACAAGGTTCAAAAAGTTCAGTGAAATAACAATTAAAATTTACTGCAAGTCCCAGAACATGCATGCCCCGTTGGTTATATATGTTTAGCAAATAGATTTTTCGAATGTCAATTCTATCTTCTGGTTATGCGCAGTAAATTCGTTAGTTCTAAAACCAAAACTGATTGAGATAAATTCTGCAGAATCTGTAGTACATCTGAATCTGCAAGATCGTTCCCAGTCCGGTCCTGCTTTTGTTTGAGGCTTGACCATTAATCTCGGGTTTAACCAATACACGAAGGATCCCTCACGATATAACATTGGATCGTGGCCTCCTGTAGATGAACTACATGCACTTAGTACACATGTTTCAATAATTTTTTTTTTTCGTAGCACTTGGAACAAGTAACCTTGAAATGCTTCTTTTACTGCATTTCTCTATCTAACCTCGTGGTCAGTCTGGCCTCTGAGGATAAATAGGCATTGAAAGAGGCCGGTCATCTGCGTGATGGTGTGTCGTAAATATGGAGCTGATAAGGAATTTAACTATTCATGCAACAAAGAGGACCAATGAGAAAAAGACAACACAATCTGAGGGTTTGACTTCATCAGAAATAAGTTAGAGGACCAAAATCTAAAAAATCCTTCGAGTTTTCTTCTGCATTATAACCGAAATAACTAACTCCACGCTTAACATATAAAATCAAAGATATCAGACTTTAGCTCCTCTCTCCCTCTCTCCCATCACACAATTGAATGCAAATCAAAGGTTCTTCAGTAGTTTCTCATTCCGTTCCCTCTCTTTCATTTCTACAGCCTGTTACTCCCCTAATTCTCGGGGACCATCCATGGCCGAGGAAGATCGTAATCGCACTTATTCTACAAGCCGTGACGGATCGTTTCAACTATCCATTTTCATCAGAAGAGCTGACGAAAAGATCGAGAGTGTCTACAATGATGGGAGAGTGGAAAGGAAATAATGAGATGATCCATGATGTTGAATCATTGAAGAGCAACCGCGAAAGCTTGAAGAGCAAGATGTATCACGTGATCAATATGTTATTCCACACCATCCGCAGAGACAATGCCATCGTAGTCATCCCGGACTGCGAAGAGGCCCTAGCTGTCCTGGAAGCAAGGGTTTGTAAATTCTCTAAGGTGGAAGAAATAATAGATGCTTGATTGAACAAGCTGCAAGAACTTCTTGAAGCAGCACAAGGCAAGAAGTCCAAGGATTCGAGTGAACTTTTGAGCTGTCTTGATCAATCTGGGGATTGTGCCAAGAGCGAAGAAAATGTAAAGGGTTCCGGCGAAGAACGTGAAATAGAGATGATAGAAGAGTCTATGATGGAACTATTACATCTGGTTGGACAGCCCAAACCTGGAAGGGCGGTGCACTAGATAATAGGTCAGTTGGAATCTTGGGCTCTTGACTTTTCCTGAATTGATTGCTGCAGGAGCTGCCGAGGTAGCTATCGAGAACAAGGAAAGTGAGAAGCCCAACAAGGAGTTGATGGCTCAAGCTGCTGATATTGAGGGACAGCTTTCGCTCTTGCTACTCGGGATCACTGTCTTATTCTCTATGAACGAGATGGAGATGTCCAAGTTCCAGGAGTTCAAGTCTTCCCTGAAATTGCTCACTTGGAAAAATAGCAACGCAAGGCTTGTCAAGAGGATACACTACCTGGTGGTAAGGGCAGATAACGAATTCAAGAAGATGGAGGTAGATGAGACTCAAAAGTTGCAGGGCCGACTAGGAGTTATCCCTCAATGCTATCATGCGACTGAGGACCAGTGGAGAAATAGGACTCGTAAACTGGTTGAAGAGGTGCTCGATTGCTTCATGGTTATAGTCGTTAAATTGTTCTGTTTCATGAACTATTTGGATAATCTCGTGCCACAGTCTCTAGCAGAGGGAGCGGTTCCCGGCATTGAAGTAGAACAATGAAGGATATGGAGACTGAAGAAAAAGCCATTGAACAGAAGATCAGAAAACTGAGGACCCTACTGAAGTACAGTGATTTCTTCTCTACTGTAAATGTAATTGCTGATACTTGTGGCAACAAGAAGTAGTAGATTTATGATACTAGGTGTTAAACAGTAGGCCAAACTGAGCTTTACTTTGGCGCTTCAGTGTAGTTTTCTTCATTAGCGAGACTCAGTGTTTTAGTTTTTTTTTTTTTTTGGATACCCGTGGGGCTTATTCATGTCCATCAAATTGTTCTAAAAACTCTAGAGACTGTCACATGAAAATTTTCTTCAAAAAACATCGTCCTTTCTACTATCCAAATGTGCCTCCTAAATTTCGAATGGCTTGTTAGTTTTGTTTTAAGAAGAGCTCAGTGGCTTCATAGTGAAGGTAAAATTGGACAGTTTCTTGAACTATGTGGGTAATCTCGGATCCAAACCTCTGCTAAAGGGAGTTGGTTTTCAGCATCAAAGCTGAACATGGAGACTCTATTGGAAGCTCCTAAACTAAACATCAGTAACTGAGGACCCAATTGCAGAACAGCGATTTTGGCTCGATATTTTGATCAAGTACCTGCTGATATGCTTTTGGAGTGGATTCCGAGAAGTACATGGACTGAAACTTGAAAGAGTAAAACAGTAAGCCAAAATCGGCATTACATAGATGCTTACATGAAGTTTTCTTACAGTGTTTTTGAAATCAATATTTTTGTGATTTTTGGTTTCCCCGCATAAAGGCTTATGGTCGTTTCATCAATTTGTTCCTCCCTGGACGATTTTGTTCTGCTGTGTTGTGATTCTATTGCGGGGACGTGATCTTGAAGCGTGGAAATGCTCATAATCTTTGAATCCATAGCGATCATCGGGGAATTAAGGTGCTGCACCAAATTTTCCCACCTTACCTGCAACATTTACTTCAAATATCCGATTTGTTCCAACACACCGGAAACTAATTAATATCCACGCAGATGTGCCTTAAAAGCTTTCCGATCTTACCGGGATTCGGAAAAATGCTGAAACTGATTGATCCTCGCAAAAGATGGAAAGTGAAAAGTGTAAATATTCTAGATGGTTGCTGTCCCAATAAATGTTTCGGTTGCAAGAAACTGACTCTTGATTTCGAGGTGAATCCAATTCAGTCAGTATCCATTTATGTGTATAGTCATAAACATAGAGAAAGCTCCTGTCCTTAGATCCTTCAAATCTGGAAATGCTAAAAATGGGTTGCGATATGGGTCGATCCATATCTGTTTTCTTTTTGTAATTATCGTGCGATACCGTCCTCTAAAAAATCTGCACAACGTGATCTCTAGTCATTAGTTCGGATTTTGTAAGGGGTTTTTATGTAAGATTATCCCAAGATGCACAAATCTCATAATCTGTCAAAATGTACGATAGACGATAGTGCCATGAAGAGAAAAGAGATATATATTCATTCGCCATCTGTTTATTACCATAAAAGTCTTATTAGACAAGCTTACATTTCACATTTATCGCATAGAATATGTTCTAGCGGAATGACCAACTTAGTTTTCTTCGAAATCACGGCCTAACAACTATTTATCTAATGTCACGCGGGGAATAGCCATTCTATGATGGATCCATTACATAGGGAATGGCATTTCTGAGTTTGTTAGTCGCAAGGAATATGAAAGGCGACTATGAATAGTCCTCATGCACTACTAGAAAACAGGCGTTAAAAAACAGACAGCTAGAGACGGATTTTTGTCATTCTAGTTGAGATGGAATTATAGACGACTTATGTACTACAGGGTCAGTTAGAGACGGAATTGATGTTTCTAAAGTTTAGAGACGGATGTTGAGATGGAATGTACGTTCTCTAAATTGTAGAGACGGCATTTGAGATGGTAAAGATCCATCTAAAGACTAGGTGGAAGTGAACCGTCTCAAGTCCGTCCTAATATGGATAGACCTATTTTATGCACGGATTTGAGACGGTTTTAATTCCGCCTATAATTTTGAGACGGATATTCCCGTCTCTATTTCGTCTGTAATAGTTATTTTACTAAACATATCATGGCTCAGATCAGAACACTTCCCAGCTCAAAAACATTTCCCAACTTAGAGAAGCTTTGCTTTTCTTCTTGTGCGCGCGAATAACTCCCTCTACACCTGATAACCCCGTATTTGAAGAGCCGAACATCGTTAATTTATAATCTTCTATAATTATAAATTAATTGTTACGTTCAAGGACCCGTTTGAATAATATTCTTATAAAATTTTAAAAAATATCCTACTATGAGTGAAATTTCCGCGTAACGCACAGATAAAACAATTAGTTCATGTTAATGCATTTTGACATTATGACATTTGGCTTTACTGCGGTCACATATGTGTTATGACCAACCACATATAAAAATCTCAATTATTCAAATATAAAAAACTCAATTCACTCCAACAAAACTGGGAAAAACCCATTGAAATTAAAATTTTCTAAATCTTTTTTTTTTGAATGATTTTTTTTGCGAAAAATCATCTAACTCTCCATCGAAGAGTGTATCGCGCAGGGGCATACCCTTTCGTTTGGTAATTAAGAGTTTCAAGTTCGATACTTATTAAAAATCATTCATACTCCTTTATTAGCTATGCTCATGGGCCTTCCTATCTAAGAAAAAATTCTATAACCCTCCGTTTGGATTGAGGAAAACGGAGGGAAGGAGAAGAAAAAGAAAAGCTGTATGGGTATTTTTTTGAATATTTTATACAATTTTACCTCTTTTCTCTTTCTAATCAAACAAGTTACATATCTTTATCCATATCCATTTCATTTACATCAATTGCATCATGGTGAAATAAAAGTAAAATGATAATTTCTGAGGCTGCCTCTGTTTTGCTAATTTAATTGAATTATCCATTTCTACCCCAAAAAAAAGAGTAAAATAATAATTTCTTGCTGGGAAAAGTTGAGAGGGACAAGGCCATCTCCTTGATTTTCCATGGCAAAAAAGGCTATAGCGAGAACTTCGAGAGGAAACAACAAAACATAGCTTTAGCTTATAGATTTTACCTTTTCCCAAAGTTGCATATAATGTATAGCTTTTAGATGTAGCCTAAGGCCTAAACTTGTGGGCCAAAAAAAATAATAATAATAATAAAAAGAGCAGCCTAAACTTAAAAAACCAAAAAATTCTATAAGACCGGAAAGAAAAGGTTATTATGTCAATTATGTAGTTCCTGGCCCCATCTCAAGTATGTATTCTTCTCTCTCGAAACTTCATAAATTTTGCACGTCGGCTCCAAGTTGGCCGATGAGCAGTATGGTTGATTGGCACAAATCCAATTGTGAGCCGGAATGGACAGTTCTCTTATTAGCTATTGAAGACCTGAGATTAAGAATGAATACAACATAGTTTAACTTTGATTGCAACGTGCTTGGAGTATGTTCTTTCGAATTTGCTAGCTCTAGAGTAAGGTGATAAAAGAAGAAGAATATATTCTCGTCAGGATTTGGCATGAGAAGATTGGGCCGGTCCCAATGTCGGCATATTCATTCTAGTCGACTCAAGTATATTTGAGAATCATATGTGAAAAATTTGTACTACTCAAACAAATCAAAACTTAAAGCGGATACTTGTTAAAAAGTATATATATAAAGATAAAAACATTAAAGCATACTACACTTGATCTTTGCATACTTGCACTGAGAGAAACACTGAAGCATATTGCTCTTACCCAAAAAAAAAAAGAGCTTAAAATTAAAATTATCCAAATTGAGAAAAGAAGATCATGTGAATTAGAATCTCTCAAAATTCATCATAAGTTCTAAACGATCTTTGGACATTGAATTGATTCAGGGATTTTGCTACATCGGTTACCACCTAAAAAAATGTAGTGTCACTGAATATGTGCAAGATTTAACTTAAGCAAAAACAGTTAAATATTAGCGCTTGATCCTTTCAACCATACTCGTTCAATTAAACACCCATATGAACAACAACATTACATCATTGAATCCTCGGGTCAGTGACCCAGTTGCATGCGAACCGGCATATTGCATTATTGTCATTAAGTCTTGAGGGTTTTGTTTTGGTTTTTGCCGATTTCTTGCTTGCTGAAAGTGCTGCGGTTTGCTATGGAGTTTGAGAGGATTTGAAGAGTGAGGAATGCTAGATAGATTGTGTGTAAGAAGTTTATGATTAGCTTAATGACAATAATGCAATATATAGGCTAAGCTTAAGTGCAATTAAGTGAGAAAAAACTTGATCAAGGCATGTATTAGGCTTAGGCGGTTTGCTTAATGAAGGAAGAAGATATTCTTGCAAGTGGCATTGATGGAGAAGGGATGAGAACATTAATGAGCATTGATGGGAAGTTGGAATGCAAGAATGAAACACTTAGATATTTTGCAAAAGGAAGACAAAGGCAAGTTGTCTTCTTGGCTTGATGCTCGGATGTCGATCGGTTACGTGTTCGAGTTTCGTGACTCGAAAGAACGTCGTATCGACAATGTGCGCAAGAAAACGATCCCTGATGAGTCTAAGATTGCTCATTTTGCATGAGAAATGCTTGTGTGGTTTTTAGGCTCGGAAGCCGATTTTGCTCATTTCAGGCGATCAGAGCAAAGTTAGCCATTTCTGAATGCACATCTCGTGTCTGCATTCCGCATTGGTCATTTTGACATGCATTGTTAATCAGACCGAATAATTGACCCTTAAGCTGGTATTGCAAATGTGAAGCCGGAGACGTCATAAGAGTCAGAAGCCGGATTTCTCAGAATACTTTCTAAGTTGCTTGGATGGTCCGGAGATCGTTGCGATCTCTGTTCGTTGAGAACAGACTCCGAAGGATTAAAAAAGTGCAACTGAGACTCTAAAAGCACTGTTTTGAGGACCTAGATGGATTGTGCAATTCCGTATAAGCATTTTACATTGAGCCTTGGGATGAGTAGCACTGTATTGGCCAACCATTTGACGTCAAGTTTCTACCAGAAGGACCTTCGGTTATGAATTTCTGTAAAAAACGGTCTTTTCTGCCATTCGGAGGTCATTCGAAAAACTAAAAGGCATATTGCAGACTGATTTGCCCAATTGTGTTTGTCCGCTGTAGTTTTTGGGGCAATACATGGCTAACTTGGTTTGTCGATATTCTGTCAGACCAATCTCCGGAAATGATTTTTCGTTGAAGGTTATGCTTGTTCTGTCGCTCAGAAGTCATTCGAGGTGTCTGCGTGACTTCCGAGAGATAATATGAAGCAATGCTCATACTCTATATAATTGTTGGATATGACCGCATCTGACATCGAGAATTAATTTTTCTCTGGTGAACCAGCGTTTTTTAAACTTTCACTGAAAAGTTGTATGTATACAGAAAATTGCTCTGTATAGAGCAAATGATCTATGAAATGTGTTTGAAGACACTTTTCATCTGTTTGGCGTCACGAGGGATTTTTGGAGTCCAATATTGGATATTTTCTGATGGTCGAGCGAACAAGCATAAAATAGTACTGTAGGTGATGTATTTTGAAAGCACCGGTTTGGATGCCGTTTGGGCTCCTTATTTGCTCTGTATGTCGTTGGATGATTCTGTATGTTTTTCTGTTATATACTTGAATCATCTGCCTATCTCTGCTGACTTGAGAATGAATAGTAATTTGCTGCTCTGTCGAGCCTTCTTCCGTATCAATGCTCAAGTCATGGTCTGGATTATTATTGATATGCATTACCTACCAAAATGGGGTGCTGACAGTTTGATTCTTTCAACCATACTCGTTCAATTAAACACACATATGAACAACAACTTTACATCATTGAATCCTCGGGTCAGTGACATAGTTGCATTCGAACCGGCGAACCATCCGAACTTGATAGTTTCCCGATTGGATGGTGGCTTGGTCTTAATGATAGGAACATCCTAAAATGGCTGAAACGTGGGGGAGAGAACCAAACCAATAGAGCCTTCGGAATCCCCAACGAGGCGAAGGACAATCCTGCTCCAGGATAAGGATAACTTAAGCCCCACCACTGTCCTCGAGTCAGCCAAACAGCCCCAATGACCAACAAAAAGAGGGAGGGCAAAGAAAAGAAAAGAGAGGGCTACACCTCTGCCAGCGCGCGTGGGGCGCGTGACTTTTCATCCCCCTCTGTACCTCTCCCTTCTGACACCCCTCTCTTTCCTCTCTCTCTCAGAGGGTACAGAGCTGCACGGAGAAGATGATTCGGACCGAGCATTTGGTGGAGAAGAAGAAGATGAAGAAGCAATCGGGTCGAGGCACTGATCTCCGATTCTCATGCTTGTGAACCACTCGCTCCTGTTAGGGTTTTTCGCGTCTGAGCTGTTCTGCTCAGAGGTATGTGTGGGCGCGCGCTTCTCCTCGTGTTCTCCAATGGCTGTCCCCAATGATCCTGCCGCTATTACCGTGTTTCTTTTTCTTTTTTTTTTTTAGTATCTTTATCTCATTTCTAGGTTTAGGTTTTGGAGTTCGTTGTAAATGCCTAAAATTTGAGAAATTTCGGCTTTGCCATGAGATTTTCTTCGTTCCTTGATGCGTTCCCTTTACGTTCTTTGATTTGCTTTGCTTGTTTTCATCTGTTTCGGCTGCCAGAAAGCTATACTGTGCTACTGCGGAGATCAAACTGTGCTTGTTGAGGGCAGAAAGTTGCTTTCTTTAGCTGTTCTTGATTCATTTCTAGCTTGACATGCCTTGCTGTGTGGCGAAAACGAACAATGGCAGGCATTGGATCGTTCACAGAATGAGAAATGAGTTTTTGGAATATTCTATCGAGTCTTAAAAGCAGGGTTTTGTTCTTAATTGCTTATGGGGTCTCGACCGATTGATGCCTTTTTGCTTGTTATAGATAGAAGTCTTGCCCATTTCTTTCTTCCTTTCCGTAGAAAAAAAGCAGAGGTCGTGCAATTCTTTACCAGAAAAAAGTTCGGTTTTGAAATGCTTAGGAGTGGTCTTTGGTTGTCTATGTTGTTGATGACATCTCTGCATCCTTAGCCACTATGTCTACTTCCTTGCCGATGCTTTTGTTTCTGATATCCCTTTCATTCCTCCCTCCTCTGCTTCTGAGCTCCGGGGGAATCTCCTATCTTGCTCTTAACTGGTCCAATTTGCTTGCAATTCCGTCCGACCCCAGTTTGAATTTGACGGTTGATTGAGGTAAGCAACCACCATTTCAAGCCTTTATTTGTGATCACCTGGGCACCTCCGAAAATGTCATATTTTCATCAATGAAGTGTAGAAGAAAGAGGTTTCGATTGTTTTGTTACCCGATTGGGGAATTATCATGAATTGCCACAAGGTTGAGTTTTTCCCAGACGAGGTTGTCCTCCAAAACTTAGCTCGTCTGCCCATTAAATCCCTTTTCAGGGCCAAAATCGTCTGCAATTTCTGGCACAGGTTGGTGTCCGAGGAGTACTTTGTTCATCTCCAGAATGAACTCTCAGTCAGGAACTCAGTGGTTCTGGTTGAGGTTTCAGACTCATCGGAGTCAACGAACATGAGCTTGATCTTCATTGATAACCTTCGTGGTGTATCCGAAATGAGCTTTGATTTCTTGAAAGACTGGGTTAAGGTTAGGGCTTCCTGTATTGGATTGCTGTGCTGCTCCAGCATACCCGATAAGGGCGTGTACTATGTGTGCAACCCTATGACCCAAGAGTTTAGGCTGCTACCGAGGAGCAGGAGAGGCCTATCATGAGGTTTTGCCCCTGTGGAGAAGCGGCTCTGGTGGGCCTAGATTGTGATTTGTCAGGACAGAAGTACAATGTTGTGTTAGCTGGTTATCATCGAACTTTTGGGCACTGGCCTGATGGAACCTTTATTTGTTCGGTGTTTGACTCTGAGTCAAGCAAGTGGAGGAAGTTCGTCCCTTTGCAGGATGACCACTTCACCCATGAGCAAGAACCAGGTGTGTTCGTCTATGGGGCCCTCCATTGGCTCACTGGCGGGGCTTGTATGCTTGTACTTGATTTAAATTATGATCTTTGGAGGAAGATGCAGCTGCCTGATGAGTTTGGCTGAGGGCCAGGGAACAGGGTCTACTTGCTCGAGTCCGATGGGTATTTGTCGGTGATTCAGATCTCAGAGGCGTGGCTGAACATCTGGGTGTTGAAGAATTACGAGAGCGAGGATTGGAATCTGGTGGCTCGAGCGAGTCTAAGATGCATAAGAGGTTTGGTGCTGGGGATCTTCCCGATCAGTCAAACTCGGGAGTATGTACTTTGGCCATCTGAGTGTGGAAGGAAATGTATTCTCTGAAGAACGGGTCCACGCTACCTCTGTGGTTTTCAGCACATTCATTTCAGAGCACAATCTTCTCCTGCTGGTAAGGTTAGGTTCACTTCAGTCCCGTCCGATTTAATGGATTTTGTTTAGATAGCAGCTGATTTATAACAAATGCTGCTGTTAGATTGACTATTATTATCTGTTGATATCATAAGGTTGTCTCGTATTGCTCCTGTTAAATTGAGTTGCTGTGTAAACGTGCAAAAATGTAGCGTTGTAACATTCCAGGTCTTGGCCATAATAAATTTGATCATTTCTCATTTGAGTTGCCATTTCTTTCAGGAATCATAATTATTTTCTCTGTTGGTAGCTATATTGATAATATTTTCTCTTTTTTCTCCTTTGTGATATACTGCCAATAGCCTCTGCATCTTCCTTTGCGTTCTACCCAAAACCAAGGCTTAGAAAATCATGTCTCTTTAGCATACCTTGAAACTGTTCGAATCTATCAGATATTCTGATGAAGGAAGCTTGTACTTAAACCGTGAATTTTTGAATTGGAAGCAACATCTCCTTTATGAAAAAGAAGACAGAGTCCAAATCTGGAACTTCTGGGTGCCATGTTGATTTTAGTAGGAGTCGATTAGCCTGGTGCTGAAACTGATCAGTGTTGAAGTTTCTGATGTTAAGAAAGCAAGCAAATCTTCGATGGCAGAGTTTTTTCTAGAAGAGTTCTGTTAAATCCTCGTAGTTATAAAAATCTTCCTAACTTAGGAGGATTTAACAGAAACGTTAGAAGGATAATTTATCACACCTCTTTAGGAGGATTTAGCATTTTAGTCTTCTGGAGACATAGGTAGATGCAGTTGAGGTCGGGGCACTTTGATCTTCTTTCACTGTTACGTTGAGGAGTAGTTAGTAGTGATGCATTGCTGTAACCAGTGATTTGGATTATTGTCTGGCACAGCCTTGGTGCGTTAGCTAGAAATTGTTTGCGTCGCTGCTTTTACTGTGACAGTTCACATGCTACTAGCTCACTCTTGGATCGAAAGAATGGGAGGGAAAGAAGTAAACGAGAAGCATACGACGAAATGAGCCCCACCGGCCCACCCTTCCCAGACGATTTTGTTCTGCTGTGTTGTGACTCCATGGGTGGGGACGACGTGATCTTGAAGCTTGGAAATGCTCGTAATCTTTTTGAATCCATAGCGAGCATCGGGGATTAAGTAGCTGCACCAAAATTTTTCTGCCTTACCTGCAACATGTCCTTCAAATTTCCCATTTGTTCCAACACACCAGAAGCTAATATCCACTCAGAAGATGTGCCTTAAAAACTTCCCCCATCTTACCGGCTTTCGAAAAGAATACGGACAATGATGATCCTCTCTAAAGATGGAAAGTGGAAAATATCTATGACGGTTGCTCTCCTCCGAATAAATGTTCAGTTGCAAGAAACTTGACTTTTGATCTCGAAGTGAATCCAATTCACTCGGTATCCATTTACGCCTATAGTCATAAACGTAGAGAAAAGCTCTCGTCCTTAGATCCCAAAGATCTAGAAATGCTAGAAATGGGTTGCGATATGGGTCGATCCATTTTAGTGTTCCTCTTGTAATTATAGTAGTACCCTACCTTCCTCTTCAAAACCTACACGACGTGTTTTCTAGTCATGAGTTCGGATTTTGTAAGGGTTTCTATGTAAGTTTGTCCCGAGATGCACAAATCTGATGTATTTTGTCAATAAGTACGATCGTGCGATGAACAGAAAAGAGATATATATCCATTCGCTTTCTGTCTATTACAGTAAAAGTCCTGTTAAACAAGCTTATATTTCACATTTATCACGATAAACACGATCACAAAGAAAATGTTCTAGCGGAATGGCTAACTTAGTTTTCTTTCGACTAACAACTATTTATCTAATGCCACGAGTAGAATAGCCATTCTACGATGAATCTACAGCAAGGAATATGAAAGGCGACTTCGAATAGCCCCTTTGTTGCAAATAGTTTGCTCAAAATAGGTAGCTAGGAATAGACATTGTGGTCCATCGGTAATTAACAATGATAACTGAAATACCTACTAACACCAGGGACTTATAATAATAATAATAATAAAAGAACCAGGGACGGAGCTAGAATTACTTATCAGGAGGGGCCTCCCATCCAAAAGTACATCAACAAGGGCAATTCTTGAAAATTATAGAGAGATTATGGTCATCACCTAGCCTCACCTCCATCTCCGGCGAAACAAAGGACCCCTGACAGACGTCTCAAGTCGGAGAAGGTAGATTGGATCTTGCCATGGCCAAAGTCTGGCCTCGTCGCATCGCCCGAGATATGGGCCTCGCACACAATAGATGAATATGAGACAACACAGCCACGACATGCACCTCAAGCATGCGATCGTAGTCCGGCTAGAAAAGGTCAACTGATGCTCGCGAGCATGCGACGACCCTCACCTAGGGGTCCTGAGCCCTTAGGTTGGACGGAAATAAGTGTTCACTCTAGGGAAGGACCCTCGTCATGGGCTTACCCTAGGGTGGCAAACCCAACCTTAGGATCTTCAACCTGGGCATGGGTTAAGACTAAATATATTTCGTGTCTAAACGGATCAAACCCGTTTAGACACAATAAATGATCGTGTTTAAACGGATTTAACCCTTGTAATCCATTTAGATACAGTTAGACTAGTTTATATTATGTATTATCGTGTTAATAAATATGTTTCACATATTGTATCAATTTATAGAAAAAAAATACACTAAAATCATCTAAATTTGTTTATATAAATCACATGTTTATGGTACTTTTATCATGTCAATCATGTAGTAATATGCAATTAAAGGTAATAGTGTCATATCATGTATGTATAATATGTACATAAAGGTAATAGTGTTATATTGTGTAGGTAAGTATACATAGACATTTAGACACGCTTAGTTAAACGGGTTAGACGTGTCGTATCCGTGTCAACCCGTAATTAAACTTGTCGTGTTCGGGTTAGAGCTTTCTAACACGAACCCGTTTAGACACGACTCGTTTAAACACGACACGACACATATTGCCATTCTAAATCTAATCCATGGAGTTTGCAATATTTTTTTAGGATATTTAAAATATTCATTATATATTTTTAATATTTAACATTTACGTTGATGCATTTTGATATTATTTGATATTACTGCAGTCGCATGTGTTATGATCAATCACGTAAAAAAAAAACTCAATTATTCACAAAAAATACCCTCAATTCGCTTTAACTAAATAACGAAAATTTTATTTAAATTTAAATTTTCTAAATCTTCTTTTATCGGTGATTTTTGTTCAATGAATAATTCTCTAACCCTCCGTTTGGATTGAAAAAAGCTAAGGGAAAAAAAATAGAGAAAATATCGAATGAGAATTTTTGAAAATTCTATACAATTTTCCCTTCATTTCCTTCCTATTCAAACAAGCTGTAACTCTTCATCCATATCCATTTCAATTAACATCACCTGCATCGTGGTGGAATAAAAGTCAAATAATAATTACGTGCTGGGGAAAGTTGAGAGGGACAATGCTGTCTCCTTCATTTTCCAAGGGAAGAAGGTTATAGCGAGAACTTCGAGAGGAAACAACAAAACATTTATTACAATTTCGTTTGATTTCGCAATTAAAATTATAAAAATTTTAACTTTAACTTTAACTCAACACACTTTACAATCATTTGTATTTTTCACAATTAAAATCAAAATAACTTTAACTCTGAAATCAGTACCTTTTACCTTTCCCTAAAGTTGCATATTATAGGTATAGCTTTTAAAAGCGGATGGTGCAGCCTATAAACTTAAAGGGCCAAAAACTTCTTTAGGCTGGAAAGAGAAGGCCGGTTATGTCATTTATGTAGCTCACATATACATTCCTAATCCATCTCAAGTATGCATTCCTCTCTCTCGAAACTTTATTGCTCCGTTTGATTTCGCAGTTAAAATCACCAAAATTTTAATTTTAACTTTAACTCAACACACTACACAACAAAAATACACATTTCACAAGTCAAAAATTTTAACTTTAACTTTAAATCAACACACTACACAATCATTTGTCATTTTTCACAATCAAAATCAAAGTTACTTTAACTCTGAAACCAAACGTACCATATAAATTTGCACTTTCGCTGCAAGTTTTTTTTTTTGTTTTTGATAGGTAAAATGGTGTCAGCAATAGTGGCGACCTTGCCTCCCATTGCTACGGAATGTCCAGACTCTCTTGTTCAACCGCAAACATATCAGACGAACTGAACAATCAATGCAAGCATTGTCCCCGTCAGCGCAGCACCACCAAAGACTTAGTATAGTTTATAGAAACCGTGTCCCCTAAGTCCAAGCCAGAGCACATAACAATTGTTTTTGATAAATGCACTAAAGGAAATTTGAATTTGAAACCTTGGAGTTACCAAAACGTATGAGAGTAAGCTTGTTAACTATTAGACCATAAGTCCTTTCAATCCCGCTGCAAGTTGGCTAATGAGTAGTATGGTTGGTCGGTACAAAGCCAATTGTGAGCCGTAACATGCAACTCTTTTATTAGTTGTTGAAGACTTGAGATACAAAATAAGAAGAAGAAGAGAAGAAATTCTCATTAGGATTCGGCATGAGAAGATTGGGTTGGTTCCGATCGACATTTTCATGTTGGTTGACTCAAATAGATTTGAGAATCGTACCTGAAAATTTTGTATCAAAACTTAAAACGGATACTTTTTAAAAGTATGAAAAGAAAAAAAGAGATGAAAACATTAGAGCATACTCCACTTGATCTTCGCATGCTTCCACTGAGAGCATATCGCTTCTATCCCGGAAAAGAGGCTCAAAATTAAGTGATCCAAATCCAGAATATATATATATATATATATATATATGAATTACGCTCCGTTGGATTTTATAATCGCTTTTTTAAAATTTTAACTCTACTTTTAACTCTATTCATTACACAATAAAAACTAACAACACAAATATTATATTTTCCTTTTTCTTCAATTTTTTAACCATTCAATTCATTCAACTACCCATTATTTTTTTTCTACAATTCAACAATACAATCATTACTTTTTCTCAACTATTCATTACTTTTTTACACTTTTTCTCATAATTCAACGACACAATCATTACAACTCAATTATAATTAAAACTCAACTTTAAAACCAAACACACCATTAGAATCTCTCAAAATTCATAACTTCTTCTAAACCATCAAGCCCAACGCGGCGAAGGACAATCCTGCTCCAGGACAAGGATAACTTAAGCCCCACCACTGTCCTCGAGTCAGCCAAACTGCCCCCAACGACCAACAAAAAGATTTCAAAAAAAAAAAAGGCAAAAAGGAGAGCTAGACCAGTGCCAGCGCGCGTGGAGGCGCGTGGCCTTTTATCCCCTCTGCACCTCTCCCTTCTGACATCTCTCTCTTTCCTCTCTCTCTTAGAGGGTACAGAGCTGCCCGGAGAAGATAATTAGGACTGAGCATTTGGTGGAGAAGAAGCAGCAATCGGGTCGAGGCACTCTTCTCCGATTCTCATGCTTGTGAACCGATCGCTCCTATTAGGGTTTTTCGCGGCTGAGCTGTTCTGCATGCGGTTCTCGTCAGAGGTATGTGTGCGCGCTTCTCCTCGTGTTCTCCAATGGCTGTCCCCAATGATTCTGCCGCCATTACTGTGTTTCTTTTTTAGTGTCTTATCTCATTTCCAGGTTTGGGTTTTGGAGTTCGTTGTAAATGCCCAAAATTTTGGGAATTTCTTCAGTACCATTAGATTTTCTTCGTTCCTTGATGCGTTCCTTTTAGGTTCTTTGATTTGTTTAGCTTGTTTTCGTCCGTTTCGACTGCCAGAAAGCTATACTGTACTGCTGCGGAGATCAAACTGTACTTGTTGAGGGCAGAAAGTTGTTTTCTTGAGCTGTTCTTGATTCATTTCTAGCTCGACATGCCTTGCTGTGTTGTGAAAATGAACAATAGGAGGCATCGGATCGTTCATAGAATGAGACATGAGTGTTTGGAATATTCTGTTGAGTCTTTAAAGCAGGGTGGTGTTCTTAATTGCTTATGGGGTTTCGACCGATTGATGCCCTTTTGCTTGTTGTAGAATCTTGCTCATCTCTCTTCCTTCCTATAGAAAAAGCAGAGGTCATGAAATTCTTTACCAAAAAAAAAGGTTCGGGTTTTGAAATGCTTAGAAATGATCTTTGGTTGTTTATATTTGTTTTTTCTTCGGAGACTTTGGTTGTTTATGTTGTTTATGAAATCTTTCCATCCTTAGCCATTACGTCTACTTCCCTGCTAATGCTTTTGTTTCTGATATGATACTCCTTTCATTCTTCTGTGTAGAGCACGTCTGCAGAACAATGGGCGCTGTGATGACACTTTGCTGGTTTTTATGCTAGCCATAACCTGGATAGCGGTGGCTCCCTTGACAAAATTGTGAGCAGATCTGTTTGAGCTGTCATGTGGTAATACTTTTCGACATATAAATTATGGCTCGAAAGAGTAATCAGCAGAAGAATGGAGTTGATCATTCCTTACCAAGGCACAAACTGAGAGGTGCTGAAACACCAGCAGGCTCGAGGGGAAAATCTACTAAAGCAAAGGTTTATCCAAAAGATAACCTCCCTGACTGTGACCACACTGGTGATCAGTTTACTGGTATCATGAAAGAAAATCGTTGCGCTGTAGATGCCAATGGAATAGGTAAAGGAACTGAGAAAATTATGAGGACAGAAAAGCAAGAGATGGATGGAATTCGAGTTCCTGAGTGTCCAGGGGATTGCTCTAGGGAGGGCATCAGTGATGCGTCTCCAACAGAAACTTGGGGTCGTACAGAAGAAAATGAGACGATAGCCAATGGTTTCACTGGTCTTAAGAATAGTTTCGATCATTTAAGCTATGCATTGAAGGGGCATATAGATCATTTGATGGAAAATGTTCAGTTTTCGGATAATGTTGTTGTCCAAACTGTGAGAAGAGCAGCTCCCTATATAATGAAGTCCGCTGGAGAGTGGTTAGAGAAGCAAAGACCTTGGTTGATTGATGCAAAAACCAGCATATTAGGTTCTTGTGACTATGCCAGACAGAAGATTGAGCTAGCTTACCCTGTTGTTTTGAAGTGGCTCATACAATTTGGGAACATAATGCTTCTCCTGACAATGATTTGGCTGGATTGCACTCTCAGAGGCATCGATTCTTTCCTCCGTATGGGGACGACATCCTTCTTTTCATTTATATGGTGCGCAGTCTTCTCAGCAGTTGCGATGGTAGGCATGTCCAAGTTTCTTTTGGTCCTGGTAAGTTGCGCTTCATTCTCTTAGTTACTCATATAATTTCTTGGAGCATAATCCTGATTGCTTTATTTCGTTCGCATGCACTTCCATACTTTCTACTATCCACTCTGCACAGTGAATTGTTCTCTTTGTTGCTGAGCAAAATGGAATGTAAAGCTTTATCTATGTTCATTGCTTGTCATTATATTTGGACTTCAATGTATATCTCCTGAGTTTTTCTTGGATAAATTGGCCCATTCCCATCTTCCATCTGTGCTTGATACATATGTAGATTAACATATAAATATCTTGTGCATTCAGGCTGTTGCTGTCTTGACGGGCTTGTTTGTCGGGATTACCTTTGGGCTAATGATTCTCGCAATTTGTGGGACCCTTGCCTTATGGTTTTATGGAAGCTTCTGGACAACATCTCTTGCTATTGTCCTTGGAGGTATTCTGTCAGAATTTCACCAGAAAATTAGTATTCTTTTATTATACACGTTCTAGAACTTGATGAAACCAATTTTCCTATACATGCAGGTGTGGCATTTGCATTAAAACGGGAACGCCTCGCACTTCTAATAGCCACTGTATACTCTGTGTATAGTGCTTGGACATATGTTGGGTTCCTTGGCCTTCTGTTAGGTCTAAATTTATCTTTTATCTCCAGTGACGCGATGATATACTTCTTGAGGAATAATGTGAATCAGCCTAGAAGACCCAACAAGCCGTCAGACCAAGCTAGTGGAAATCAAGGTCAATCGGGTGTCTTCAATGATGAACAAGCAAATGCTTCATTTTCTGAAGCTGAACCTGGAATTTCATCTGACCGTAGCTCAGGAGCTCCTTCTACCAGTGGCTCAAATTCTGACATAACTTCAGAAGATGAAGTTGTTCGCTTGTTGAACTGCTCCGATTATTACTCAGTATTCGGCTTCTCCCGTTATGAGGATATAGATGCTTCTTCACTAAAGAGGGAATATAGAAAAAAGGTATAATGTTTACCCCCTAAGCTCCATGATATAAAAATTGCCAAGTGCAGCGTGGTATTATGTTGCAATTTGTTGAGTGATGTCATCATAATAGGAGGAATTCTTTTGGTCTTCTATATCTACTTTATTAAATCAGCGTTTGCTTGATATAGGCAATGCTCGTACATCCCGATAAAAATCAGGGCAATGAGAAGGCGGCAGAAGCTTTTAAGAAACTTCAGAATGCATATGAGGTACATCAATTGGTGTTGCATAATTTTATGCATGTGATATCTTTCTACTGAATTAAATTTTCTCCCAATCAGATCTTAATGTTGATATATGTGTTTGTCTCTTCTTGAAGGTTTTACTTGATTCATTGAAGCGAAAAGCTTACGATGATGAATTAAGGAGGGAGGAGCTGTTGAACTACTTCCGTAGGTTTCAGAATGCTTCTCAAAAGGTCATTTCAAGCAAATATTTTTTATGTTAATGTTGCAGAGATATCTAATTCCTAGTCCTCTTTGATCTTAGAAAGTATGCATGCTATATGCGCAAACTTTAGTTATTTGCTCTTTCTTTAATGCTGTAATTTTCTGAATGCCATCTGTATCTCAGAGATCAACAATGATTTTATTCTGAGAGAAATTTTTCTCTGTTTCTTTAGATTCCTCTTCCCATTGACTTTAAATCTCAAATTTTGATAGATAAAGCATAAGATGAGGTTTTTGACTTTCTCACACATAGACATACATTGGCTATTCAGTTGTTTATAACTTGCTATACTCTGAATCATCACTGTTTTGTACTTAAATAAGCTTATTGGACCATGCACTGTCGCCATTATTCATTGGCTTATATCATTAAATCATGTTGACTTTACAGAATGGAAGTCACGGTTTCTTTCCTTCTGGATTTACTCACTCAGAGGGTGAGGGTGAAGATTTCTGTGGAGAACCTAGGCGAATAGCTTGCAAAAGGTGCAATGGTTTCCATATCTGGTTACAAACAAAGAAACCAAAATCTCAAGCAAGATGGTGTCAGGTATTATATATCGGTGCCTCTAGTTATGATGCTTGCAGTCTTCAAAGATAAGAAGATTTGGTTCCAGATGCTTGTAAAACTTAACTTATTCGTGTGGAAATTTACTTTCTAAAGGACTGCAAAGAATTCCATCAAGCAAAGGATGGAGATGGGTGGTTAGAGCAAGCTTCGCAGCCTTTCCTTTTTGGGTTGCTGCAGAAGGTCAGTGTCCTGTTCTTTTGATGAAATACCTCCTCTCTATCCTCCTCTGCAATAGCAATTTACATGGTTGCGTGGTTAATCTTCTGCAGGTTAATCATCCCACTGCCTATGTCTGTGCTGAAAGCAAAATTTACAATGCTACTGCGTGGTATATTTGTCAGGTAAAGCTAGCCTTCAATTATCTCTCTCTTTTGAAATCTGAAAGGTTTCTATGGTTAATTGAACTCCATCAGTAGAAAAAATGAGTAAAGTTGGCTTTGACTTTTTAAAATTCTTAACTGACTCTGTGATTTCTCTCCTTTCAATGTCAATTTTGCGGTTAAACTCTACCGATCTGAAACCAAACATTAAAAAAAAAAAAAAGGCTTATGAATTTCCTTGTGTTTTTTGATAAATAGTCATCCCCTCGACCACTCTTCCTGAACTATAAGCACCTTGGGACCCTTCTAGGTCTTTTGCCCCTCTGGACTTTGATCTTATTGAGTTTAAACAAGAGGTTGGTCCCATGGCTAATGGTTGGTACAGCTTTGGCAACGACAGGCTGAGCTCAGACTTAATTGTCTAGAGTCGTTCTTGAAGGTGCACTGACAGGGCGTGTGGTTTTCCACAAGTTGGGATAGATGGTCAGCACAAGTGTTTTAGAAAAATGTATAAGAACTATAGGTTCCCCAGCCCACCACCTTTCCCGTTCCTTCCCTCTCAGATCCTTAAGTTTTGATGGAAAACTTATTTCAAAATAGAGTTCGGGAAAGCGAATATACAATTCCAGGATATGGGACAATACATGATTATCCCTTTTTCTATGGTTTTGGCCTTTACGTGGTCGCAGGGAATGAGATGCCCGGCCAACACACACAAGCCGAGCTTTCATGTCAACACTAGTGCGACTTTTAAACACAGCGCAGGAAAGGGAACTGGTTCGGGACAGAAGGGGGCCCGGGTGCCTCCCTCGATGGAGGAGACCATGACCGAGGAAGAATTCTTCGAGTGGTTGCAGAACGCTGTGCAGGCGGGCGTTTTTGACAATGTTAGCGGAAGCTCCTCTGCTGATAGCCCGACAGGCAAAGGAGGGAACAGCTCCAAGAGCGCCAGCAGCGGTGCGCCCAGTAGCGGAGGCGGTGGCGCCAAGAAGAAGAAGAAGGGAAGGAAGCAGTGGTGAGTGAGACTGAGGATACCTGTCGTTGAAGTTAGTCTTATAATGAACTTATGAGCCTGACATTGAAAAGTAGGCTTCCTTTTTTGAGTTGAGAATCATCCCGAGCAGAAAATATATTGGCATCACTGTATTTTGGGCAGAAACCGATAAAGATCTCGGAGCCTGCCCTTTTCTTCTTAAGAGATTGTATAGCCGTTCGATAATGCAAATCTTCATCTCTCGTTGCGATAATCTATATCTATATCTATATATCTATATATTAGGCTAAATGAAAGTTTCAATGGTGAACTCTCCTTTGGTCGCATGTCAATCAAAACCAATTTTCTTAGGAAAAAGTCCTTTCATTTAAAAAAAAATTTATTCTCTCCTCCGTTTTAAGAGAAAAGAGGAGGAAAAATTTTGCAATTGGAATTATTTATCATATCACTAAAATATTATTTTATCAAACTTAAATCCTTTTACATGTGTTTACACCTATTTTTTGCATTTCATGAAGTCGAGTCATGACATGCATTCGGTGGTGTCGATGGTTTTGCCGAGTTTCGGATACATTGATTCGAGTTCTAAGAGGCGGGCAGCGGTTATTCTTACATGGGTCGGGTCAATTGAGGCCCAAACGAGGAAAAGAAGGCCTGGAATTAATGTGTCCAGCCAATTCAGCATAAAGCCTAGCAAGAAGAGTTCATTTGGGGAGCCCAATTTATGTGCACGGGCGTGATGCATATTTATCAGGGGGTGGACGGCTATTTTTCTAGTGGCAGCAGATTATAATTCTTGGTGATCAAGGAAATTAATATTGTCCGTGTTATCTCATGTGATCTTTGATTTTAGAAAATCAAATAAGTTGGATATTTCTCCGATTTTATTTGATATCTTATCTTAGGCGATTTAGATTTGTTAGGTAGTCAATTTCCTATTTTGAAATTATCTCAATATCGTATATTATGACGTATCCAATTATGATATATTCTCAGGATTTCAATGTAAACACCTATATATGTGCGTCTTGTTCGCTAGTAGGTTCCGCACATCAATCAATCAAACCCGCACTTTTCATTCTATCTTTCGTTTATCGCACTTTACTTTACCGCAGTTTATCTTACTTGCACTTTCATTTATCGCTCCTTACTTTTCCGTACATTTTCAATTCCCGTTCGTCTATCCCTTAAATCAATTCCTTGTGGATCGAGAAAATTCGTTCTTGGAGCTCCCGGGTTTACAAGACAAAGATTTTATCTTCGTTCAGCACCACTTGCTGAAAATTATCGAAGGATTGGATTCACTCACATCCGGTGAACTTCCTTTACTTTAAACTCGGTTTCCACGGATGAGTTATTGGCCGAATTCTATTAAGTGGGCTGCATAGCCGCTAGGTTGATTTCGGACTCGGGTTCGTGTTCGATTAGAAAGTTCGGTGAAGAACTCAAACGGCTAAATCCCTGAGCCGTGTTATCGTTTGAGGCACCAATCAATCCTGCAAACATCTAGGCCGTGGAACACGCTTTGAATTGGTAGGGCCGGCTAGTAACACGTCTCATATCTTGGAACCGTTTTCTGGCATGCTTGGATCTTAGATGTGTTGCCAATTAAGTGGTCGTGTGATTTTGAAGTGAACATAAATTTTTTACGTTTCTCTTTTTCGAAAATAATCAAATATGATTATATTTAATACAACAAATAAAATAAAACATTTATATTCTTTTTATTTTCTGGATTATTGAGATCTAATGGATTTTTGCTTTTCATTTTGTTTTTTTTTTGTATGTCAATATAGTATACATATACATTCAAAGTTTCAGTCACGCAGCTGAATTGCATAGGGTATTCGTTCGGATAAAAGGGACACCGAGTTCTTCTTACATTTATGTGAAGTGATTTTGTCATTAGAAGGCATAAAATTTAATGATAAATTAGATGTATCGTATTTTGAAGTGTATTTATTTAATTTTATATACAAAGATTAGACGAGTTAGTCTGTTTATGGTCCGTTTGATTTTAAAATTAAAGTAAGTTTGATTTTGATTGTGAAAAAGGACAAATGAGATGAGATTATAAATTTGACTTGGGAAACGTGTATTTTTATTGTGTAGTGTGTTGAGTTAAAATTAAAATCATGATTTTAAAATTAAACTTACAAATCAAACGGGGTTACTTTGGATTGATGAATATGCCCTTTTTATTAGTAACTTCTTGCATCTATTAATTATCTTTATGACTCTTTCATTCTATTTGGATTTTATGATAACTTTTTTTTGTTCATTATTGGAATTATTTGATCAATCCTAGATATATAACATTTTTTTTCTCGACAAATCAATAAATATCCATTGATAATAAAAACTAAGTACAAGTTAAAATGACCTGGATATATAACATAAGATTTGCGTAAAGTCAATTTACTACGCATGCATTAGAAAATAATATATTTTGTCATCTATAAGATATAATATGAAATCAATTAATTTATTATAATTTGTTTATGTGAATTAGAGCACAATACAAGTACATTTTTATTTTGTCCTGTGCACCACCTATCAAGAAGTACAATGGGCACGAAAGCCCATGCTCAAGCAAATCGGACCACACTAAAGAGTAAAATTCTTTCAATTGTGAGGATTTTTTCATTCACATGACTAAAATTTAAAACTTTTCTTAAAGAGAATTAATCATTGTAACGTACATTTTTAAATAACAAAAAAAAGAAAAAAAAATTCCACGGCAAAGCGTGGGTCGTTAGTCTAGTTCTTTCTTAAAATTAGCTGCAAACTATTATGCCCAAAAGCAGAAAAATGCATGTTTGGTCCCAGAAGAAGCACTTGTCCGCTTTAGAGAAAGTTCGCTTCATCCTGGTGATTACCGTTTTGCTGGAAACTGAGTAGATTGAACGGAAAGTTTTCGAAGATTTTTATGTAGAAAGATTTGGGCATTGCTGGTTTCGCCCTAGATATGATCCAGGCCGCCACCACCGTCGTTCATGAACCGTCCTCCTTCGCACGCACGCGTGTGTTAATTTGGCTGAAATTCTGTCTGAGTAGGGGTTCGGTTCGAGTATTGTCAGTTCATTACAACATCCTATAGCTGCATCGATTAATAAAGTTTCTGCTCAACAAGCTGAAAGACGAGCATTGGCTCGAACCGATGTGAGCAATTAATTAACGTCGAGTAGAAGGCACAAACAAGTTGAAAATTGCTCTCGACCATTTTCTTCTTCTAAAGGTAAGAATAGGTTGTCTGAGATTTAATATCCGCTCGGGCGTCGTCTTTCTTGCCGTCGATTAGTTTTCCTCCTGACTACGACGGGCTGGTGCCAGGGTCGATTATTCGGCACAGCACCTGTTTACGGAGCTCCCCAGTGAAAGATAGGCGAGTTCGTGGGCTGGCCTTATGATCCATTTAGCTCTGCCCAACATGAATGTTGGGTCAAACTAATTAATAAAATGAGGGATTATCTCTATACATTAGATTGCTTGAACCAATATATATTCTAAATCAAATCAGTGCATATAAATGTTTACCACGTTACGTACCCGTTCCAAATCTCGTAATGGTTTAATTATTTAAAAGATGTTCATTTTAGAGATAACAAACTGATATATTAGAGCTAATATGCCCCATTGCAGTATATATCAATCACCTTTAACTTTATAATTGTAATGTAAAATAACAACATAGCATTCCAGGACCATAATGTCGATTTGCATGTGACAATTCCCCCTTCAAATCATTTTTATTGGTTACAAGTTAATACTCTGTTTCATCATTGACTCGATCTAACTCACTAATTGGGTTGAGCCAACATGTGAATCTAGAAAATAATATGCATTTTATGAGTTGGTCTAAACTAGTTCATTATTAAAGCTGAACCAACATCATCATCTTAAATTTTTTTCATAAATGTAAATCATAATAACTGATTGCGAATATTCATAATTATAGGGAGGTTGGTTTCCAGTTTAATTAGGAGAAGTTAAAATCACTTAATTTACTGAAATTTATTTTAGGAAATTAACATCTGACCCAAAAAAAAATCGCAGTTTACTTATGAGAAGTTAAAATCCCTTAATTTACGAAAATTTATTGTGGAAGTTAATATCTGACTAAAAATAAAAAATCGCAGGCACTGGGAGGGATGGAAAGACGACTCGAGTAGTGGACGGACTCGGGTTGTTGTCTCCTTTGTCATCGAACTTCAACGAAAGCCAGTGGCCTCTGATAGCCTTGGGGCGGTCTTACATTGAAAACGATTAAACTAGTTATATGACCCACCGATTAATGCGTAAATCAAAATGAAAACCAAATGTTGCAAAAGTTTACTAAACAATTTATGGTAAAAATAAAGTGGCCGCCTCGCCGCCGCTAGCCTTGACGACAAACTTACCTTGAAAATGATTAAACCGGTCATATGAACCAATCGATTCAATCGTAAATCGAGATGAATGTTGCTAAAGTAAAACCAACGATCTATGTGCGAAAGCTAGTGGTTGCTACCGCCGCTACCCTTGCCGACGATTTTTAAAAATGATTAAACCGGTTCTATGAACCATTCTATTAAATCGTAAATTGATTCTATTAAACCGAATGTTGTAAAAGTAAACCGGCCCATATAAATCGGTTTTTTCATCTAAATCGGTCCACTATAATCCAACCACATCATCGACACGTCATCCACATATCCGTGCCATCAATATTTCTTTTAACCCTAAAGTGGCTCTCCAAATTTATTTTACTATGTATCCGTCCCGATGAAGTTGATACGAATTTGAAACTTATATGAGCGAAACTGTTTTCTTACAAAATGAATGTTCCATAATAGAGCATAAATCAACATTTCATCTACGAATTCGCCAATACTTTTTATTTCCTTCTCTCATTGTTGGGTTTTATTTCCAAACATTTATTTATTTTTAAGTGGATTATCACTGTCGTCCTCCACTTATTCATTAGTAACTGTTTTTGTCATTGACATATTTTTATCATCAATTAGTCCCAAACGTTGACATTACGTTTAATATTTATACTCTTCCATTAATCTTCGTAATGAAAAATTCATGAACGACGTTATATTTTTCGTCACAAGGTATAAATATAAGACAAAATGCTAACATTTGTGACTAATTAATAACAAAAATACGTTAGAGATAAAAACAGTTGCCTCTCCTATTTTTTCTCTTTTTTTTTGAACTCGTGCTCTCAGTCAAACTCACAACCTCCCTGTTCCAATTCTCAACCCCTAATCAGTTTTCTCTAGCTCACAGCCGCCAATTCTTCTTCCATGGAGTCGATACTTCACAGCTCAACTTCCGCTACTTGTCACTTCCCTCCGACCATCCTGAAATCGATTTCCCGAGATGGGTTTTCTGCCAGCAAGAGCTCCTGCCTGTTCTTCGCCAATAGGTTCTCTTCCTCTTCTTCTGCTTCTTCTTTGTCGTCGTCGTCTTCTTCTTCTTCATGCCCTCGAAGGAGATTGGTGATAGTGGGCGCCAAGAAGAAAAGTAAGGACGACAGGATGGATTCTCACAGCTTTGTCCCGAAACCGGACGAGGCCACCGGGCTCTTCCCTGAAGCTGTCTTGCTCAAGGAGGTTTGTTCTTTTTTCCTTTGGCTATTGTGAATTTCGGGTTCTCCGTTCATTGGAAGGATTGATGTTGCTTCTTGATGACCCATGTTACTATTTTCTCTTCCCTTTTCTTCTCCAAGATTTCATTGGAAATACTTCACATTTATTCGAGGTGAAGAACTGGTAGTAGGAAGAGAGTATGTGATCGGTAGATTACGCGGAAGAGAACTAGTTGATAGGATTTAGTCTGTTTAGTGGAGGAAGGAGTAATCACAGATCTACTTACAGCCCACCAATGCAGAAGAATTTTCAGTTGATATTGCTGGTCCTAGGTTCTTTTTTATGATATTAAGGAGTACATGTCTCTTAGCTAGTTCATGGGTGATCCGAATATGACAGATTCATCTTGTGTTTTGCAGAAGAAAGTCCAGGAAGATGGTCAACTTATGCCCGAGTTCGCCGATGCTGAAGAGAGTAAGTTCTAATTGGAGTGGTTGCTTTCTGGATTGTCCGCAGATGCCGTCTTGTCCCGTTCAGTGCTCTTAAAACTTTTAAGTGGAAAAACGAGATTTTTGTTGACAACAAAACTTATTGTCGGTGATAACAATTATCGTGGCAACATATTAGTGAATGAACTTCACTGAACTGCTGGGACTACAACTGTGGAGGACTTCTTTCAGTCTTTTATCTTCTGGTTATGAAAATGTGGCTGAAAATAATTGCCTTTTCCAAATTGCTTGTTGCCCGCAGAGGAGCTGTTCGAATATCTGAACCTTCAGTTGGAGAGCGGCTTGAATGTGAAGCAAAGTAAGTCATCTTATTGTCTCTTTTCAGTTTAATATTTCATGTTCTTGTCATTCGAGAAGGAACTTAGAAAATATTGACCGATCTTTGGTGGATTACTAAAGAAGGAATGAGAGCACTAGGTTCTTTTTTGTTTTCGCCTTTGTTTATCCTGTCCTTTTGTTGCAGTGCGACACTACGAGGTGGTTTACTTAATCCACGAGAAGCATGAAGAAGATGTTGGGAAAGTTAATGAGAAGATTGAAGGTAACTTCCAATTCCCATTTTCTTTTGCTGTCTTAGAGCAAAACTTCATTGTTCATTATTTTTTTAATAGCAGTTCAAATCCCTGAAAGAAACATATAAATCTCTGGTATGGCCATATAACAGATGGGCGTTTCCTTAGCAATTTAGATATTTCCAGGGACATATTGCTTCTTGGTATTGGATAAGAGTACAGTTGCTGTTTTCTTCTTTGAAAATGCTTCAAAATTCATTTTCTCTTCAAGAAATTCAGAAATTGGATGGTTTTTGGGCCTTCATAGAACAAAGATCTTTTTCTTCGCATATTCTGCTCTGCCAAACTATAGAATTACCAGTTCGGGACATTGCTTTATCTTTTTTTCGCGAAAAGTTTTAATGGGCTAAGACCAACACCATCTGCTGCAGATTTCTTGCGGGAGAAACGGGGCAAGGTGTGGAGGTTCGAGGACTGGGGCCTCCGCAGGCTTGCATACAAGATAAACAAGGCCACGAAGGCCCACTACATCCTCATGAACTTTGAGCTCGATGCCAAGTGGATCAATGACTTCAAGTCCATGCTGGACAAGGATGAGATGGTCATTCGGCACCTTGTGATGAAGCAGGACAAGGCCATCACCGAAGTTCAGCCTCCTCCTCCCGAATTCCACACCCTCCGATCAGGAATGGATGATGATAATGAAGAAGCAGACGGCGAGATAGAACTAGAATATGAGGATGGAGAGGAATATGACGACGAGGATGATGAGGATTGGGATGATGAGGAGGGTGAGGATATCGATGACTATGACGAGGATGATGATGGGGTTATTTTGCTTAACGCTGATGAAGAGGACGGAGAGGTTGCGGGGAATAAGTCGTCTAAGTCACAGAAGAGAAGTCTGAGAGCACAGCCTCTGGCAAGGTAAAGGCCATTTTTGTTCTCTTTAATTCCCTTCAAAGCACGGTCCCATTGTAGGCTACAGAGAGATGCTTCTAAGTAGTGCAGTGAAAGCTGCTTTGTAGAACTGTTATTTTTGCCATTGTGGAGATGTCAGGATGTTAATTCGGGTATCATTATCTAATGTAATTATGTAATCGATGGTATCTGTAAAGTTACAGCTATGACATTGATGAATTCGAACCAAAAGATTCTATTTACGTCCCCGAGCATCACGCGAAACGTCAAGCCTATGCCCAGCAAAAAATAGTGTTAGTTTTTCAAGCAAAATAAATAAATAATACTAGATAAATATGAAATTATCTTATTTAAATATATTTATCGGGGTAGGCTGGATCAGGGTGGTCTCATAACAGCAGCAAGGCTCGATCCGTATCTGAAATCGAGCGTATAATCTTACCCTTGCCCAGGCCTGCAAGCCAAGGTTGTTATCCAAGCCTGCCTGACCCATGATCAAGTATGGCAGCCTTGGGCAACTTCCCAGTGGACGGGTCTCCGGTTCACCATTTCGATCTTCCTGTGATTGCACATTATATATATCGAGGTGGGCTTCTACTGGATGGTCCATTCCCCCTTCGCTAGGTCGGCCTTTTCCGCCCCCTTGCTAAACTTTCTCTTTGCTCGCTCCACCTTACAGTTAGCATCGAGCAGTTATCTCAGGGAGCCTCCTCCGATATGGTCTGGATCCATGGCTCCAAGACTCTGAGAAGGAGCTTTGGTCACCGCTGCACGGCATATGGCCAGACACTCTTGGGACTGGCCAAGCCCCCCGCCGCCCCCCCCCCCCCCCCCCCCCCCCCCCCCCCCCCCCCCCCCCCCCCCCCCCCCCCCCCCCCGACTATCTGTAATGCACTTTGTCACGGGCTCTAGGCGTACAACCTTGGCATCTGCATTTCACGTTGTATGAGAGCTTCTTGTTTTGAGCTGGATTTCACGCCTCGGAATGAACCAAAGAACGTTCTTGGCGGTCATTGATTTGGGTGGCTCGAACTGGACACGTTACATACACATTGACCTCGGTGGTTGAAGCATCTCCATGTGTAGCCCCTTTTGGTTGGGTTATTATATCCTAAGATAAGAATTCCTTTTATGATCGATAAATGGAAATTCCTCGGATGCAGTGGTGATGGTGCCAAGTTCCAAGCTTTTCCAGTCATCCCGATCATATATTACTGATCATCCTAACAGCATTTTTCGAGTGGCCGGCGAGAATTCGTGCAGTTACCCCGTTGTAGAATCAACTCTTAAGTAATAGTACTTCTAAGTAACAATGCAAGAGTTTTAATAGTCACTTCTTAAGTAATTGCAGTTGCAATTCCTCTCCTTAGAATCAACTTAAGTAGTGAAGCACAGGATCATTTTAAATTGGTTCGGCAGCTGGCGCCATAAAGTGTCAGTTACTCGAAAGACTTCCGATCATGCTAAGATCTGTTCGGCATCGAGAGGCCTTGATCCTGGCCATCTTGGCCGTAGTATGTGAAAGGCGATACGCGAAACATTTGTGTACTCGGGCCAAGTCATGAACAGAGAAAACGAGACAAGAAGCTTTTCTATTTTTAACCTTTTCAATTCAAATCAAATCTCATAGGATCAAAAGCCACATCTCCGGACAAAAACACACTTTCCACTACTCCTAAAACTCCTCCATAGCCACCACCTGTCGAGATCCAATCCCCAAGTTGTCATCTTCCATCTCTATATATACATTCACACACATTCAGACAAGTGATCAACCAAAATCTCAGACACCCTCCAAGCAAATCTCCACGAAACTTGAATCTTAGAAAACGATGGGGCTTTCCACCATGTCTGGCTCAATCTTCCTCTTGATCATCTTCTTCATCCTCCCAAGATGTCATTGCTTGGAATTGACATTGGGCTGTGCCTCCAAGTCCGAGCTCCCGAGTGGCGATGTCGATCTCTTGGAGTTCCCTCTAAACTTGGAGTACTTGGAGGCAGAGTTCTTCCTGTATGGTTCCTTGGGTTATGGCCTCGACAAGGTAAGCCCGAACCTTACCATGGGGGGCCCGCCCCCTGTCGGAGCCAAGAAGGCCAAGTTGGACTCTTTCACTAGGGATGTCATCTTGCAGTTTGCCCTCCAAGAAGTTGGCCACCTCAGGTTTGCAATTGCAATCTCTTTGTACTCCGTTAATCGATAAAGTGAAAGTCTGTACGTATACTCATACTCCGGTTTGGCTTCTAATAAAGTCCTGGACAATCGGTCAATGTTTTACATTTGTTGCTGGGAATTATCTAAGTTCTGGTGCAATTTGGAAACATATTTAATTCCAAGCTTACTGATGGCATGATTCAAAGTAAACATTATGTACTCATCTTTCTTCCAATGCAGGGCGATTAAGAACACCGTGAAGGGGTTCCCAAGGCCACTACTTAACCTGAGTGCCGCATCCTTTGCAACGATAATGGATAGCGCATTTGGGCGTCCTCTGAACCCTCCATTCGACCCTTATGCTAATTCCCTGAACTACCTTCTTGCATCCTACGTTATTCCCTACGTGGGACTCACGGGTTACGTCGGGGCAAATGCTAAGCTCCAGGCTGCTGATTCTAAGAGAGTAAGGAGCCTCAACCTTAAGCTGATGACCAAAAGTCGCAAAGTTGGAAGAATATGTCATGATCGGTCTTTCCTGGCTTGGAAAATTAAGATAGACGATCGAGGATTCTATGACTATGTGTTCCATTAAGAATCAAACGTATTTATTTTACACATGCGCATAATTATTGTTGCTATAGGGTAGCGAAAATGATGCAACAACATCTGCAAGAGTTTTGAAAACACATTAATCTGCACGTGCTGTCGCATTTTCATAGTAGTCGTTTCATACTATGAAAAGCTAAATAAATCGATGAATCTCAACCGTCAAAATATTGAACATGCACATTTTAGTTGTCCTCACTCGTACGTACCTAATACGGCTGCATTTCAGCTGGTAGCAGGACTCCTGGGTGTGGAATCGGGACAGGATGCAGTTCTCCGAGGTCTGCTCTATGAACGGGTATCCATGGAGGTGAAGCCTTATGGGATCTCCGTAGCAGAGTTCACGAATAAAATCTCGGATCTGAGGAACAAGCTCGGGAAGATGGGCTTGAAAGACGAAGGGCTTCTCGTCCCCTCTGTCCAAGGAGCAGAAGGAAAGATCAGGGGAAACATCCTTGCCGGAGACAGCTACTCCGTCTCGTTTGAGAGGACACCAGAAGAGATTCTGCGGATCGTGTATGGAGGAGGCAGCGAGAGCTCACCAGGAGGGTTCTATCCACAGGGCGCCAAAGGTCGAATTGCTATGTCCCACTTATCAAACTAAGCTTAGGAATAGGAATGTAGAATGTACTCGGGAAGCTCAGTTGTGTTTCATGCTCACGAATAATAGTTTGGTTTTTCGGCTTTTTTTCCTGTCAAGAAGGTAAAAGGTTATTGTCCTTCAAATTTCGGACAGGATGAATGCTCATGGAAATTGCCATTTTGGAGGAGTAGGTTTTAACCACCCTCTCCCATAGCATATGCTTTGAATTAGAAAACAATGAGAAGAACGGACGAAGTATAATATATATACGTTGAAATGGTCCCTTAACAAGTTAATGCACTTTCGAAACAGAAATTGGCGATGATGTTTCTTGCCTGCAGTAATTCCATATATCTTAAGACCAGAAGGTCTGAAGACCATACTTGATCCGGAGCTGATGCATATATCTTAAGGCGCTGTTTCTCGCCTGCTGTGATGTCTCCACTGGAGATGCCGTGCCTGGAAAAATTCTAAAGGTCTGAAGACCATACTTGATCAATCACAACCTATGTGATTATTGCGGGTCCAACCACAATAGCTGATCCTCTTTGATATGGTCTCAAATGGACCGGACCCGGTGTTTGAATTTCATGTGAACAATCTGAAAATTGCGCGAAGAATGAACAATACCCACTTCAGATTTACCTGTCTCCTTGGCATTTCATATCAAGAGGAGAATCCTCTTCTGCTCTGTCCTGCAGATTGAAAAAATTAACAGCAAACGTCAAAATAAGGAGAAATGCTGACAATAGAACCGAGCAAGTAACTGTGATGAGGACTTACTTGCCGACTAATATGAACATGCAGAGTGCAGAAGTCTCTCCTGAGAATCCTCGATCAATCTCTTATTAACGAATCCATCTTTAGGCTGCTCTATCGATCTTCCTCTTGTATCAACATGTCACTCGATCTCTGGTGTAAAAAGTTCGGCCATTTCTCATCCATTGCCAATGATATCATCAAGGACATGGACTGGCCCCAGGTGACCGATACTGCTGAAGAAAAACCGGACTAACACATTCCACGTGACAATATTTGGAAAAGTTCCTCTCTGCAACATATTATTCTGTAAATAACTCACAGCTTCTTCTACACCAAGAAAACTGCATATTCCTGATATGAGATTCGTATGAGCCACTATGTCCGGTTCCCACCCTCGAGCTTCTCTTAGGCCTTCTAATAATCGGATTGCGGACTCAACTTTACCCTGTCCAGAATAAATGTGAACTAAGGCACTGTACATATAAGAATCGGGTTTCTTCCCCCTCACCACCATTCCTCCGAGAAGCTTCAATGCTTCCTCGAACATCCCCATACGACAATAACCATATAGAAGGATATTATAAGTCACGGTGTTTAAAGGGATTCCCCTTCCCTCCATTTCCAAGACAACCTCAGTCCCTGAGCTGAACTCGCCCACCTTGAGAAAACCATCCAAGAGCTCGTTATACGTGGTAGTGTCGGGTGAAATCCCTTGTTTCTCCATTAAATCAAGAACTTCTGCAGCCAAGTCAGGTCTTCCACCGTTACATAAGCCGCTGATCAGAGCGTTATATGTGACTGTACTTGGAAGGCAATTCTCCTCAGCCATTCTATCAATTAAATCATGAGCTTCGTTAAACATGCAGTTTCGACAGAGGACATCAATCATGCAGGTATAAACGACAGCATTTGGACGACAACCCTTCATTATCATCTTATTCCACGTTTCAGAAGCACCTAATAAGTTTCCTGCTTTCGCGAAGCCGTTAATCAGAGTGCTGTAAGTTGTGATGTTCGGAGCAGAGCCACTTTCCTCCATCTGATTGAAAATAGAGACTGCTTCATTGATTTGTCCATTCAAGCATAGCCCATGTAATAGCACATTATAAGCAACAACAGTTGGCTTATTTCCCTCCTCGATCATGCAGTGCCAAATCTCTAGGGCTTCGTGTAATCTCCCCTTCGACAAGAAGCCCTTTGTTAAGGAAGTGAAGGTATGTATATTGGGACAACATCCTCTCAGATGCATTTGAGCAAAAACAGCTAGAGACCACTCAATGAATCCCTTGTCACAGAGAGAACTGATTATACTTGTATAGGTGATAATATTCGGGTCCTTTCCGTTGTCCCTCATCTCATCCAAAACCTGAAAGGCTTCTTCGAATCTCTTCTCCTTACAGAACCCATTGACTAAAGCATTATAGACAGGAACTCTGGGCTTGAACTTTCTCGCTAGATTCCTCGCTTCGTCGACCTTCCCGAGCCTACACATGGACGAAACGATGGTAGTGTAACTCACAGCATCAGGGCAGCATCTCTTATTAGACATTTCATCGAGCAGCTTCAAAGCCCCATCAATCCTATCATTCTTACACAGGGCCTTCAGGAGAATGTTGTAAGTGAAGACATTCGGTTCGATCCCATCATTCTTCATGTTACTATAAAGGGGGTTGATCATCGAGAACCTGTTCTCGCAGAGCAGAGCATCCAAGAGGTGGTTGTAGATCTTCACCGTGGGTTTACACCCGAACTCTCCAATACGATAGAACATCTTCAGGGCTTGCTCGACCAAGCCCGACCTCCGGTACGAAGCGATAACATCGATGAAGAGCTCCTCGCTGCAAGAAACCCCCTCTAGTTTCATCTGCTGGAGGAGGTACTGAATGCCATCGGTTTCATGTTCCCGCCCGAGCTTCTTGATCATGGTCTCGTAGGTTAGTCGGGTATGCTTGAAGGAGTTCGAATTGGCGACCGACACAAAGAACTGCAGAGCGAGCGAGATATCGGGCTCACGCCTGAGTCGATTGACGACTTCGGGTTCTCGAAGAAGGGGTCGGTTTCGATCATTCTCGGTGGGCTCACTGCCTACCCGATGGAGGAATGGGGTTGGGTTGGTGTTAAGAACGAATGGGATATGGGGTTTCTTGGGCACTTTCAAGAGCAAGGAGCATCCTTCTCTCAAGTACATCTTCACCGATCAACAGAATTTCTCAGAACCAGAAACTGATAGAACTCCAATCTGAGCCCCAAGCTGGAACCTGATTACCGCGGTTTCTCCATTATGGGCTCTCGAGAGTGAAGAACATCATCCATGCGCGCAGTTCCAAGATTTTCATCAATGCAAAAACCAAGATTCAAGGCTGGGAATGAATGTGAACTTCATCAAATTGACGTAAGAATCAAAATCATACCTCAAGAACGAACGATCAATTGAGTTCTACCGAAAGACCGCCAACATGCTAGAAACGTTATGCGGACAGACATTCATTCATTCAGCTACGGGAAACTATCTTCGAGGGCGTATTTTCATTTTGCCCACCGTAGTTCCAAGGTATTTTAAAACTAACCCTAATAAAAGTTTTTGTTGCGTCAGATGCTCCTCCAGGACAGGCTCGAGTGCTTGAAAACTGTACCGATTTGCCTCAACCTATGACGCTGCCCTCTCCGGCGGAGGGCAGATAGAAGAAAGTTCGCGTGCAAATATGATTTTTCTTTTTCTTTAGTTGAAATCTTTCAAACATATTGTCGAAAATTTTAAAATTTTATACGCCTAGTTTTCGACTGGTCTGCTTACATGTTCTTAAAAAAATTTCCCACATCATCTTTTTTTATGCACGTGGCATGTCGCGATCGAATGCCTTGGAAATGAAGAGCCAACCAAAGAATGATTTTGCCGTCCAAACAAATATTGAAACAGTCTGAGAAGAGCGCAGGACATGAGAAACTATAGCTCTCTATAGCTCTCCATTACATTTCTATATTGCTTTCTTATACTAGTACAGAGTGGATCGATTGTGGCCCGAAAGGAACCTCCAATTCGAGGTCACTGTAATTGCAAGATCCTATACAGTATATACCAAGATCAGAACACCTTCTCTATCGAACTGACGTAAACAGCCGACGAATTCTTCTTGCTTTCAACACTTTTATGGAGACGGTATTCCTCGTGGAAAAACTACCATCTCCATCTGTTTGTGTAGAGTCTAAGGTACAATCCTTCTTTCAGCTCATGGGCAACATGTTTATGCCTCTCAAATCTTCATACCTGCAGGGATAAAGTATGCGTAAGCAGCAGTTATTGTGGGAATAACAGTATATGCAGAGCAGCAACTCAAGCAACCATAATTTTGGCCTCCAACAACTTTCCAAGAGTACGTTCAACCAGTTTGACAAATTGAACACCAGTTCAAGAGTGCCACCTAATCTTTTTAGAAGAAGTAAACTTAACAAAGTCTCTTTCCTTAACTTCAACGATGAAGCAAGAGTTAGTTTGCCAATAGTCAAACTCCAGATGCTGTATTAAAAGCAAATGGCAACAGACTGCAATACGAATTCCGGACAACTTTTTATCAATCTTTTTTACTTTACTTATATGAGTTCGAAATACAAAATTTCTGCCATTTTCAGAAATCGGACTGCCTGAATCTCATCAGTAATTTTCTATGGATTCTCAAGACCGGATAAGCCTCCAGTCCTGGTTGCCAGTTTATTGCTGTTTTAAGAAAGCGAATTTCAACAAAACTGAAATTAGCAGAAAATTAATTAAAAGTGGGGACAAGCAATCAGATAAATTTATTTATGTCAGAGCTTACCCAGATTCTTGGGAACTTCAGGAATACAAAGGAAAGGGAGTATAGGATGCTTGCAACCACCACCCCTGTGATCAAGTTGTTTGTGAGGCGCTTGTTGTCTTTACTTGGCACGAATGCATTTTTCAGTGTGTTTGTAAGTTCGAAGAGCCGATACGAGATCTGTAAGCAAGACATGGATAAGTAGATTGTACATTTGTACATTTCAATTTTTGTGAAATTAGGTCTTTCCATCAATATATTACCGCAACGTATATCGAAGTAGTAAGCATGAAGTTCAGCATTGGATAGCCAGGAATCAATGACAGCAGCAATTTTGGTTGGCCATCTGGGATCCCTGATCTGCGAGCGAGTTCGTAAGGTAACAAGAGTTAAAGAACAAGTTATATGGTTTCTAACATGTTCATGCAAGTATTAGTGTATCGGTGATATATTTCAGATCTAAGAGAAAGCTCTTTCTTTGTTAATAATTGCGTGGAAGCTTTAGGAGAGTTAGTGGATCATTTTCTGACCAATAATCTGTATCTAAAATCCATGAACTGACATACCTTAACCAGATGTGGATCTGTGAGATATAGGTCTCCAGGGTTATCTTCCCAAGCCATCTGTTAAAATAATGTACCTTTCTTAGCATTTTGAATTTCCATTATCCCCCAAGAGGTCGGCTCAAGAATTTTTCACCATTGCTTTTTTTTCCAGCAAATGGGAGGAAAAATACAATTATATATGGGAAATATGAGGACTGCCACTTACGCGAAAAGGGTTAATGAGTAGCTCCGCATGCTCTGAGTGACGTTTCTCAAGCATATATAGACACTGACAGAAACAACATATTTGTCAATGAATATCACGCTACCAAAGTTCATGCTATATTTAAAGACAGATAAGTAATGGTGCCTTACGTAATTGGGATCCATGATGTATACGGATGGTATTTGTTGTATGTAATCTTGTCCAGCTTGTAAATATGCTCGTACCAAATATACCCTACCTGAAAAGTCCAACAGAAACAAAGTTTTGCTTCAGAAATCAGAATTTGGAAATTTCGACGATGGAAGTTTGAGATTCAGACAAAAGGCCAAAGGTAATATTGATACCGTTACTGATACAAGGATGGCAACTGCTTTGATTGAAATTCTGCGCTTAACTTCAGCTTCCTCCAGTTTCTCCATCCACCTCTCAACCTGCAACAAGAAAATGCAACTCTTAGCAATTATCTCAAGACAACAAAATCTGAGAGGCCTTAACTTCAAATATGCACAGCTGAAACAAATGCAAAGTAGAAAGTTTGGAAAATGAAGTGGGTTGAAGATAGCTTACAGTTGGATGATAGTATGCATAGATCATTCCGATAATCCAGATGTAGCGATCAAGGCCTGATCGGAATTGCCACTCACGTAATAGAGGATGCTGTGGTTTCGAAGGATCAGGGTCGGAATAGCCTGAAAGATGAGGACTCTGCTAAAGTTAACTAATGAAACATTTTCTACACAAGAATTGTAGGTCAGTTAATTAAGAGATGGAGAATTTTAGGGAGTTACTGACCAAGAAGAAACGTGAATGGGCTCCAAACTATTTCAAAAACTCCAGGCACTTCCCAGATAAAAATAACAACCACAAAGCAAGCGATGATTTTTAAAGCAATTGCTATCCCAACTTCATTGTATTTGTTCAAGATACCAAGTGCTCCATAAACCATGAGCGTGAAAAGTGTGTGCATGGGGCAGATATAGTAGAGCATGTAGTTGTTGTTGAGGATGATGCAGCAAAATAGCACCAAGAAATTCAGCCGCCACATCATCTGTTCCACAATAAGATATTTGATCAGAGGAGCATGCTTATATAGGAGGAGGATGGCAAGAAAATTCATCTCTAGAAGACCAAATACCTGTGCAAATCTGGCAGGACTAAAATCTTTGCGGACATAATAATACGAGAAATTCCCAAATCCAGTCATCCAGACATATGCAGCAATAAAAATCCGAATTGCATTATATATCTCTGCTGCTGCAAAGTAGTGGTACATTAAAAACAATACCTGCAAAACGAACAGAACGCAATGTATCAAGGAAGTCTACCCTTACATGAAAATTCGAAGCATGTAATGCATTATGAAACATTTACATCTTTTTAAAGCTGTTGCACATTATCGCAGGTTGTCCGAACGAAAGCTCTCAACTGCACAATCTTTCTTTTTGTTTGCACAGTGGCATTTATTATTAAAGATTATTCATCCTTAGAAAACCAAGCTCCTGAGAACTGATGATATGCGAAACTATCTGAAAATTGTGCTTCAGATGAAAAGTCACTAACCTGCATCCAACCTTTCCACTCCTCTGTTTGATGTCTGTTCAGATAAAGAATGGATTTGCCAGATATTGGTGACTTATCATTATGCACCTTGAGAGAAGTCATCGCTGAGACTATAATGAGGAGAAAGTACAGAAACAAGAAAAGATCCCTATTGTAACTCTGCACAGAATAATTAAAATGGCAAACAAATAAAAGAATCCATCTCAGTATAGACAGACCAACTTAACCTATAAACAGATAAGATTCTAAAAAATACATGATTTTACATTTTATCAAATAAATTCGTGTACACCTGGAGTCATGCAAATATATTGAGGATGATTACAACAATAATCAAAACACCAGATTTAACCATTACTAACCTGCCAAACAACGTCTTAATGCAAACTATTCATAGCTGGATTGACTATGCCCTAAAACCCAATTTCACAAGAAGAGATAAAATAGATCCATCTCTGTTGTGTTTTTTCTTTTTCCTTTTTTTGTTTGTTTGTGGGGGGGGAGGGAGGAGGTGGGGTAGAGGTCTGGGGAAGGCGATGATGAAGAAGTGCATAAACCTAAGACTGTCACGGTACATCCCTATCCCTTGATATTAACTCAAGGCTTCTGATGAAATATTTTCGCTTTGTACAATTCTTCGTAAAGCAATAATACTAATCAAGTCCATAGGCATATGTGCATTCACTTTCTCATATTCCAAGTCGAATGCCTTCACAGTAATTCATCTTCCGGAATCACTATAAAGAAATAAAAGACAGAAGAGTCAGCATACAAAGTACCTTCTTCGATGAACCAAAAAAATCTGTACGGTCACATAAGTAGTAGTATGCTAGAAGTACACCAAATTCTGATCTGCAAAGGAAATGAGAAACAGGACATCAGAAAATGCTGTGGCAAGAGATAAGAAAGCATTCATCTTTCTTGCTTAGAATGAACGGATAAGTTTACTTACATGGCCCTAAGAATAAGGCGATTCTCAATCAGGAAAGACTCATCCATGGTGAGGAATCTGCAAAACGTTAAAGATAAAAGCAAGCCTGTGTTAATTCATAGCAGAGAAAATGGTAAGATATAGCCCGTTAGTTTTTCACCAGTAACAGTCAATACTGAACCTGAAAATAGGTGAAGAGCTAGATGAGCTCCGAGCTCGGGGAGAGGATGACTGAAGACCTCCACCCTCCAACAAAAGAGCTCTATCATCTTCCTTAACCGCACCATCTCCAAGCTCAACCAAGTTGACATCAGAATTCCTACTATGTACAAAGACAAATTCATACGAGGAATGAGAACGCAAGATTGTTGGAACTTTCAATCTCTATACAATGGCCGACCATCAACCTCTGAGCATAAGGTTGTTCCAGTTCGTAATTCACAATTTCCACAAATCCCCCTAACGGTATCAATTTGCGCGCGTTTATCCGAAACATCTCAAAAACCAGAAAAAGATTAGAAACTTTTCCGCAGTAAATGCCAAGGAAGGAAGCATTCTGTGCTCCTAATGCAAATTATTGGAGAGGAACAGGAAAGCCTCAAGAGGAGAAAATGCCTCCATACAAGAATCTGAATTTCTCAAATCTGCAATGCAATGCGAAAACTTGAATTCTAAACAGAGTTTCCAACTTACACTTTGGACGAGGTTGCTTTCTTCCTGCGTTCCAGAAGCTCGGAGTAGATCCAAGCGGCAATGACAGGCACTAACCCAACCAGAAAGGACACCTGCAACAAAGAGCGCAATTAGAAACTCTACACAGGACAGTAGATTGCCTCCGAATGCAACCAAATCAACTTGCTTCCGGAGATCAATTCAGCATGCATCCAACTCCACTGTAGCAGCACCGACAGAGATCTGGAACCGCGAGAAGCTCAGAATCCCGTGAAACCGGGCACGAACCTGTCCTGGAGTGACGGGACTGGAGATCATCATCTCGGATGGATGGATGTATGGACCGATAAATCCACGGAATATCAGGTCCGAGCGGCAAATGCAGCTCTCTCAGGCGGCGAGCATTTCCCGGCGGCGGATCTGGCGGGAATCTAGCACGGCGGAGGACAATAGATTTCTGGAGGATCTAGCGGTGCGAGGAAGAAGAAGACGAAGCACAAGTATCCACCATAATCGTCACATGGAAGGGAAGAGATGACAGTGAGAGGAGAGAAGAGTGATGATCATATTAATGAGCAGTTAGCAAATTTTATTTTTTTGGTGGGAAGCAAAATCTGTCTCTCTTCTCGTCTCCTCTGTTATTTTCTTATTTTTGCTCCAATTTTTAACTGTCTGCCTTCATTTACCTCAGCAAAATTTAAAAACAAAAATACACATAAATAACTAAATAAACTTTGTGGGTTAGTTTCAAGTTTTCAACACAATTTTAAGTGTCGAACTTTTAAGGTTACGTTTAGTTTAGTTTTAGAGTTGAGTTGAGTTTTTATTTTAATTGATTTGTAATGATTGTGTTGTTGAATTATGAGAAAAAGTATGAAAAATAATGAATAGTTGAAAGAATTTAATATTAAAAATGGAATTGAATGGTTAAAAAATAGAAGAAAAATGAAAAAATAATAATTGTATTGTTGAATTGAAGATAAGTGGAGTTAAAGTTAAGAAGAGTTCAAAATTTTTTTGAATCCAAACACCTAAGTATTGAATGAAATAAATAATTATTAAATTAAGTTAATTTTGTTTGATTGGATAAATGTTGAAATTTTTTATATCATTTGAGATCTTAATTATATAATGCCTATAAAACTTTTTTCTTTCCACTTTTATCCCGATACTTTCTGTTATTTTTTAAAAAACTAAAAAACAAAGAAGACAAGAAGCGTACTTGTTGGGAGAGAGAATAACCTTTAATACTCGATCTCACGACTGGATTAGTCAGACCTCATTAGATTTCTAGATATCATGGTACAAAAAAAGAGAGTTACATCAAGATCTGACATTGAATGGGGAGAGGGGCGATGGTGGCATTGATCATGCCCACCACCATCCTAGTCGAGGTCGTCGGCAGCATCAAGGGTTACCAGAAACCTCGCATGGATGGTAGTGGCCAAGATTGGGGCCACTACCACCCTAAATTGTCCTCTCTTCGATTTTTTTAAGAGAGACGCAATCGGAGCGGTGGGGCTCTGACGTCAGCACCTACTGCTTTGATTTCCTATCCCTTTCTCTCTTCGAGTTTTCAAACAATGGTGGCCCTAATCTTGACCATCACCGACCAAGTGAGGTCGCTTTGTCCCTTGTCATTCGGTTACTCTTCCCCTTTAAACCCCCTAGCCAGAAGCCTTCCACTGTTGTTCGATTTTTTCAAGTAATGATGGCCCTGATCCCAACCACCGCCACCCTAATCGAGGTCACCAGCGTCATCAAGGATCACTAAAAACCTTGCCTAGGTGGTGGTGGCCGAGATTAGGGTCACACCACCCTAAGTTTTTTTTTTCTCTCTTTGGTTTTTCGAAGAGAGAGAGACACACAGTCGGAGTGGTGGGGACTTTAACATCGGAACCCACCCCTCTAATTTCGTTTCCCTTTCTCTCTTTGATTTTTCAAGCAGTGGTGGCTTCGATTCAAGCCATCATCACCCAAGTGAGGTTGCCTTACCCCCTATCGTTCAGTCACCTACCACCACGCACACAAAGATTTCTGAACGAGATGAGAAATGGACCCCAATTGCAAATCTAAAGAAGCTCAGGGGCCTCTATGTAAATATGAGAAAACTAGCCACAATTTAGCGAATTAAGTTAGAAGTACGGCTCTGTTTAGTTTTTGAGTAAAATAACTTACTCAACTCAATTCAACGTTGTTATTCTAAAATTCAACAACATAATTATTATTTTATTATATTTTTTCTTTAATTTAAGAATAAATTATCTCATATACTTTTCCATAATCATTTTTATAATTAATTTTTTAATAATAAATTTTTCATCTACTTTCACATTTATGTATACATATCAATATTCTAATAATATTTTCTCATCTATTTTCACATCTATATATTTATACATATATATATTCTCGCACATTAATATATTTTTTCAATACTTACAATCATTGCACAAAATGAAGTTAAATTAGATTATTATCAAACTCGAAAACCAAGCGCAAGCTAGAAATTTTCTTCATATTAATTCAATCATCACCCATAGCATTTTTTACTTAACTTATTCAATTAAGTCAACTTGAACTGTACTTGCCAAATAAGCTGAATTAAATTAAGTACTGAAAAAATAATTTTAACACTTAATTTTGATTATCAAACAAGCCAATACGAGTATTGATCTAGTACATATGATTACAACGACGTGAAAAATTGAGAAAAAGATTTCTTCATATTTCGGACATATTACCGTAGTAGTAAAACACTCCGCTTACCATTATCACACTGCAATTCTTCGACATATTACACATTTTTATTTCATATGTATGTTGATTATGAGTGGTAATTGGCTCCTTGCATCGACGTAGTTGAGCTTTGATTGTCGTAGTTACGCAAAGAGCTCGGTTCAGTAACCTGTAAATCGGGTTGTGGTGCCAATCATCCGGACCATCGTACCGAACCTTATATTCATAACTATTATGTAGCTTAACATATTATGTTATTAATCGATGTATCCATTTAATAAACTAAGCAACAATAATCACAAAGATGGATAGATAGGATCTAGTTAAGAGAAATGCTCCTCTAATCGATCCCTGCATAGAAACACGATTTTTATTCCACGTGTATGTTTAGACACCAACACCCAATGCAGTAATCTCTTGTTCTCATTGGAAAAAAAAAACAAAAACATTGTATATGTCAAACATAAGTGCGTCACGATTTATCTCAGAAACCACCAAAAATCAATTAGAAACTATAAAAGCTTCAAGGAGAGGTATAAGTAAGCTCCATAAACCACCTTTTTTAAAAGTCTCAACTCGTGGTTGATAGTTTTTTCGGTTGCTTGAAAATTTTCCATTAATGAGAAAATGACGATTCTTAATTATTATACTATAAAAGTATAGAACTTCTCCATTCTCGAATTTCTTTTTTAAGGATAAGAAATTTTATCAATAAATAAATATTAAAAACAATATACATAAAAGTTCTTTTAATAAATTAAAATTTCCTTCGTAAATACAAATAAATTAAATTTGGTAAACATTTTTCATAATACTCTATAACGCACGGGGCTACACTCAGTTCGGCCTAGTTTGCTCCTCTGGCTCCCAACATCATCCTCTGCTTTGAAATGTTTTCGGCTGGATGAAAAATCACTATGGACAAAAAAATATAAAAAAAAAGGAGCAACTAGAAAGGTGTTGCATCTCATGATTAAATACAATGACAATCACAATCGAGGCCTCTTGTTCCAATTTATAATTGAGATTAATATTTGGGATTGTGCCATTTATACTAAGACAATCATGATTTTTGGTTTCCATTTGAATTGTGAGATTGGAACCGCTGGCCAGGGATAAGGACGAGGCAACCTCGTTTCTTCATGTCAATTTCCTTCCTCCTCTTACCTAATTCGCAATCTAATCACATTGTTCAAGTCTTTATTTATAATCAAACGGTCGAGTCCGAGACCACTTGACGGCCACTGGATCGGGTTTGCAGTTTAACTGAGGTACCGTGATTGGACCAATCAACCAACATCTAAGCCATTCGTTGGTTAGTGATACAGTAGCTAGAAGAAGAGATTCAAGAATTCATTAGATAAGATAGTGCCGTCTCAGTTTAGCAATTGTTTTGTACGAATAAGCCTATGTCCCTCCCTCGACTCGAGCAACTCACGTCATGTTCGATGAATCGACATGCTCGTGTGGTTCTTCGTGTTTAAAAGATACTATATAATTGGATTCCACGCAATTTGGATCAGTTATGGCTCAGGAATCAAACAGTTTTTTTTTTCCTCAATCTACGGCAGAACTTTGCACTGTTTCTCGATGTTAAGTGGATCGGACCCATCCATTGCGCAAGTCAGATCACTTGAGCATAGACATTAATCGGACTGGTAGTTAACAACTACTTACCCATTAACTTCCTTTGTTCCATGACATAATCTCGAAACAGACAAGCACGGAGTCGGAGTACAGAAAGCTGTGTACTCGCCGTGACGAGTCTTCATAGGCCATGTTTGAGAGGGCTCGCGCAGTCTCCTTCTTGACTTCGAACTCTGCGTTTTGGAGGAGACCAACCGGGGTGCGAACTGAAGGTATTTTGCATTGAAAGAAGTTAAGAGTGCGTTTGGATTCAGAGTTAAAGTAACTTTGATTTTGATTTTGATTTTGATTTTGATTTTGATTTTGATTGTGGAAAATGACAAATGTGATGTAATTATAAATTTGACTTGGAAAACGTGTGTTTTTATTGTATAGTGTGTTGAGTTAAAGTTAAAGTTAAAATTTTTTACTTAGGAAATGTGTATTCTTGTTGTGTAGTGTGTTAAGTTAAAATTAAAATTTGATGTTTGGGAATCCAAACATGCTCTAAAATGAGCTCTTCTTTGGTATATTGAACCAGTATTGGGATGAAAAGAAGGGAAAGGCTAACATAACAAAGTCTGTTATCGTGGAATCTCGATAAGAGCTCATAGCCAGTTGTGAGCCGAGCAAAAGAAGTGGGCTGTCTCAAGCGTTGCCTAGGCGCACCGGCATTGTCACCGAGAGCTGGAAGGAAGTCAATGAGTCATGTCGAAGGCAAGGACTTTGCAGATCGAGGCTGCGGTAGAGCTGGCACTACAGTTAGGAGCTAGAAAAAGAACGCCGGTACTTGAATCACGACGATAATTGATCCGCTGTTGAATCACGGCGATAATCATTCTATTCCTAGTCCTTATATTAGCGCTCTAACTCAAAGTAGCCTTTTGCCCAACTCATCTGATTTTTCAAGTAATCAAACCGATTATATTTCAAAGCTTTTCACTTTTCAGAAAGGTACATCCCAAGCCTTTTGGAACAATATAGCAGCACCAGATTCATCCCAGAGATCATTCAAGAGGAGTGGGATTTATTGTACTATTATTACTGCTGCTTTGCTCTCCAAGCCTTCCCTAAAGCATGGGTCTAAAAGTTCCTAGGACGGATCTCATTCAACCAGTTGAAATTGAACTTGAAAGCGATCAGAATCAGATGTAGATTAACGCATAATGCGTATTTAATGATACAATATCCGGATCAATAACAGTCAGCAGAAGAAGTATCGAGATAAGTAGATAAATAAATCCACCAAACGTTCAAAAGACGGACCAAACAACAAAACATAGACGACCGACAGGACCCCACCTAAGACAAGATTTATGATAGCTACTGGATGTCCTTCCAACCTTCTGAAGAATTCATTATACTTATACAGACCCAACTATGGACTATGACTAGTGCTGCTCCTAACTATAATCTTTCACCCAACTGGAAACAATAATCGCCGTTTTAAGCAAACCTACCGTTTGTCTCCCTATCAAGTGAAGGGGGAGCTAGGAGTGTTTTGGGTTCAGCCAGGACTATCTCTTGGAAGGCCTCTCATCGTCCTCCCCCCCATCATCATCATCGTCCGAATCATCCTTCCTCTTCCTCTTAGGTGGGGCCTCGACCTTCCCACCCGTGTCATCGTCTCCGTCATCATCTTCATCCTCCTCATCAATCTCGTCGTCCTCTCCATTCTCCTCGGGCTCGAAGTCACTGGCATCTTCCTCGTCCTCAGCGCGGCCCACAGGGCGTACGAGGTACTCAGTGCCGAGTTCCTCCTGCATCATTAGGTCATACCCTTAAGTATTCGTGTTATCAATCAATAAAACAAGGGACTCCAACAGGGTGCAGTTCGAGTGCTAAGGGGCCAAGGCCATGAATGTTGCAGACCATAAAGGAACAGAAAATAATGAATCAAAATTGCCATACAATAACTTGTCCGATCGGACCAAACATATCCTTACACACGTGATGAGAAGTCTCTAATAGCAACATTAAGGACGCAAATAAACAGATGATCCAGCACATACAAGCTAGCATATTACAAGGTAAATTCTCAAACGCAAATGGTTGATCTGATTCAAAACAAGTTGACCAGTGTTGTGCTCGAAAACGGATGGAGCAATCAGACCAGATGAATCCATATTGGCAAAATCGAGTTGAAACTACATACAGATTCAGACAATAATAATAATCCAAATAAATAAAAAGGACATGAAATTTAAGTTGAAACAGAAGGGGGAAAAAAAAAGTTGGAAGTATATATCGATCTCAATCTGGCCAGAGCATAGCAATAGTAACTTCTCACCTCTCAGGTTCAACTTAACAAATTATCTTATAAATTAAAAAAAAAAATTTATTAATTCAAAAAAGAAAAAGAAAATGAGAGAAAATCAATATATGAATGACCCTTCAGATCTGTGATTCAATCAACCTAATGTCTTCTCCGTTCTCAATCGAAATTGTTCTTACTATGACCTCTTATGCGTAATAAAGACTACACATTTATGAGCAAGAAGTAAAGACTTTATTAGGTCAAAATCACTGCAGCAAGCTTCAGACAAACCATTCAACGAAATGAAATCAAGCCAAAATCTCTCTTTTCCGAGAAAATATATACTCTTGTGGGAAGAAAATAAGTGGGCACAACAGATCTGAACGATTTCCTAGCTCTACCATGAGCAACATCGCAGCAGTAAATATCCGTATGCATATGTGCATATACGGAACTGTTGTACGGACAGTGATTTGTGAAGTAAATATGAAGTACTGAAGCAGGAAAATACGTAAATCCAAGCAATAAAGGGGCCAACAAAAAAAATCCCGAAATTAGCGGAATATTCAGAAAATTTCGGAGAAAAATAGCTGAGATGATTGTCAGTACCTCCGCAGCTTCCTCGTCGTCGTCCTCCTCATCGTCGTCGTCGTCGTCTTCATCATCGTCGTCGTCGTCGTCGTCGTCGTCACCGCCGCCGTCTCCATCATCCTCCTCCTCGTCCTCCTCTTCGTCACTATCATCTGCGTCCACAGACTGAGCTGGGGGGCCGCCAGTGGACTGAAGCACCTCCTGGACGTCGTCGTCGTCATCGTCGTCCTCTTCCTCCTCCCCACCATCCTCGTCCACATCGTCGTCGTCCTCACCATCGTCTTCCTCACCGGAAACCTCAACCTCCTGCTCCTCCTCCTTCTCCGGGAATTCCACCTCTTCCTCCATCAGCGTCATCTTCCTCACAACATCAGAAGCTTTCTCCGGAAAAATCCCTGTAAATTTCTCCCCAAAAATTACGAAAAATTGCAGGAAAAATCAGGGAAAGACGTGGGAGAACGATGAGCAGAGGAGCTTCGTTCGCTTGTTCTACCTGCAGCTCCGCAAACTTCCATCTCAGCCGTCCAAGTGATCCTTCACGCGGATCGCTGACGTGTCCGTGATCGGACGGCCCTCGTTGCAGGATTTTGTACCTTTAGGGTTGAAATAGTTGCGTTGCGTTCCGGCGCTCCCCGATAGATCAGACTCACGGATCCGAGTCGGGTGCTTCTTCCCGCTCGGTTGTGGGCAGGTGGGTATAGGTTAGGGTTTTTGGTCTTTGGATCTATTTGTGGGCCCGCCCATTTAATTTATATTGGGCCCATAATGATCTAAAATAATACTGATATATACTAGACAATTCATTTTGGAAAAAATATTATACTTAGGAGATTTGTCTCATGGCCTTTGAAAAGCCATTGCTTTGAGGAAATCCATTCTCTATTATACATAGATAGATAAGAGGCCATGTGTTTTTTAGTGGGAAGTTTCATAACTATTTGTCCGATATTTGATAAAGGATTTTGAAACTATTGTTTATGAAATGTAATTTTCTACTTTAACCATTCAAAATATTTAAATTAATATTACCAAAATATTTGAATTTTCATTAGATCAGCACTTATTTTTTAACAATTTTACTTCATTATTTTTTCGAAAGACACCATACGTTATTCGAAAATTTAATTGGTACCGATTAATTCAAATTCAAGTTGATCGGCTCACTCAGATAAAAGTATCATAATCATGAATTTTTTTATTGACGAGATTCAAAACCCAAAATTTTATTTATTTACGGAAATGTAAAAAAATCCCATGTCAAGACTAATTGTGTTGGTGATGTGTATAATCTCCCATTATTGATTTTTATTTTTATTTTTTTGCTGAGTTCCCATTATTGATGAGTCATGTACGACACAAACGACTAGTTTAATCACATTTTTCCTATAGTATATAGGAAGTTATACGAATTGGAGTTCAACTTTTCCACATACATATTGAAATTTTTGTATATACAACAATAGTAGGGCTTGCAAAGGAAAAAATAAAAAAATTTGATAACTGAATCGTCTAGATAACCATCTATTTATAAACCGAAAAGCAATCGAATTATTTGATTTTAGGAAAATTTTGATTCTTGAATTCTCAAATATTTTGGTTTCGTGGAACGGTTACAATTTTCTAATTTCAAAAACTGTCATTAACCGTCCCGTCCATAATATGCATAATAAGTGTAATATTTATTTCGTTATATTTAATTGTGGAATTGATTCGAAATATTTTCTCTCTCTCACTCTCTTTTTCCATTTCACTGATATGCATCTCAAACAGCGCTTCACCAGTCATGGCACCATGTGATTGAGAGATTTTGAGTGATGATGGGGATATTGATGGTTTTTGTAACTAAAACTTTGTAGATACTTGATTAATATGTAAATATGTTTATTTTTAGTGCTTTTTTTTATGAATTTCTTTTTTATCTCGGTTTCACTTTTGAATAGTAGACTTTATAAATTTAAACTTTACTATTAATTTTCTTAATTCATTATGGTTCAGTTAAACGAATCGGAAAAATATATATCTTTTCTGTTTTGATTTTATAATTATAATATAATTTAGGAGCCAGTTTCAATTAAGAAAATTGAATTTTCGAAAATTTAAAATGATCACTGTTAGCACCAAAAACCAAATTGTCTCATCCCGTCTCCATCCCAATACAATAGAGAGAGGACTTGTCAAACCATCACGAAAACTTGGACAACAATCAATCAGCTGGTCTTCGTCTAATATAATAATAATTACTGATGAAAATTCTAGATACACTATATATATATAGATATATCTATATATATATATATATATATATATATATATATATATATATATATATACGTTTTGTTCTGTTTGTTTGTTCGATGTCACCCACCAGGTAGCCGATTTCTAATGAATCCCAATCAATCTAAGATCGAACTCAGTATTCTCACTAAAAAGAAGGCTTATTTGGTTTCAAAATAAGATTTTAAAATTATACTTTAACTTAATTCTATTCACAACAAAAATAAAATAATTTATACAAAATCAAAGAGTGGGTCTCATTTATATCACTCTTTTTTCATAATAAAATAAAATAACTCATATAAAATCAAAATGTGGACCTCATTTATACCATTCTTTTTCAAAATTAAAATCTGATTTTAAATCCTACTTTGAAACCAAACGCAGCATAAAATTCTTCCGGAATAGATTTTTTTTCTTTTACAAAATTCGAAAATTTAAATTTCATTAAAAATAAGTGTCAAAATTATGCCAACTAATTCGCGTGTATTTTGTTTTTCATTCTAAAGAATAGCATAAACATTAACGCCAACGAATTAGTTAGGTTTGAGTCAATCCATCCTTCATCGCTGGAGCACGTGGGTCTCGCACAAAAACGCAACGTATAGCCCCATCATTAAGAAACCACCCCAAAAATATCATCTCATTTTTTAATCAGAAAGAATTCAACCAAAAATGTAAAAAATAAAAATAAAAAATCAGATAGTAATAGTATCACTATATTACAAAGTAGCATCAATTTCAATTTGCTCCCCGTACTTATGGGATATCACAGACTTCCCGTTGCAGTTTGGGTAGAGTATCAGATCAGCCCTCACAGGCTAGTTAATTATGTCATCAAAATATTGAGGTATTGTATATTTTTCTTTTGCCATTTAATCGAAGTGACCAAGTGATTGCTTTATGCAACTTTGGCTTTGTTCCAGAGTGAATTGCGAGCTGCATAAGTGATTTTTTTTTTGCGTCAAATTTCTCGAATAAATTAAAACAGTATTGGTAAAATATATCAAAAAATCATGATTTTGTTAGAATTTAGCAGTATTTTTCTCCATTAGATAAATAAATATTCACAAAAATAGTTTATATTTATTATATATTATTTTAAGTATTAATTTTAATTTGAACGATATCAAATTGTTATTTTCTAAAAACTTATCATGCAATAAGTACTTATTTTTCAACAACCATATTCAACTCCACTAATACAAACTTGGATATGTAAGAATGAAATTTTATAACGAGATACAATTGATGTATTTAAAAGTATGGAGAATACATAATTAGTCATATTTTATAATTTTATCTGACTTATCATCGTGTCAGTATTTTCACTCTTTTGTATTTTGCCTAGGATTAGAGATATGATCCATCCTTATATGTTATCGTATTTCTGACTTCCATCTGTTTCTTGGTTTATTGTAGTCATTTCTTGATGAATGACTTACTCCCTTTCATCATAAAACTAAAACCTGTCTGAGGACTAACCTGAGAATTCTTACAAACTACGGGATATATTTCGAGACAACTGAAAATTAAGGAGCAAATCGAAATTAACCCAGACATAGTATTAATGAATTCATTCCCTTCCAGGATTCCATTGCCAAGCCAATCCAATCGCTAGCGCCTCACACCGTCCCACCGTCATCTGCCCTCGACGGAGATCTCTCTTTCACAGCGGACGCCGGCATGAGCTCGAGTCAGTCGACGTCGACCTTCCGGTGGCCGGAACTGTTCGAGTTCTCCCTTCCTTGGTGGATCTTCCGGCGGCTGGGAATCGCCTCCTTCCTCTCGTCCTCGTTCTCGAACATCAGCGCCTGGTGGAACGCGCCGGCAAGTGGAGACGGCCGAGGAGGAGGAGGAGGAGGAGGTTCCTCCGGGCGGCTGTTCGACTTCGTGGTGGACGACGTGCTGTGGATCCTCGTCACCGTGCTGGAGTCCCTCGCCCTGGTAGCTTTGCTCTGCTTCTTCTTCGTCTTCTGCGGCTGTACTGTCTGAAGAACTTGCTTGCTATAATTATATTATAGTTATACATATATATATATATATATATATCGTGTAATATAATATCACACGTACTTGTAGCTTGCCTGTACATAATAATTCAATTTAATTGCAGTATAGTTTTCATTACCGATGACTTAATCATTCTTACATCTTCTTCTTGCATATCCGGTCGATTCCCAATTTCTTTCAATTCAAGATTAAGCTGTTTATTTACCATTTGAAAAGCTTGTTAATTTCCGAACTTCGTTTATTTTCTCATAGCTGGTAATTGCGAATCTGTTGATAGAGTTGTTCAAGATAGAAACAATTTCGAGTTGTTGTTGTTTTTTTTTTAATCCGCCGGAATCACGAAATTTCCGTCCTATGTAAGCTGAGATTATTCCCGTTCAGATGCAGTGTCAGAGAATTTTTTCAGGGTGGCCTTTTTTTTTTTTTTTTTTCGGGGTATAAATAATGTAATATCTGGATAATATATGTGCTTCTGGGGATTATTAGTGTTTAGAAAGGACTATAATGTGGTGGAGAAATGGTTGTTGAATCCAGTATTATGAGAACCACCGGAGGTCGAATCAGTCGAGATATGGGTTCATGAATTTATAGGTTTAATCGGGAGTTTAATGGGTCGGACCGCATGTTTAATTATAAAATAAATATTTATTTATTATTTTAAGAAAATAATATAAAATACAAGAAAATATGTGTCAAAAAAATACAAGAAAAAATATAAATTATGAAATTACTCTGCAATAATTTTTATAAATAAATAATCAATTTAAATGAAACATATTGAGATAAAATTGAAAAATCACACAACTCACACATAAGTTAACAATGAAAATAAATATAAAGATAAATCACAGTTCAACATCACAAGAGATAAATCACTATTGCTTCAAAAATCCAACAGAGGTTAACTAATCAGTCAGTATCATTAGCACGTAGTGCTATGCAATTCAATGCACTTCAACATCCACTATAATTTCTACAAATATTGTCTTCAGCTGTAGCATCATTTGGTGTTTCAGGAGCTTTAACATCATAAGAGATAAATCACTATTGCTTCAAAAATTCAACAGAGACTAACTACTCAGTCAGTATCATTAGCGCATAGTGCTATGAAATTCAATGCACTCCAATCTCCACTATAATTTCCACAAATATTGTCTTCAGCTGTAGCATCATTTGGTGTTTTAGGAGCTTCAACATCATAAGAAATAAATCACTATTGCTTCAAAAATTCAACAGAGACTAACTAATCAGTCAGTATCATTAGCACATAGTGCTATGCAATTCAATGCACTCCAATCTCCACTATAATTTCCACAAATATTGTCTTCAGCTGTAGCATCATTTGGTGTTTCAGGAGCTTCAAACGATGGATTCTCTTGGACTTGGTCGTTAACATTCCCTCTCTCAATATTATCTTCAGCCCCATCACTCATATCATGATCTTCCAAATTCAAATTCAACAAATTTGTACGAGGAATATAACTTCTTAAAAATGAAATAAAAATATACATCTTATCATGAAAATAGTCGTAATGAAATAAGAATATTTAGTACCATCATTTCTAGTTTCTTGAATGATACACATTTGCAAATTCCGTCTAAATGTTCGCAATTCTTCACTTGATAGGGTAGGTGGCACATCCTCTAGTACCCAAGTAGAATAAGAAGCAAACTTTTAGAAGTCAATGGGGTCATAATTTCTATTCTTGAAGTAGTTCTTGCAAAACAAGCATCTCTTGTATACTTACATGTTGCAACAAATCATCAAAGCAAATCAAATGTCTAAATGTAAGAAATAATATCTAGTGAAGCGAGAGAAAAAATGGAGAGAAGCAATATATATGTACCTTTGTTACAACTTCAAATTATAATAGACATAAACAAGGTCATTCAACCGTTGGTGCTCAAGTCAGTTTATTTTCTTAGAATGAACATACTCGAACAAACTCCAATTCTGATCACAATTCAAGGCACTATAAGTTTGGTTTAAAACACGAATAGCTAACTTTTGTAAATTTGGTGCACTCGAGCCATATTAGATCCACCACTCATCTATACATAAATAAAGAAAATAAGAATAAGAAAATGAACAAACTCAAATAAAGTAGGAAATAATGATTGAAAATAGCGTTTACAAAAGTATTCATACCCGGAGCCATCACAATGCGATCAAATACTGCGAATACTCGTCCAAAATCACCTTCAATATTTTTAAAAATCTTCATTTCACTTGTTAATTTTGTCTGCAATGAGGGCTACCCATTAGCAATATCGCTCTATGACATCCAACAAATTGGAAACTGTTCCTCTATTCTTCTCCATTTCGGTTAAGTCATACTGATATTTGGTATTCAACCAATACCCAGCAGCATGTAAGCTCTTGTGTAGTTGCATATCTCATCGAACATCAAGAATGTTAATATACAACTCAATCTTTTTCTTTGTCCTATTGAATCTTTTCAACATCTCTTCCCTAGTTTTATACATTGCTTCAAGCAGATATCCCATAGTAGGCTTTTTATCACTATCAACAATACGTAACACACAAACAAGAAGTTCACTAATATGCACTATGGTTCCACACTCATACCATAAAGACTCCACAAATAACAGTTTTACAAAATTCTTTTGCTTTATTTTCCTTTGTATAGCTTGAACTAGTCCACTTATTAGATATTACCATAGCCCTCGAAGCGTTCTGGTGTGCCAAAATACTCTGCAATGCAATGAAATTGGTGGCAAAACAATTTGGAGCAAGATGTAGAATTTCTCGTCCACCAGTAAATTTTCTCATCATATTCAATGCAAAGCAATGATTATAGCTATACTTAGTAATCTTCGCAGCATGAGTCACAATATCATTCACCTCGTCCAACTTACCAATATTACTAAGAATTAAATTAATGCAATGAGCCGCACAAGGAAACCAAAATATCGTCTTGAACTCCTACTCCAACAAGCGACCAACAACCACGTAGTTAGCATTATTGTCAGTCACAAAGTGAACAACATTCTCTTGACCGACAAATAAGACCACCACTCTGAATAATTTGTAAAGCATATCCCCAGTGTTCGAAGCATCTGAAGCATCAACATACTTCAAGAAAATAGTTCCCTTAGGACAATAAACTAAAAAGTTAATTAGAGTTCTCTTGCATTGCTTTGTCCATCCATCCGCCATTATCGTGTAGCCCGTCTCCTTCCAAATAGGTCGGTAGCTATCGACATACTTTTTCACATTCTCAACATTTTTTGTCAATAAGTGTCCTCGAAGATCATGAAAGCCCGAACCTTTATAACCTGCCCCCATGCTAGCAATGGCATCGATTGCTTGCTGGTAATAAGGATAATTAACTCTATTAAACAATATACTTGTGGCAAGCATCCACTTAGAAATATCAAGCTCACACTTCTCGGTGACTTCTTTGCTTTGCAAAATACTCTTGATTGTCCTTTGAGGGTTCTCGGTTTGAAGTACAAATTAATTTTCTCCCTGTTTAGTTTCGTTGCTTTTGATTGAGTAACTTGAGTGGCCTTCCATTTGGCTTTTGAATGAAGAGGGGCAATTTCTCCTAATCTTGTCATCATACTCGGAGGGTGGAAACATGTCTTCGTCATGAGCTCTACAACGTAAAGTATGCGGATTTTGCTCATCTAACATATCACGTTTCCTTTTCTTTTCAATAATGTACCCAGCTAGATGTTCCTGCATTTCAAATCGAATAGGCTCAGAAACCTTCCTTCATGCCTATCCATTCCCTTTTCATCCTGCCAAATGTTGTTTAAACCGATTTATATCGCCTTAGGAGAGAACTTTTGAGCAGTGCAGACATATCAGGCTCTTCCTTCTATTTGCTAACGGTACTTCCTTGCAATGTGCCTATGCCGGTCAGATTTTCTTCTACTTATGGCTTTTGGAGTAGAAAAACTCGGGGTGGATTCTCTAGCGGACAACGTAAGAGTGGGTGTGTTGCTGTTGCTAGCACCAGTAGAAGTCATTGTCTAGCAGCCTATAACGATAAAAAAAAAAACAAATATGCCCAAGCTCAGCAAGGTTGCCATACATATTTTGAGTTTCATCCAATGAGTTAGAAAATCAATATTAGGATGTGAAGTTTAGTCAAATTTCAAAATAATGACGCTTGGTAGTGACATGAAATGAATATATTCAAGCTCCACGATTTAGTTCAAGAAAAACAAGGGATATTCACTCATTCGTAGGAAGCAAGTGCAACACATCAATCAATACCTAAATTGCAATAACATAAATCAAGATGTAATATCCAAACAAAATAGCATAAACTTGTTGGAAGTTGGAAGCAAAAAGCAAACCTCAAAATGATTTCGTCTTGTCTTCAATTAACCATAAGAAGCAGTGACACAAAACGGTAAAAGAAGAGAGATGAGAAGCAAATCGTGCTTGAGGAGAAGATGAGAAGAGACAGAAGGAGAAGAGGAAGCTGTTGTGAGGCGACTGGCAGTTGGAATTTGGAACTTCTTTCGTCTCCGCCCTTTCATCCTCGTTCTATAACATCAACGCCTGGTGGAACGCGCCGGCAAGTGGAGACGGCTGAGGAGGAGGTTCCTCCGGGCGGCTCTTCGACTTCGTGGTGGACGACATGTTGTGGATCCTGGTCACCATGTTGGAGTCCCTCGCCCTGGCAGCTTTGCTCTGCTTCTTCTTCGTCTTCTGCGACTGTACTGTCTGAAGAACTTGCTTGCTATAATTATATTATACGGTAGTGTGTTTGGTTTCAGAGTTGAGTTGAGTTGAATTTTGATTTTAATTGATTCGTAATGATTCTGATGTTCAATTATGAGAAAAAATATGAAAAATAATGAATAGTTAAGAGAATTTATTATTAAAAATTGAATTGAATGGTTAAAAAATTTGAAGAAAAATTTAAAAGTAATAATTGTATTGTTAACTTTTGTTGTGTACTGAGTAGAGTTAAAGTTAGAGTTAAAATTTTAAAATCAAATTATGAAATCAAACGGGAGCTGGGATTTTGTACATATTTGTATATTATGTTTTCCATATATGCTTTGGGTAGATTAGGAATAGAATCTCATAGTTTACTCGTTATCTTTCTTGTAAAGGCATTGTTGCCTACATATTCCTCATTCACAGTAATACGATTCAAGCTTATTGTTCAAAGCTTATCATGGTATCGGAGCGCCGACGCTTTGGGACCGAATTGATTCTCATCAATTAAGTCGTGAAAAAGAAAGATTAAAGAAGATATCTGATGTTAATGACCCAGACAAGAGCCCAAAGAACGGCGTTGAGCGGGGGTAGAATTCCATGAAGAGGGAAGACTTGCGCCCCCGTTTATTAGCTCAAAAACTCAGATGGAACAGGAGTCATGCTGCTCAGCTGCACCCCGAAGGGAGATAATTACCTCACCTGGTCTCGAGCCATGTTGACGGCTCTTAAGGCAAAAAGTAAATTGCCTTTCATTCAAGGAAGGTTGGAGAAACCAGAGGAGGACGACCCCCTTCAAGAAAGATGGGAAGTTTGCAACTCTACCATCATCGCTTGGATTTTCAATATCGTGGCTAAAGATGTCCAGTCAAGATTGTTGGCGCTCAAGATGTGAAGCTTCTCCGGGACGACTTGAGGGAAAGGTACTCACAGGGCCATCAATCGCGGATTTATCAAATCAAATCCGAAATTTGCCTCCTCAAGCAAGAGGGATGCAACATAAGGGACTACTACGACAAGATGAAAGTACTTTGGGATGAACTCGAGACTTATCTCGAGAATTCGGCTTGCAACTGTGGGGCAGCAGCACAAAGAGAGACGGAGAAGGTATATTGGTTCTTAATGGGACTCCCACCGGAATTCAACACGATTCGCTTCACCATACTCAGTATTGAAGCATTGCCAAATGTCAACAAGGTTTATCAGATGGTCGCCAACGAAGAAAGCCAGAAAACTGTCGCACGATTGAAGGAAGGAGTACCCAAGGCGACTGTTTTTCTGGCAAACGGGTAGAATAATGGCGGGGAAGTTCTTCTAGTTTGCAGAATGGTGGATCGAGTTGGCAATGAGACAATTCAGGTTGGCAGAACGCGGGGTAACAGGGCAACAATATTTCAAATCACCTCGCCCAACAACGAGGAACAAGCCGTGCAAATGTGATCCAAGGGGGTAGTAGTAGCAGAATCGGGCAAATTGAAGCCTTATCAGATTCAGCCTTCCAGAAAATCTTGAGTATGCTAGAGGATAATGTCGATCCCGACCGACTTGTCGGTAACGCCTCAAATTTCGTGAAATTACAACATGGGTGGATATTGGATACGGGAGCTTCGAGCCATATGACTAGTTGCCTCGATTGGTTTTCAAACCCGTCGCCCGTTGAGAATTTCTCGGTTTATATACCGAATGGTTGGAAAGTCCAGGCTACCAAAGCTGGGACAGTAAAGATCACAGAATCGTTGGCATTATCTGATGTTCTATTTGTGCCATCCTTTTATTGCAATTTAATTTCTACAGCTCGACTATCTAAAGAAATGAATTGCCATGTGATCTTTTGCTCGAATCTTTCTGTAATATAGGACCGAACTTCGAGAATGACACTTGGAGTAGGCGAGCTCCGAGGGGAAGGGTCTACTGTATGGGTCGAGTGGCTTATTCTCCAACCATTTGTCGTGGGGTCACTACTGGGTCGGAGGTTTAGCATCGGAGACTCATCACCCTTCTCGAAAAATCAGTCATCACAGTATTCCTTTTAGCTCAGAAGAGAAACATAATAAAGAGTGTAATGTGTGCCTGCGAGCTAAACAAACACACTCAGACTTTGTTTTGAGTTCCAATAAGGCAGAGTTGATTTAATTCATTGTGATTTATGAGGGCCTTACCGTGTTAAATCTCATTGTGGTTCTCATTATTTCTTGACAATAGTGGATGATTTCAGCAGAGGAGTATGGTTGTATCCGCTGAAAGAGAAATCCAAGGCCAAATGATTTCTAATTAATTTTTGAAATTTTGCTCGAAACCAATTTAATGAAAGCATTAAAGTGGTCCGCAGTGACAATGGAGCGGAATTTTTATCGAGCGAATTGCAAGGATTTTTTTTCCTGAAAGCGGGATTATATACCAGACCTCATGTGTGGACACTCCACAATAGAATGGACGGGTGAAAAGAAAGCACAGGCATATCCTAGACGTTGCAAGAGCTCTCATGTTCCAAGCATCTATACCCGTTGAATTCTGGGGAGAATGTATCTCAACCGTTGTTCATCTAATTAACGTCATGCCCACATCGATATTAGGAAATAAGAGTCCCCATGAGGTACTGCTTGGCAAACCACCCAACTACGATAATTTGCGTGTTTTTGGCTCGCTATGCTATGCGCACCATCGAAATCGAGATGAAGATAAATTTGCAGCGCAATCTTGTCGGTGCATATTCGTGGGCTATCCGAATGGAAAGAAGAGGTGGCGGCTATACGATCTCCAGTCGATGGAATTTTTCGTATCACGCGATGTTCGTTTTTGTGAGAACAAATTTCCTTTTGCCGATTCTATTAGTGCCAAAATAGACTCTTCAAAGGGAACCGACCCACTATTCTTGGATAAAGAAGTAGCTCTTGGGGATGAAAGTCAGTGGGAGGAAAGTTGTTGTCGGCCTGGGCCGTGGAATGGAGCAGCAATTGGGACTAGTCGTCCAGCCCAATCCAGCTCAACACTAGTAACAACACGCGGGTCGACTGATGCTCGACCCGACTCACCCGCTTCGCCCATTGTTTTGGCCGCTCCAGATGCACTCGCGAGTCTACCTTCTTCTGGGCCTCCCAATTCGCTCTAGATCAACCCGTTCACATTGGGCCAAGTCGCAGATCACACTATGGGCACACAAATTGAATAGAGACCGACGAAACAGCCTCACACAGAGACGAATTTGAAGCGATTTGAGAGAACGACATCGTTGCTTGGAAAATTCAAGGATTATGTCATCAAAATACACACTGCTCAATGCTCGACCCCCCTCCTCAAAAGCCCACACCTTGTGACTCCTCAAGTACGACTCATCCTATAGCAAATTATCTCACTTATTCGAAGCTTAATAATTGCCATAAGGCATTTTTAGTTGTCACTGACTCAAACGGGGAGCTTCAATCTTATCGAGAAGCGGTCCATTATCCTCATTGGAGAGCGGCTATGGCAGAAGAAGTTCGAGATCTCAAATCAAACGACACTTGGACCATTGAAAAATTGCCCCTTGGAAAGCAACTGATTGGTTGTAAATGGGTGTTGAAAATGAAACGTCTATCGGATGGGAGTGTCGAGCGATGCAAAGCTTGTTTGATCGCTAAGGGTTTCACATAGGTGGAAGGGATCGATTACCATGAGACATTTCCCCTAGTGGCAAAATTGGTAACTGTACGATGTCTATTAATAGTGGTTATTGCTCAAGCCTGGGAGATGCACCAAATGGACGTCAACAATGCGTTTTTACATGGTGATCTTGATGAAGAAATGTATATGCAGTTACCTCCTAGTTTTTCTTCTTCTAAGGATGGACGAGTCCGCCGATTGCAAAAATCTTTGTATGGGTTCAAACAAGCATCCGGAAACTGGTTAGCGAACAATAATACGGGTTCAACCAATCAGGAGAGGATCACTATCTTTTCACTTATAAGAAAGGCACTATATTTCTTGTCGTCTTAGTATATGTTAATGATCTAATTATCGTGGGAAATCATTAGGATCGTTGTGCCTCCTTTAAGCAATATCTTGACCGTTGCTTTTGCATTATGGATCTAGGCCCTTTGAAGTATTTTTTGGGTGTTGAAGTCACTTGCATGGATTGTGGACTTTTTCTTAGTCAGCACAAGTATGCGCTAGACATATTGACTGAGCATGGGATGCTTGGTTCTCGGCCCTTGCATTTTCCCATGGAGAAGCATCACCGTTTTTTGACTAATACTAGCACTCTATTGTTTGACCTGGCTCAATACAGATGACTTGTCGGCAAACTTATCTACCTCACTATCACAAGGCCGGAGCTCAGTTAGTCCTTGCATGTACTAGCTCAGTTCATGCAGGAGCCTCGCTAGGAGCATTGGGATGCAGTTATGAGAGTGCTCTGATACTTGAAGCAGTCTCCGAGGCAACGCATTTTCCTACAGCCAAATTCACTAGAGCTTGAGGCTTACTGTGACTTTGATTAGGCTAGCTGTCCTCCAACAACACGATGAGGCATGGGCTATTTTATAACACTTAGCGGCAGTCTTATATCCTGGAAGACTAAGAAGCATAGTACAGTTTCTCGCTCCTTCGCAGAGGCCGAGTATCGTGCTCTGGCAACCGTGATCAATGAGCTCATATGGTTATGCAGCTTATTAGCTTCACTTGACGTTCATTCGACTCGGCCATCTCGATTGTTTTGCGATAATCAAGCCGCTCAACACATTGCAGCAAACGTTGTTTTTCACGAGCATATGAAGCACATTGAGATCGATTGTCATTTCGTTCGTGAACATATTAAGATGGGTATAGTAGCTACAACTCACGTGTCTCCTGGCATTCAACTTGCAGACATCTTCACCAAGGCACTAGGCTGTGATCGCTTCCTCTTTCTCCTCAACAAGTTGGGCATTCGAGATCCTCATGCTCTAACTTGAGGGGGAGTATTACGGGATATTGGGATTTTGTACATATTCGTATATTATGTTTTCCATATATGCTTTGGGTAGATTAGGAATTAGAGCCCGTAGTTTACTCTTTACCTTTCTTGTAAAGGTATTGTTGCCTACATATTCCTCATTCACAGAAATACGATTCAAGCTTATCTTAGAGAGAGTCTCTCAAAACAGAAATAAGGTAGTTACTCTTTCCTTCTATGGCTTTTCCCTTTTATTCTCAGCTGGGCTCAGTTATGGGCCGAGCAACAGATTTAGGCCTAAAGATATGTAATTTGGGCCGAGCTTTATTTAGCTCAAGCCCAAATATTATGTTTAGTACTTGTCCATATCACGCATCTCGGATGGGGTTGAGTGATAGTCCTAATTAGAGAATCGCTACGCGGGGCTGACTCGTTGGAATGTTGTATACGGAGCTCTAGTCTTCGTGAGTTAGATGATTGAACTCTCCATGAAAAATTTGGCAAATGGACTGGAAGTGGAGAGGCAACTTTGATGGTGCTGAGAGAGATAGGACTGCGAAAGGTTGATTTGTTTGGGTTTCCAAGAAAATTATAAAGAATTCTATGGAGAAGAAAAGATGGAAGATAAAAGCATTTTCTTCCCCCCCCCCCCCCCCCCAACCAACGAAGAAGGTGGAGCATCTATGCATGAACAAACAATTAAAAGCAAAAATGGAAACACGAGGAGAGATAGAAGTACATACTGGAGAAATGGATGAGATAAAAAAATTTCTAAGCAATCAAAAAGGCGTTTAATCGCTAGCTAAGGGTTTTCAAAAGACGATGTATTACTACCACTTGTTGGCTTTTATATATTATGATAATAGATATATATAAACAAATTTGTAGTTTAACTATACTAGTCCAATATATATGTTGGTCTTTAGATTGTAGTAAAATAATATATTACATTTGATTAGCTCAAACCAAGTACATCAAAAAATTTCTAAAAATTTCATAATTTTACTGCATTTTATTTTTTTAATTAAATTATTACTAAGAATATTAGATATATAGAAATATGACCATAAGAAATTCATGATAATTTTGTCTATAGAATTGAAAATTATTATCCTTTTTCTTCAATCCTTGGCTAAATAAATCGTTTTCTTTTGACTTTTTTTCCTTCCCAATCTTAATTATAGTATGAAACTAAAGATTATCATTGGTTTAGTAACATGTTTTCGATTCCCTAGTAAAGACACAAAAAATAGTCAGGTGTGGTTTTGATCCCTAAAAAATCCCATTGCCATGGGTTTGGTCCCTCAAAAATTTTTGCCATTGTTTTCGTTCCTCAATCTCCATTTTGTCTGATGTTTTAGTCATGTCATCATCTTGCGCGTGCCAATCGTGACGAAAATCTCATGTGGCGGATGAGCTGGACCTAACTCCGTTAACCACCCCTCCCCAAATTGCCAAAAACAACGTCGTTGTCTTCCTCGCCCGCCTGCCTACCCTAATAGCTAACCAATTCAGCCATTCCCGCCAAAAGTCACAGAGTGACATTGTCGTTTGGGTTTTTAGGTCAAATAGAGAGCCCCGAATGTTATAATCGTTGTACAATTTGATTTTGGTTTGTTGAAATTGGGCGGAGAAGATTTGTTATTCGCATATTGAAGAGGCGAAAATTTCAATTGTAGTAGCAGTATACTTGATCGAAGCAATTTGGAGGTGATTCCGTTCCGTTCTTGGTATTGGTCGGTCAAAATTCCCTTCCATTTCACTTTTTGTTGTTGAATTGCAGTTGAAATATTTGGGAATGGCAAAAAATCGACTTTGATTGTTATCCCATACTGTTGTGAAGCAAATGTTGTCGAATGGCAATTAGAAACTTCCAATTTGTTATCTGCTTTTGGTTTCTTTCATCACGGTCTTTTACCCTTTTTCTTTACTTTGTCGTCCCATTTGTGTTCACTGCTCTTGGTTCTTGGTTCTTGTCGTCCCTTCTTGGTTCTTGTCGTCCCTTTTTCTTTGCGGTCCCTTCTTCTCATTTAATACATGTACAGATAATGGATGATTTCTTTGTGGTCCCTCCCTTTTCTTTTTGTCCCTTTGACCCTTTTGTAGTTCAATGTTTTTGGTTGAAAGTAATAGTGATGCTTTTTTTAATACATGTACATATAATGGATGATGACATGTACACATTGATTTTTCACCATAGAGGTGCGTTAGTCTATGAACCCCATGTGCAATATGTTGGTAGATAAATTGATGTATTGGGGGGGGTAGATATTGACAGAGTATCATATCCAGAGATTGATGACTTATATGTTAAGCATGAATATAGAAAACCAAAGAAGATCTTCTGGTTGGTTCTCGGGTTAGAAGTGCATGAAGGGCTAATGGATTTTGAGACAGACCAAGATGCTCACACACTGTATGCATCTGTTAGAAATGTGAGAGAAATCAAGTTCTACTTCATCCAAAATGAAGAAGAGACTATTGTAGCAGAACTTGCAAATTGAGTTCTGCAATTTGTAGTTTCTGATGAAGATGACGGTGAAGATGAAGAACAAGATGAAGATGCATGGGAGTTTGAGTATGATAATTTTGATGGTTTAGATGATAGTGATTCAGATGATGCATTAGTACCAAGGAAAGATGAGGATGAAGATGATGACTGTATTGGTGATGATCATGATGCGTGAGAAGGTAGAGGGGTTGCAGCAGTGGACAAAATAGTGGAAGCTTCAGGGGAAGTTGCAATTGAAGAAGCTGGTGAAGAAGCAAGGGAAAAGGGCGGGGAATGAACCAACATAGCTGAATCTTGTCGTGTGAGAAGACTTAAATGGAGAGCTTGTAATGCACTGAACAGAACAGCAAGTGAAGAATCATATGATCAAGCTGCTAATAAATTTGTAGAGGAAACCGAGTATCACTCAAAAAAATTACAAAGTCTGAAGGGAAGTGATGATGAATATGATAAAAGGCTTGCATTATTTCACGACAATGCAAAATATGGTTAAATGCAGCTTCAATTGGGTATGTTATTTCCTAGCTTGCAGGTTTTCAAAGAGGCTGTGAAAAATTATACAATTTCAATTGAGGGGGAAGTGGTTATGCAGAAGAATGATAATACAATGATATTTCCTAGCTGGGTACAGATCACTGATAGGGTTAGATGGGTGCTTTTTGAAGGGCTACTATGGAGGCACTCTGCTAGCTTCTATCACTCAGGATCCAAACCACTTGTTTTATGTAATAGCATATAGAGTTGTGGAATAGGAGACTAAAGACCGTTAGAGCTGGTTCTTGAAAAGGCTACTTGAAGACACTAGAGATCCAAGCGAACATGGTTGGGAGTTTATATTATACATGCAAAAGGTGATTGTCTTTTGGTTCATATTGCAGTTTCATTTTTCATATTTTTGTGTATGGATCTAACTATTACGCTTTATATTTTCTTTGACGGGGCCTTAGGGAGACAATTAAGGAATTATGCCTAAACACAATTCATAGGTTCTGTGTGAAATATCTAGAAGCAAATATTTGGAAAAATTGACACTGTAGATCTTAGGAAAAAGCTATGGCAATGTGCTAAATCAAACACCATGGGAGAGATTGAAAGGCATTTTGAGGAACTTAGATGTATCGGTGAGGAAGCCTATGAACATCTCGGGTTGTTGGACAAGCATAGCTGGACCATGGCAACCTTCAAAGTACATACCAAGAACTAGAGCTTGTGCAATAACATGTTTGAGCAGTTCAATGCTGCTATTGTGAAGTATCGATGAAGACCTATCATCACCATGTTGGAGGAGATCATGTTATATTTGATGAGGAAGATGAACTCTAGTAGGAATCAGATTGCAAGATACGAAGGTCTAATCACACCAACTGCCCAGTCAAAGTTAGAAATAACAAAGAATGATAGTCACAAATGGCATGCTCTTTGGGCTAGAGACCCTGACCTTGTAAGGTTTCAAGTCCAACATATATACAGTAGAAACCATCAACATGTTGTTGACTTGAAGATGTTGACCTGTTCATGTAGAGAGTGAGATTTGTGTGGTATCCCTTGTAAGCATGCAATAACATGTATGCAGTTTGTTGGCATTGATGCAGAGAAGCATGTCAATCCTTGTTATTCTAAGGAAACATAAGAGAGGATTTATGTTCCGTATATTGCTCTACTGAGAGGTGAAGATCAATGGATGAAACTTGGTCTAGAACCTGTTGATGCTTTAAGATTTGCTAAGGGCGGTGGTCGTCCAAAAAAGAAAAGGTCTAAGGCTAATGATATGCCTCAAAACCTATATTAGTCTAAAAGGAAGTATAAGGAAATATAATGTGGAAGGTGTGGTGAGAAATGACACAATGTGAAGACACGCAATGGTACAACATCAAAAGATAAGTAAAGGAAGAAGGCTAGGACTAATACCACCCCAAGTGCTTCAGCCATACCTCTGAGACTCGACTTACAGGAGAGGAAGTGCAGGTATGCTAACTTCAACTATATATTGTCACTCTTTATATTGTTTATCTGTGAAATTGACAAACTATTGCTTTTAGGGAGTGACATCAAGCATGGTCGAACAGATATTGATGATGTCTCAACAAGCAGACAACATATTTCAGCCTACCATGCCTAATCCAGCACCAATGAGATTTCAGAAGCTAGCAATCAGACCATTGAGGAGAAAACCAACAACAAATGATTCAGGCAACGGTGCAGCAACGTCAATTTCACCAACTCAGACTCAGTATTCAATTGCACCAACCACGTTAGTTCATAATATTATTGTGCATGTGGGTTTTTGTTCTTATGTGCCTGTGCTTGTACTGGTGTGTTTTGGTGTGCTCATGTGCTTGTGCTGGTGTGTTTTTGCTGTGCTCATTGATGTGCTTGTGCTTGTGCTGGTGTGTTTTGCAGGAAAATGATGTGCTTGTGCTACTGAACTTTGCAGTGAAATGATGTGCTTGTGCTTGTGTTACTAAACTTTGCAGGGAATGTTTCCATCCATGTGTCAGCAATTGGCTGATGGCCTCTCCAATGCTCATGTTGACTAAGCACCAAGTGGATCTAAGAAGCCAGCAAACAAACCGAAAAAGAATTTAAGGAAGCGAAAGAAGTAGTCCATTTTGTATAGTGAAGACTGTGGTTTGGGAATACTTTTGGTAATGTTAGGATTATTTGTGGCCATTGGATTTTGATACCATTTTGTATAGAGAAGACTATTAAGGAATGAGACTATTGTCCATATGTATCTGTGGCCATTGGCTTTGGACCATATTTGCATTTTGTCCACCATTCTAACGACTTTCAATATTGGCAAATGTATATAGTATATGTTGTATTCTATCATTTCCATAATGCAAGTTTTTTTTGTGCATATGGTTTACAAATTGCAAGTTTGATATGGTATACAAATTGCAAGTTTGATATGGTATATTGATTGCAAGTTTGATATGGTATACTTATTACAAGTTGGAAATGCTATATAGATTGCATTTGCTATACATATTGCAAAAACCAATGCAAGTTCTAAATTGACAAATCAAATTGCATATGGTATATAAATGGAAGACGAAGATGGAGATGGACAACAAATTGCAATATATTCCAATTATACAACAATACACACCAAACAATACAGATGGAGAGGAAGAGGGACAAACGGACAAGAACTTGGCAAACGAATTTCATTAGCAACAACAATACAGACCAAGTCATACACAGGGTTGAGTTAGATAGTAACTTGCAAAAACTTCCAACTTATTGCTCTAAAACTACCATAGCAATATAACATATCCTAACTAACAAAAACAACCCACAATCCAACAAGCAACAAGCTCAGAACCACCACATAACAATCCTCACAACTAACAAGCTCAGAACACGGCAATCTTCACAACCAATACACCCACTACAATTGTCAAAATCCACCATAGCCGACCTAGCTTCTTCAGTTGAAGCTCACACTCTACAATCCTGCTTTTTAGCAACATCATATTCCTCTGAAGTTGGTCTTCAGTTGAAAAAGTTTTATGAAGTTAGTCTTCCTACTCAAAATACCTGTAGGTATGAGCTTCATCCTTTCATAAAGGACACCTGTAAAATGGTCGATCGGGATTTGCAATGGTCTTCGAGATCATCCGACATACTCTTTGTCCACAATAACAAAGAATTGACCCAACTCCGAAGATGCTTGAATTGCAATTTGAATGGCAACTCATGCTCGATTTCCGATCTTTGTTCATCTCTTTCCTCCACAATTAAATTGTAATTGGAGTGGCAAGTGATTAAGGATTCTTTTCCTCACTTAGAACTTCTTCCTTCCTTCGCGATTGAACTGTAATTTGACTGCCTAGCCTCGAACTTCTTCCTTCCACTGTAATTGGAGAGGTCAATCTCGAACTTCTTCCTTCCTTTGCGATTGAACTGTAATTCGAGTGTCCAGCCTCGAACTTTTTCCTTCAAAGCGAATCTCTTCCTTCCTCTGCACTAGATTTGTAATTGGAGTTAAGGTTTCAAATTTGGGGGTGTCGATTCACAATTAGGGCTTGTAATTGGCAAATTGGGGATTTCTGGTTACAGGCTATTAAGGGGGCTTCTAAATGCATTGTTTTTGTTGTTGAGGGTTTGGGGAGAACGACATCGTTTAGGGCGGACAGGTAGGCGAGGAAGACAACAACGTCGTTTTTGGCAATTTGGAGGGGGATGGTTAATGGAGTTAGATCCAGCTCATCCGCCACGTGAGATTTCTGTCACGGTTGACACGCATAAAATGACGACATGACTAAAATATCATACGAGTTAGATTGAGGGACGAAAATAATCGTAAAAATTTTTGAGGGACCAAACTTGTGGCAATGAGATTTTTCTAGGACTAAAACCACATTTGACTCCACAAAAAAGAGAGGATAAGTAAAAAGTATGTCATGGAATAATTTTTGTACGGCAAGTGTAACATCCAAAAGAGGTAGCTTCATACGCGAGTTATTTTAAAGTTTTAGAGATTAAATATAATACGTAGAAATTTTAAAATGTCATCTATTATTATTAAAAAATATATAATTAAATTTATAGTTTAACTATATCACTCTAGTATATATACTTGTATTTCGATTATAGGAAAATAACATATTACATTTGATTAAGTTCAAACCAAGTACATCAATGAATTTCTAACTATTCATAATTTATAAATAAATTTATAGTTAGACTATATTACAGCAGTATATATATTTCTTTCGATTATGGTAAACTAATATATTACATTTGATTAAATTCAAACCAAATACATCAAAAAATTTATAAATTTTTCATAATTTAACATTTTTTTAAATTAAATTATTATTAAGAATATTAGATATTCGATATATAGAAAATATGACTTTAAAAAATTCATGATAATGTTGGAGCTATATCTAATAATTATAAATTCGTTATAATTTGTATATGGAAATAAAAATTATTATCCTTTTTCTTCAATCCCTGGCTTAATAAGTCGTCTTGTTTTGACTATTTCCTAATCCTAATTATAGCATGAAAAGATTATTATCTGTTAGTTATACATGTTTTGAGTTTCCTACTAAAGACACAAAAAAGGGGGGTGAGTATTTCATAGAATAATGAGTGCCTCAATATAATTTTTGTACCTGTTAAAAAGATATCTTCGTATATAATAATTATAATTTGTATTTGAATTATATATACATACATAGCAAAAAGGAAAAAGAAAATTCAGTTATTTTCCTAATTTTAGTTTCCGTTGAGGCAGAAATTTTACAAAATAAATTCAACCAATCTTATCTTTTTCTATGAAAGAACAATCAAGTTTCTCATTGACACATGTATGTATACAAATGCGCAACTTGCCCTATGAAAATTATTGGAAAAAGTTATCGAGAAAACGCGGTTGAGAAGTAAATATTGAAATGTATTTCTAAAATTTTTCACCAGTAGTATTACTTACATAATTCTAAATTGTAAGGAGGTTTAGAATATTTAAAAACTTTCACATATTTTATGTTAAAATAAATTCCGCACAAGGTGCGGGTTTATTAGCTAGTTACAATTATGCCACCACAATAAAAATAAGTATCGTGCCCGCACCTATTTCATAATCTTTCTTTTTTAAATTGTCGTCCATATCTATATCTATATACATATATATTATATTTATATGAAAGTTGAGAGATTTCCGACAAAGTTGAAGAGAGTAGGATTCGAATTCCATCTCTATATATACATATATCCTATTTGACTTTCAATAAAAAATAACTTCTCTTCCTACACTTATTTTGCTTTATTAAACAATTAAAATCTCAAAAATATATAAACTACTTTTCCTATAAAAAGATGGTCCATTTTTCTAAATAAATAAATTTTATCTTTAATATTATATATTCTATTCGTATTTCGATAATAAAAAGGAAGAAATATATAATGGTCCATTTTTCTAAATAAATAAAATTTATCTTTAATATTATATATTATATTTGTATTTCGATAATAAAAAGGAAGAAATAAACAACTTCGATGCCTACACTTATTTCCTTTTATAGGTGACTCAAAATTTTAAAAACACAAACCATTTAATTTATAAAAGGGGTATAAATTAATTTTAAATATTACATATTTTCTGGATTTGTATGAATAAAAAAGGAGTGAGAAACAAATTCGATTGATCATATATCTATTTTTGTTTTGTAAAGTAATCGATTTACCATGAATGCCGCAGAGGGTACTGGCCACTTTGTGAGCTCCTCAAAATTGATTTAAATATTCAAAATGCACATAAAATTGTGCAGCTAGGCATGAATTGAGGTGGTGCTTATTTGGATAGAAAGTTGTATAGAGATGGAAAGGAAGTGAAGAAGAAGAAGAGAGAGTTCATAGAATGATAGAAACAAATTTCCAAAAATTCTCATATACAAATTCCCTTCTTTCGTTTTCCTTTAATTTTCAAACAGAGAATAAAAGGATAATTTCGTCGCAAATTTGAATGATGGACATTCTGTAAGCTTGTGTTGTTTTGAAAAATGGCAGGCATTATGAGGAAGCAAGAGGCGAGTTGAGCACATATCCTTTTTGAAAGTTTTGTCTTTATTTGCTCGGAGGCACGTCTGCCGACTTAATTGGAGCGATCTGTTCATTCATATATACATTAATACATATATATATATATATTATATATATAATTCAAGGATTTGTCCAAGCTTCGAATATTTTTTATTATTTTGACGATAAAATCATGGATCGGAAAGCAAGTGTCTAGTATGACAAGCATGTGAAGGACGGACAAGGATTGGTTCCGACACATCAAGAGGGGAACAATTAAAGGAGATCAAAGGTATGGTATGATCTAAACCATGTTGATTATGGGATGAAGGCAAGCTGTTTGTTAATGGTAAAGTAATTTCAAGTTCACTCCCATGTGATTTGGAGACCTCCAGGTCTCGAGTTCGAATCCCTTCAGAGGCATATGCTTGGATGGGCTCTTTGATTTGAGCCGGAGTTATCTTCGATTTCTGTAAACTATATTAGACCCCTGGTGATATTACGTTGACGGAATCAATACTTGTGCCGGTTGTTTAGTTTGTTTGACACGTTCGCGGTTAAACACGAGAGCCCGAACATTGCGTATCGAGTGACGATAATGTTGCCATCACTGTTGCCTACCATAAAAAATAAGGCAAGTTTTTTTTTTTTTTCTCTTGGGAGATGAAATTGATTTTTTTTCTTTCGATCTCCTTGAATTGGAGGATGAAGAAATCTCCCAATCTTGACTCGAGGAGATAAAACGAAGGTAAAAATATGATTACTTGAGTCTTTTTTTTTCCCCTTTATATACACGCACATGACTAAACACAACTAGAGCAGAGCTTCACACTTTTATATTTACTACTTAGTATAGATTTGACATTGCATGACTTGAAAATCTATTTTCTGTTTGCTAGTAGCACTTGATTTTGAATCAAAGAGGAAGAACATTGTTCCAAATTGCATATCATATCGTTATTGTGCACCGAGCGTGATGAGAGATAAACCATGGCATTTTCCTTTTTGATTTCTTAAACGCTAGGAGCTAAGGTTAGGAGCTCAGAAAGCTGGTCATGAGCCGAGCAAGAGAAGTGAGCTGTCTGAAGTGAAGCCCAGCGCACCGACATGGTCATCGAGAGCTGGAAATAACAAGTCATGAGTCATGTCGAAGGAAAGGACTTCATCGATCGAGGCTAGGGTAGAGCTGGCACTACAATCAGGATCAGAACATTTGTTGTTTGTTGAACCAGCACAATACTTGCTCTGTTCTAGTGTTTGCTGAAGATGATACTATCGCCTCGCGACTGTGGCAGTCGCTCCTCCTCAAATTCACGCTTAAAAGCTTGTTTGAATGGCAAGTCAAGAAGAGTTACGGAGGGTTATAATACAGCAAGCAGTTAAAGTAACCCTTTTCCTCTCTGTATGATCTCATTCAACTGGTAGAACTTGAAAATGATCAGGATCGGATTAGGCTACCATGTATTTGATGATATGATATCTGGATCGATGAAAGTCAGCAGAAATATCGAGATTACCAACAAAAACCAACGAGGCTACAGGACCCCACCTAAGCTTAAGATATTTACTGAATGTCCTTCCAACCTTCTGAAGAATTCATAATACTTACACGGACCACATCGACGGACTATGACTAGTTCTGCTCCAGAAACAATAATCTCGGTTTAAGCAAACTTACCATTTGTCTCCCTATCAAGAGAGGGGGGAGCTAGGAAGGTTTCGGGTTCAGGCGGGACTATCTCTTGGAGGGCCTCTTAGAATCATTCTTCCTCTTCTTCTTCCTCTTCCTCTTCGGTGGAGCCTCAACCTTCCTGCCTGTGTCCTTGTCTCCTTTGTCATCTTCATCATCCGCATCGATATTTTCGTCCTCTCCATTTTCTTCAGGCTCAGAGTCGCTGGCGTCTTCCTCATCAAGTTCCTCGTTCTGCATCATTAGGTCATATTCTTAAAGAGTTCGATGACAATCAATGAAGGTACTCCAGTAGGTTGCAGTTCGAGTAGCAACATCAGAGATCCGAATAAACAGATAATCCAACAGATACAAACTAGCCAATTACACTGAAATTCTTGAATGCAAAAGGTTGACCCAAACATATTGACCAGTGCTATGCTCCAGAGTGGATGGATCAAATAGAACAGAAGATTCCTATATGGGATTTTATACTCACACACCCATGTGAACTTGCATCAAGATAAACTCAAGAAATCAAATTGAAACTGCACCAAAGATATACAGCAGTACACTACTATTGGCACAAAAGAAACTCGCAAATCGAATATGTCAATGAAAGAATGCCAATTCCCAACTAACTAGAATAGAAGCATTTAAACCAACTGTCGGAGATTTCTCGCATTAAGCCCAAAAGACCCGATAGGCAGTGACGAGATCAATCGAAAAGAGGAATGGGCAATATATTTCCCATTTTTCTAGGGATTTCATTGTATCTTTTGAATATTTGAAAAGTGAAATATTCCTATGAGATATTAGGAATATTTCTAGGATATTTTAACTTATTTAAAAGGGAAAATATCTATATTTAGGATATCTTGGAGATATGAGGGATCTTGTATTTATATATACGGAGTGAGTCTCGTACTCAAGAGTACAACGTTGAGTATTGGATGAGATCTTTCAAGAATTCTCTTGGGAATATTTTCACTGTAAATACAACTTACTTGAAGTATCTCCAGGTTCAAACAAAATTGGCAAATAATAATAATACCTATAATTCAAACAGATAATAAAAAGAATTTTCTTTTGTTCGGCAACAAAAAGGAAATTAATAAAACAAGAAAAAATGATGAAATATACTGACCTCGATCTGGACAAAGCATATCAAAATTGACTTCTCAACTCTCAAGTTCAACTTAACAAATCTATATCTACGTCTATATATAATATAATTCAAGCTACTCCCACGAGAACATTCCATGTAAGCGTTTTTAGTAAACTCCCAACTAATGGTAAAGCATCCTTTCACAATGCTTCATTAAAACATATATATGAATCTCAAATCAAATTACATTTTTTTTTTCATTTTTACCCAATCTCTTTTTTCTCACCTAGTTTAATGGATTTAAAAATTTTATCATATTTATCCCTTCTTTTATTTTTCCTCACCAGGCCCGCGGAACGAGCGAGCAAAAATGACTTGTTATATTACAAATAAAAATAAGTAAATAAATAAATGAACAAATAAATAAAAGGAGAGGATCAATAATGATCCTTATATGTGGATTCAATCAACCTAATGTCTGGGTTCTCAGTCGAAATTATTTTTACTATATGACCTCTTGTGAGAGAAAGACTTGCACATTTATGAGCAAGAATAAGACTTTATTAGGTCCAAATCACTCCCGCAAGCTTCAGATCAGTCAGAGTTAAACCAAGCATTAAATTGTAACCCATTAAAAAAAAATCACATCTAACTAAATAAAATCGAACCAAATCTCGAACTTTTCGGAGAAAAATAGGATCTTTTGGGAGGAAAACAACTGGGCACAAGAGATCTGAACGATCTCTCAGCTCTACCATGAGCAACATCAACCAGTAATATATGTAGGCATATGTATATATATATGGAACTGTTTACGGACAGTGATATGTGAAGTGAACATGGAGTAGTGAAGCAGGAAAATATGTAAATTCAAGCAATGGAAAGAAGACAGATAAAAATTCCCAAAATTAGCGGAAAATTAGCTGAGATGATACCATAAAAAATAAAATAACTAGGAAGAGGAAGCTTGTCCGTATATCCACGAGGGACTCGTAGTGGCCGGTAGTCCTCGTCGTCGTCGTCGTCGACTCCGACATCCTCCTCCTCGTCCTCCTCTTCGTCCCCGACATCTCCGTCCGCAGACTGAGCTGGGGGGTACCGGAGGACTCGACGACCTCCTGGACGTCGTCGTCGTTCTCACCGGAAACCTCAACCTCCTCCTCCTCCGGGAATTCCACCTCTTCCTCCATCAGCGTCATCTTCCTCACACCACCAAAAGCTTTCTCCGGATAGGAAAAATCAGGGGAAAAGGTCGGAGAACGATACCCACAGAGGAGCTTTGTCGTTTGCTCTACCCGCAGCTCCGCAAACTTCCATCTCAGCCGTCCATGTGATTCACGCGGATCGCTGACGCGTCACGTGATCGGGCGGTTGTTGTTGCAGGATTTTGAAATAGTCGGGTGCTTCTTCGCGCTGGGCGGGTAAGTGGGTTTCGGTTAGGGTTTTTGGTCTTGTGGACCTATTGGTGGGTCGGCCCATTTAGTCTAGATTTGACCCAATTAATATTTTGGGCCCATAACCGTTCTAAATCCATAATAATGACAGCTCCGCACAAAAAAAAAAAGTACTTGGTGAATTTTTCTAATGGCCTTCTTCAGTTATAAGCAAGGGCATACGACTGATACAATTAAAATGGAAAAGGAGTAAGGTAGCCTCATGAGTATCGAACCCGAAATCTATTAGTTATTAGGCGAGAGAGTATTCCATCACGCTACACCTTTCATGATTTTTTTTATGGCCTTTGAAATACTATCGCTTGGCTTCATAAAAATTTATGTACATGGATAATTAGGTTGCGTTTGGTTTCATAGTAGGGTTTTAAAATCAGATTTTGATTTTGATTTTGAGTGGAATAAATGGGGCCCACCCTTTGACTTTGTATGAATTATGTTGTTTTGTTGTGGAAAAAAGTAATATAAATGGGGCCACTCTTTGACTTTGTATGAGTTATTTTGTTTTGTAGTTGGTAGAGTTAAGTTAGAATTGTGATTCTAAAATATAATCTTGAAACCAAACAAGCCCTTAGTTTTAATATTACAATCTCATAATCCATATTTTAGCAGCAAATAGTTTGTGTTAACTATACTATTGAGAGAATTGCTTCAAAAGTCATGAACTTTGCAAGTTTTCTCAAATCTAACATGAACTATTTTTTCCACAAAAATACATTAACTTTGGTTTTTGTCCCATATTTATCATACGACCATAATTCCATCCATTTTGGTGATAAGCTAATGGATACCGACATGGCAGACGGAATCCAACGTAATAGCTAACGGAGGTTAAACTCCAATAATAGAACGACAAATGGACTTGTGGCCCTACTCATTTTTGTGAAAGACTTCAATGTTCCTTATATTTGAAATTCTCCTCATAATCTTGTCTCTTTTCTCCCCTACCAATCTCTCTCTCATTCTCTTAGCTCCCATAGTCGAGCCTCCGACCACCACACCCATTGTTAGAGATGTGACCGAAAGGGAAGGAGGGAAGAGAAGGAAGAAACGTGGTTGTGGCTGGTGTTTTAGCGGGGATGCCACGGGAGAGGAGCTGGTCAGAGGATGCGAAAGAACAGAAGGAGTTAGTGGTGGCAGGATAGTATGAAGGGGGAGTGGAGGAGCAGGAAGGTTCGAGGAAGGAGGAATGGGCTGGAAGCAGTGGCCATAAGTGAGAAGTAGAAAGTGGGTGGTCCTAGTGAAAGATGAAGGAGGAAGCCAAAGCGACATTACCTAGAAGGAGGAGTTCGAAGCAACGATAACAACGGGAGGAAAGAGGAGCAGCAAAGAAGATGGAGGAAGTAACAAAGCAGACACAATAACAATGAGAGCATGGAGGACGCATGGGGTGTTGCAGCCGAGCCTAGCCAAGGAGAAAGTGATGGAGTGGGCTAGCAGTAGTGGTAGTGGCTAGGGGTGTGCAGGTCTAAGTACCCCGTATTTTTCAAGGTATTCGGACCCTACTATGTAGGTAATCGGTTCCAAGATTTTGGAATCAGACCCTACCATGTTGAAACCTAGAACCGGACCACACACGGAGCCTATATTATACCATAGGTTCCGGACACTCAATAAGAACTTGTATATATATATATATATATATATATATCTTTTTTCTCTTCAAATACAATAATTCAATTATATAAAAAGAAAAAAAATCTCATCCACAATGACAAAAGAAAATTGAATATCCACAATAAACGAGTCTTGACGAGTGGGAAAGGTCAAAGGGGATGAGGAAGAAGAGGCAGGGACGATGATTACTAACTCTTGGTTTAGACATAGGACTTGACTTCATTATGTTTATCAAATATAAAATTCAAGTTTCTATGACATATAAAATAGTAATAAGAAAAAGAAACAGGGTCCACATACAAGTTCTGGGTACCTTGTATAGTAGAACCGGAAACATAACTGTTTTCACCTGTTCAATAATTGTTATTCGGATCCTACTCTATTATTTTTTTGATTTACCCAGATCTTACCCTAAAAGTTAGATTCCAATAGGTTTCGAATCTACTCGGTACCCATGCACACCCTTAGTAGTGCAAAAGGTGCGCAACAGTAGTTCGGGACTGAGGAGGAGAAGCGGTAGAGGAGGAAGGTTATTGGAGGTGGTGGCAATAGTTTGGAGGGTTGAGAGGGAGAGTGGAGCCGAAGGTGATGGTCCGTTGATGGAGTTGGCAGTTAAGATATATAAATTTAAAAAAATTGTAAAAAAAAAAGGGATACATGTCCCGTTCTTAGCGATGCATATCCGTTTTAATGTTTTACTTAATAATTAATGTTTTACATGACTTCGTTTTTTTAAAGCCCTCAACTCTTTGTTTATTATCTTTTAATCTACTTCGATAACTAAAATCATGATAAGGGGATTTGTGTATTTGTCCATATTCATAGTTCATACTTTGGAGTTGTCAATGAAGGTCATGTAATACGATCCGCCACCAAGAGGTGTGACCGGTGCTGGTCCCCATAAGTCACTATGTACCAGCTCCAATTTCTATTCCTTCAAAGTGCTACCAGCTTTCGAAAAACTGACTCTTTTCTGCTTCCCGAATACACAATCCTCGCATAATCCAAGCTCAACTGTTTTTAGACCTGTTAGTTTGCCCTTTGAACATAACTGTTTCATCCCCTTCTCACTCATGTGGCCAAGCCTGCAATGCCACAAATCTGCATCACTGTTTGCACTAATGAGTGCAATGTTATCATGGTTGTTCACGGTCATGTATAGTGTACCCTCATTCTTACCTCGAGCCACCACCATGGCCCCTTTGATTATTTTCCAGGAACTAGAGCCAAAGGACAGGTCATAACCCTCGTCATTCAACTGCCATACAGAAATCAGATTCCTCTTCAAACCAGGAATGTGCTTCACACCACGCAACTGCCATACGAGTCCATTCGGTGTTTTAATCCGAACATCTCCTTTCCTTGCGATCTCCAAAGGCTCATCATCAGCAAGATAAAACTTACCAAAATTACCAGAAGTATAATTCTCCATAATATCGGCATTAGGGCAGGAATGAAACGATGCTCCATAATGCAAAACCCACGATTCCAACGGACTGTTGACACTCAAGATCAGTGCGTCGCTAATCTCCTCTGTTGCCACGTTCGCTGAGTTGTCGTCTTTCTTTTCCTTTCTCGGTGCCTTACACTGATTCTTGTAATGACCACGTTTCTTACAATTCCAGCAGTCAATTGAACTTTTGTCTTGTCCTGACTTAGATTTATTTCTCGACTTCGATCTGCCTCGATGCGAATTCCCTGATTCTGATCTGCCTCTATTTTTTGTACTCAAAGCTGATCCCGAAGTTTTCCCTAATTCTTTTATGCGAATTTCTTCACTAATTATCAGATCTCGAACTTCATCAAACTTTAATTTTGCCTTCCTCGTTGAAGCACTAACAGCTGTGACCGTTCCGCTCCAACTTTCTGGTAGAGATGACAATAAAATTAGGGCTCTTACTTCGTCATCAAAATCGATAGCGACTGAGGTCAATTGAGCCGTTATCAAATTGAACTCATTTAGATGTTCGGCAACAGCAATACTCTCCGACATCTTTAGGTTAAACAGCCGCCGCATCATATGAACCTTGTTTGCCACTGATGGCTTTTCGTACATATCGGCTAAAACCTTCAGTATACCTTTGGTGGTTTTCTCCTTCGCTGTATGAAATGCCACGTTCCGCGATAGTGGCAAACGAATCACACTCATCGCCTTCCTATCCAACACCTTCCATTCCGCTTCTGCCATCCCGATTGACTTATTCTCCAGAGGTTGCCACAAATCTTTACCGTAAAGATAATCTTTGATCTGCATCCTCCAAAACCCGTAATCCGATCCATCGAACTTTTCGATCATCAATTTTCCTCCGTCCATCGTAGATTGCTCCGATTCAAACCCGAGCTCTGATACCAATTGTTGCGGAAAATATACGATAGTATAAGACAATATGAACGAAAAAACAAAAGGGACACACGAAATTGATTACCTAGTTCGTCAGAAATTCTAACTACGTCTGGGGGCGCCGCCAAGCCAGGTATTCCACTATTTTAAGTTAGGGTTACAAGAGATATAAACTGTTGTTTATAAAAGGGAACAAACCCTAATTATATCACCAATGGGCCAAATTGCCTGTTCCAGGGCGTGGTTTGGGGTGAGATGCAGGTGCTCGAGGTTCAGATTGGTCATTGGAGATGTATTGTGGCCATTCTCCAACACCTTCGGATGCTTCTCCTTCATACAAGAAACCGTCTGCTGCAATTAAATCAAGCTTCCATTCGCAAGTAATGAACTTTAGTCATCGTTTGAGAGAGAAATCCTTGCATTATCAGCGTCAGGTGAATGATATTTTAATAAATAATGTTTTACAGTTTACACGTCTAATTATATATATATATATATATATAATTGTAACTAGAAAAGGTAATAAGACCGATTAGTTTATTCTTTTTTACTAATTAAATAATATATTTAGATTAACTCTAGTAATTATGAGATTTAGTCGGACAATTTGGTCCGATTTTTGGGAATCCGACGTGAGTTGACCTCGGAGTGAGTCATTAAGCGGCCTTGTTCTTTTTCATAATTAAGCGGGCTTTAGTCATATATGGTACTAGAAGGTTAGTTTAAAATCTCGAAGGAATGTATCTCAAGTCTTATTTAATATTAGACGAGTCTTATTTAATATTAGATGAATAACGTTCCATTGAGAAAAAAAAAAAAGGGGGCAAGGAAGAGTCTCTTTGCAACCCGAATCAATCGAGAGCTTACCCTCCATTTGGATCGAGGGAAATGGTACTCTACTCTATTAAGTATCCAATTTGTGACTTTGTATTTTTTACAATTTGTGTGGAACATTATTTAATTTGTAAATCCTTAGTTATAGCTGTATTTGATTCTATGATCATTTTTTTTTCTTTATCTCTATTAGGCACAGTCATTTTTTTTTTTGGTCAGTGGTGAAATCTCGCATTACTTAACTCAAAAAATATATACAAAGTTTACCAAATACACCACAGAACCAGAGCTCAACAACTGAGCAAACAACAAAATAACAACTATAAGAACTCAAAACAAGCTTAAACTGAAGCTTTGGTAGTGTCATGATCTTCATCTTGACAACAAAAACAATCTGATTAACCATCTCTGCTACTGTCTTGGATTTTACTTTGAAAGATGCGGCTATTCCTCTTTAGCCACACACAATAGACATAATGACTCCAAAGCAACTTTTTAATAATAACATTAATGACTCCAAAGCAACTTTTTAATAATAGTCCTACTCTTTTGAGAGATGATCCATGTTGATTCTGAGGCCAATCAACTCCATTCCTATGAATACCAACTCTGCCAAGCACGCTCCTCCATATTCCTCTAGTGACATCGCAGGAAAAGAAGAGGTGCTCTCGCGTCTCCAGCTGTTGCTTACAAAATTCGCAATGACTTACTTGGACTGAAGTATTCCATTTGAGTTGCCGATGCCTTGCGACAAGTTTGCTCATCCAAGCTAGCCAACAAATAAAAGACACCCGGGGTACATGACCTCTGAACCATATGGCTTTTGTCCACTCAACACTGCAATCTCTCTCACGAGTGTGCTCCCAGGCGCTTTTAGAGGTGAAGCTCCCCTTTTGATCCGGTCTCCGTATGACTGATTCCCTGCCAGAGGTGGATATTCTAGCTACCATGTCCATAATGTGGGCACCTCGAGAGTTGGAAGTCCTAGGCCAATGCCATTGCCCCCTTCCATGCACTGCAGCTACCTTAGAATCCCGAGGAATGGAGGGGAAACAGGCAAAGACCATTCGTACAATATCTAATCAGAGAGCCAACAGGTAGCCATGCATCATGCCAAAAGAAGACATTACTACCTGCCCCAAGCTTGTAGCTGATCAAAGGCCTCATGTGATCCCTGAGCTGAAGTATCTTCCTCTAACTCCAAGAGCAGTCAAGAGGGACCTTAACTGTCCAAAAACATCGACACTCAAAAGGTAACGACGCACCCAGGCCACCCATAAGGATCCTGCACGAGAAAGAATAAGCCATATGTTCCTCATTATGCCCACCTTATTCCATTGCCATAGGTCTCTAACACCTAAACCTCCCTCCTTTCTGGGTTTACATACCTGCGACCAACTTACCTTTGCTCTTGAGAGGCACTCCGCAGATCCTTTCCAAAGGAAAGATCTACACTTCTGATGCACCATCTTGACCACTTTTTTAGGAAGAATGAAGTTTGCGCGCCAGTAGTTAGTCATACTAAATATGACTGAATTTATCAGTTTAATTCTCCCTACATAAGACAACTATTTAACAGCCCAGCTACTGATTTTACTGGTAATTCCATCGGTAAGGAGTTCACACTCCTACGATGACATCTTCCCAGATACCTGTCTTATACAGACATGATATATAGTAGAGCAACATAGAAAAAAATTGTACTAGTTCGAGACCCACTAAAAACACTTTTATCATCAGTGCAAAATGATGCTAGGAATAGTCTCATCTCAGCAAATAAATTAAAGATATTCCTAGTCTTACCAATATATATATATATATATAGTTAAATTAAAGATTCAGTTGCAGAGACCCATTATTTTAATTTTTTTTGCTGGATATTGCAGAGACCCATTCTACTTGATCGGGACATTGCTAAGTTCTGTTTCTTTTTACTTTCCAGTTTTCACACGCTTTTATTTTTTTGGGGGTAAACTCAGATATGCGAATGGACACTGACTAATTCATCGAGCCGGATCGGCCCACTAAGAAATAAAACTTTTTCAGCGTGGATTTTTTGTATTTATAAAGACTTGAACTCGAGATGTTGCTTTAGCAGAACAAGCGCATATTCCTCATACCTAGCCTCTAGTAATAAGCAGGGAAAAAAGATTGTGTCCTAGGGATTGTATTTTTTATTCTTTTCACTTTGAGGCGAGGCATATGAATTTTTATCAATATATGCCAAACTGCCAATAGGTAAGAGAGAATATATATATATATATATATATATAAAATTATAAAAACGGAAGCAACGCCTCGGACCATACCATGTAGGACAGAGATAATATGTCGTAGAGCGGTTTTTGAAATTCTCACAAATCGCAACATGACAAATGTCATCTTATTATCGTGCCACAATACTCATAGAACTCTAAAGATCTTTTCAGTTTTGAAAGTCAAAAAATCACCTATAAATAGTCTTTAAGAGAAAAAAATATCACTATTTGTAAATACATGCCCTCATCATCTTCACAAGCCAAAACAAAAATCTCTTATTCTAAAAGTTGTGAGGAACTCCAATTATTTTTTACTACAAAAATATAAATTTTGCAAGATACTATCATCTTATATGGAAATATCTAAAAAAATTTAATCAAAATATGATTAAGAAGAGACAAACTTCAGTCAAATATATTGTCACAAAATAAAAAAAAATAAAAACAATTAATTTCCTAAGAGAGAAACTTTCACTAAGGCGACTGTAGAAGAACCTCTACTGAGGTTGTCACGGATATTTTATGCACCTATAATCTATTACGAAAGTGGTGACCTGTCTTTTTGATATGTCTAAAGATTCTAGCCTGCACATATGTGTAGGTCTTGCATCTAGTTAAGCTAAATAAAGAAGTCTATATTTTGTGAATAAAGAATATTCACGCTGAGAGAGTTTTACTTTTTAGTAAGCGGACCTAGCTTGAACCGGATTAGTCGGGGCCTATTGGGCTTTCGGATACCATGATACATACCGAAAAATAAGATTATAAAGCAAGTGACCATTTTTTTTTTCTGGATACAAGGAAAGTTCATGAGGCTAATGTATGAAATAGAAAAGTGATCAATTTTTGGATTGTGCCATATAGAGGCAAACATGCTCTCCTATAAATGAAAGTGGGACAACTAAGACAAATTGTGGTGCCATGTAATTCGAAAATCCACATATCTACCACTCGAATACAACACTTGAATAATGTCACTTGGATGATTGTTTGTTGTCGATTGTACTCGGAAGTTGAAAATATATTTTGGAAGCATCACATTCAGTTTTATTTTCTTTGTTTTATGTCTTCACTTTAGAGCTGCCAGCGAACAAGATAAGATATAGAAAATGTACTCTTGGCATGACCTTGAATATTTCGGCATTGGTAATGACCAGAAACACTGTGATAGTTAACAACATATTAGCGGTTACAAAATCAGTGATATTTGCCGGACCAGTGATTGTATTATCTCTAAGCATTTGTATTTTATCGCATTTTGATAGTAACTAATTTGCGTAATGCGGGAGCCGATCTGCTGTTGTATGTATCATAAACCCGTGAATCACATGATAAAAAGCTAGATTTCTTTATTGATTGTTCTCAGAATATCCAATTTAAGCATACAGAAAAAGAGACAGACCAATGCAAATCAGGTCAAAGTCGAGTCATCGCGAGCCGAATTCGACCGTGTTAAACCAATCAATCTCCGGTATCCAATATCATTAACTATGTCCGGTATTGATATATGGCAAGAGAATTGAGAAATCAACCCAACGACCCGATTATATCAGCAGCCACAGTAGCGAGGTCGTGCACCTCGTTGTTCCCTGGTGTGAGAGGGTTGCGCCCCCCAAACTGCTCCTCGCAAAATGCCGCATTGTTCCCCACCATGGCTGCATCGCCCCGGGCATCGGAGAACTTCCTCGCTGCCAACTCGCTCAATGCATTTGGGATATGGCTCGCGACTATGTTTCCGTAGACGTCCACGCAGGTCCCATAAAACCGGTACAAGCTGGTGCCCCCGCTCACCGACTCAAAGAGCTTGAGGGTGTATGTGAACGTTGCGTTCGCCTTAGGGAGGAGGACGTCTAGAGTTATGCTGGCGAGCCCCGCAGGGTCTGCCGTGGCACTCCGAGGGTCCGACTTGAGAGTCGAGACGCACAAGGCGTAGTTCGTGGTCTTCCTGCACGTTTTCTCGATCACATTGTTCGAGGATTCGCATGGGGACAGGACGATCAGAAGGACGACGAGGAGAAATGGAGAGAGCGATATTATTCTCATTTTCGCGAGCGCGATTCGAAACGTTATGAATAAATTTTTTGTGAATGCAATGTGCCACTGATTCTAAATATATATATTTGATTTCTTGGTTCTCTATTGAGAGAAATATAAGGAAATATGAAGGGACAAATTGTCTTTCACTATATGGTGTGAGCAAAATATGGGAATAAATGGAAGCAGAATTAATATTTTAATCCCACTAAAGAAAGTCTTCGGGTATTTTCGGCTTCATTATGTAATGGTAATATTGTTAAATAAGGTGATATTAACTTACCGTAAAAAAGACCTATGCATCAGTGTACTGTCAGGATCACAAAGTATAAAGTAAAGATCTTGGTTAACCAGAAGAAAGAATCCTATTGTTGGTCTGGGGAGGCAGAAGGAAAGGCAATAACTAATTTTATTCCTTATACATTCTGAATAAAATGTTGCATTTAGTAAATAAAAACTTAAAACAACGTGTTGTTTGGTGTAAAAATTAAATTTTATATAAATTATAAAAATAGTCATTAAAGTTATAAATTACTTTTTAGATCACCAATAATAATTATAATATGTATTACTATTTTAATTTGCAATGAGCGCTAATAATAACGATAATTATAACTTGTAAGTATAAAATTATTCGTGTCAACTATAAAATTCTATATTATGTTTATTCATATATTAACATTAAGTGAAAATTGCACAATGTATCGTAACATTTAATTGTAATCTTAGTTCTATCATAACTTTGACTCTTTTTTTTTTATGTATCCTAACATTACTACTTTGGTTTTACGTCTATCTCACCGCGACCCTGCTGTACTTTTCTACGAAAATTATTGATGTGACACCGTTAACTGCTGACGTGGACATTTGTGTGGGCTCCTTGACACGTGGACCAATCTTTCTCCGCCACCTCAGCTCTAACCTCTCCATCTCTCTCTCTCTTTCTCTCCTCTCTCTCTTAGTTCCAAGGCCATTAGAATCATCATCATCACCACTCTCTTCTTTGTTGGGGATTTGTACCTTGGGACGAATGGTTCGGAGACGAAGGCGAAACCAAACTCGAAGTCGGGGAAGAAGAACTTCGAAGACGGTCGAAGAAGACAATGTCGATCATGAATTTGGAGTCGAAGAAGATGACAGACACGATGTTCGATGTTGAACAATTACTTTGGGGCACGGGTCAACGCTTTTCGAAAAGAGTTATTCACCCCCACATAAAGTTGTTAAAGGGTTTCAACTAATCTCTTTGGCGATACAACGAACCTTTTATGTGTTCTACGATTAGCAAACTCGAAGGACACCCTACTCTCATTCAATATTCTGGAATCGTTTCAAAATGTGGGGGCGAATAACTCGATTAGGGATATATATGTGAAATGGGGACTATATTGTAATTTTGTACAGTTGTCTTAGTGTGTGTGTGTGTGTATATATATACACAAGTCAGACACCCTAATTGGGAATGACATTACTCATACACATGGTATTAAAGCCACAACTAGGCTAATACCTATGATTATTTTCTCATTCTCATAGCCGTCATCCTCCAGCCCCTCTTTTTGCTCTTCCTCCCCATTCGGCACTGTCACGATTAACTCCCCATCAACACAGACTACATTGTCATCCCCAAATCCGATCTTCTTCAAATTTCCATATCCCCCATCGAACGTCTTCTCCATGGATTTCTTCTCCACCCTACAATTTCTCCATGGACTTATTTTCCCCCTTTCTAATCAAATCCTTATAACTCCCTCACTTGCCAGTTCAGAATCAATTACAATTGTTCCAGCAGCGATCTCCTCAGAGAAAGTCTCAATCTTGTTCAGAGAGGATTGAAGGTGATTTCACTCCATTCGTATTCAGGGGTGGAGGCTGAGATATCTTTTGGTTGATTACTGCTGTTGATTTGCTGTCGTTCTCATGGACCTTTCTACTCATCTCAACCCCACGGCCATCATAGCTGATCCCACTGATCAACACATTTCAGATGGTTGAGCTGCTCTTTACTCCTTTCACCAGGTTCACCTATAATTGATCTTGCCACCTCTGTTCAGTGACTCTCGTAATTGGTCCTGTCACAGCTCCCAATATCGTCCAACGTTGTTACTGTCTAATTGAACAACATAAATTATCTAGTCTAGAAGTCCCTCTTTTCTACATTCCTTAATTCCCATGGTCTCTATGACCATGTCGATGCCAACATCCCATCTCCCTCCCCTACTGATCCTGCCTTTTGAGTTGGTGTCGTACGGATGAGTGTATCCGCTCTTAGCTCTTCGCCATCATATCTAAAAACCTTCTTGAAGCCATACATACTCTCCCTAGTGCCAAAGCCATTTGGACATCCCTCCATAACACATTCGTTGAGCGATCCCGGGCCAGTGCTGTTGATATTAAGTCCAATCTCTTTCAAGTCAAGCTCACTGATCAAGTGGTTGAAAAGTATCTAAATGATATAAAATCCAACACTAACTAGTTAAAAGAAATTGGTCTACCCCTTTCTGATGAAGATCTTATCTCCACTGTCCTAGCCGGTCTCCCAAGTCAGTATGCTAGCTTCATCACCTTTCTCGGACCTATCACCCTCGGACCTTTCCAATTTTATCATTCTTTCCAATTCCTTCTTCTCAAGCTGTCACCGTTTCTGGGCTGCCCTCAGTTGTTGGCCTTCCACTTTGGGTCAAAATCCATCTCCCAAACCCGAGTTTGCACAACCACAGCCTATCCTTCTTGGACCATCTACCAGTCCAACTCAATTGCCTCCTGCGTCTGTTCCCCCGTGTGATCAGTCACCTTCCTAGACCAATCCTTCTCCAGTCGAGTCTGTTAATCACAGCCCGTCCACGTCTTCCTTGCCTTGCCCCTCTCTAAATTCCAATCCCATTAATTCCTCCTATCAGTGTTCTCCTTTGGCTGAGACTAGTAACACTTTTTCCTCTACTGATGCATCACCATCTCTACCTGTTCCCCATCACCATATGGTAGCTTAGACAAAATCAAGAATTCACAAACCCATCCAAAAATTATCATTACTTGCTACTTCTCTGATAACCTTAACCGAACCCACATCATACTCTTAAGCAATGAAGGATCCGAAGTGGCGTCAGGCCATGGCTGAAGAGTTTAATGCTATTCTTCAGAATCACACATGGAGCTTAAGTATTGAGTTGATAGTTCTATTGATCATTATAAAGCTCATCTTTTTGCTCAAGGGTTTACTCAACAACCTGGCATAGATTTCCATGAAACTTTCAGTCCAGTTGTCAAACCCTCCACCATTCGACTTGTTCTATTTACTGCTCACTCCTCGTCGTGGCCCATTCGTCAGTTAAACGTGAAGAGTGCATTTTTTCATGGTCACTTCCATGAGGAGGTCTACATGCGTCAACCCCTAAGGTTCGTCTATCCTCGATTTCCTGATCATGTCCATCACATGCATAAATCCTTATATGGGCTAAAGCCAGCCCCTAAAGTCTGGTTCACTCGATTTACAAGGGTTCCATTTGAGTCGTGTTGATACATCTCTCTTCATTTATCGTCACGGGTCTCACACCATTCTTCTTCCACTTTATGTTGATGACATCATTCTCACGGGTAGCTCAGATTCTCTTCTTGTTTGATTCACTGCACTTCTCTCTTAGGAGTTTGCAATAAAGGACCTTTGGCTTACTACATTATTTTTTGGGTATTCAGGCTACTCGGTCTATAAATACACTCTTTTTATCACAGCATAAATACATACAGGATGTCTTACTTCGTTTTGGTCTTGACAAAGCCTCTGTAGTAAAGACGCCATTACCTTCTAGAAGTAATTTGTCTTTAACAGATGGTGATCTTCTTTTGGATCCTTCCAAGTGTCAGAGTATGGTAAGTGCTTTGCAGTATGTTACTATTACAAGACCGTATATATGTTTTACAGTGAAACTCGTGAGTCATTTTATGGACGCTCCATGGACTGTACACTTACAAGCTGCTAAGAGGATCCTACGTTATCTTCGTGACCTATCTTCCTTTGCAATTCATTTTCGTAGGAACAAGGATTTTTAGATCACTGCATATACAGATGCTGATTGGGACGGGTGTCCAGATAGTTGCTGCTCAACGACAGGTTATGCGGTCTTCGTCGGCTCGAACCTAATCTCTTGGAGGTCAATGAAGCAACCCACCGTCTCTCGTAGCTCGATAGAAGCTGAATATCGAGCACTCGCCTATGTAGCAGCCAAGACTCTTTGGCTTCGACAACTTCTATAAGATATTTGTTGTCACTCACCGAGTTCGGTCATAGTGAGTTGTGATAACATTAATGCCACATATCTGGCCGCTAATCCTGTTCAGCATGATTGCAGCAAACATATTACGGTTGACTATCACTTCATTCGAGAACGTTTGGCACGTGGAGAACTTCTTGTTCAATATGTCCCCACATCCTCACAACTTGCATATTTGCTTACTAAGAATGTATCACTTTCATTATTTCAGTCTAATTGTAGCAATCTATCTGTCGCTGGGCGCCCCCCCCACACACACACACATAGAGATTGCGAGGGTATTAGGGATGTATATGTGAAAGGAGGACTATATTGTAATTTTGTACAGTTGTTTTAGTGTATATATATATATACACACACTCACACAAGCCAGACACCCTAATTGGGTATGGTATTACTCATACACAAACGCTTTTCGATTGTTGGGGATTTGTACCTTGGGACGAATGGTTCGGAGAAGAATGTGAAACCAAACTCAAGGTCAGGGAAGATGGAACTTCGGATACGGTCGAAGAACACGATGTCGATCATGAACTCGGAGTCGAAGAAGATGACATACACGATCTTCGATGTTGAACAATTGTTTCGAAGCACGGGTCAACGCTTTCCGAAAAGAGTTATTCATCCCACACACAAAGTTGCTAAAGGGTTTCACATTCGAGAATACAACGAAGTCTTTGTGTGTTTTACGATTAATAAACTCGTAGAACACCCTACTCTCATTCATTCTTCACACCATCTCTGCCCTCGACTCCCTCTCCTCCTCTATTTCATTTAATTACCACCACCACCATCACAACCATTAATGCCTATTCCTCTCCTTTCCTCTTTCTCTCTCTCTCTCTCTCTCTCATTCTCTCCCTTTTCTCTCTTGGCAAAAACAACACAGATGGATGTTTGTGTGATTCTTCATTCTATCTCTTTGGCTCTGTCTCTATGTGTGTGTGTGTAAACGAACAAATGGATGGATGGATGAATGAATGAATGACCGATTCACCCAACTTGGAATTGAATTTCTCCTATGTTCTCTCCCTCCCTTCTTCTTCTGCAATCTCTAACTCGATAGTTTAGTCACCATATATGCATGCATTAGCTCAAAAAAAAAAGCTCATTCCCTTGTTTTAATGTCTGTTGTGCAAGAAAAAAGAGCATCAAAAAGCTCTATCTCTCCCTCTTGAGTCCATTTCAAAGCTTTCAGTTACCCTCTCACTCATCCCTCTGGCCCATCTCCTCAGTATCTTCAAATCTCTCTTTAACTCTCCTCCATTTTATATAAACAAACATATCTTCCTATGTTTCCTTGTCAGGGTGCGGAAAGGCGGGTTCTTTTGGTGGTGGGTACCCGTTTCTTGATCTTGGGCGTGGTTGGGTTGAGGCATTGGCGGGGGTGATTTTTGCCCGATTGGATAGCGCAAGGGTTAACGATGTAGTCGGCGACAAGAGATTTACTCCCATAATGTATCAACCTCAGAGTAAGAGCATCGGGGCGTTGATCGATCAACAAGATCGGGAGATCAATCAGTCCCTCGGTACGCATGTTAGTATTGTTTGACCAGTTGTTATAGGGTGATCTTTGATCAGAGTCGACGTTCTTGGTACAAAAGCAAAAGAAGCAACATATGGCGAAGCTTGCGAAGCAGGCCTAGTCGAGGTCCTAGATGCCGATAGCCTAGAAGGACCAGGAGACAGCGCATGCCTCCTAGAAGGCGACTGAGCTGCAGGACCTGCTGGTGAAGCTGGAGATGGAGAGCGAGGAGTGGCGAGAAGAGAAAGGAGAGTTATAGATTCTGATTCCGATGGCCTTGGAATCGAGAGAGACAAGAGAGCGAAGAGAGAGAGATGAAGAGGTTGGAGCTGAGGTGGCGGAGAAAGATTGGTCCACCTATCAAGGAGCCCACACAAAATGTCCACGTCAACAGTTAATGGAGCCTCATCAGCAATTTCCCTAAAAAAGGACAGCATGGTCATGCCGGGATAGACGTGAAACCAAATTAGTAACGTTATGATGCCTCAGAAAAAAAAAATTGAGATTATGATAGAACTAAGATTACAAGTAAAGGTTAGGATACATTGTGCAATTTCCCCTAAAATTAATTAGTTTACACTTTTATCCCTACTAATGAATCTCATTAAATGCATATTCTCCTTCAGATATTAAACTAGTAATCCATCATGTGCGTTGCACGAAATTTGTATTATATAGAATAACATTTGTGAAGATAAACTTAATTCTTATGAATAATAAAAATTTTTAATTATTAACTTCAAATTTTGTATGATAATCTCTAATAAATTAGACTTATACTAAATAATTATTGACAATTTTGTAATACGATATTTTTTGTTATCTTTACTGTCAAATTTAAGCTTTTATTTTTTTTGTGAGCATAATTTCGTATAATTAATATCTATAGATAAATTCTTTCGAAAATCTTATATGAACTCATTTTATAATTTTCAATAAAAATTAGATTATCTTGAGAAAATTTTGCTTATAATTTTATTTAATCCGTATTACATATTTATTTATCGCTAATATAATGCACATATATATTATATATATGTCATTTAACTTTAGAGTTTGTACAGTTTTTATAGGTATTTTTTGAAATTCATAATTTCACACGTTAAATTTTTATTTTATTTATATTTGCTTAATAGATTACATTAAAAATAAAAATCATTTTATATCATTTTCTAAATTTATTTATTTTTTGAATGTATTATATGTAGAAATCTGTATAATATATAAATTTGACAACTCCATAATAATTAAGGTAAATCAATAAATCCCTTATTAATCCATATGTTAATATACTATATAGAAATTACATGATAATAGTTAATATTATAATTAATAACAATAAATGAATATAAAGAAAATATTCAAAGAAGTATGAAAGGATATTTGAAATTTTCGATCACTTATTGTCATTTCATTAATAATTAAATATATTCATAATTTTAAGAAAAAAAGTATCATTTAAAATTTGTAATATTAATTTAATAAATTTTAAGAATTATAACTAATCTTATAAAAACTCAATTAAGTAAATTTCTCATTCAAGTGATTCGGTCATTTTATCTAAAAGTATTCAAATTTATAAAAATTAAATATGAAATATTAGTTATAATAAAAGTTTTGATAGATTCTAAAATTATTATACTTTCATCAAATAAACTAACAATTTAATCTAAAAGTACTCAAATTTTGAATTAATTTTCTCAAAAAATTAAATTAATAATTGCAATGATTTATATACTACATGAATTCATTACTTTAAAACTTTTGATAAATATTTGATATATATTCTTCCATCACAAGTTTAAATTTACTGCATTGAAGTTTTTATAATATAAAAGATAAAACTCTTTCTAGTTAATATAAATTATAAATTGATACCAACTATTATTTTCATATTTAAACTTTTATAATAAATTTGTCTTGCAGTAATACGTGCAACGCACGATCCGATAAGGTAGTTACTTTTATATTATTTGTTATATTAATAATAATTAGATTAATAAAAGCATTTATGGACCGCATTTATTACTCATGTATTCCTTAAGTAAATTTTACCTATATATAGATAGATAGATATATAGATTAAATTTAGTGCTAAATCCATTTAAGGAAATTCGAAAAGGAAAAAACGGAGGGACTGCAAATTAGGCCAAAGACGAATGCTCGTTACCCATAACGCTCTAACTTAGGAAAAGTCATGAGATTTGGGTTATTAATTAGTGCTGATATAATTGCACTCATTGTCTTTACATATGGTCTGGTATTGATCTATGTATGCTTGAAAGAACATCCATATTGTATGCTCGCTCTATGTAAGAATTGACAATCAACCCAATGACCTGATAATATCAGCCGCCACGGTGCCAAAGTCGTGCACTCCGGTGGTCCAAGGGACTAGTGGGTCGCTCCTCCCTGCAAACTGCTGGGCACAACCCTCTGCATAGTTCACCACCTGGGTCACATCCCCTCGGGCCTCTGAGAACTTCCCCGTGCCCAAATCAGTTGAGGCATTGGGAAGAAGCTTCACAACCGAGACGATGTAGACGTCTATGCAGGCCCCGTAGTACTGGTAAACAATGGGCTCGGCACCTGTCCCCGTGTAGAGCTTGATGGCTTCTCTTAAGGTCGCATTCGCCTTGGAAAGGAGGATGTCTAGGCTAATCTTTGCGAGCCCTGTGGGGTCTGCTGTGGCACTTCGTGGGTCCGACCTGAGAGTCGAGACACAAAGGGGGTAGTATTGAGTCTTTTGGCACGTCTCTTCGATTACATCGTTAGCCGATTCACATGGAAACGAGAAGATAAGGAGAAGGGCAAAGGAGAAGAATCAAAGGGAGCGATAAATTGTTCATTGTCGTAATAGTCAGCTTAATATCTATTATCTATTATCTATAATATGTATCTTCGATTTCTTTATTTTGGTTATTGTGGAGGGAGTATATGTAGGATTTTCTTTGGAGTCATACGAGGAAATAGAAGGATTAATTAATTCTATTACCCCAAAAAAAAATATTAATAAATTCGTCGCCAATTTGTGGTAGATGCAACCATTATATGTGTACATTTTAATTAAAGTAATTAATTTGTGGAGGGTGATAATAGGATACGTATATAGATGGAAAAGTAATATTAAATGTATATGCAGTGGATATTATGGCATTTATGGATATGTTGTAGTCAACCTTATCTAAATTACATATGTAACAAAATTACCTCGAAAGGTAAATCATGCTCCCTAAGCAATCCAACAAAATGAAAGCATAATCAAAATAATCAAAGACAGTGTAGCACAGTTGCGCACGTTTTTGCTTGGTAACTAAGAGATTTTAAGTTTGATACTTATTGGGGACCACTGGAGCCTTTTTATTATCTATTAAGATTTTTCTTTCATTATACTTGACCATAGATTGACATATGTAATGGAGAAAGCATAATCGAATAAAAATTACCTTCAATAATATAGACTACCAAAAAGTATGTAGATTATTAGCTTAAAAATCAAAATTATTGAATAATTTTATCTCAGTTATATAAATTCGAAAATGTAAAAGGAAATTATTTCTTTGTAACTATATAATTTACGAATAACGGAAACACACCCACGCAATGAGGGTGTCGTAAAACATTATTTTAAAAAAATTATATAAGTCAAGTTTATATAAGAAATTTTTTAATTAATTATCTGTTAATAAATCTGTCTAACGTATGAACGATTAAATAATTTACAACTATACTAATTGAGATCATTAGTTACAAAAAAATTATTAACCGTTCAAAATTAGTATAATTTATTAAGAGATTAGTGTTAGAAATTTGAAATTAATCACTTACAATTTTTAATGTTACGAAGATATGGATCCTTTTTTCCTAAAAGAAAAATGGAATGATTGCTATAAATAAATTATGCAAATGTTCTAGAATTAACACGTACAACGTAAAGGGTAGACCAGCATTAAAAAAAATTAATTAATTGATTACATACAGAGAATATCCAAAAAGAAATACCCATAAGCCACTGTTCATATATAAATTTATATATAATATATAATTGCAAAACAAGAAGAGAGAATTACCGTCGTTACTCAAATCTTCCAACTCTTAGCTCTTCATGGTTCAGACTCTTTATGTACTCCATGATATTAATTAAGCACTTTTATTTATTATATAATTGATATTTATTACTTAATCACATTAGTTAAACCACCACATTAATTGGACCATGAAATTTCTCAAAAATAAAAAATAACATGATATTATTTAATGCAAAATATTAATTTATTATATGCGCAATATAATAGAGTTATTATTTAATAATATATATATATATATATATATATATAATATATAGTCGAATAATAATCCTGTGCAACGCGGGATGAAGCGGCTAGTTTTTGGTATAAGAAAAAATTTGTCCAATACCTCTACGAGCTTATAGTGATATCTAAAAGTAACGTGAAATTTAGTTATCATAAGTTATGTTTTCAAAATGATAAAAAGGAAAAGTTGGATTGTGATTTTCTAACTAAATATATACGATAAACTGCATTAATAATTAATTATTATTAGTTATTTAGTTGTATAATTATTAGGGATCCTTTTAATCTTACTCCAAATTAAAACCAAAATTTGCTCTAATATATGAAAAGCTAGAGGGCAACATTGGACCTCCATTTGGATAACCTTCAACACTCTAAACTCTCTAAATTTTTTATTATTTTATGATAGTCAAAATTATGACACTTAAATTATAATATTGAAGATTGAGATTAAAAAATTTCTTGAAAAACTAGAAACTTATTGATTCACTAATAAAATATGAAACATTTTCTTGAAAAATAAAAAAGTATTCTCAAAAAAATTAAAGTGATTTTATGATAAGCACATGCATTCACATAATCTTATGGACATAGACCTAATTATAGCACTAAATTATTAAATGTAAATCGGCAATAAACAATTATAATTATTCCTGGAAAAAGTAAAAATTTATCTATCTGCGAATCAATTATAAAATGTAAAAGCTAAAGTGACGTAGTAGGAGCTTCATTTTGATAGCTTTCAACTCTCTAAATTCTATTTTTTATTATTATTTTATTCTTAGTTAATGAAGTTATGACTTGTTATTATTATATGGATAATATATTAAATTCTTCTTAAAAAAAAAAAGGTACTCTCCATTTCATGAAAAGTTTTCCAAAAAATATTTTAAAAAATTCACGTTACATTTTATAACTTCTTAATAAATTAATTTTCTTCTATACCCGTGCATTGCGTGAGCTTGGACCTATTCATAACATTATTGTAACGTACTTTATAATAACTGAAGCATCGGAGAATTTATATATTTTGGTTATATTCATAAAACTTATATACTGAACAAATATTCCTATCGAAAGAAAAAAAAAATTGCCATTTGGGCCTCATACAATCTGGGCCCAATGGCCTAATATTGTGTGGCCCAGCACGTGCAGTCCACCCGCACCCTCAGCGGTTCATTCAATCACTCTCTCTTCTTCTTCCTTCGGAACAAAGGAAGAGAACGATCCAGTCATTTCTTCGGTCGATCTCCGCTCCGCGCGCTCCCGGAGATACCAAGCAGCCGGCTCCGCCACCGTCATCGGGCCGCCCACCGCTCGGAGCTACATTTCAGTCTCCACTTGAGCCGCAAGAGGAGTCGGCGATCGAATTCCGTCGAAAAACTTCGAATCTCTCCGCCGCTCGAACTCACAAAACTTTGAGGTCGGATTCCATATCTTACTGTTTCTCTCTTCTCGTATCCGATTATAATTCAGCATTCCGTGTCGTGTGTGCACGGCATTGTCGATTTAGATCTCGAAGAGTGTGGCAGATAAGTTCCCGTGCTGCGGCATTGACTGTTTTCAGTAGAGGCTGATGCGGCATTATGCTGGCAATTCACAGGCAGAGGGTTCAGGCCTTTACTTTTTTCAGTTACCCACGGCTATGTTGATCAATGTTGGATAGGGATGATTTTGCTGAGATTGAATTGAATCTTTTCGTTCATTTCTTGGCGGAGGGGATGATTTTGTGTTGTATAGATCCGAGGTGGATGATTCGTTTGATTATCTGTGTGGTCTCTCTGTATAAACAATGGCGTATTTCTCTTGGAGTTTTATGGATCACAGGTTGATGTTTTGTGGGAAATTAATTCAAAGAAAGTGCTCAGAGAAGCTTTGTTTTCAGGATGTCGAAGAGGAGCAAACACGGTTTATTGTGGATATGGGGCAGTATTCTTAGTTTTAGGGAGAGTTTTTACATGATTTATATTGATTAGTGTGGGTTCTTCTTTTAATTGCTGAGGTCGAATTTCCTCCAGATTGTGCCGCAGGTCTTTATTTTGATTAGTTTGTACGAGTTCAAACACGAACTAGTTATATATGTCAGGATAAAGAAGGATAATGTAGTAGATCAATTGCTGTACCACCTGCTGATCTCGGATAGCGGTATCCTTGTATCATTATCTTTCGTAATGTCATAGCTTTGCAGTTAAATATACTTTCTCTGGGGGTGTGTTATTTACTGTAAAAGAAACAAAGATGTGTGTATGATTTCTTATCAGTGTAATTAGTATGAATATGATTGATGGTTGATACCATTATTGCTTTTCACCTTAACCATTATGTTTCAATCCCAATTCATATTTTTCTTCCTGGCATGTTATCACAGCAATGTACAACAATATGGGAACACCAGCAGGGGTTCCGCAGCCACCACCTAGTGCTCAACCCAATCCATTTGGAAATTCATTTTATGGAGCTAGTTCTGGGCTTATAAGAGGTGGTCTTGGTGCATATGGGGAGAAAATTTTGGGTTCTAGCTCTGAGTATGTGCAGAGCAATGTAAGTAAAATGTCCATTTTGGAATTCATTGTCTTGGTTTAAGTTCGATGAATCATCCATGATTTAAGTTGCATGCTCCTAAAATTGTTGATTAATTGTGAAACGGTATTCCTCATTGGGTTTACATTAAGGTTTTTGGCATTTATTCTTTTAAAACTTTTATTATGACTTTTTCATGCCTTATTGGTTTCATTTAAATGGAGAGTTGCTGTTTTTACTCTTGGGTTGACTTGAGGAAATTTTGAAATAGTTTCCTGTGCTAAATTGGTTGCTATGGTTGTTTAAAAGTTTTAGCAGTGCTTAATTATGAATATTAGCTGTAGAAGCAAATCATCCGACAAGTCTTGTCAATGCTTCGTTAATTTTGTCGTTCTCCATCTTAGTCTAGAAGGGAAAAACCTTTTTGCTAAGTTCAGTTTGCCTGCAGAACGTTAGCATGGTAGATGTAAAAGAGTGATGATAAAAGAAATTACTATTTTAATGTGATTTATCAGAACCTTAAAGTTGATTATTACCTTGGGATTCATTTTGATCGCTTATTTGATATTTGTTAGGCTTCAGTATTTGGAATATTGCCTCATAATCATAATTTAATCAGGCCCCAGAGTTTTGAATTAACTTCATTTCGTTGCTTACTACTGTAAACTTTATGAACAGTACAATTTACTTTTTCTCCAAATGGATCAGGGCCAAAGCTGCATCTTTAGTTTAAGTAAGCTTGTGAAAGCAAATGAATTCCCGGTGGAAATTTTAATGCGTAGACATATTCGAAAACTAGTCTATCTCTCTCTCTCTCTACAATATAAACCGGAAAAGTGGGCAAAACATCAACACAATGTCTATTGCCATGAATCTTCTGGTTTGCTGCTGATAACTTTGTGAATGATGATTTTTGCCTCTTTCGTTACAGATTAGTCGGTACTTTTCTGATCCTCAGTACTATTTCCAAGTGAATGACCAATACGTCAGAAACAAATTGAAGGTGGTTTTGTTTCCATTTTTTCACCGGGTGAGTGCTCTAATCTCCATGAGTCAACTTAAAGTATGTTAGTTTTTGTTTTTCCCCCTCCTATCTGATGACTGTAATATATTCCTTTTTCACCTCAGGGTCACTGGACACGAATAAGTGAACCTGTTGGGGGAAGGCTTTCCTATAAACCCCCAATTTTCGATATCAACGCACCAGACTTGTATATCCCATTTATGGCATTCGGCACCTATGTTGTTATTGCTGGCTTCTTCTTGGGTCTTCAGGGAAAGTAAGTGTTTGATGTTGCTTCCTTTGTATCCTCTGTTAAAGAGGCCGTATTCATTAATGAACCCTTGAAAATATTATAACTATTACTACTTGTTTCCAGGTTCAGTCCTGAAGCTCTCAACTGGCTGTTTGTGAAGGGACTGATCGGGTGGTTCCTGCAAGTAGCCCTCCTCAAGATCACCCTCCTCTCACTCGGGAGCGGGGAGGCTCCCTTACTGGACATGGTGGCCTATGCAGGCTACACCTTCACGGGCTTGGCCATTGCGGTCCTGGGTAAGATCCTGATGAGTTACTCGTACTATGCCCTGATGCCATGGTTCTGCCTGTGCATGGGTATCTTCCTCGTGAAGACAATGAAGAGGGTCCTGTTTGCTGAGGTGAGAAGCTATGACTCGAGCAGGCACCATTATCTGTTGATTTTGATCGCTCTTGCCCAGTTTCCACTCTTCTCTTGGCTCGGTAACATTAGTGTCAATTGGCTTTTCTGATTTTGGAGGCGGTTGCTTTGTTGTATCCAGCTTTGGAACTGCAAGGCCATGCTTGCTAGGAACCTGTAGAAAGGGTATGAAATAGAACCTCAGTCAATGAGGCATATTCTGTTCCGAATTACCAAACTTGATATGATTCTATTGATTTTTCTCATTCTGAATTACATATTGATATCAACTGATTGAAGGAAACTTAGGTTTGTTGGATTTAGTAAATACTCTCGTAACTTCCAACTGTGGCATCGCAAAATGAGGATTATGAAAGCTCAAGGATGGAAGTACAAATCTATGCAATACCTGTTTTCTTCGAGAATTCATTCTGTTGTGGGCATGAGCTGATCAGGCTGTTGGAGGCTTGACTCTTTCGAGCTCGGTCCAAGTGTTTTGCTAAGCAAGCCAAGGCTGAGTTCAGCATATCTTGGTTCGACAATCTTGCAAGTCAGTCATCGGTGCAGTTGGCGCTGTTGCAGCTGCAAATCTTGTAGCACGAAACCGTTAGAAGCCTGAATTTATTTTCATTCATATTATGCCCAACTGCAGGAGTAACCAACGAGCGAACAATGGAACCCTGACCAAATCCAGATCGACCAAATCTAGACATTATATTTTCGGTAAGGTTCAGAGGCTGTGTAATTTCTGCAACCGCTTTAAACAATGACCTCTTATCGCATCATAGAGTCCCGGCTGTATGACAAGTTAACTGATACGTTGCTTAATCACTTGTAGTTGATCTAATAAATCATATTTGCAGGCGACACGACCGACCATGGAATTTCCCTAAGATTCGGCCCGTGAATATAAGATAGAGTGAAAGAGAACAACGCAAATCTCCCTATCCTATGCGTCTATCTCGTGGGTTTTGGCCTTTTTGAGGTTCACGTTAAAGTTATATAAGATAGGAAGTGTGGATATTCTGGAAGCTACCCTTTGTGGGGACATGTGGGAACGTGACTTCCTTTGACCAAATGCCAATTCTCCTCTCATTTTTTTCAACGTAAACTATTTGATATTCGAAAATTTAATAAGTCATAATTAATTCATATTTGAATCGGATCGGCTCACTAAAAAAAAAAATCTCTTCTCTATATAAAAAAATTAGAATACGAGATGTTATTTAAGAAGAACGTGCGTCGAACTTCCTTAAACTACTCGGGTTGGTCTCCACACATTAACTTATTAACGTTGTTGTCAATCTTCAGTAAAAAAATAACCGTTGCACCCAAAACTACGAATAAAAACAATGGTCCATTGGCCCACCACCGATTTGTATCAATGCAGCACAATGTATGGTGCCCCTGGTGAGAAATGGGGTTTAGTGGAGTAGCAATTGTGTTCTCTATTCCGAATCAAGGAATTCTGAATTCAATTATGTATATCCGAGTAACCAAAACTCCATTGCTACTAAGTCCCACCGATCTAGTAAATTTTGTGATCTGCCCCCCCGATGTCTATCATGGGAATGAATCAAAATCCAAATATGTTTTCTTTATATGCCTCTATTCTGATATATTATCTGTGGAGATAGAGAAATGGCATCGTTTTTTGCAGGTACTCGATCAAACCTCACTCTATTCATCGAGCAAATCGCAAAAATCTTAAATGAACATTCTAACAGGATGGATTCCATACTGAGAAATGACCCTTTTCGTAAAAGAATTACTCTGCCGGACAAAATCAACGGAATCAATTGCTTGAATGGAAGGGATTTCGACGACGGGCGAATTAGCACGCAGGATTTCCGAAGATTGCACGAGACAAAATCCCAAAGAGAAGATAGAGGATATGAAATGAGTGCATGGGAGAATTTTCTGAGATCATATGTACTCAGGAGATCCGAAAGCTAACTGGCAAGAAAAGCTGCAAACATTGGATATTACTGTTACTGAAAAAAAAAAAAATCAGACCCACCCGTGATTTGAGAAACTGATGATGAGCAAACATCAGTTACAGTGACATATCTCTCTCTTTTTCTCTCTCTTTATTTATTTATTTATTTATTTATTTTTGTTTGGGCTGCGAACTGGAAAGGCAACGTCTTATGTTTTCAAAGTGTGAATGAGGTTTGGCCGTGTCACTCAAAGTCAACATTTCCATGATTCAACAGGACCCGTACCCTCCAAAAACAAATCAATTGGAAGTGTTGTTTATTGTTAGGAGGCGATCTCGGGGCAGATAGGTGAAATTCGGACTCTTCATTGACGAAAATTTAATGAAAAAATTGAGAGTTTATATGAAAAATTCCTCATAAAGTTTGACGGTCGTAAGCCTTGTCGGACCAATTGATCAAAATGGCATGGGATGGCTGGCTATTATACAATACAACTAATCTTGTGTCAAGCATGAATGTACCAATTCACGCTTGTGCGTGGACACGGATATTGACAAAGCTTCTATACGGCTTATGTTTCATACCATTGGTGCATTCCATGCCATATAGTGGACAACGAACATCGTCCGTCGCGTAAATACAACTTGCATAGCCTTTCGACTGCAGAGGAGTCAAATCGTGCAGACTTGGAGCATCCGCCAATTATTCCAACATTCACCTATCAGTGCCCACACAATGCAACATGACACGGCCCCTATAAATTCCCCCCCGGTCCATAAACATTTCATCAGACAAATTTGTACATCTTGCCTCTCTGTGTTCTCTTCCACAGAACCAGACATTATGAGACTTCTTCTCCTTCTTCTTCCTCTTCTTCTTCCTCTTCTTCCTCTTCTATTCCTTCTCCCCTTCTCAGATGGGGGAGGCCTCATAGAGCAGACCTGCAAGCTCACCCCCTTCCCGGACCTCTGCCTCTCCGCCCTTCACTCGAGCCCCGGCAGCTCTTCCACTGACCTACACGGCCTTGCCGGGATCATGGCCAATTCAGTCCTCCAGAACGCGAACCAGACCCTGGACCAGATCCAGCAGCTGCTCGACCGGTCCCCTGCCGACCCCGAGACCGAGCATTCCCTGGCCTACTGCGCGGAGCTGTACATTCCGGTGGTAAAGTACAACCTTCCCCAGGCTATCGACGCACTGAGCAAAGGGAGGCTCGGGTTCGCAGCCTATGCGATCAATGACGCCGTGAACGAGGCTCAGGAATGCGAGAAGAAGCTCTCTGGGGGCTCGGAAAGTTTGTCGCAGGTGAGCGATAGGAATAAGATAGTCACGAATATGGCGGCAGTGGCACTGGCTATCATCAAAGTGTTGCAGAAGGGTTTTTGATGATTGATGATTCACAATATGAATGTAATAGTAATTCTTACGATTATCTCTCATTGATCTTGATACTGTAAATATCTAATAATAATGTGTGTGTGTCTCTCTCTCTTTCCCGTTCGATATCGACATGATTTCCGAAAATACACCATTTCTAGTTCCATGGATCGTTCTTCTAATGTCTCCGACTACATGCTACACTCGCATCTGGGACAGCAGCAATCATCGCTGACTGCTAAACTGCCAAACAGTGATTCTGCCTGACATTGGTGAACCAATTGATGGAACTTGACCGGCCGACGGGCAATGTGTTTGGCCCGAACCTTAGCCGGGCGACATTAACCAACCAAGCCACTGTACTCAGCTTATTTTTAGCGATCTCAGGGGAAAATTATTCTCGCATTATTATAAATTTCTATCCAAAATTAATAATAATCGTGTACTCATTATTATAACTAATAAATTAATTAATAAATGAGAGGCAACCGATGTGTCCCATTCATGTGTTCTGCTGCTCGCTGCCTGCCGCAAGAAAGTGTGTGAGAAAGGTGCACATGCGTCAAGACAAGTCGAAGCTCCTCAGCTGTTTGACTGTGGAAGCACCACTTGTCAGCGTTACGCCGTCCGTCGAGCGGGCCCCACCTCATGTGAAGGTAGGCGAGGGCGCTCGTTACGACATTACCTGTCAGTGGGACCCGTTCATACTCCACGGTCTGGTCCCTCCGTATTTCTTATTCGACGCACTTAGCAGCCAATCTGTAATTGTAGACGACATCGGTATGCTGACTGCTAAAATACATTTTTTACGGGCAAAAAATAATTGCTGCTCGTAACGCACTCACAAGTGCAGTAAAGCCGTACACTTCGAAACAGAATCTACCTTGCATTTCGAACTTCGATCAAATGATAATCTCCCCGAGCAATACAAATCAAGGTACAAATCCTCCAGTATTCTCCCTACTACATACATGTCACCATTGATCATGCTATATCATCTACCTCTTGGTGTATCACTTGTGTTTATGGTCCTCCATACGCTCACTTGAAGCATAATTTTTTGTTTGACTTAGCAAATCTTGCTACTGCTATTAATCGTCCATGGCTACTTGTGGGTGATTTTAACGAAATCTACTCTATCAAAGATAAAAGGGGCGGCAAACCTTTTGTCTCTTCTGGCCGCCCCTACCTTATTAGCCTCTCTGGTTGCATTGACCTCCAGTTTTCTGGAAATCCTTTTACTTGAAAAAACAAACGATCTGGACTTGCCCATATTAAACAAAGACTTGATCGTGCTATTGCAAATGATGAATGACACCTTCTATTTCCAAAAGCTGGTGTGAAACACTTGCCTAGTCTCAAATCTGATCACAATCCCATCTTAATTAAGCTCCGGATGGAATCTACTAGGCGACCAAAACCTTTCCGTTTTGAACAAGCATGGACTTGTGATCCTAGTGGTAAAGATGTGATTCAAAATGCCTGGCAAATTAAAATAAAAGGCTCTAATGCCTACCAATTTTCTAACAAACTAAAAAACATGAAAAAGGACTTGAAAAAATGGAAAAAAAAATTGTTTTGGCCATTGTGATACTAGAATTGCCGGAATCATAGAAGACCTTGATGAGCTACAACAAAATGATCCGTCCCTTGATTCTAAACAAAAGGAGGATGCTCTCCTTGCTGAACTTGACGGGATATTGTTGAGGAATGATCTAATTTGGCGTCAAAAATCACGGGAACTCTGGCTGAAAGATGGTGATAGAAACTCCAAATACTTTTATCTTTCCACCATCATTAGAAAGAATGAAAAATCACATTGTGGCTATAAAAGGTGAAGAAGGTCGATGGATTGAGGATCCGAAAGGCATTGGCGACTACTTCCTCAAAAACTTCAAGGATCTCTTCACCTCAACATCCCCCTCCTTCCTGGAAGACCTAGAGGGATTAGTCGAACATATTATCACGAATGAAGAGAACACATTTCTTATCTCCTACCCATCCCAAGATGAGATCATCAAAGCTCTAAACTCCATTCCAAACCTCAAGGTGCCTGGACCTGACAGCATTATCCAACCACTCCTCATCTCTGCAGTTCAAAGCTTCTTCATCTCAGGCAAAATCCTGAAGGAATGGAACATCACCTTTATCACTCTTATTCCAAAATCCCAACAGGCTTCCACTTTCAAGGACTTTTGGCCGATAAGCCTATGCAATACCTGCTACAAAGTAATATCTAAAACCCTTGTAGAAAGAATCAAACCACTCCTCCAAAAGCTAATCTCCCCGAATCAAACCGCCTTTATCGAATGGAGATGGATAAATGAAAACGACCTCCTAACACAAGAGATCATCCACACGATGAAAATAACAAGAGCTCGAAAAGGTTGGTTCAACATGAAAATTGACTTTATGAAAGCTTTCAACAAACTTGCGTGGAATTTCATTATCGTAACTCTTAGCCGGTTTGGCGTCCATGAGAAGTTCATCGCTTGGATACACCAGTGCATCTTCACGTCCACAATGTCTATCCTCATAAATGGCTTGCCCCACGGTTACTTCTCCCCGAAAAGAGGCCTAAGGCAAGGTGATCCAATCTCCCCATATCTCTTCATCATTTCCATGAAGACACTGTCTCGCCTTCTCTATAGGGCCGAAGCTCTAGGCACCATCAAAGGAATCCAAGTTAGCAGAAGCGCTCCCAAAATCTCTCACCTTATGTTCGTCGATGACTTGATCATCCTTGCAAGAGCAACCACCACAGAGACCAATAATGTCAAGTGCATCTTAGATAAATTCGACTCGTGGTCGGGACAAGAGATCAACTTATCAAAATCAGGAGTCTACTTCTTAAAGAATACACCGGTCACCTCCCGAAGAGAAATTAAAGAAGCAATGGGAATGAATAAGCTCAAAAAAGATTCCCGCTACCTTAGCAACCCGTTCCTTGTGAAGAAAAAACGTAAAGAAACATTCCAATTCATTATTGACGAAATAAGGGATAAACTCTCGTCTTGGAAAGCAAAATTGTTAGCTTGGGCGGGTCAGGCAACCCTAGTGAACACAATGATCTCCTTTATTCCCATCTATACAATGTCCTTATTTCGGCTCCCTAAATCAACTCTCAATCGGGCCGCTAGCCATTTCTGGTGGGAGAACACAAAAGAAGATGGGAATTACTTCACACCAAAAAGTTGGGCCTCTTTGTGCCAACCGAAAGCTTCGAGGGGGGTTAGGTTTTAGGAGAGCAGAAGACTCCAATCGAGCCATGCTTTCTAAGACAGCCTAGGCCCTCACCTCCAACTCCAACAGCCTAGCCACCCGCATTATGAAAGCCAAATATGGGAACTTCATCGCGCCCCTCCACGCTCATGTACAAGTACCTCAAGCATTTGGAAGGGACTTCTCTGGTGCAAAAATACACTGCAAGCAGATACATGTTTCTCCATTAGGGACGACGCCTCCACCTTTGCCTGGCACGACCAATGGATCCCAGATAACCCTAGTTTTAAACCTATTCCAAGCCTAGCAATACACGCTGAACCCGATACGAAGGTACGTGATATAATGCTCTTTAATCCCAAAAGATGGAACATTCCCTTATTAACCAATCTCTTTGACCAAGACACGGCAAGAAATATCTTGAAAATCCACTTGCCCCAAGAGGAATGTCAAGACTCCGCTATCTTGACCTCGACCTCCTCAGGCTCACACAGTGTCAAATCCTTCTATCTTCTGTACAAACAACACAGACACTGATTTGGCATGAACTAGAAGAAGCTTTAGAGCCTGAAGATCCACGACCAATTGAAAATCCATTTATGGAGAGTTGAAAGCAAATGCCTCTCTTGGTTCTCCCAAGGCGATGCACCTTACCCGCTTTGTAGTACTAGCTCCGATAATTTTGCACATCTCTTTTGAGAATGCATATTTGATCATGTTGCATGGAGGGAATCACCATAAGACATATGATTTGAAGCAATGACGCCTACCGATTTGTGAATTTCATCGCAAACCCGCCTGCCTCCATCACTTGCCTCCTGATTGATAGCTTACCTTTCACTTTCTATGGTTCAATCATTTTATATCATCTTTGGTCGCTAAGAAATGATATCTTATATGCAGGATGCATTGTAGACCTATCCGACTGCCTCCGTCGTATCAAGCGTGCCTTCACGGATTTCAGCACCTGTCAGACACTTCTATCACATTTTGAGTCATCTCCTAGACATGGCAAACACAGTGAGCAAGCAAGCTCCCTCTCCGATGATTGGAGCTATCTTCACACTGATATTGCATGGACTACAGAGAGATCTACCCTCGCAGGAATCAGGAACCAACCAAACATACTCATCTCACCCTCATGATTTTTCAAAGTAGAGACAGGCTCCCCTTTGCAAGCTGAAGCTAAAGCAGTCCTGCTAGTAATCACTCTGGCACTTGATCGCGGTTGGCGCAAGATCTAGATTAAGTCTGATGCTCTGCTTGTCGATGCTATCATCTCTCCGCATCATTCCCCTTGGGAAATCAAAAGCATCGTTTCTGATATAGTTAGACCATTAGCTCTTTTCTGGAATTGGAAATGTACTTGAACTTCTCGATCGGATAACTCTCAAGCGCACGACATAAGCCAATTTGGCAACAAGTCCAATTTACCTTCATTTTGTATGTTTGAGGGATATCCTGATTTCGATGTACCGTTAACCCCTTAATAATATGATTACACCCTTATCTAACAAAAAAAAAAAGATAAGCAGATATTTTATATATATATATATAATATAAAGAAAATTTATTATTAAAAATTGATTGTATTGTAATAATAATTAAAAAAAAAAGAAGATGTGATAATTTATTATTAAATGAGAGAAAAAAAAGATATGTATATATAGAAATGTAAAAGTAGATGGAGAATTTATTAGTAAAAGATTAGTTATGATAATAGCTAGAAAATAATATGTGTGATAAGCTATTATTAAATGAGAGAAAAATAAGAAAAAAGAAATTATTATATTGTTGAATTGAGACAAGAATAAAATGGAGTGGAGTATGATTCAACTTAAAACCAAACGGTACCATAGTAGTGGCCGAATGCAGAATAATTGACTTTTTTTTTCTTGAATTGATTTGAAATAAATTTCATTTCGCCCAGCAAAAAAAAAAAAGAAAAAGGAAACATTATTAAGCTATATAAGCTTGATTTTATTGGGGACTCGATTTTGATTCAGTATCCTTCAAACCTGAGCCAAAGCTTTGTAGATAATTTGTATGTAACTCGAGCTGCCGTGTAGTTCGCGAGCCTAATAAATTTATTATTAATTAATTGAATAAAGGAAGAAGAAAGGGATCCTCAAGAGGAATCTTGAATCATGTTTCCATTCTTGTGCAGCAAGGCAAGGCATCCTCAAATTCCCAATCAATACAATTTCTTTCTCATTTGGGCCAGCCCTCTTTTGTTTATGGGCCTAAATGCCACTCAGTGTGTAATGAGCCCTCTTCTATCACGGGCCTACTTCTATAGCCGAAACCAAACTTGAAGGCCCATGAACACTCCTTTTCTGAAAATACTACCCCCCCTGTACACTCCTTTTTTTTTTCTTTCTTTTTCTTCTTCTTGTTTTTTTTTTTTGGGTAGATATCTTGGTGCATTTTATATTCATTATTACATATTTTCTCGGTGAACATTCATTATTACATTTTTTTTTTCAAAATATCATAGGAAGAGAGATATGCAATTTCTTTTACAGGTTAGCCACGCAAAATAAATTCTTATTATTATCCCTTCACGTGCTGTTCCATTCCATTCCCCTGAGATGGTTTTTACCAATCAAAGATATCAGATTCCTTTCTCACGTAGCAACATATTCTGCAATACTCGTCGCGACTGTATAGCTAATAATGTGAATTAATAATGGCGCATGTGTGGACCTAGGATGAGGACTGTTCTTGACAGCTTGTTGGCCGTACTTTCGCCATCTGTAGCCATCGTCCAGGTGGTCAACCTCATTCTTTGTCATGAACGCAAACCTCGCCTGCCTTTGCCTCTTCTGGTTCTTCTTCTTAGGCTTCAACCTAATAATTGATACAATTGAACTTCCCAAATCAATTTTCACGCATCACCACCAAAAATAAGCCCAACAAAACATCATGAGAAAAGAAAAAAGACAAAAATAAAAAAGTTCAGGAAATTAACCAAATTGTTCTTCATTTTGCACACCAGAAAGGAAAAGGAGAGAGAAAAAAGGAAAATAAAATCGTGTCGTTCTTTGTTCTAATGTGCACTTCATTATTGATACCTGTGAATTCTTTGTTTTTTTTTTTTTTAATACTATCCGCGAGAAAATGTAAACTAAGGAAGATCTGCTTACTTAGGTACTGACGCTAAAAGAATACTAGATTGTAATACAAATGAAATTAAATTGGAATTAAGAAGAGAAAAATTCCGTCTGAATTATAAAGAGAGGATAATAAGAAATATATAGCTCCGAAAATGTAGACATATAGCTCACACGGTCAACAAATTGACTCAAACTCGAAAGTCATAATTAATTTCTAATCCTTGAAAAAATTAAATAAAGTGAAGGAAATGGCAATAAAGCAAAAAGAAGATATTTGATCCGAAAATTTTCCAAATCTAGAAAATAGAAGAAGGCTCACTGTTTATTAGTCTTATCTTCTTCCTCTTCCTCTTCGTCGCGGCCACCCTCGCCGTCCTTCGCCATCTTCATCCTCATCATCTCCCATGGCTTTATTGGCCGCTCAATCACGATCGTTAGATGAGCAAGAAATAGAGGACGAGTTGGGCGTGGTGGGGTTGTTCACCACCTCCGAAGACTCCGCCTGCGCCGGCGATGGGACAGCTGTACCCTGCTGATGCTGCCTCAATGATGACGGCACCTCCATCTGCAGAGGGGCTGGCGGCGGGGGTTGGAGCTAGCTGAGCAGATCGAATAAGGACTACGAAGGGAACGACGAAGCAAAGTGGTAGTGATCTTGGAAACCCAACAAGTCCATGAACCCCTTCTGATCGAACAACAGGTCGAAGGGGCCCCTTTTCCCCCAGCGAAGCTGGTGGGACTCTCGTTGGAGAACAACGCCATCGAGGGATAATCGAGATGCTGCTGCTGGATGATTATGCTGATGATCTTTCTCTCCATATATGTATATGTTTGGTCTCAAGCACTAGGGGGAAACAGTCAAACCATTCCTTCTCCTTGCAGTGAAGAGCTTCTTGAGTGAAATAATACTTTTATCTGCCTCGTACTAAAATGCCAAGTAGCAGCCACCTTCAAATACTTCAGACTAATCAGTCTATGCAATGTGAGTTACAAAGTTGTCTCAATGATCATTGCAAACAGACTTAAACCACTCCTCCACAAAATCATCTCCCCAAATCAAACCACCTTCATTGAAGGGAGATGTATCAATGAGAACGATCTACTTGCCCAAGAAATTCTGCACACAATGAGGAAAACGAAGGCGCAAAGAGGTTGAATTGGGATGAAAATCGACTTTATAAAAGCCTTTGATAAGCTTGAATGTAGTTTCATCATCAAGATCCTTCAACAACAAGGCTTCCACTCGACGTTCATATCATGGATTTACTAGTACATCTCAACTTCAACCTTTTCCATCCTTTTCAATGGCTCACCTCATGGACACTTACTCTCCATCCGGAGGCATAAGGCAGGGAGACCCTATTTCACATTATCTTTTCGTGTTATCAATGGAAATTATGTCTCGACTTCCCTACGGAGCAAAAGCAAATGGCGCCATAAAGGGTATTCATTAAGTAGAGGAGGGCCTCAGATCTCCCACCTTATGTTTGCAGACAATCTCCTAATTCTAACCAAAGCAACAGAAGCAAACATCAGAGCCACAAAAAGCATCCTAGACAAATTTTGTGCATGGTCGGGCCAAGAAGTATATTGTGCTAAATCAAGCCTCTTCTTTTCAAAGAACACCATGGCCGATACAAGAAGAATAAAAAATCAATCCTAGGTATACTTCGTCAGAATACTTCTTCGGTGCAATCGTGACTCCCCTTTTAATGTTCCATGGTTGCATGAGACGGGGAATGATGGCTTTTGAGGGTGGCGGTTTGAAGCCAAAGGGCTTGATGAGAAGGGTTAAAGGTATTTCTTCCTGTGCTCCTTCTTCATTCTCTTCCAGGCCGAGAATTTCTCAGTTTTGGGTCACTGACATCTGAGTGCTAAAGATCTCAGTGAGTGAATCATCGAGTTCAGAGGGTTCCATTGGGGTGGTGGGGTTAACCTGAGTGGAAACTATGGAGGGAGCTTATGGATATTGTGATTGCTTGTTTTTTTATTCGCACAGGGAGAGGTGGGGGATGTTGTAAGTGCAGGATTGTGGAGGGTGTCATTAAGAGGAAGTACACTTTGGTGGTTGAGGGAGTAATGGCGAGTTGTTTTGCTTGTTGTCGGGAAGCAAAGGGTGAGTTGAGATGGGGTAAAAACAGGGTGTGTTTGTTTTCGGAAAAATATTCAACTCAACTCAACTCAACTCCACTTATCTTCAATTCAACATCCCAATCATTACTTTTTTTATTTTTAAAATTTTTTTAACCATTCACTTCAATTTTTAATATTAAATTTTCTCAACTATTCATTACTTTTTCACAATTCAACAACACAATCATTACTTAATCATTATTTTCTCTCAATTATTTATTATTTTTCACACTTTTTCTCATAATTCAACCATACAATCATTACAAACCAATTAAAATCAAAACTCAACTCAACTCAACTCTCAATCCAAACGCACTTAATTTGTCTTTAAAACATAACTTTAATTACCAATCCGATAGAGTATGAAGTATACTTTCTTTTGTTTCTTTTTTCCTTTTTCTCCTACGTAAATTACTAAAAGAACACTTAGCCAATAGAAAATTCATGTCCAAACCAAAAAAACTTAAAATCAATCCATTTATGGCAAATTCTTGCCCATTGGCATGAGGCTAATCTTGCAGCTCTCTCCTCTATGACTACCTTGGCATAGAGAGGACTTTCTCTTCATAAACTGTCAAAATATTGCTCAAATTAAGAACATATAAATTACTCCTTAGTGGCCAGTCCGGCTCGACTGGATTAGTTGGAGTCTAATTGGGCTTCCGAATATGGGGTTCACACCAAAAAAAAGTACCGTATAAATTACCATATATTAACTTATAAATATACCCATATTCATTTTAGAAAAAACATATTTTTCATTCAAAATGGAGGTACTTGGGTCTAGTAAAATGATTAAGAAATAATGCAAAATGAGTGGACACATAAATTTCATTAATAAGAATCGAATCCAAGACCTTTTAGTTCTGAATTAGCGTCTCATGCCATTCCATCAATATCTCTTTCCACTGCAAGAAAAACCCTTATTGGAGACAAATAATGAGAGGCAATTATAATATTAGTCTCTTAAGTTCTCATTTTGAGACAAATACAATATATGTCTCTCATGTGAATTTTATTTGCCTCTAAAAGCACCTAAAATTAATACTTTACTAAATTTCAAATCTATACCACAATTATTAGCAACAAACAAGTATTTTTGCCTCAAAAGAATAACTTTAGAAACATATTAGTTGAGACATATAAAAATTTGTCACTAAATATTTTTTTGTAGAATGCAAAAGACTTAATTGTTTCTAAGTCCAATATTATGTGCCCATAATATATTTTTTAGAGGCAATATAGATTTTTCTCTAAATCTAATTCTCATTTGCCTTAATCTTATGAAATTTTACCTACAGAGTAAGTATATAAAATGTTAAAAGTTTGATGGATTATTTTTACTTAAAATAAATAATATATTCAGCGTGAATTAAAGGATATTCAAATTACTCTCAACATAAGTTGAAAATATATTTTATTTATTTATGGATGTGAATTATATTATGCAGTTTTTGAATTAAATAAAATAGTACATTAGCATTATTTTTGTGTATTTTACTTCTTCTATTGTGTTAATATAGGATTTATTACACAAATTTTTGGATAATTTAACAATATTCAATCTGCCACCTGAGAATTAACAATATATATATGCATAATGTTTGATTTAATATTATATGCATATTAATTATTTACTTAATTTTAGATAATTATATAAATAAAAATTTTACATATTTATTGAGTCTTGACAAAAATATTACATATAAATTAAATGCAGTTTAATTTAAAGATGCATTGGTGGCGAAATTGTGAAGGCTAGAGACTAAAAATACTACTCTAGAGGTCAATATTTTGAGTCGGATTCAAATTACAATATAAAATATGAAATAAATAATAGTCAAATATAATTACCATCATTTATTTTGGAAAGATTTTATAGAGGAAATTACAATTGTCCGAAATAATAAATATAGTAACAACATTTGTTTTTCTACGTCCTTTTGGAGGCAAATTTAATTAACATTAAAAAGACAAATTAGCGACTTTTATCAATTGTTGCTCATTTGCTTCTATAGTTCTAAACAGGTAAATGGGACAATTTACTGTTTTGTCTCTAATACCGTTAGAGGCAAATAAATGGTTTTTAGAAGAAAATATCATTGCTTCTAAAATGAGTTTTTCTTATAGTGTCCAAAAAAATCAAGCCCATATTCAATCAAAATACTTACATTTATAGGAGGACAAACAAAACTTAGGTTATTCTTAAACGGCTTTTTGATGTGTACAACTTGTTATTCAATGGACTATCTCATCAAAAGAAGGCGTAGCGTAGTAATGCATGTCCTCAACAAGTAATCAAGAAGTTACATGTTCGATATTCAGTTAGACTACCCATGCCTTTAATTAGAATTTATATTTCATTGTAATAGGACATGGGCCTCTTCTATAACTGAAGAAATCATATATATACTTTCATCTATATATACAAATATATATCTAGAAGGGTAATCAATCCTCCAAAACCTAATTCTTCCAATATAAATGGTAGAGGATAATTCCCTTAACCCTTTAGCCTACTACTCTTTTAATGGTTCTTATTCTTATTTTACTGCTGATTGTAACTCGGATTGATTAAATTAATGGAGACTGATATTATAACACCGACCACCAGATCTTACATATGTCCCAGTTAATATTCTCATGTTTTGGACATATGTATAGATTCAAGGTTGATGAGGTGATCGACGCCCCGATAGAAATGGCTTTAGTTCTATTCATTGACTTGCGTGCTCTGCCTCTTTTGTTGACGGTTCGTCTCAATATTCAGAAGTTCAAACGATCAAACATATGGAAAAAGTTAACGATAACCTATTTTAATTAATGATGTGTAATAAAATAATAATGTCAGTTGGTAATCAAATGAAACTACTAACTGTTCTTCACAGCTTGGTCCATTAGAAAAAACCTTAAAGCAAATAATTGTAGTACATGATAAATTTAAAGCACCTAAGGTCGGCTATCATATGGAAGCCAAGATTAATTTATCTAACCTCTTCTCTAGGTTCTTCTCTTCTCGCTCGTTTAGGGCAATTTTGAATAACAATCTATCACTTGGACTAGAAACCCTCGAACAAACACACAATCGATATCAAATGTATATGTACTTGTTGATGTTCAGTAAAATTAATTTTCTGTAACCGAATTTCATTCCACTAGTGAATGCCGAGGACGATATACAAGCTAAACTATGATAAGAATTATTGGTAATTGCCGTCACTTATGCATGTGTGTGTATATATAGTCTTCGAGATATATATATTTCTTCCTGATTCATGATATGGTTCACCATCGTCGGAGATTGTGATTCTGTTTCTAGATCAATGTCGACATCATCCACTACGCGTAGATGACGGCAACACCATGGTTAAATATTTAAATGAGCAACACTAGTAAACAAACATTAATCAGTTTTACCATATTATAATATGGAGAGCAACCACTAATGATTCCCTTCTAAGGGTAATATATATATACACATATATATATATATATATATGGGGTTAGAATTGGATCACGCCCTAAGATTTTTCTCTTCATCTTGTGGGATTAAGTATTTGAATATTTTTGAATAGTTTATTGTTAACCGTTTGACCAACTTTGTCTTATAGAGCATGAACAATATTTTACGGGAACATCTCCATCTCTTCTCAACATGAAAGATGGTCTAAAAGATAACAATACAAGGAGGAAGTTTTGCGCAGCGTATTGGCTTTTTCCTACTTAGATATTAAGAAAAAAATTAAAAGAAGAAGTAACATGGTGACCCACGTACTTATTTGATAACTAATAAGTTTTAAGTTCGATATTCAGTAAACCTACCCATATATCTTTATTAATTATTATGATATTTTATTGTATTAAATTCATAATTCTCTCTTATATTCCAAAAACTTAAAAAAAAATTCACACACATATATATATATATATATATATTAAAAATTATCAATTTAACTTATAAGTCAAAACAAATTTAACATGTTCACAGTTAATTTTGTGCCTTTGCACTGATGAGGTCGTAGACATTGGCGAAGCGAAAACAAAAATCTGACGAGCATGTAATGCTAATACGATAAATGAGAAGAATGGCTCATTTGCGAACTATATACGTAGGCGGGGCCTGTTGACTATTTCCTCTACCACTATTGATTTTTTTTTCTTATTTTCTTACAAGGACTTCTGATATTGATTTGATAAATGAGAATGACTAGCGCTGATTGCGGCATTCCAACGCTGCTCCCCTCTTCCCTTCATTTAATTACTAACGCCTCTCCATACTGTTTTATTATTATTATAATAATTATAATAAAGGCTCCCGCGCATATTATTTAAAATAAAAAAAAAAAACAAAATTTGATATGGGAAATTGGAAAATGGCTCAAGTACAACAATTCATGTATTTGAAAAGAAAGAAATTTCGGTGGATATATATTACATATATGTGAATTCAGTCCATGTTATTAATATACAATAAATAGATGTTCATAAAGTCCCTATACTTTGAATTTTGCGTGATCAGGCATTATATCACATCCAAGCTTAATGAGATCCATAAACTGAAAAGTCGGGGGCATATGACAGCTCGAGTAATCAGCTGTTCAATGGGACAATGCTGTATATCATGTAAGGTTCGAGGATATTATTGCTTATCGGTGTTAGCATATCGGTCTTATTTTTCTTTGAAAAATCTCGTAAAATTCCATTTTGACCCCTCATCAATGTAGTCCCATTTGAGGACAGATCCGCATCGATTTGTGGACTCGTCTCCTCGGGCTTTTTATGGCAATGCAAAAATCTGTATATAAATCTGTATATATATTATTATCGATGCCAATATAAAGTTATATTTTTTAAAAGAAAATTGAGGAGCTATTTGGAAAATTATTGCCGACTTCCCGCGAGTTCTATCAGATGTCTACAAACAATTAGTGTTGAAAATTTATTACCCAAATTAGAAAATCAGAATTGTTAAGCTTGCGTTTGGTTTTGGTGCAATGATTGTAAGTATTGATAAATATATTAATATATATGTATGTATATATTAATAAGAAAATAGATGAGAAATTTATTATTAAAAAAATATATAGTTGTAAAAGTAAATGGAGAATTTATTATTAAAAAATTAATTATAAAAATGGTTAGAAAAAATATATTATTAAATTAGAGAATTTTTTTTTTTAAAAAAAAGTAATGATTGTATTATTGAATTAAGAGAAAAATAAAGTTAAGTAAAATTGAATAAGATTATTATTTAGAAAAACAAACGAAGCCAAGTTGAAATTGCCTTTGTATAATGTGGTTTATATTTATAGGATCGTCTCTTGTTAGGATCAACCAATTCCTTATCCTGCACTTCGTGAATTATTATTTCGATTAATCGATGATCTCGAAGACAACATCTCTTTTCAAAAATCCTTTTCCTTCTTTCAATTTATGAACCGCGAGGTACGAAAATAAATAATGCCTCCACATAAGTGAGACACGACTTGGCGGAAACGATGAATCCGACTCTTATTGCTTGCTCTGAATAGATTGATTGACAGCAAGAAGTCTCGTTAAACTCTGCTGGCCAAGAGACGAGTCTCGACCGGCTCCAATGGCTGATTGGCAAGAACCGATCAACTCAGATGGCCTAAGATCAAGAGTATTACTGCACTAATTCTTTTTCTCCAATTATTTGACTGCAGGGTTGGAGAGAAATACATAAAAACGATCTCTTCAATAAGATATTTCTCGTCATCTATCCACTCATGTATTATCTTTTCACATTCCCGGTCCAACAAAATCAGGACCCGTGACTTGAAAGTAGATCTCCCGGTGGTCAAATCTTTCAACGAAAAAGCCAATGGGCCCAATTATATAAAATTCTTCATCAATCTTCTATGAATAAAGCCTGAATTTGTTTTCATTCATATTATGCCAAACTGCAGGAGTATCCAACGAGCGAACAATGGAACCCTGACCAAATCCAGATCGACCAAATCTAGACATTATATTTTCGGGTAAGGTTCAGAGGCTTTGTGTAATTTCTGCAACCGCTTTAAACCATGGTCTCTTATCGCATCATAGAGTCCCGGCTGTATGACAAGTTAGTTAACTGATACGTTGCTTAATCAGTTGTAGTTGATCCAATAAATCATATTTGCAAGCGACACGTCCGACCATGGAATTTCCCTAATATTCGGCCCGGGAATATTAGATAGAATGCGCATGTCCCTATCCTATGCGTCTATACCTGATGGATTTTGGCCTTTTTTGAGGTTGACGTTCTAGTTGGGGAGTGTGGATGCTCTGGAAGCTAGCCGCATCCTTTGACCAAATGCCAAGCCTTATGTACACTATTTAATATTCATAAATTTAATAAATCATAATCCATTCTTTTTCATTTAAACATTGGATATTATTATTATTATTATTATTATTGAAAGAGAAAAGAAGCCAATAAAAGTCCGATCCTCCCCACCTTCCCCCACTATAAATCCCTCCCGGGGTCCTTCAAAATTTCATTCTACAGATTAGCCCTCTTTGCCTCTTTGTGTTCTCTTCAACAGAACAAGAAATCATGAGACTGCTTATTCTTCTTCTTCTTCTTCTTCTTCTTCCTCTTCTATTCCTGCTTCCCTTCTCAGATGGGGAAGACCTCATAGAGCAGACCTGCAAGCTCACCCCCTTCCCGGAGCTCTGCCTCTCCGCCTTCCATTCGAGCCCCGGCAGCTCTTCCACTGACCCACATGACCTCCCCGGGATCATGGCCAATTCAGTCCTCCAGAACGTGAACCAGACCCTGGACAAGATCCAGCAGCTGCTCAACCGGTCCCCTGCCGACCCCGAGACCGAGCATTTCCTGGCCTTCTGCGCGGAGCTGTACATTCCGGTGGTAAAGTACAACCTTCCCCAGGCTATCGACGCACTGAGCAAAGGGGGGCTCGGGTTCGCTGCCTATGAGATCAATGACGCCGTGAACGCGGCTCGGGACTGCGAGAAGAAGCTCTCTGTGGCCTCGGGAAGTTTGTTGCAGGTGAGCGATGGGAATAAGCTAGTCACGAATTTGGGGGCAGTCGCACTGGCGATCATCAAATTGTTGCTGAATGATTTTTGATGATTCACAATACGAATGCAATTGTAATTCTTACGATTAAATAAAGAGTCAATGGCATTTGCACACCACCTTTGGGTCTAGTTGTGAAATACCCGCATATTGTCACCCTGGCTACTTTTTTCGTCATTTTTCTGGCCAAAATTAATTTATTATCAATATATTAATTTTAGATTTAAAAAATTGTTTAAAATTTATAAACTTGAAAATTAGGGGAAAGAAGCCAGATGAGGGCCCAATATTAATAAATTTCTATCCAATATTAATAATAATTGTGTACTCATTATTATAAATGACAAATTAATTAATAAATGAGGGCCCACCCGATGTGTCCCATCCATGCGTGTGCCTGAATGCTATTGCGTATCTGAAGAAAGTGTCTTGACAAATTGACTGCGGCTATGTGAGAGACTTGTCAGCGTTATCTGATGAGTGGGCCCCACCTCTAGGTGGTTGGTCGGTTAAGACGTACCTGTCAGTGGGAATCAGTGTTATCAGAATTGAATTGAATCGGATATCGAACTGACCGAGACATGAATTCATAAATTTATGGGTTTAATCGGTAGTTCGATGGGTCGAACCGTATATTTAATTATAAAATATAAGAAATTAGTAATAAACACTAATCATACATAGGGGATGTTTAACAAACTGTAAATAATAAGAGCAAAAGAGCGTGCACTGGCATGTTAACTTGAATTTTCTGACCCTCCAGATACTCCAGAACACAAGCAGAGAGCAAAAACTATTAGAAGCCCAAACACCAGAGAAATCATAATCTTCTCATGCAGAGACAAATGATCTCACACACAAATCGATGTCTGGACTGAAAACAGAAGCAGACTAGTCGCCACCAATAGTTTGTAGGAGAATGGCATCCACCAGAACAACTCCACCTGATAAAAGGACACTAGAAGACCATAGTAGATTCAACAAGCAAAGAGAGAGCCACCGGAGAAACAAACACCAGCAGCAGCATATGGAAGGAGCCTACAAAAACAACCCGGACCATGTGCTTTTTTCGTTTTCCACGAATCTCTATCTGATACGATAGATCGAATAGTACTTCTGACTGATCACACACCAAGTAGCCATGCAAGATTGAAGAACCCAGAAAACAGAACTTCTATCTCTGTATGACCATGGAAAAAATAAATTACCTCAAGGCTTTTACCATATTCTCATAGCAAAGGGCCATATTTTGGGGGGACAGATAAGAGCTCTTAAACAAAATTTTGGCAAAGTTCTTTTCAATTAATGTTCATGTCAGTTAGTTTTCTATTTTCTGGATATGATTAAGAGTAAGTAACCCTCAATTCAAAGGCATTGCACAAAAACATCAAATTAAAACAAAAAAGAAAAAAAAAATTGTTATTATCTATCTACGCCAAGACCCCTGTTTTCCTGCGGGAATAAGTTACAAAATTACAATCAGAATTTAAGACATGTCCTGAAGAAATGCCTGGCGAGCATTGATTTTGCAGGTTTAAGCAAGACATTATCTTTCTCTTTAGAGTGTTTTTACCTGTTTATCTATTCGAAATTTATCCCCTTTAAAGCCAACATTGTGTTATTACTTGAGAAGTTGCAACAGAACACATTTGCAAAAAGAGTTCAAGAATTCGAAGTTGAGGATTGGTTCCCTCTAGTGTTACGGCCCTGCTCAAGTCTCCCGCCACCGAATCGAATTTTAGAGATCGACCAACCTCTTCGACTACTGAAATTCAGACTTTCTCCGTCTTGCGTGGGCTCACTTTTCTGCCGCTCGAAGGAAAGTCACTACAACCCAAGCAGTCACTTTTCTGGAGACTCTGTATGGACTCTACCGCTCGAAAGAGAAGACGAATCATGCGATGCTCGAGCTCGAAGGAGAAGAGGAATCTTGCGAATCTGCGATGCTCGAGCTCGAAGCAGAAATCAGTGATGATGAGAGATGACAGTCTCTGAACTGAGAGAATAGTGAAGATGATTAAGAATAGACGAAGAGAAGAGTGAGCTCAGTGAAGATGATGAAGAACAGGTGAAGATGACGAAGAACATATGAAGACTAGGGTTTCAAGGTTCAAATCTGCTCATTTTCGATTCGGGTCGCCGGGGGGGGGGGGGAGGATCGGTTCGGGGCCGGTTCGAATGAGTTCGATGGATTTATTTAAAAATTGGCCGGGTTTTTGGATGCACCGGTTTATTCGTGCATTTTAGATTTTTAAACTAATCGGACCGGACATAGATCCGGTTCTAATAATACTGGTGGGAACCGTTGATCCTCCACGAATCACATAAAGATCACGAGACAGAAGCAGCAATTGGAGTGGGCAATAGGCCGTAGGATTGGCAAATGACCGACGAACGTTCAGAACGGACAGAACCGCATCGTGGAAAGAGGGTACTTTCGTTTTTTTTACTGCTTTTCACTCAAAGCAAGTAATCGCTTCCAAGAGCTAGGAAGCTGTGACAATTTCCTTTGGTATGGAGCAAAGAAAGCATAACTCCGGTCTGATGAACGATTAGATGGCTTATCTGTCACCAAATAAGCTCAACTCTGGCCCCTCCGTATTTCTCTCGACGCACTCAGCAGCCCATTCGTAATTGTAGACAACATTGGTATCTTGTCTGCAAAAATAATTTTCTACGGGCAACAAATAATTGCTGCTCGTAACCCACTCTCACAAGTGCAGTAAATCCCTACACTTCGAAACAGAATCTACCTTGCATTTCGAACTTCGGTCGAATGATAATCTTCCCAAGCAATGGTTCGAGCACTGGTTACCACAGTTCTACAAGACTCATACACGGCGCTTATTGTTAATAAAACAACTTGGAGTAATCACAAGGTTGAGGGAATTCCTATTTATTTGAGCTCTCTCTAGTTATACTATATACCGAGGAAGTTCGACCTTTATTTGGGCTGCTCTCGATGCTCTTAACAGCGAGAAAGAGGCATGTCATTGGAAAACCAACCTTCCCATTCCGCTCTGCATAATGGGCCGGGAGGGAACTAGAACTTGAAAATGGCTGCACCACTAGATGGTTTCGAGGCAAAGAGGTAGAGGCCGAGATCGTTCTTGCTTATCAGCCCCCTCTCGATCCTCGACTGGTAGAATCCCTCCTGAGGTAGGGATGCAGATCGTCAGAATTTGAATGTCAACTGTTTCCCACAAAGAAACCTCGAGCAGACTAAAGTTCTCAATTGTACCTTCAGATTGAGAATGAACTGCGGGACGATTCCCTCCTTCACCAGAGCAACAGCACAGCCTCCCCACCCGGCTCCGGTGAGTCGAGCCCCAAGGGCATTGTTGTCCCGGCATATCTTCACCAGCTCCTCCAATTCAGGGCAACTACCCCAACAGAAAAGAAAATGAAGAAAAAAGATAGATGAGACGGACATCACTTGTATGAGGTAGGAGAAGAATCTGGGAAATCACGATAGATGACCTTGGCCGATAAAATGCCACAGTAGTATATTTGGAAGATGGATAGAAAAGACCAGACCTGCATTCGTACAAGACACTGCAGCTGTAGTGACTCTCATTCATAAGGTCGCCAAGCTTCTTTAACTTGGCTTCATCACTGAAAAACAAATAATTAGTAGATCAGAACATAACAAAGAGAATGAGAGTTGACTTCTAAAATTTCAACATAATCAGAAATCAGAGAGGTCTAGCAAGCTAGGCTTATTCCTACCAGCACCCACACATATGTAACACGTCCTTGGCAGAAACCAAACCTAGAATGAGCAGTCAAATCCGCTTGACTCACAGTATGATGAGGAAGATGAAAATAATCACTTGAGAGGACAAGAGAAATGGAGAAATCATTCATTCATTCCACTCACCTTAAATTGGAAGATACAGTATCTTTGAAAGCATACACCCGTTTGGCTTCAGAATAGACATGCGACGCTCTCTGAAAAACAGACTTGACGTATGAGTATTTAAATAGAACAAATTAAGAGCATATAACACTGAGAAAAGGTCCAGAACTGGCATTTAGATTTGAATGTAATTAGCTTAAATAAGTCCATGTATTTATCTTCTTTGTGTCCGGAAAATTAGCACTGTGTTTGGTTTTAGAGTTAAGTAGAGTTTGAGTTTTAATTTTAATTGGGTTGTAATAATTGTGTTGTTGAATTATGAGAAATAGTGTGAAAAAGTAATGAATAGTTGAAAGAATTTAATATTAAAAATTAAATTGAATGGTTAAAAAAATTGAAGAAAAGGAATAAAGTAATAATTGTGTTGTTAACTTTTGTTGTGCAGTGAGTAAGTTAAAGTTAGAGTTAAAATTTTAAAAACCGACCCTAAAACCAAACGGGCTTAGAACTTGAATCCATCCATCACAGAAACAGAATACCAAGGACTTCCAAAACCTGAAGGTATTATGAACTTTAAAGCGAAGATGTGCACGGAACGACATTGTTGTCAGGTAAAAGTTGATTGACACGAGCTTGCACAAAGTTAATTAGATCAGACTGACTCATGAATTTTATTGGCTTATGAATTCAGATAAGCATTCAGATGGGAAGTCGAACACAGTACGTAACATAAATATATCGGCAGTCATCTGCAGGCAAGGCTAAGTAATACAAGAATACCTGATATAATTTGAAATGCTTTGCAACTTTTAACACATCCAAAGAACTTGGAGAATGGCCCAGAACAGATGGAAGTTCTTCCTCGGTGATTTTCTCAATGTCCTCAGTAGTATAGGGTTCCTCATGAAGGAGTTCCTTTACCAAACAAAAGCTTGCTACTTAGCTGGGGCACAGACAAATGTAGAAAAAAACCAATGTCACTAGAATATGATCTACCTTAACGGCAATGACCGGATCAGAGGAACCCCGGCTTGAGGCAAATGATACACATAATCCTTCAACATCAGACAAAGTTTTGACTTTTGATATTGCCTCTTGAGGTTTCATTCCAAGCTTGATGCCAAGGACAATCTGGAAAGAAAGATCACTTTTGCAAATTTATATATGTTCGAGAAGTTTCACCAGCTAAAGAGAACCTGATGCTGGCTAAAGGTGGTGATATATGAGCAGTTGATGAGGGTATAAACATGAATGAAAATTATAAATGATTACGTCAAGCTTCATCATTGGTTTAATATAACATAAAGCCAACACACAGTATCTCATGGACATACCGCAGCTAACCGACATTCTACAACTCTGTTATTGTAGTTTGTAGCAGCGGTAACAGCCTTCTGAGATTCTGCCAACGAATGGGCTATTACAAAAGTCCCACCGGCAGGGAGTTGCACATCTGTAGCACGGATTGGATTAAAATCAATAAGCTCAGCAAATCCAGGTTTCGCCATGATAGAAATTGCCTGTCAAAAGCAACACAATTATATAAAATTAGGATAATTCTCAAAAGCAACAGAGCTGGAGATATCAAAAGGAAAGCACAATAATCTTCAACCAAACTTCACAAAGTGTGCAGATGGGTGGAAAGCTTCAACCACAGGTTTTGGTAATTGAAATTGAAGCTTTCTGTTAATAGTAAATTTACAAGAAAACTAAGTGATTAATATGATCATGGAAAATTTTGCATTACCTGGTCCATGCCACCGGATTGAGTCCCAATATGCCGCTCACATTCACAAGTCAATTGGGCAATTTCTTTCTGTTAAATGGGAACATACATATAACATCCATTAAATTCCGAGGAAAAATACTCTAATAGAAAAAACTGCCCAGACAGATAATAATTTTTTCCATAGAGCACAAAGAAAAACAAAACAAACTATATATGCTTATATTCATTTTATTTCTTATTGGGTTTAAAGATGGATTGTACTGATAGAATCTAGAAAGATTTTTACAGCAAAGACCAAGACCCTGAAACAATTGAACGCTCATGAAATTTCAGCAAAATATTTGTGAACTATCTACACCAGCAGTCTTAATGAAGGAGTGAGATGACCACTCGTAACAAGATCAGCAGGAAGATATGACCAAAGATACTTCTTTTTTCAAGTGAATATGTCGCAAAGACTCTTTCAATTGATGGATGGAGTTAATTTGTCACTAGGGTATAGTCATGATTAATATATTGGAAGCCATGCACCCACAATGAGGGAAACATATGTGCATCTCTGGTACACTATGATGAACAGAATTATTTGCCTGTTCCAAGGAAAGTTTTCGAGCACTGCATGAAACTATTATTCAAAAACATTTGATCACTGAAAAGCTGCGAATGTAACTATAGACCCTGGCCGTATCTGAAGACAAAGGTAGTTCTTAGACAGAAAATGAAAACATGTTGCTAATGTTATATATGGATTTTAGCACCAATTCTCCTGCAGTGATTGAAGCATAATAAACATATATACCGCAGATTCTGCAGAAAAGTCTTGTTTGAGAGTAGCATACCTTTGGAAAGTTCTCGCCAAAAGTAGCCATAATAGCAATTGTAGAAGAGCACACAAATGCTGCAGAGCTTGATAGCCCAGAGCCTTCATTTAAAATGTAAGAATACATGGTTCAGTACAAAGCAGTCCAGATGAAAACAAATTTTCTATTAAAACATAAAAAACTCCTGGTTGATTTGCCTCCAATCAATTAGTTCAGTCATTTCTACTTCACTCACCTGTAGGGACAGTTCCATCAACCATAATATCAAGTCCAACCGGTTCACCAACATCCACTCCTTTGGATTTAGCATACTCATGGTAACCTTTGTACCTGAAGAATAGAGACAATCAACTTCTATGAAAAACCTACCATAGTTACAGAATCAACGACACGTCGATGTAAAATGTGGCGAAATAAAAATTTTCCCATATGGGGACATAAAGACAACTAATGACACTGCTGAATGGCTGTAAGAATTAGACTCAGTTTCATGTTGAAGCTGGCAATACATTTTCTTCTGCTAGTTTGAGTAGCTTTGTCATCTACCAATCCAGGACCACTTCTGCGTCCTAGATGTCAAACAGTAAAAGAAGAAAAAGCAGAGTAGTTTATAATTAATGCTCACCCGCAAATGAAATAATGACCCCATTTATGATTCTTCAAGTCAATTTCCTGTTCATCAAACAAAACAATGAAGTATAAAGATTGAATAACAAGGTGTCAAACTAACAAAAACAACATCCCTGGATAAGATTGAAATGTCCACTGAAACAGCTAAGAATTGAAATTTAGAAATCCACAGGAAAAGAGCATTAGTATAACAACCCAAAAGACAGCCTGACACGAATTGCCAACTTAAAAGTCAGGGACAAAAGTACCTGCACGGGATCAGCGGGATAAGTACACATTGTGTACTTGGCGTCATTAACGTTTGCAATCCGAAGAAGCTTCTCCGATTCATTCTTCGCGATAGCGATGATAGTGTCCTGCCTTATAGCCATAGGCAGCACCGAGTATCCCTCATAATCAATGTGCTCCCCAATCAAGTTCATTCTCCCTATTCAATCATACGAGAAACAAACAACACTCGATCGCTCAACCAATAAAGCCTCATTTCCGTCAAATTTCACATAGGACCGGAATCTTTCGAGACGACAACATTTTCCGGTCCTCATCATTAAAAAAAACTGAAAATTTCCAACAGAAAATCGTATGGAAAAGAGAAAAGCCGAGAACTTTATCCTGAAAAGTTATCGTAATGGAAGTTGGCAAAAGGATCATCAATTACCGGGGGATCGAGCGAAGACGTCGGGAGAACGGCCAAAGACTTGGGTGAACTTGGATTTGAGCATGTCGAAGCGGAGCTGGGCTTCCTCGAGCTGGGAGCCCTCCCCGTACACCGGGTCGAGCGTCGAGTAAATGGGAATAGGAAGCTCTTCGTGCTTCGCCGCCATTGCAGGTGGAGCTCCGGTGGAACAAGAATGTACTTCTCCGGCGGGGATCCTCCTCTTTTCTCTCCTCTCCTCTCCTCTCCTCGGCTCTCTTCACCGAAAAATATGGACTCCCCTCCACAACACAAAACGACGAGACAAGCAGAAAGAAACAATCAATCCTCACCGAATTATTTTAATTAATTAATTAAATTAAACTGTGGGAGAAAAAGGCGGAATCCTTTTTGGCCTTAAAAAAAAACTTTTTTGTGTTAGGTTCAAATGGGTTGACGCTCGGTGGGATCGTAGGTTCGATCCCTGTGAATAAAGAAAATTTACGAGGTGAAACATTACCTTAGTAGGCTAGACCCAAATCAAACTGAATTAGTCGGATTTGGCTTTTTCAGATGCCAAAATGTTTTTTTCACTGAAAAAAAATCTCGGTTGTTTATTCATATTAATAATTAATGTATAAAAATGAGAAAGAATTATTATTATTTTATTCATTTATTTATTATGGTTTTTCTTTTTAGGCAGATAGGGAAAAGTGAGAAGGAATCTCTTCTCATTCTGATCGGAACTTTCTGTTTTCTACTGGTGGAAAAGATGGAAAAAGAAGAAAGAGACGGAAGAAGTATCGACGTGTCTATGTTTTTTTATTTGTTTGTTTTCGATGAAACAAAGAGATTCCCTTCAAAAGTGGGAGGGTGTTTTCGGAGACGTCTCCAGAATAGATTTTATTCTGTGATTATGCCTATAAGACAAATGAAAATAAATGAATATATAAGAAAATTTTTTATTACAAAAGAGCTTCATCTGTTTGGAAAAAGGAATGAAAAGAGTAAAAAAAAAAAAAAAGGAACCAAAAAATTCTAAATTACAAACGAGAGCGTAGACCATATGTAATTACATCACATCACTTTTTCTTATACTGTTTCATTTAAATGCAATAATCATTACAGTTATAAATTTAGTATTAACTGGTCCTCTTTCGTTGATTATATAGAACCGGGAAATGAGCATATTTTCTTCCTTAAAGTATAACTATTTGGTCAATAATCTATGCATACTCTTCTAAATCCGAGTTCATGAGATGCCCACATGATTCACATGACTGAAACCTTGTGCGTTTTAAGGCCCCCGATGAACGTGTACTAGGGAGCCTCTTGCAAGTGCAACAAGAAAGCCAAGAAAAGATCTTTCAAGCACATACATGATTTTGAGAAAACTGGTAAAAGAGGCAACTGCAGCTTCTTTTATAACTTTGGTATACTCGGCATCAATATGAACGAAAGCACACTCGATTCATGAGTCAAACATAATTTTGCATGTTCAATCACTACCAACACCGAGCGACCCATCACCTTTGCCAATGGCATTTTTCAGTCGCAACAGCAGTGGTTTCCTAAGTTTCCTCAGAAGATCAGTAACTATACAGGGCCAAAATGTCAAACATACTCTCCAAATTCAGATAATGTTTAGGTGCTAAAATGAGAACTTATCGACCTCCTCATCTTCGTCCCCATCGATGGCATCTTCCTCATCCTCTTCCTCGGAGAATCTCTCATAGATATCCTCATCCTCTTCATCTTCAAGCTGCTCGTCCGTCATGGCACTATCCTTTCTGTCCTTCAACCCAGTGGACAAGACCACAGTCTCTCCTCCTGATTTCTCCATGTCCTTCCTCAGCTTCTCCATGTTCGCCCTCCTCCTTTCTTCCTCCAGCCGCTGCTTCTCTTCCCGCCTCTTGTCAAGATCTGCCCTGCAACAGTTTTAAAAAAAAAATGTAACTATGAGTAGTGTTCATTTAAACCATAGAATGCATCAACCAGTAATCCGGAAGTGGGAGCCCTCGGCAGTCCTCTAAAAAACCGGATATGCAAGTATGAACCTTTTGAAAATCCCAGCTCATGTTGGTGTTAAGAGGACTGGTTGCTTCTCTTATTGAGCAAAAGCCTTTTTCTTCCTCTCTTTTCTAAGACCATTATTCATATTTTCAGAAGGCATTGATACGCGTTATACCAATAAAATTAATGTTTTTTTGTACAGATTCTTGTCTTATCTTCAGAAACCTAGTTGGACCCATTCAAACTCCAATGAATCGCTGATAAAAAGCTCATCTGGTTCAACGGTCACTCTGACACTGGAAATTTCAGAAATGACTCGAGCACCATTCTCAAGTTAAAAGAGCAATGGTAGAGACGTACTTGTAATTCTCCATGTATTCCTCAGCGCTTGCTTCGATGGCTTTGAAGAACTCATGCATTCCAGAGCCAGAGATTGCTGACACTCCGACAGACCTCAGGTTCTTGTAGAACTCGTCCAGCACAAGGGAGAGGCTCCGAGTCAAAGTTGATGTGTACGAGTGATCAGAATCTAGAGCTGCCTGAAATACCTCGAAGTCTTCCATCCACTACAACACAAGAAAAGATTACAAACAAAATTCCTATGCTTTTGAGTTTTGAAATACTACGACTTCAAACAAAACCCAAGCAGCGAGTAGGAATTCCTCACCCGATTTAAAAACAGCAGAAAATTCTGTATCTTAAGTTAATAGCATGGAACACTAAGGTGGTGTTTGATAAATTAAGTGCTTAAAAATTTAATTAAGGGAAGAAATGTATAGGAAGAAAGGAGGAATAAAAAAATGAGAAGAAGTTTTGTGAGGGGTAAAGAGCACCAATAATTTAAAAATGACTTATATTTCATTAAGTAAAAATTTTCTAGTTATTTTAGTAAGTGATTTTTTGCTTAATGATTAAAGGTGTATTTGTTTTTTAAAAAATTTTCAACTCAACTCAACTCATCTCTACTTATTTTCAATTCAACAACACAATCATTACTTATTTTTAATTTTTAATTTTTTTAATCATTCAATTTAATTTTTAATATTAAATTCTCTCAACTATTCATTACTTTTTCACAATTCAACAACACAATCATTACTTTCTCTCAACTATTCATTACTTTTTCTCATAATTCAACAATGCAATCATTACAAACCAATTAAAACCAAAACTCAACTCAACTCAACTCTAAATCCAAACGCACTCTAAGTAGTTTAGACCCTCATCTCTCATCTTTTCCTCTTTCTTACATTCATTTTCCTTTATAACTAACTTATAACTAACTTTTAAGCACTTATTAATTAAGTTCAAACAAACACAACCTTAATGTATTGGTTATATCTGCACAAGACAAATTCCAACTAAACTTAGATAGATCAAGCTCACAGAAGTATAATCGTGAAATGTATAACGAAGAGCATGATCAAGATAAGGAGGGTTACCTCCAGGGCAAATTGATGTTGAGCCACATCAGTTTTGTTAAACGCCAAAACCATAGGCAGCCTAGTCTTGTACAGTATGCTACAAGCATAGAGCATGTTGCTCATAAAAGTAACCGGGCTTTCCGAACGAGGAGTATCAACAACATAAGCGATCACAGTTGGAAAGGTAGAGGCGAAGGCTTCAGTGATAATAGCTCCAGAAGCAGACCAAGTAAATATCTCGATCTGCCCAGGAGTGTCCACAAGAACATAATCAATTTGATCTGCATCTGCCCGCCTCTCAATTGCAGAGACAACCTGAATGTGATTACGAAAATCAAAAAGGAAAAAAAAATCTCAGTTCATATAAACATGGATTTTGCACAAATGATACGACAGATGATCGATGTCCAAAATAGACCAATGACCTACTTGTGAACTAAATGCTGGGATGAATTTGGAGTGGGTAACCTGAATGCTGAAGCTACTAACGTTTTCAACAGTACTGTTATTTATTTATTTCCATAAAGCTAGACCTTTAGCAATTAAAGAAGCACTAATAGCAGGTCATAGTCCTAAGAAGACTGGAGGATAGCACCTTTAATATAGTTAAAAATTAAGTATTAAATAAGCAGAACATCTATCATGGACGTTGATAAAAGGGGCAATTTCTAGTCTTTTGATGCTTACCTCATCAAACTTAGTGGCAAACAAATTAAGTGAGGTAAGGATTCCTCCATTAGGCCCGAGATTAAACTGCTTCATCACTTCTTTATACTTCACTGTGTCTCTTATATCGATATTGGCACCAAAAGGGAGGGTCATAACGGCAGGATCGAGGTTGATAACATAACCTCGAATATTTGAAGCTTGAGTGTGGCAGACCAGCCTGTGCATGAAAGTTGTTTTGCCACTACCTATGCATTTGCAGATGAAATCAAGAAATAAATGTCTTGCCACTAACTGTTGATACGTGCTGGAAAATATAGCAATTCGTAGATTAATGGAAAATACACCAATTGGCAGATCTAAAGAAAACAAATGAAATACCTGCCATCCCAATGACAATGATAATGACTGGTTTTCTCTTGAATAAGGACCCTGGTTGCTGAATTTGTAGCTTTTGAAATGACTCGCTGAGCTCCTCCTTTTCCTTGCCCTTCACATTCAGGCAATTCTTATAGGTAAATAGTTTAGGACGAGGATAACATGATAGTAAGGGAAAAGGACCAATCTAATTCCGCCACTATGAGACATACAAAAGCTCAAATATTCAGCAACCCAAATATATATCTCTTATCAAGTCAACAAATCAACAGGCATAAGCCATCAACATACATAGCAACTCCAAGCAGACTAAGAACTTACTGAACTTGATGGCACCAAGTAATATCTATCTTCACCCTTGTTTGATGTGGAAAACGGAAGAAAGCAGAAGAGTGGATTGAAACAGGGAAAAAAAATGAAATGTATCACCTTAGAGTTCGATGAGTCTTGGGTTTCTACTTGCATCGATGCACCTTCTTCCGGAGACTTGGTACTCATATTCTGCACCCCAGAATCGATGTCCATTTTCAACGGAAAACCGTGTGGTCACTTCGAATGTAAGAGCTGCATTAGTAATACAAGCCCAAGATTGTCAATTAAAGGAGCGACAACCGAATGCGCAGAAGGTGAACAATAAGAAACAGCAAAGCCCTAATCTTGCTAACTGAGCAAGACGACTTCTACAATCATTTCTGTCATACTGGGTCAATATGACAAACACCTTGTGAGCACCCAATTCAAGAGCGAGAGCTTCAACCAGCTATACTGAAGAACCCTATGGTAAAACCGAAGGGGCTAGAAGGGATGAAAGAACAGCTGAATATAAGCTGCTCCTTTGAACGTATAGCCTGCTCAAGAACTAAAACAACCCTTCAATGGATGTTTCCGGCGACGGAAACTGAGATTGTCACAGTTCGTTTACTTACATGAAAGAGCTTTCCACAGAGAGAGAGAGAGAGAGAGAGTTTCAAGGGGTCTTGCAGAGCTTCTCCCGATTCCCTCCCGACGGCTCTCGGCGTTCTATTCGCTTCACCAAGTCAACGTCGTCGTTTCCAAAACGAAAATAATATAGGCCCATTTAATTTATATTAAAATTTTATTATTAAAAAATTAATTATATTGTAATAATAATTAAAAAGTACATTTGATAATTTATTATTAAATAAAAGAAAAAAATAAAAGATATGTGTATGTAGAAATGTAAAAGTAAATGAAGAATTTATTATTAAAAATCAGTTATAATAATGTTAGAAATAGTATGTGTGATAGTTTATTATTAAATGAGAGAAAAAAAGAAAAAAAGCAATTATCATATGTTGAATTGAGAAAAGAATGGAACGGAGTGAAGTATGATTCAACTCTAAAACCAAACGACACCATAGTAGGGGTCGGATGCAAAACAATTGATTTTTTTTTCCGAATTGATTTGAAGTAAATTTCATTTCACCAAGCAAAAAAAGAAAAAGGAAATCATTTTTAAGCTACATAGGCTTGATTTTAACGGAGATTGGATTTCAATTCGGTATTGTTCAAGCCCAAGCCAAAGCCTTGTAGATAATTGTATGTAACTCGAGCTGCCGTGTAGTTCGCGAGCCTAATAAATTTATTATTAATTAATTGAATAAAGGAAGAAGAAAGGTATCCTCAAAACGAAGCTTGAATTATGTTTCCATTCTTGTGCAGCAAGGCAAGGCATCCTCAAATTCCCAATCAATCCAATTTCTTTCTCATTTGGGCCAGCCCTCTTTTGTTTATGGGCCTATGTGCCATTCAGTGTGTCATGAGCCCCCCATCTATCACGGGCCAATTGCTATAGCCGAAACCAAACTTGAAGGCCCATGAAGAATGGGCTTAAAGCAACTTCTCTGAAAATAGTACGCCCCTGCACAATCCTTTTTTTTTTTGGGTAGATATCTTGGTGCATTTCATATTCATTGTTACATATTTTCTCGGTCAACTTTCATTATTACATTTGTTTTTTCGGTATGCAAAATTTTAGAAGGTATTGCTCTTGAAATTCCGATGACTTATTCTCTTTCCTGATAAGTACGTTTTCTGAGATTTCAACTTGTGTTCTTCCCCTTATAGGAGTTAGAGTTGCTTACCACTCAACTAATATTTTCTTAGTATTATTACGTATTTGATTTTGAAAAACGCTATGTATGATATATTATGTCTTCCGTTTGTGTTCCTAAGATCCAAAATTTGTGACGGATCATTGGTTAAGGTTTAGAGTGCGATAGTAATATTAAAAACATCATATTTTGTTTGGTATGATAAAGTGAAAATAGAATGAAACAGAATCACCAGACATGATTATTAGATTGTTTTATATATCGATTTTCTTTGCAGTAATACATGGACATTCGATCAAACCGAATGTAATCTAGGACTGAGCTAGTATCTAGTAGGAAATATATAAATACACAGATACACACACACAAAACCACTAGGGGCTGGTTCCACAATTAATCTATACTCTGACCAAATAAACTAGAAAAAATGGAGGAAGAGAAGTTCATTTCATCAAAGTTAATACCAAATCAACCATCTAAATTCATTAAATAAAGGGGAAAAAAGCACCAAAGTTTGGTGCTGTTTCACATCAAAAGAGCATCTTTTTGACCACTAAGGTGGCAAGAATTCTTACACATATGCAAGCACAAGTCATTCCTTTTGATTTTCTTAACTTATCATCATTCATTAGGATAGCAAAAAATTCACACAAACCATCATGAATTATCCAAACATATTAACTCACTTTCTCCACCTCACCATGCATATGCGTGTCGAAAGTATTCTCTCCGAAAATCATAATACAACGTACATATGCGTATACTCTTCATATTTCCCTTATAGCTATTACTCGATCGAACATCAATTGAACCGATCTTCTTCTCCAATCTATCCAGATCAATTCCACTGTCTGGTTCGCAACCCCTTCCAAAAGGGGATACTCATGACGAGCACAAAATTTGAAAAGGAGGGGAAAGAGAGAAGGAAATATAATTGGAAGAGAGATATGCAATTTCTTTTACAGGTTAGCCACGCAAATTAAATTCTTATTATTATTCCCTTCACATGTCGTTCCACTCCATTCCCCTGAGACGGTTTTTACGAATCAAAGATATCAGATTCCTTTCTCACGTGGCAACATATTCTGCAACACTCGTCGCGACTGCATATATATGTATAGAAAGTCATGATGAAACTGTATGTATATATATTAATTAATTTCACGCGGTTCAACAGTTAAGTCAAGACTATGTCAAGGAAAACAGATGTTCAGTTTCACATTTGGACATAGATCGTTACTTTCTATTTGTACAAGATATAAATAAAAAATGGGTGTCCGTGTAAGTTTGTATAAAACAAGTGTGGGATGAGAATGCAGGTTTGATGCAGTAGCATCATCCTTTTATTTGTGATCAAGAAGTCCTGCATTCGATTTCACCAAGAGACTACGATCCTGAGCATCCTATATTTCTCCTCCATCTATCCCCTTATAGGTTTAAGGTTCTCGTTGGTCAACAAAAATACCAGGGGCGGGGTCAAATCCAGGAAGTTACATTAAGCCTAACGACGAAGAATTTTTTTTTTTAAAGTTTGATATTTGGCATTTTTAGCAAAATGATTATCATTGCAAGATTATAAGTCTTTTGCATTCAAATTTATATGATTTTGTTACTGGTAAGTCCCCGGTAGGTTTTTACACCTTTATTTATTCTTATCAGTGACATTTTTCATACCCCTTAATTTAATTAGCATTATCTATTATCCCTAATAAGTCTATTAGAAATAACATAAAATTCTATGTTGATAGGAAGGTGTCGTGCCTCCCCCTCCCAGCACCATTAGATAATCCCCGACTAAAGGAAGCCCGCTCAATCAACGTGGATTGATTCAGGTTGTTTCACACCAATGTCATCGGATTTGTAAATGGAAAAATCTACGGTTGAGAGAGATTTGATCTTTATTTATTTATTTGATAGGAGCAAACTTTTATGTTTCAGTGGACCGACCCAAACCCCGGATCAGTCGGGGACAATTGGACTTTTTAGATATCAAGTGATATACACCGAAAAGAAAAGGAGCCCACACGCTCATCCTATCTGACTACGGTGCCGTCCCAACACCATAGGAGCTATCAACTGGATGAGATAGACTGAACTGCATTGAACACCATTTCCTGACCTTTTGACATTTGATTAATCCTGTTCATACAACTAGTCAAGCAAACCTTTCTTCGATAATCGGCTTTATGTCTTGTATATATCTAGAACTAATTCCATCCATAGAAAACTTTGGAGACTTTGAATATAATAACAATTCTTTTTTACCCAAGTAAAAGAGAATTGCAGCAGAAGATATGTAAAATGGTCAACCATGCATTATATAGACACATTTCGATGCGCTTGGTAGAGAATTAGCATTTTATCTTCTTCGAGAAACAAGGAAAGAGCTCTGATATCATCATGTAAATCTTCACCCCATCTGTCGATCGAAAAGGCTATATAGCTTAGCTAGCCTTTCACCACGTCAGTTTTCGTACCGAATTGCTATACATAGAATAGGCCTATTGACACGTAAATAGTCTTCGACTGCTTACCTTGTAAAAGAAGTTATGTGCCAATTCACCGATCAGAGAGTATTATTTATTTGTAAGATCAAAATTCAGAATCATCTTGAATCAACTGATAAGAAATTCTACATGCATTATACCATCTTGCACTTCGACATGCGTATAATATATGTCCTTAAGACTTAATAGTATGATTCTTTAACATGATAGAGCTGATTGATGGAAGGGAGGGTTCCAAGTATTGATCAATAACATATGTTATGTATAAGAATGTGTACATGCATGTGTCTGCCCGACATTTACTCATACATGTATGTACGATGAGTGTAAAGATGAGAATCGAACTCTGAATTTCACAATACCACAACGAAGATATGACTCTATTAACTGAACCAAATTTTCTTGTGGCCAACTACTTTTTTCTCATAAAAAGGATAGAAAAGGCGGGGAGAAAGGGGCAAAGAGGTGAATTAGGGTCCAAGTTCCAAGATTTTACCGCAAATGGAAAAGCTTTCCGATCCAATGAGAACAGCTCTTCATGTATGTGTGCATGATTTAAATCCACACTAAAAACCCTAACCCTACTTCTCAATTCAAAGTTGCATGCTCCATAAATATTGCCATTAGCAGGCAGAGAACTGAGAGAGGAGGTGGAGAACGAGACGACGAATAAGTAGAAATATAACTCAAGATAATTAACATCGACAGTTAACATATATATATATATATATATATCATCTCTACATATAAAGAATAAACATAAAGGAACCCAAGAAGAGCTAAGCCATGCTCCCTAAAGCACAGCAAAAATGCCAGTCATAATAAAAAGAAGAAATAAAACCTGCCATAAAAAATCTAGCTAGCTAGCTAGTACCCCATGTTGAATTTGGCTCTTCGACCCATTCTCTGATGATAAACGCAGAAGTATGCGGGAGACTCGAATAACTTGGTTAACTAAGGAACCTATCTCAATCGGTTAGAAGAGTTCGTACATGTCGTCTAGCGAAAATATATATGACCTCGTACTTAAAAACTTACAATAAGAATTAATTAATTACTCTTCCTTCGGTTCCTTCGGAAATGGAGCGGGCAGTGGCACCATGTCCTGAAGAAGCCCGTGATCGGTCAGCAGGGAAGGCGGAAACGAGGTCTCGAACCTTCCATCTTGATGTAAGCTAGGAAAAGCAGAGCTGAAGCTTGCATTAGGGCTAACGTTACCAATAAGTGAAGGGGAAGGAGATGATCTGTACATATAGGAATGGAAGTGATTTTGAGATGTCGGCAGCGAAAGGAGGGCGGAACTGTGGGTCGCACTGCCGTAGCTGGTGGAGGTCGCCGGCATGATTCCGATGCTCCCGCGCTGCATCACAGGGCTCGGATGGGTATGCTGCCCCTCATAGGTGGTGACAACTATCGACGGGTCATCCGAGGACCTCTCCACTCTCTTCTTCACACCGCACCCAGCAGTGGTGCAACGGTAATAGCTCCTGCACAAAATTATCAAAACCATGGTTCTGATGAGCTTCAATTCGAGTTTGCCAGCTAGACGCGCGGCGTAACACGAACATACTTTATAAGGTGGGGGTAATCTTTACGAATCGGGGCCTAATTCTTCCCTTCATTACCTCTTAAGTTAAAGATAACGACAGTGATAGAGATTCACTACGAGGTCATCATAATTAATTTACGAGCTTAATCGAACAAGGTTTAATTAGATAATAATGTGGATTAATAATGGCGCATGTGTGTACCTAGGATGAGGGCTGTTCTTGACAGCTTTTTGGCCGTACTTCCGCCATCTGTAGCCATCGTCCAAGTGGTCAACCTCACTCTTTGTCATGAACGCAAACCTCGGCTGCCTTTGCCTCTTCTGGTTCTTCTTCTTAGGTTTCAACCTAATAATTGATACAATTGAACTCCCCAAATCAATTTTCACACATCGCATAACTCGTTCATCACCAACAATAAGCCCAACAAAACATCATTAGAAAAGGAAAAAAAAAGACAAAAAAAAAGTTAAGGAAATTAACCAAATTGTTCTTCAATTTGCACACCGGAAAGGAAAAGGAGAAAGAAAATAGGAAAATAAATTCGTGTCGCTCTTTGTTCTAATGTGCACCTCATTATCGATACCTGTGAATTCCTTTTTTTTTTTTTTAATATCCGCCAGAAAATGTAAACTAAGGAAGATCTGCTAATTAAATACTGAGGCTAAAAGAATATTAGATTGTAATACATATGAAATTAAAATGGATTTAAGAAGAGAAAAATTCCGTCTAAGTTATAAAGAGAGGATAATAAGGAATATATAGCCCGGAAAATGTAGACATATAGCCCACACGGTCAACAAATTGACTCAAACCCGTGAGTGATAATTAGTTTCTAATCCTTGAAAAAATAAAATAAAGTGAAGGAAATGGTAATAAAGCAAAAAGAAGATATTTGATCAGAAAATTTTCCAAATCAAGAAAGTGGAAGAAGGCTCACTGTTTCTTAGTCTTATCTTCTTCCTCTTCCTCTTCGTCGCGGCCACCCTCGCCGCCCCGCCGTCCTTCGCCATCTTCATCCTCATCATCTCCCATGGCTTTATCGGCTGCTCGATCACGATCGTTCGATGAGCAAGAAACAGAGGACGAGTTGGGCGTGGCGGGGTTGTTCACCACCTCCGAAGAATCCGCCGGCACCGGCGATGGGACAGCTGTACCCGGCTGATTCTGCCACAGTGATGACGGCACCTCCATCTGCAGAGGGGCTGGCGGCGGGGGCTGGAGCTGGCCGAGCAGATCGAATAAGGAAGACGAAGGGGACGGCGCAGCAAAGTGGTAGTGATCCTGGAAACCCAACAAGTCCATGAACCCCTTCTGATCGAACGGCAGGTCGAAGGGGCCGCCTCCTCCCCCGGCGAGGCTGGTGGGAATCTCGTCGGAGAACAGCGCCATCGAGGGATAGTCGAGATGCTGCTGCTGGTAAAGATTATGCTGATGATCTTTCCTCTCCATACACGTATATGTTTGGTCTGGTCTTGAGAGGTTTTAAGAGCTCACATTCATACGTTTGTCTCTGTTTTTTTTTTTTGGGAACTTGGTCTCCAAGTCTCTATTTGTGATGTGAGAATATGAATAGAATACAATATGAAAGAGGGAGAGATTTTGGTTTGGAGGTGTGAATAAGACCTGAGGACGGTGTGGGTTTTTGGAGAACAGCTTCTCTTTTGGCTTTTTGAGAGGTTTCCCATGGAGCATTATACCGAGATATTATTATATATATTACTTTTTTTTTTTTGTTTCTTTTTCGTTCAAGCGGTGTGAAAATACCAATATTAATAACATGATAAATTTAGTCCGTTTTATCATATCCTAAAGTTCAAATTTTCTTACCGTTTCAAGTTCGATCTTTTATCACAGTGTAGAATTAATAATTCCAATTAATATGATAAACAAGTTTTACGTGGAGGAGGTGGTTTAAGCTCGAGGCTTTGAACGCGAGTAAGTGGACATGACAATCCACCTTCAATTCTCGATGATAATAAACTCGAGGTGATTCGATTTGTCACAAGTAGGCTATATTGTTGTCCATAATTCAATGTTTCGTACTTTTTAAAAAAAAAAAGAACATTCATTCTGGACAACTTCACATATTATTATTATTATTATTGTTATTAACTGATTTAAATATTATTGTTTTGTAAAAATGCAACTTAATTAGTTTGAAATGTTGGGCTCTTTCAATTTGCGTAAATGGCCTTAGCTTTGATTTCGGCAATGTATCGATCGATGACAAGCCAAGCCAATCTATTATGTTATGGCAATAATTAGGACTTTTTCTTTTGTTCAAAAGAAGGGGCGGATCAAATTGAACGACACTTGGCTGTGGTTGATGCGTACGGAGGAGGAGGTGGGATGGATGGTGGGTCCCCCAGAAATTTAATGCGAGGCGACCGACTGGTTTTGTTGGAGGGTTCTGTCTGTTATCTGGTCGAACGCGGATTGTTGACTGGTTTACCCGGTCAGAGTGTGGATGGGATTTTTGGGCTTTTTACACACCGGACGGTGAAAGGGAGGCGCCTCCGGCTCGTGCGCGCCCCATAACATCCCTTCCCTTTCTGCGTTCATCTTTTGCCGCATTTCATCTTTTAACTTTTCATGGCTTTCGTGTAATTACTGAAATACCCTTACTTGCAAAACTATCTTTGAGTAATATTGCGTTTGATTTTAGATTTGAATTGAGTTGAACTTTTGTTTTAATTGGTTTATAATTATTGTGATGTTGAATTATAAGAAAAGATGTGAAAAAATAATGAATAGTTAAGAAAATTTAGTATTAAAAATTGAATTGAATTGTTACAAAATTGAAGAAAAATAGAAAAGTAATAATTGCGTTGTTGAATTGAAAATAAGTGGAATTAAGTGGATTAGAGTTAAAAAAAAATTGAAACGAGACAAATAATCTTCATTCTTTTTCTTTTTTATTACAGAAGGAGAAAACATTGATTGCATAGACTAGCCAGAAACATGTATATATAACACATAGATGACCATGGTCACGAAGAAGTTGACTGGAGTTCACAATTATTTTCCCTTCTTATAGGTTAATTTGGACGAATCCCAAATTCGAATTAGCCCGTAATCCATGCAGGAGAATACTCTTTTTTAGATCACCTGCACGGCTTGTGATCGAACTAACCTATCCCGTGAGCTTATAAGGTGTTCACGCGAATCGTGGGATTAGTCGGGCAAAATCCGTATCCCTTCGTTATCAGAAAAGGAAAAAAAGAATAAGGATTTCAGTGTTTTCATAATTGTTTAACTTATGTATAGGATAAAGTTCAGACAACAATATTATATGTTTATGAGAATATACATAATATTGTATAATTCACATTGATAGGATTTTCAAGTCATGTTTCTTCATACCGCATCGATTTATCCCGGTGAGTGTGTTGACATATACTTGTCTATTAATTATAATTCAAACCTCAGTGGGGCAAATCAGTAAATTTATAAATTCATGGAGACCGGTCGACTTTCTGTGCATGGCAAATTAAAGACAAGTTTGCTATGAAAAGAGGGGGAAAAAACAAGAAGAATTACGGAAAGCCAAAAAAAAAAAAAAAAAGAAAGAAGAAGAAGGAGGCAGGGGGTAAATTTAGAAGGACGAGGCCGAAATTCTAACCACGTCTGTCTGTCTGTCTGGGTCGACATGTCAGAGCGTGCGAGAGAAACTCCGGCACGTGCCTTCTCTTTGTTCTCTTTCCAAAATAAAAATAAAATCTGCATGCTGACACCAATTTCCACGTCAGCCCCGCTCGCGCTCATTCGTGGCTCCTCCTCATCTCAGATCTTCCTCGACAAGCCATTCATTTCTTTTCCTATTCTTTGAATTTCGATTGATGATTTCGTTTATAAAAAAAAAAAACCACAAAACAAGATGCCAGCACTTTTTTTTCCCCTCATCAGCCAGGTTTAATTACCTTCTGATCGAGGTATAATTAAGGCAACTTATAACCTTTATAATTACTAAAAAATAAATACATTGATTAGCCAAATTATATCTTTTAATTGAGGACTTTCATAAGTACTTATAAATATTACATTATATATATATATTCACTGCGCTTACAAAAATCAGTCATGAACACATCAAAAAATTTATTTTAACTCAATTACTAAAACTTTCACGGTTGACGCAGAAATAATCTTCTCCAAAAACGGAAATTTTGTTACACTTTTGTCAATATCCTATATATGGATATAATTTCATCCAAGATAATAAATTTTGTCTCCTTTGATAGAAACTATTGGGCAGATCTTACATCAAGTGTGCTAGTTGTGGAGCCTGCCCTTGTCCGATGCATTCCTTCACGTTATCATTTGTGGAGCCTGCCTGATCCAATGAGCCAGTGTACGTTCCAAATTTGAATAACAAAATCATTATTTTTCATTACAAATTTATCATAGGGAAATTTATATACAATTAGCTGTGCATATATGTATATTTCTGATGATATTCCCTAATCCCTATTCTTATGAACGATGCTCATTACATAAAAAATGCAAAGTAGATTTGATAATTTAATACAGAAAATGAAAAAAAAAGGTGCACTTTTTTTTTTGCCAAGGCAAATTTGCATTGTTAAAATTGAAAGAATTATCTGGCCCCTTAGAGAGATCAGGAGAGAACATAGTAAATAGGTAATTTTATTTAATTTATTACTTTATCCTTTAATTAAATAGTTTTGAAAATTATTCAATGTTTTCTAATATGTTATTTTTGAAAGAGAAAGGTTAAACCTAACTTTTTTTTTTTATAACGAGGGTGTCCGGATTTCGCTTGACTAATCTCACGGTCCACGTGAACACCTGCAAGTCCAAGGGACAGGTAAGTCCGACACGGGCCGTGCAAGTGGCTCAATTGAGAGTATTTTCCAGCATTACGTCTGAGGAGTGATTTGAACATGAGACTTTCCCTTAATCGTCATACATTTTAACCATCAGGCCATGAAATTAGGTTTAGAACCCGCGCTTTGAATGATAGTTATTAATTCGAAATTAGGTTTGTAAAATATAAAATTAGTGAAATTCATGTGTACTGTTTTTTTTCTAATGCTCTGTAACTTGTAAAAGAAAAATGAAAGAAAAAGAAAATTGGACCGATGAAAATTGACTTAACTCGTAATAAGGAGAGAGCAAGAGGAGGAGAGAAAATATGATAATATTTGGTAATTATTTAATCAGAATTGCTATTGTAACATTAATTATGTGAGTTATTAATATTATTCTTATTTTTAAATTATGAAATTTTTTTGGAGAAGTAAAAATTAGACGTCGAAACTTCTCTTTCGAGTTTTATATCATAGCATGGATTTGGACGTATCGGATGAAATTATAGAGGGAGAGGAGGATACACGCCGATGTGTTGTCTTCCAGTGGGGCCATGGCCCCACATAGCTCGGGCAAAGAACAAGCAAGCAACCAACTAGATGCTTCCACGTGGCAAAATGGGTGAGCTGCTTCGCATTTGGCTCTCACGTTAGATCGCATGGCCAGCTTTTCTCGATCAGAGGCCTTTTTTAAAAGCACATGCACTTTACGCGGTTTGGTATATTCTATCTCTTCTAATTAATTACCACAAAAAAGAAAAAAAAAAAAGAAATATCTAATTAAAGGGTTTGCTTGTAAAAGACGCACCCCCTTCTCTTTTTTTCTTGTTCATTAAGTATTTACTCGTCCATTCGCTCCCCCCCCCCCCCCCCCGCGCTTTTCAATATCCTCTTAACAAAAATCATCTGCGTTTGATTTTAGAATTGAGTTGAATTGAGTTGAGTTGAGTTTTAGTTTTAATTAATTTGTAATGATTGTTTTGTTGAATTATAAAAAAAAAAGTGAAAAAATAATGAATAGTTAAAAGAAAATAATGATTAAGTAATTGTTATTAAATTGTGAAAAAAGTAATGAATAGTTAAGAGAATTTAATATTAAAAATTGAATTGAATGGTTAAAAAAATTGAAGAAAAATAAAAAGTAATAATCGTATTTTGAAGATAAATGGAGTTTAGTTGAGTTGAGTTGAAAATTTTTTTGAAACCAAACGCACAATTTTTGCACGGGACCATCCATATCAGTTAGAAATTCTATCCTTCCTTTAATTGGGAACATCAAACATGGCCCAAGAGACTAAAGAACGATCTTGTTAGGGGATAGTATGGAACTTTTCCTATTATATAATCCAAGTAATATGAAAAAGAGAAAATCAGCTTTGTGGCATATTTTGGGATTGCTTGAGACATGTATTATTTGTTGTTATTATCTCTCAACTGCCAGTCAACACCGAGTGAAATTAATAATCTGAGATCACATTTTGCATATATTTTGATTATATTTATCGGGCAAGGGCACCTTTATGTCTAGTTCATGATATCATTTTAGCACATTCAGTACACATAGTTTCCCACCATTTTGCACCCGTGTTTCCGAATCTTCTCGTGATGTAGTCTCAAACGAAAGCTTCGGGTGTTGTAACCTCGTGACCTCTTGCTTTGCTTGTTCATTTTATCAAAACCAATGGACTTGTTAGCGGAGGAGATTCAATAGATGCAACTTCGACGGCATACGGTAAGATTATCTAATAACACAGTGTTTCTGGGGTTTTAACATTTCTCTCTCTTTTACATTAAATCTAATTATTCGATACAACTTGACGGTAATATATAATAAAGTTTAACAAAATCACACCCTCGGGAGCAACAACACGATAAATTTTAGGGCTCGTTTACTTTCAAAAACTTAATTTTTTTTCCTTTCCTTCTTTATGTTTATTCTCATTCACTAAACAACAATTCAATTCATTTTACAAGAATTCAATTGAATTTTTCTGTTTGAAATCAAAATGACATAATATTTGTTTTGAAAATTCAAGATGTATAAAGAAATTTAAATCGGGACAAAATGAACAAGATTGAGTCATAGTTCAATTCATTTGTAACTAAAACCTTAGTTATGAATTTTAAGATTCTTTGCAAATAAATTACTCTATTAAATGCATTTTGCACAAGATTATTTCAATTGATCTCAATAAAATTCCTTCACTTTCCAAACAATATAATTCATTTACAATTAAATTGAATCGAACTGAATGGAATTGAAATGAACTGAGGGGACATTTGGTTCAAGTATTATTATATTACAGTAAATTGAATATTGGAGGGAAAATTTAATAATGGAACTTGTTTTCTTGGACTGTAAGCCGAAATGTGAGATTGTTGTATTTGGTAAAATATATTGGGTTACGGGAAATATTGATGACAATATAATATATAATTTATTTTTATATAGCTAAATGTGGGTCTCACAATCATAAAATCTCTGTTGTATTCTAACAGTTCAACCAATTTCGGATACAAAGCCTTTACTAACACGGCTGTAAAGTTCTAACTCTTAAAAGTAATTACAATAGTTATCTTTAAGATCAAACATTGCAAAATACGATGCACAGTTCGAACTTTATAATGTAAAGTTCATCGAAACAAATGGTCCCTGAATTGAAATCCTTTTATAATATGATTTCATGCGTGTAAATTCAGTTCTTCGACAAAAAGTAATAGAATACGGGTGTATTAATTCCACGCAGAAAATTGTTCGTGAGAGTTGATAAGTAAAAAAAAACAACAATTTTTAAACTTCGACATGATTGCAAGTTCTTTGAAACAATATTTAAATGTTTTACTCAGTGATGTATATATTAGACAATTAGAAAAAGAATTTATTGTAAAATTCTTTTAAGTTATTACTTGGTAAACATTTTTTTTATACAACTTTCTAGTTTTTAAAAAATCTTTAAATTTTGTAAAAATTTACTATAAGTAAACACTTCCTTAACTTTCTATGTCGGGTCAATGTTCCCTCATAGAATTTTTCTACTTTCTTGATTAACACCTTTTATAAGGAATAAATCTCTATTTTCTTTTTGAGTGTGTATTTCCTTTTATTTGGAAAGTTCAATGCCATTTGACGAATTTAAATTCGGGCGGGATTGACCCATTAAAAGATAAAACTCTTAAATTTTTTTATTTACAAAAACTCGAAATGGAAAACCTAAATTAATTAAGTAGAACACGCATCGAATCACTTGAACCAACATAAGTTAGTAAATTAGAATGGGTAAAAATATGTGATAAAATCATACAGTTTCCTTGGCCAAGAAATTGATATTAAGGGGATGATCAGAAAATAGACCAAGAAAAAGGAAATTATTTGTCATTGCCAAAAAAAGAAAAAATAGAGAGAGAGGAGAAAGAGAGAAGAAGGAAATATATAATCGACGTAATTATCAAGAAAAAACAACAAATGTGGGTTGGTTAAGCTGATTTCGTACGTTTCTTTTAACTAAAATTTCGAATTTAAATTTTGTAAATGAAGAAAATTCACAATTACTAGGCTTACATTTTTTTAATAAATTGACCTGACTTTATTGAGTATTGGGTTTTAGATTTAGATACCACATGGTCATACGGAAAATATATTGTGGCGCGTGCACTTGCCAAACCTTCTGATTTCAACTTTGACTGTGGTTTTCTGGTTTTCTCTTCGTTGTATCCTATGTCGTTTTTATTGAGTGGGGATGCAATTGGTCAAGGTCAAAGCTTTGAATATGTTTTGTTCAACGACATGCACACATCAACATGAAGAGGGCAGAATCCTATGCTATTCTATTTCACCATCGAAACTTCATATTTGTTTGTTTTTTTCTTACTCAGTGAGAACATTGAAAATAAAAAATTTGTCGTACGATTTATCACTTCAGTTCAAATATATACGCATGTAAATAGTGGCATTTTAATTTTACGCAAATTTCTACCGTTTCTTTAGGAGACAGTTTATACTTTTATGATTTGTTATAAACTTTCTGTGACGTAAAACTAAAGTACTCCATAAAAAATTGATGTGATGTATATTAGGCTGTGAATCGTCTCTTGATAAGGGAGGTAGAAGGCCCCTTGTATTATACGCAAATTTTCAGGTTCACAAAACTTCTAATGGGAGAAAAACATAATTTGTCTTTAAAACGTAACTTTAATTACCAATCCGGTAGAGTATGAAGTATACTTTCTTTTGTTTCTTTTTCCCTTTTCTCCTACGTAATTACTAAAAGAACACTTAGCCAATAGAAAATTCATGTCCAAACCACAAAAACTTAAAATCAATCTATTTATGGCAAATTCTTGCCCATTGGCATGAAGCTAATCTTACAGCTCTCTCTACGACTACTTTGACATAGAGAGGACTTTCTCTTCATAAACTGTCAAAATATTGCTCAAATTAAGTACATATAAATTACTTCTTAGTAGCCAATTCGGCTCGACTGGATTAGTCGGAGTCTAATTGGGCTTCCGCATATTGGGGTTCATACAGAAAAAAAAAGTACCATATAAATTGCCATATATTAACTTATAAATATACCCATATTCATTTCACAAAAAATATATATAAAAATATTTCGTTCATAAGGGAGGTACTTGAGTCTAATAAAATGATTAAGAAATAATGCGAAATGAGTGGACACATAAATTTTACTAATGAGAATCGAATTCATGACTTTTTAATTCTGAATTAACTTTGAGGTACGGGAATGTAGTCAAATTTGTGCACCGGAAAGCAATCCGAGATATCGAGTACAAAGGTACAAAATTACTCGTGCTACCTCCTTCTAATTATTGATTATTTGATCTTATATATATATATATATTTATATATATTAAATAATTACTTTAGTTTGTATTATTCTTTGGATACCTGGCCTGCCAGCAGATGTTTAACATTAATTCTGATCAAAATCAACTTAATTAATGGACAAAGGGTTATGCATACCCGCGGGATGGAATGTTCTTCCAATGTTCACGGCTACTCATTTGGATCCGGACCTTCACACAAACCCTACGGAGTTCGATCCCTGGAGATGGAGCAAAGTAAGTACATTAGTAAATCAAAGCATGTATATATGCATGAATGTGAAATCTAGTGACATTTCGTATGAAAGTCAGAATAAGGCATATTGTTCGAAAATCACATTCGAAATTAAGTACATATAAATTACTTCTTAGTAGCCAATTCGGCTCGACTGGATTAGTCGGAGTCCAATTGGGCTTCCGCATATTGGGGTTCATACAGAAAAAAAAAGTACCATATAAATTACCATATATTAACTTATAAATATACCCATATTCATTTCACAAAATATATATATATATATTTATATTTTTCATTCATAAGGGAGGTACTTGAGTCTAATAAAATGATTAAGAAATAATGCGAAATGAGTGGACACATAAATTTCACTAATGAGAATCGAATCCATGACTTTTTAGTTCTGAATTAGCTTCTTGTGCCATTCCATCAAGATCTCTTTCCACTACAAGAGAAACCCTTATTGGAGACAAATAATGAGAGGCAATCACAATATTAGTCTCTTAAGTTCTCATTTTGAGACAAATACAATATATGTCTCTTATGTGAATTTTATTTGCCTCTAAAAGCACCTAAAATTAATACTTTACTAAATTTCAAATCCATACCACAATTATTAGCAAGAAACAAGTATTTTTCCTCAAAAGAATAACTTTTAGAAACATATTAGTTGAGGCATATAGAAAATTTGTCACTAAATATATATATTTAGAATGCAAAAGACTTAATTGCTTCTAAGTCCAATTTTATTTGCCCATAATATATTCTTTTAGAGGTAAAATACAATTTTCTCTAAATCTAATTCTCGTTTGCCTTAATCTTATGAAATTTTACCTACAGAGTAAGTAGATAAAATGTTAAAAGTTTGATGAATTATTTTTACTTTAAATAAATAATATATTCAACATGAATTAAAGGATATTCAAATTACTCTCAACATAAGTTGAAAATATATTTTATTTATTTATGGATGCGAATTACATTATGCAGTTTTTGAATTAAATAAAATAGTACTTTAGCATTATTTTTGTGTATTTTACTTCGTTTATTGTGTTTATATATAGGATTTATTACACAATTGTTTGGATACTTTAACAATCTTCAACCTGCCACCCGAGAATTAACAATATATATATGCATAATGTTTGATTTAATATTATATGCATATTCATTATTTTCTTAATTTTAGATAATTATATAAATAAAATTTGTACATATTTATTGAGTCTTGACAAAAATATTACATATAAGTTAAATTGCATAGGTGGCGAAATCGTAAAGGCTCGAGACTAAAAATACTATGCTAGGTCAAGAGTTTGAGTCGGGTTCAAGTTATAATATAAAAATATGAAGGAGATAATAGTCAAATATAATTACCATAATTTATTTTAAAAAAATTATAGAGAAAATTACAATTGTCCGAAATAATAAATTTAGTAACAACATTTGTTGTTATATCTCCTTTTGGAGGCAAATTTAATTAACACTAAAAAAACAAATTAGCGGCTTTTATCAATTGTTGCTAATTTGCCTCTATAGATCTAAAATGATACAGGTAAATGAAACAATTTATTATTTTGTCTCTAATACCTTTAGAGGCAAATAAATAGATTTTAGAAGCAAATATCATTGCTTCTAAAAAGAGTTTTTCTTATAGGGTCCAAAAAAACCAAGCTCATATTCAATCCAAAGACTTACATTTGTAGGAGACAAACAAAACTTAGGTTATTCTTAAATGGCTTTTTGATGTGTGCAACTTGTTATTCAATGTATAATATTATCAAAAGAGGGTGTAGCGTAGTGACGCATGTTCTCAGCAAGTAATCAAGAGGTTGTAGGTTCGATGTTCAGTTAGACTGCCCATGCCTTTAATTAGGATTTCTATTTTATTATATTAGGCCACGAGTCTCTCTTGTAACAGAAAAAAAACATATATACACTTTCATCTATATATACAAATATATATCTAGAAGGGTAATCAATCCTCCAAAACCTAATTCTTCCAATATAAATGGTAGAGGATGATTCCCTTAACCCTTAAGCCTACTACTCTTTTAGTGGTTCTTATTCTTATTTTACTGCTGATTGAACATCGGATTGATTAAATTAATGGAGACTGATATTATACCACCGACCACCAGATCTTATATATGTCCCAGTTAATATTCTCATGTTTTGGACATATGTATAGATTCAAGGTTGATGAGATGATCGACGCCCCGATAAAAATGGCTTTACTTCTTTTCATTGAATTGATAAATCAATTGGACGGACAACACAGTATCTTCACATTCTTTATATTCCCTTTTATTTCTTCAAATTCGGTGAAAAAGAGGAAACTTGGGTGCTCTGCCTCTTTCGTTGAAGGTTCTTCTCAATATTCAGAAGTTCAAACGATCAATCATATGGCAAAAGTTAACGATAACCTATTTTAATTAATGATGTGTAATAAAATAATAGTGTCAGTTGGTAATCAAATGAAACTACTAACTGTTCTTCACAGCTTGGTCCATTAGAAAAAAACCTTAAAGCAAATAATTGTAGTACATGATAAATTTAAAACACCTAAGGTCGGCTATCATATGGAAGCCAAGATTAATTTATCTAACCTCTTCTCTAGGTTCTTCTCTTCTCGCTCGTTTAGGGCAATTTTGAATAACAATCTATCGCTCGGACCAGAAACCCTCGAACAAATACACAATCAATATCAGATGTATATGTACTTGTTGACGTTCAATAAAGTTAGTTTTCCGTAACCGAATTTCGTTCCACTAGTGATTGCCGAGGACGATATACAAGCTAAACTATGATCGGTGTACTTTATCGAAGGTTCATAAGAATTATTGGTAATTGCCGTCACTTATGCATGTATATATATATATATATATATATATATGTATAGTCTTCGAGATATATATATTCCTTCCTGGTTCATGATATGGGTCACCATCGTCGGAGATAGTGATTCTGTTTCTAGATCAATGTCGACATCATCCACTACGTATAGATGACTGCAACACCATGGTTAAATATATTTGTTAATCAATTGTTAATTCACATATTTAAATAAACAACATTAGTAAACAAACATTAATCAGTTTTACCATATTATAATATGGAGAGCAACCACTAATGATTCCCTTCTAAGGGTCATATACATATATATATATATATATATATATATATTGGGTATAGAATTGGATCACACCCTAAGATTTTTCTCTTCATCTTGTGGGATTAAGTATTTGAATATTTTTGAATAGTTTATCGTTAAGCGTTTGACCAACTTTGTCTTATAGAACATGAACAATATTTTATGGGGAACATCTCCATCCCTTCTCAACATGAAAGAAGGTCTAAAAGATAACAATACAAGGAGGTAGTTTTGCGCAGCGTATTTCTTTTTTCCTTTTTAGAAATTAAGAACGAAATTTAAAAAAAAAAAAAAAAAGAGTAACGGAGTGACGCACGTACTTACCCGATAATCAAGAAATTCTAGATTAGATACTCAATGAGGTTATTGTGTTTCTTTATTAATTATTAAAATTTCTATTTCATTGTATTAAACTCATAGGGCTCTCTTATATTCCAACAACATAATAAAAAATTTAGATATATATATATATATATTAAAAATTATCAATTTAACTTTTTAATTTTAATATGTTCACAGTTAATTTTGTGCCTTTGCACTGATGAGGTCGTAGACATTGGCGAAGCGAAAACAAAAATCTAACGATCATGTAATGCTAATACGATAAATGAGAAGAATGGTTAATTTGCGAACTATATACATAGGCGGGGCCAGTTGACTATTTCCTCTACCTTTATTGATTTTTTTTTCTTATTTTCTTTTATCTATTATCTTTTTAGTTTTTATTTTTTTATATATATTTCTGTGAGATTATTTTTTCTATCACTTTCATTCCTACAAGGACTTCTGATATTGATTTGATAAATGAGAATGACCAGCGCTGATTGCGGCATTCCAAAGCTGCTCCCCCCTTCTCTTCATTTAATTATTAACGCCTCTCCATATTGTTATATTATTATAATAATTATAATAAAGGCTCCCGCGTATATTATTAAAAAAAACAAAATTTGATATAGGAAATTGGAAAATGGCTTAAATAGAACAATTCATGTACTTGAAAAGAAAGAAATTTCGGTGGATATATATTACATATATGTCAATTCAGTCCATGTGATTAATATACAATATACAGATGTTCATCCAGTCCCTATAGGGCCTATACTTTGAATTTTGCGTGATCAAGCATTATATCACATCGGAGCCTAATTAGATCCATAAACCTAAAAGTCGAGGGCGTATCACAGCTCGAGTCATCAGCTGTTCAACGGGACAATGCTGTATATCATGTAAGGTTCAAGGATATTATTGCATATCGGTGTCGGCATATCGGTCTTATTTTTCTTTGAAAAATCTCGTGAATAATGCAGCAGTGTTGACCAAAATACCAAACTGAAACTAAGATAAAAGTTATCATTGAATGACCGAATTAGCCCGTAGATAGCCTATAAGCTAGAAGGAAACCAATCTCTCGGCCAATATAATTTTTCTTATTATTTTCTTAGTAGCTGGGGGACCCCTCGATTGCCAATTAGGGAGCTCTTTCTTACTAGGGTTCTCTCTTTTTCTCTTTTTATAAGTCGAGCAGGTGCAGATGATAAGTCAAAGTCAAACAGCCTTTTCTATTATTCATATAATAACTCATGTAGAACGAGAAATTTGAGAATGCACCGATCAAATTGCATAATAAGAATAAAAATGTGTTAATGGCATGGGATGCCACAATTTTTGCTCATTCTAAAATTTCTGTTAATAATTTCATATCACGTATTATAAATTATGATCATTTAAGGTCTTTTCCTTGGAATCCATAATGAACTCCAAAGCTCCAAAAAGATACCTTAGCGCGTGAAGAGCACAAATGGACAAATCGAACTTCACAAAATTCCATTTTAAACCCTCGCCAAGGTAGTCCCAGTTGCGGACAGATCCGCACCGTTTTGCGTACGCGTCTCCTCGGGCTTTTTATGGCAATGCAAAATCTGTATATAAATATGTATATGTATTAGGGAATTTTTATCTAAAATGTCCTATGATTTAGAAGTCGACAGAAAAGATAACGGCGTGATAGAATTAAAGCAAAATATAAACCGTGAGATATAACTGACAAAAAAAACATATGATAGATTTGACAAAACGCGTAAACTATCGGATATTTTAGGTAAAAACTCCTATATATTATTATCGATACCAATATAAACTTATATTTTTTAAAAGAAATTTGAGGAATTATTTGGAAAATTATTGCTGGCTTCCTACGAGTTCTATGAGATGTCTACAATCAATAAGTGCTGAAAATTTATTACCCAAATTAGAAAATCAGAATTGTTAAGCTTGCGTTTGGTTTTCTAGTTGAATAATGATTCAACTCGACTTGATTTTATGCAATAATTCTAAATATTGACAAATGTATTGATATACATGTATGTATATTTTAATATGAAAGCATATAAGAAATTTATTATTAAAAAATTGATATGTATATATAGTTTTGAAAGTAGATGGAAAATTTATTAGGAAGATAACCTAACGTTACTATTTTGGTTTCAAATCTATCCACCAAAATAGTAACATGAGGATACATCAGGAAAAAATTACAAGTTGGGATAAAACTAAGAAAATGAGATAACATTAGGATACATAGGGCTATTTTTCCAATTTATTATTAAAAATTGATTGATTACATTAAATTAAAGAAAAAAATAAAAAAATAATGATTGTACTGTTAAAATTGAGAAAAAAAATAAAATTAAGTAGGGTTGAATAATATTATTATTTAGAAAAACAAAGGAGGCCAAGTTGAGATTGCCTCTGTATTATGTGGTTTAGATTTATAGGATCGTCTCTTGCTAGGATCAACCAATTCCTTATCCTGCACTTCGTGAATTATTATTTCGATTAATCGATGATCTCGAACACTACATCTCTTTTGAAAAATCCTTTTCCTTCTTTCAATTTATGAACCGCGTCGTATGAAAATAAATAATGCCTCCGCATACATGACTCGAAGGAAACGATGAATCCGACTCTTATCGCTTGCTCTGAATAGATTGATTGACAGCGAGAAGTCTCGTTAGACTCTGCTGGCCAAGAGACGAGTCTCGACCCGCTCCAATGGCTGATTGGCGAGTACCGATCAACTCAGATGGCCTGAGATCAAGAGTATTACTGCACGAATTCTTTTTCTCCAATTATTCAGCTACAGAGTTAGAGAAAAATACATAAAAACGATCACTTCGATAAGATATTTCTCCCCATCTATCCGCTCATGTATTATCTTTTCACGTTCCCGGTCTAACAAAATCATGACCCGTGACTAGAAAGTGGATCTCCCGGTGGTCAAATCTTTCTATCAAAAAGCCAATGGGCCCAATTATATAAAAATTTTCATCAATCTTCTATTCTATTATTCATTTACCCCCCAAAAAAATAAAATCTAGCCATATGCAATCCATTCAGCAAAAAATCTTCATAGTCCTATCGTACCATGACATTGCCAAATAATTGGTGGAATATTACGAGTTTTGAAGACATTCTTAATACAAAAGATTTGCTATGATAATATGAATTTGGCAAGATCAAGTTTGCTAAGTAACCGTACTACCTATTCTTTTCTGCTGTAGAATCTCAACCATCGGCCTTCTACCCGAACACTGGAGTGAACCAAGGAACAGACACTTCAAAATTGTTCACTTGCACCTCAATCCGGAATCAAATCGAATTGAACTATATCCAATCCCAATGGACGAAGAAATCAAGCTCGGGAAAACTTCACTTTTTGAAACGATTCTCAAGTATGATAAAAATTGAACTTATCGACTGAAACTAATATCATTTCAAGTTTCAGTTTGATCCTAATCGTAAGGAATTTTCGCTTTTTTAATGAGCTTCGAATCCTTATGTTGCAATACTCATTGGGAGCTTAATTTGCCACTAAGCTACTGAAGGAAGTGTCCTTTTTAATTAGCAAAGAATTTGGAGTTTTTTTCTTTGTTCCTTTTTCCATTTTATGAAAGGAGCCGGGCTTCAGCTGAGCTGACCAAATGAACAATTGTCAAACCCCACGAGCAACAGAAATGGAACAGTGTTGTGATTGAATTCTGTCAGTGGAGCCCTTCCTCTTCCTCCTCCTCTGTCTCTTCACGTAGGTCAACCAACTGTGACATTTAATTCACTGATGAATGATCGAAAATACATACATACATACATACATATATATATGGCTATACTGTCCCCATCTTTGACTGACCCCAGTGGCAAGGCTGGAGCTATGCAAGAAGAGGAGGAGGAGGAAGAAGAAGAAGAAGCTTCCCTTTCAATCTCTACCTATATATGGTTCAGTTTCTTGGTCAAACAGGATTAGCTAGGTGTGTTGGTGCATTCACTAGTCATAATGTCGGGTTCTAGAAATCGTGTCATGTTAGACTCTGCCAATCTCAAATCCCTGATGGGCTAGTTTCAAGACTGAAAAATGAGTATATGTTTGTCATATGCCTAATATGTTCATATTTTTTCTATTTTTCCAAGAAAAACGAAAGCCACGTCCGGAAAAACGTCTTCTTTTTAAAATAATAATTTCTCCAACGGTAAATATGAAAAATTATTTCTATTTTTTATTGTTTAAATGAGGGAGCACCATTGATGTTGCACGTATTTCATTTGAATGAAAACCAATCACTGAAAATGTTGTATTTTCAACAAAAAGAGATGAGGAAAAACAATCTTTCTCCATTTTATGGTCCATGGATTCAAACTTAAAAAACTTATAGCACGCGGTACAAGCTGTTGGATCAACTTAAAGTGACTTTGGCCTCAATTAAACAAGCCGATTTACAGAGTAATGGATCCTTTAGAGGAACCATAGAAGCTCTCATACGTTACGGTGAAAAGGGAAATATTTGAATTTTATTTAACTTATGCACAATATTATCCGCGTTTTTAAACTTATAAAGCTTATCATCGTGAAGAGTAGTAGTTGTTGAAGCGACCTTGAAATGAAAAGGTACGATTCAAACGATCTAGGATCCTCAGATGCAACCCAGAGAGTACGAGCACAAATCGATAAAAACCGATTGCCTGTGCATTCTTCATAAACATGTTGGACCCTAGGCCTCTATCTTAGATAGTTTGCTTATCATCCGATACGCAGTAGCGACGGAGAGGGGTTTTACTTTTTAGGGTTCATTTTTTCAATTATGATTTGGTTTCGGTACGACGAATCTGAGTCAAATGTGCCGACCGAACTAAATGGTGCTTATTTGAAGACTATCCGCTAAATGTAACTCTTTTTGTAAATGGGTCAGCATATTGGATATGGGCTTGGACTATTTTATGGGCCTGAAAGATTTGGGCCTGTTTATATTCTCAGTGGGCTTCGTAGTCAACTGCAGCCTTGGATTGTTATTAAAAGGGAAGATTGTCTCAGTTATTTTACAGCCTGAGAGACTGTTTTCTGGCTTCTTTGGATATGCGATATTTTCTGTCTTTTTTTTTAAAATTGTTCAGAATAATGTGAGAAATTCTATGTGAAGTCTCTCTCTCAATATATATATATTACAAATTGAGGTATAACATTCTTTTCCCAATATAACCATAGTATAATAATATCGAACATTAAGAACCACTAAATTAAAAGGCAGTTGAGGATATATTTGTTTATAAATATTTTTAACTACAAACTACATCCTTCTCTCCCCCTTTCTATTTTCACTTTTTTTTTCTCTCTTGTTAGTTCCTATTTCTATTTTCCTCTCTCCTCAAAACGTGACATTTCTTTGTTTTTCTTCATTATATAATTTTATAAATTAATAAATAATATTCTAATCTGCACAATATAATATCCTCATTAAAAAAGAAAAAAAGTTTCATATTATTCTTAACTAAATAAAAAGTCGTCCATGCTTACCACATGGCGAGTAGGGAAATTTTTCATACATGCCCATTTCTTTTTTTAAAAAAATTAGTTTGCATTTTTATAATTTTTTTTTTTTATAGCGAGGGATGTTCAGTTTCAGTCAACTATTCCCCATATCTTTCATTATGCCATGCAAGTCTACAAGGTTGATCACCTGGAAATAGGGGGTCCAATCGGAAGTATTCTTTTGTATGATACAGGAAGTATTCCATACATATTTTTCATCTTATTTTACTACTTTTTCCATATTTTTAATTGTTTCTTTTGGTGGATGTAATAAGAAGGAAAAAATAGAATGGACAAAGATGAACGACAGTAAAAGTTTGTAGGAAAGTCTTGAATGAGAAAAAAGTTATTAGAAATTGAAAATTTGAAAAAAAAAAGAGTAAAAATAATGTGTAAAAATAATAAACTTCATGTCAAAAATAAATTATAATAATTATGTGGAAAACATCATTAAAATAAATAATAATCAATTTATAAGCTTATAGGAAGAGAAGTGGCTTCATAAGGGGTAGCTTCTTGCAATTGATTATATATGTGATTTCTTGAGTAAATAATTTTTTTTTTGTTGTTGCAATGAAGTGCCTTATTGGTTATTTTATTCTTTCTTTTATCATCATAGTAACAACTAACAATGCATAAAAAGTGATTTTGAGCACTATATATTTTATTTAGAATATTAAAGTTAAGTTTATAAAGACTATCATTTATACAGCTTATGAGAAGTAGCTTATAAGAAGTCTACAATAGCTATTCATCAATATAGCTTATAAGAAGTCTACAATTTTACTAGTAATTAAAAGTTCCTAATTTTAGTTCTATTATTATATGTTGAGGTTATGTGTTATATCACATAAATTACGATTAGGATATTATTGGTAAAAAAACTTTAGTCCTGTAGCACCGTACAGGCACTTTGCCTAGTAGGGAATTAAAATTATAATATAATAAAGAGAAAGAACTCCTATTTTTTAATTTTTAAAAATATAAGAATTTTTTTATAAAATTACGAGTTTATCTATATCACAAAAGGGAATAGGATGGTAGTTAGGGTAACTTTCCTTATCTTGAAAATGCCCGTTTCTAATATAAACATTACAAATTAAAAGTTAATAGGTGTAGAGTACATTAAAAGGTCAAATGAGATATTTTACTATTTTTAACGACTATATTTTCTCTTCACAACTCCCCACTCTCTTCTCTCTCCCATTATTCTTTCCCCCTCTCTCTTTCCTCTCTCTCATCCCCTCATGTTTCGACTCTCTGAGCCGCTCGTACTCTCTCACCTCATAATTTTTTTTAAATTACTCATTAATATTTTAACTAATGAAAAAAATACTTTTAAATGCTATACTATTTAATTGCTACAAAATATATATATACAAGTTAGAAAATTAACAAAAAGAATTATATTTCTTAAGAGATTATAAAACGGCAAGAAAAAAGCTACAAATACCATACGTAGTCCATGTACGCATCTTGTCCATTTAAAAAGGTAACTATCCAATTGGAAAAACCTACTTTTGAATATTTTGGCAGCATATACAATTCTCTATCTCATGTTAGCTCTCTCCTCTCACACACAAGTGTTAACACCAATGTTTTAAAACCCGGCCCAGCCCGACCCGGCTGGTTAAACCGGTTGGCTTGTGACCCACTGCCTTCACCGGGCCAGGTTTAACAAAAAACCAGTTTAGTTGAAAAATCGGTCAAAACCGTTTGACCCATCTCGCAAATTGACCCGCTCTTTATGGTCGAACTGGTTATTAAGGGAATCTCGTGTATATGGTGATATTATGAGAATCGTGGATATGTGTCGTATATTAGGTGGCTTTGTATTCTTCCCTAGCATAGAGTATTTTGTTTGCTTCTTTTCCTTTGATGTAAAGGCACAATCTTCTATTTATGTACTTTCTCATATTGAATGCAACTGAGCTAGAGAATTCCAGAATTATTATGAGATAAATCGACTACTCTTTCTCTAGTTTGAAACGCTCATGAAATTTTAAGAGATTCCCTTAGTATTGCACATGGCAAAAATCACGAAATGATACTTTATTCCTTTCCAATTGAAATTCAGATCGAAAGAATAAGAAAAGGTCTATATTCATTTCATATTTATACTCCATCTCCATTATTTTCTTCAAAACTTCAACACTTCTTTTCTTATTCTAAAAAAAAAGGATATGGCTATATCATCTTATCTTATCTTAGTGAATTATAGTTGTTAACTTTTAATTATTTAATGTGATTCATTGCTAGTGTTAATTATTGTTAGGTTATATTAATAGTCTAAATTCAATATACAGTTCAATTATGCATAAAATGTTACACTTTTTTCATTGTTTTAATTACTTATAATTTATTAAAAATTAAAAAACAAAAATAATTGATCCGATGGTTGAACTAGTTGAACCGCTTGACCATCGACCCAGTGAAGAGGCCTGGTCAATGCTTGAGCCGGTTTTAAAAACATTGGTTAACACTCTCCTCTCTCCCACTTACTTCAATTTTCTTTATTTATCACTAATTTCTCCTGATTTATAATGGAAACTGATAGAGTACAAAATTTTGTAATAAATAAAATTAACGCATGGATCCCAATTTATTTAAATATTTTTATGAACATGCTGACATTCAAATTTTTTTTTAATTTAGTTTTTTTATGAGTAATCTTTTTCGCGTGTAGCGCAGGTGTCCTGCTCTAGTTTATATATATATATGAAACGCAAAATTGGAAAAACAAAGTGCATCAAGTACCGCAGATAAAATTCTTGCAGTTCTTAAATTAAATTCTAATATAATTCATTGAAGTGATGTTGTCAAGATGGCATGAAACTTACGGTAATGAACAACTCAAAAATTAAATTAGCTAACCTAACTATATTTATAGGTAGTGGAGTAAATCTATTAAATTAGTTATTTAATTTTTATTTTATTGTGCTAAACTCACAAGTGTCCCTTAAAAACAAAGAGCAGAGTAAATCTAGAAATAGAGGATATGGCAAAAGATACGGCTACACCTTTAAAATATAAGCTAGGAGAGCCGTTTGGTTAAAGTATTCTTAGAACATGGGGATGTTAGGATTGCTTGAAAACATGACCCATTCTTTTATTATTATTATTATTATTATTTTTCTGAATAGAAACATGAACCGGTCATTATTTTACATGGAATAAGGTCATTATATCAATGAATGTTGCTGTGGTTGGGAAATATATTGAATTACTTGGAATATGGATGGTAATATGATATTATGTAGTGTTTGGCATGTAAAATAAACTGATGCATATTAATGCAATTTTACGATAATGTCCTTATTTGGTAATCATGCTATTTGAAAAATAGTTACTTTTTTAGAAAGTACGGTACAAAATACAGCCAACTGCAAATATGAATACATTCAGTTGTTTTCCGTCTCTTGCAAATATTGCTTTAACTTATAATCGACTGCACTCATAACATTAAGAAAGAAAGAGCTCGAGATCCACTATAGAACATTAAGAAAGAATTCTGAATACAACAAACAATTGCATATCATATTTACAAAGATGTCTAATATATAGTTGGATACATCATTCTATAACATATAACTATATAGAGAAGCTGCGAAAAATAATAACCCAATAGGAAAGCCATGTAGTTAATAAACAGGAGACGAAAGAGAAGGAGACGACAAAGGAGAGAAGCGGAGAAGGATATACGACGGTGGAGAAGATGCCTTATTGATGGAGAAGGAAGAGGTGAAGTTGAGAGGAATATATGTCATTGGTGGAGTAGGAGAGCTGCGGTTTTCAAGGAAGGTGAAGGCCATAGGGGACTTGTGAGGAAATATGAAGATTACCAAGGTGGGTTGCATAGTTGCATGCGAAGAATTTGACTTGTTACAGATATACAAGCTTTACTTGAACCCATTAGGGTTGGTCTAGTGATTAAAAACAAAGATTTTCTTGATGAAATCTGAAATTCGATTCATTCCAAAAAGTATGCAGGAGAATACTCCATATTGGACCACCTGCACAGTTTAAGGCCGGCCTGATCTGTTCCGTGAATTCATAAGGTGTTCACGTGAACTGTGGGAATGGGGGGGGGGGGGTGCGGTTGCTTTACTTGACTTGGTGGTTTATTTTACAATGGGTAGCCCGTTTGAAATAATTGTCCTCAATTATTTTCCAGCCAAGCACAATACAATTCCCTGTAATCTAATAAGATTCCATGTAATCTTATAAGATTTCATGTGATCTTCTAAGATTAGATAGAACCAAACTGCCCCTAAATCTATCGCATTATTTTTTAAATAATAGAAAAATAAGATTTCTAATGCTCCCCCTCATGAGCATGTAATTCGACCAAGTGCTCGTCTTGGGTCTAAGCTTCATCGAGTCCGAAGGCTTGGCAAATAAATCGAAGGCTGGGGCTCTCAACTCGGCGAACCTCTGCCAGATGCTGTAGAAAAGCTTGCCCTCAGGCTCAAAGCTTGAGTTCGGACTCATTTAAACTCGAAACAACGATTAAAACTTGATATAGTTTAATAGTCGTCAAATTCATATCACATCCTCTTCAATCAAAATACTACATTTGACAACATAAAAAACTATTAAAAAGGCTTATTTAGGCTCCTGAGTTTTTCAATCCGAATACTATTGAGCTCGGGGTGACTTAAGTCGTTTGACTGACGAGCTCGAGTCAAGTTCGAGTTCGGTAAGATCGAGTCGAATTCGAGCTTTTATCGAGCCCAATTCGATCCCTTTGCGAATCTTCTTTTCTCACTTACACTCCTACCACTAGCGAAGCGGCCAACACCTGCTCTCCATTCAACAATATTGAAGCCGCATATGCCTGTTTTTATATCCTGGAAGTGGGACGGTCAATTCGTATCCTGGCGGGACGAGGGTTTTTACATACTCTCAAGTCATTGGTTCGTTGATTAGAGTAGAAGATGTTTTACTGCACAGCGCACAGAACCACTCAAAATGTGCATTAATCAACTTAACTAGTTCTACTTATTAAAAAAACGCTAACTAGATGTTAAGTGGTCGAAGAAAATTGGAATTAGAGAATCCAAAAGTACTTCTAAATCTATATATTATAAATTTTCGTGCTCACCTAAAAGAAGAAAAGAATATCCATAAGTGTTTGATATTTAATATGTTATTCCTTTACAACAATTAAATAAAATCTCCTATACGCGTAATATACACAACAAAGAAGAGAAATCAAATTATATTATGTAACAAAAAATAATCAAATTATATTAGTGTTGGTAGCTTATTAAGTAATGTCGTGCGTAAGTGCCCTAACGACTAAACATTTGATTAGAACATGCGTGCCTTACCAGAATCATGATTAGTTGCCACACACATGTACTCGATCGTGGCACCGAAAACCTGCAAAAGAGTCGACAATGATATATCGCACAGATCGTGTCGAATAGAATATGAAGGACAACATTATTTGCTACAACAATTTTAAAAGAAAAAATGTGAAGAAGAAACACTAGCTACATGTATAGGTAGTGGCAGCCACATGGAACTCCTATGCATAGCATTAAACTTTTATGACCCACTAACCATCAAAAGGAAAAGGGGCAAAAAAGAAGGAAAAAAAGCCCTTTTTGTGACAAAAGCTCTCTTCCCCTCCATGTGATGCAGCCAACTTTAGGCAAATCAAAACACAGCTTCTTTTTTTTTATATTGTCAATTAGGGTTTTTGGTGGATGCACATGGGCTCTTATATATTAATTAGATTTAGAAGAAATCAGTGTTAATTTGGAGGTGCGATGATACAAAATATATATATATATATGTTGTATATAATTAGCACTGTTCAACAAGTGATGGAACTTTGCGTCATTGGCCGCAAATTTATAACGAGGTTGATTAATTGCCATTGACATTGACGACCCATGCTTTCTTTTGTAATAGCTAAAGTTATACCACATATAACTCGGGTCGGGTTAATTCTTTATGATTAAGCGGTCTAAATGTTGGCAAGAAGATGTCGAGTATCTCAAAGTATTATTCCATTTCTCTTAAATGAATTTATGGTACATAATTTGATTTTTGTGAATGCTCTCACCGGATCAGCTATAATTCTGTGGTGATGGTGGTCCTCTTAACTTGGGACAAAAAAATTTCATAATTTTATATATGGTCTCGACGCATTACAAATGAAAAGCATAGATGGGATTTAACCCTGTCTTTCACAAGAAATGTTAAATTACTGGGTGATTTACGTATTAATTTGCCCTCTGTTAAAATGGGGCCGGAGAAGTATGATGAGGGGGCAAAAAGAAATTTTGTTATAGTGGAACCCAAAAATTGAAAGGCGTAGCTCCGTCGACTGCCACATAAGATTTCGTTTGCCAATCAAAAGGGACGGAATCGTGGACCGATTTTAGAGTAGGGAGGAATTGAAAATTGATATATTTTGCGAGTAAAAAAATAGTTTGTGCTATATAGAAAGCACGCATAAATTCCTGATTTTTGAGGTAATTTTTTCTAATATAAATTATATATAATTTTGTACAATTGAGCATGATTGCCAAGTTCGCATCATGGTTTGACATCCAAATTTCCTTTTTAGCAAGTTGTTCTTCTCCCATCCAAGTTCCTAGGAAACGGAAACGCGATTCATGGAATCAACAAACAACTGTACTTTTCCTCTTCTTCTTTTTTTTTTTGTGAAAAATGAGAGGAGGAAAAAGGAATTCACCCCAATCTCAGGACTGTTATTTTACATTAAAAAAAAAGAGAGAGAAGTATATACAATCACGATGAATACTAGAGGCCATATACCAGTGCTATGCGTAGAAACAATGCATAAGAAACACTTAAAAAATCAAATAGTTAATGAACAAGTTATCTTAGTACAAGAAAATAATTCAAAGGACAAGAAAACCACAAAATCAAAATCAAAATATTCCAACGTGAAGATGCCAAAGTAAAAGGTGGGGGAGGAAGAGAGGATGGGAAATTGGAATAGAGAAGTGAGAGTGAGTGGTGGTTATAATTACAAAATTACCATTACAATTCTAATTTAACGGTTCTAATTAATTAAGTTATGATTATCATGGAAATTTCAGCCTTGGAAAGTTAAAAAGAGTTCTTCGAGTTTTACAATAATGGAGAAGAGAAGAGAGGAGAGAAAAGATAATGAGATTGCATATGTTTCGTGTTGTAGATTTTTCTTTTGAAAATATTTACATGGTAACCATTTTTATTGAAAATTTATGGTGTCTAATCCCGGGGAATGTTATGTACCTACGTGGTCCATTGCCTCCTAAATTGGGGTCTCATAAAACAGCTTAACCAAATCCTTATATATAAGGATATTTCATATGACTTCATGAATTCACGTTATGATTAGACTGTAATAAAATGAATATACTAATAAAACTTGAAAATTCCCGTAACATATGCCGTAGTTCTGTTTCGTAATTTGGTCCTGTGATCGGGCACTCACGCGTCTGACTAATCGACTGGTGGTGAAAGAATAATCATAAGACATTCCCCTTTATTAAAGTCAGGGGGTCACCATACGAACTTAATTACTTGCCATGCCCTACCAGCTGGGAACATTATCAATACCCAACGTGACTGTATCCGTTACTTATTAATACTATTTGGCACATCTGCCCGCTTTCCATGACATAAAACTCTCGTTTCATTATCGCAAGCACAAAATCATGAAATTAAAAAGAAAAAGACGAATTGCACTGATGATAATTATTCATCTTGGGATTAATGTAGCTATTAGGTTTTTAAAAAAAAAATTAAATAAAAGAGAATCATGTACCTGGTACGAGTAAATCAAAAAAAAAATTAAATTTATGAGCACTTATAATCATACTAACAAGAATCAAATTCGAAACCTATAGGTTATTAGGTAAGAGCCGCGTAACATTACATTGCACTCATTTTCGCATGCATTTTATGTAGTTGAACTAACCACATATTAGTAATTCCGAATCAAAAGAAAATAATATCTTTTTCGAATTTTTGCTTCTATATTCAGATAGTCCCGCACATGTAAAACAACCATATACTACTTGAATCGGAATTGAATTCAGATCTTTTATCGTTGCATGACAGACCTAGAAGGCCTAATTCACACTTAAGATTGAATATGGGGCTATCCGATATTCTTATACTGGCTTGCTTATAAACTTCAAGGCGCCGGCTTCGGTGTTGCTAATAACCAGAGGCAAACTACAAGATGTTCCATTTGAAGTTAAAAGTGGATAGAAATCGATATCGGATGTGGCTGCTGTCGAGATGTATAACGGAAAATCCCGTTTTATGTTTATCAACCTGATTTTCATGTCCATTGTTTTTGAAGCGTAGATTCAAGTGAACATGATCAGGGATGCCAAGATTTGGTCCGGTTTTATTTAGTTTCAATGTGGGATGGCGAAAAATTATCGGTTATCGAAAAGCCTGTGATTAAGAAAATGCAGAAGCGAGAAGAAAAATCTAAAATCTAAGGTATGGTTTACAATTAATTTATGAGATGGAAAAGATAAAGAGGCAGAGAACCATTCGTATTTAACAGATTTGAGATTGAGAAGACGATGTCGATCGGAGAAGATGAAAACGATATAAACATGAATAAAAAGAAAAGGAGAAAAAAAATATATAAAATCAGGCATGGCGACTGTTGGCAGATCGCCGTCGTCATTATCCGCTGGGCGGCAGCTCGGAGACGGAGCTAGAGCTCGAGCCATCGCCGGAAAGCAGCCGAGCGAGTGCGCTCATGGCTCTCACTTGCATCTCAAGTGCCGCTATATAATCAGTCGCCTCGTCGAGTATCACCGGCAGCGGCTCCTTCCGGCAGCCAGGGACCAGCCGGCCGAGAACCTTGACCTTCTTCTGGACGGCCGGCAGGCTCTTCCCTTTCAGCCTGTGGACGCTGACCCTCGGCTTCTTCGACCGGCTGCTTCCAGTGAGCGCCGCCATCGCCGACGCGGATCTCTGCCTCCTCTGTTTCCGGAACCTACTGAGCTTGATCCGGTTCGTGAGGATCGCGCGGCTCCACCTCGTCCTCCCCTTGGCCGCGTAAGCCAGCGCCCTGTCGGCCGCCTCACGGACAGCTCGGCCACGCGGAGGCGCCGCCATGTCCCCGAGCCGGACCTGAGACAGCGCTTGGACGAGCTTGGAGGAGTAGATTTGCTGCTGAGACTCGGATTTCCACTTGGCGTAGGACGGCTGAGTGCTCTCCTGAGCTCGCGACTGAACCTGCGCCTTCTTCTTCTTCTTCCTCCTCGAATCGCGGGACCGATCAGAGCTTGCCACCGGATTCGCCACCAGTGATGACATCATATCCCTCGATTCTATGCGGATACCGAACTTCTCCTCCTCCTCCTCCTCCTCCTCTCCCTTCCTCCTTCAAACTGGTCAGAGATTCAGTATCCGGACGTAGACGATTGGCCTGTCAGAACGATGCCGATGCTGAGATATTCCCTTCTTTCCCTTCTCCAACAAGCACGAATCGGAATCTCTGCAACAACGATGGAGAATATGAGATTTTAAGTTTCGATCAAATTGAACGATCAAATCAACACCGGTCAGCTCCAAATTCCAATCATCATCGTCATCGCCACCAACAACAACAGATATCAAAAGCCAGGGATTAGAGAGAGAGAGAGAGAGAGAGATTATACCTTTTGAGGAGTAGTAGCAATCACCGGGCGAGCGATTGATCGATCGATTCTGAGGAGGATGAGAAGGAGAAGGGAAGTTCCGTCGGAGAATGATAATCCCGCAGATAAGAGTAAGAGAGAGAGAGAGAGAGAGAGAGAGGGAACGGAACGGAGTTGGTGAGGTGCCGAGTATATGAAATGGAAGAGAAGTGGGGGAGGAGAGGAGTTGATAGGAAAGGGCCAGAGGAAGGAGGGATAAATTATTTATTATATTTATTACAAAAACAATTATTGGAAGTTTAAATTTTTCTTTATATATTTATAATAATTGGTACTATTAATTTTTGATATTGTCATTAGTATTATTTTTGCAATTATATCAATATATCAATATATAATATATAAAGTTTGAAGGGAAGACCGTGAGAATTCCATTCGAGAACCCTCAACTCTTGATTAAACGATGTAATTGGCTCGAATCATTCCATTCGATAATTCTTAAAATGTGATAAAGTGTCTCTTCAGTAACTTGATTTGACACGCATCTTGTACTTTTAACTAGGATTCATGCATTTGTCCATTATTTTAAACTAGGAATGTGCACGGATACCGGGTATACTCGGAACCGATCGGAATCTACCCGTTATGGTAGGATCCGGGTAACTCGTATTGAAAATTGGATAGGGTCCGGGTATTAAAATGAAGAACCGGTGAAAACCAGTTTCGGTTCCGGTTCTTGCACGTAAGATACTCAGAATCGGAATCGGAACCGGAACCAGTATCCGGTTACTAATTTTAAAAAAAATAATCTTGAAACTATAACCCTAACACCTCCGCCTCCCCTGTTGTTCTCACTCTGTTCTCGCTGACTTTTCTCTCCATTCCCCTTTCTCGATTTTTCTGAGCTAAGCTCCAATCCTACCCAGGCGTCTCCATCTTCTCTCTCTCGATCTCTCCTCTAAATTTCAGCCTTTTGCTTCGTCCTTTGTGCCAAGCCAGAGCATCTCCTACGCTCTGCCAAGGTAAAGTTTCGTTTTTTTGTAGGTTTTCGTTTGCCGGAGTCTGGTTCTTCGATCTCATGGTCACCTCCGGCTGGTCAGGTCGTAGGGAGACGCTTCTTCACTCTCCTTCAGGTATTCTGAAAGTTTTTTCTAGTTTGGCGTCAATTAGAAGCGGTAAACAAGTTCATGCTTTATGTGCTTAGAGTGGGCATCTATCAAATGCTTTCTTGCTAGGGTTGTAATCCGATTCCAATGGTTGCTGATCCAGAAGTATTTGTGGTTCAACTAAGATCAGATCACTTGTTCTTTGTCGTTGCGAGTGATGGTGTCTTTGAGTTCCTTTCGAGCCAAGCTGTTGTCAACATGGTAATTTCTGTAGTCCATATTAATAAATGATTTGGCTGCTTGTTTCAGGATTCAGTTGTTATACAATCTGCTTTATAACTGGTGCAAAAGTCGAATTCTTTGTGCTATTTGATGCATAGTCTTAATTGGTTATTGCATTAGCAGATAATTTTTAGAATTTTCATCACGACAAGCTACGACAGTCTTCTTAGCTTTTTATTTTTAGCATGCTTCCACATTTGCTCTTAGATGCATGATTTCATTTATGTTTGTTTTGATGAGGCTCTTGTGTTTTATTTCATTGGTTGGTAGAGTTATTTTGGTTAATTAAACAATCTACTGTGGTTTCTGGATGAATTGGCATTTGCCTCATGTTCTTTAAGCATTTCCAGCATGGAAAGTTCGAAGTGGTTTGATGTAATCTTATTACTTAGGTTCTTTTTTTTTTCACTGCTTTGTTCTGAACAGAAGCTCGGCAATTGTGGTCCCATCACCTACACATCATCAGACTTTGCAGATGATAAGTATATGGAGACTCTAATTTCGCACTGCAGCCCTTTCTCTGGGACAACATTTACTCATAAATTTAATTCTTGTAGATCAAAAATTGTGAAAGATAGGGTTGTCTTTCGAATATGCCTGCACATATCTTTCTTATGTTGAATATGAATATTTGGTTGGTCACAAGAAGGGGGCTAAGAGTCGTTCGATCAGAATTCTGATTTGTTACTTTTGGCAAGGCTGCTATTTCATCCTTTGATGACTACATTCTTTGCCAACACTACGAGTCGGAGGACTCATTTCTCTTCTATGGTCTTGTAATTTCCGTAACTGTATAGGACAGGAATAGATCAGGAGAGAAGAGAGTAGGAACTCCCATTTGGTTAGTTTCGGGAGAGGGGAGGGGCTTTGTGAGATTGTCATTCCACTACTAGGTCAATGTGAATTCATTTATGCTGAATTCGGGCAGTATTGGTAGTGGTAGATTATGTCATTCCACTACTAAAAAAATTTTACAAGTTTCAATAGGGTACCCGAAACCTGTGGTATAATACATGTTCCGGGTAGGTTCCGGTTCCATGATTCAACATGGTAGGGTCCGGTTCCAAAATTTTGGAACATGTACCTTACAGGGTAGGGTCCGGGTATCGTGAAAAATACAGGGTACCCGGACCCGATCACCCCTATTTAAAACTATCCATGTCATGTGAATTTAAGGCCTTTTCATGTGGGGTGTCTTTCCCTTGTATCTGAACTGGACTCTATACTGCCACATAAGCGATACATTAGACGGAAACAAACTCCAAAGAAAAGGAGAGGCATTTACTGTATTTGTGTCTTTGATCTGATCCCACATTCATATTATATTAATTAAATGCATATAACTACTGTTATATATAATTAATATATATTCTTAATTAAAAATAACAAAAAAAAGATTAAAATTTAGAATAAAATATATGTTAATTAATTGAAATTCATGCAAACAAAATAATATTACCTAATGTTAAAAAAATACAAGATGCAAAAAGAAAAATACACCCATTAAGAAAAAATTACATGCGAAACGATAATTTTTTTTTATAAAAATTACATCCCATCGTGATTTTGCCGTCGTTGCCATATATGTTCCCTCAAATTGGCTTGTAGTTATCGATGCTTTTCTATATCCTGAAGCCTGATATTATTTTGGAAAAATTCCTGTAATGGAAAAATTTTTGTTGTCCTTGCTCCGATTGTGGTAAGTCGCCGTTAGGGGATTCATCATATAAGGTTGTTGGATCAACATTGACATCATATGTTTCTCGTATATCCTCAACAATCATATTATGCAATATGATGCAAGTTCTCATAATCACTCTGAGCTTCTCTTGGGACAACGATCTAGCAAGGCCACGTATATTTGCAAAGCGAGCCTTCAACACTCCGAATGCACGTTTCACATTCTTCCGCGTTAATTCTTGAGCTTTGGCAAAGAACTTATTCTTCTCTGACTGTGGTCAAGGGATTGTTTTAAAGAATGTTGCCCACTGGGAATATATAACATCCTTTAAATAATATCCCATGTTATAGTTGTTGACATTGATAGTGAAATGTACATCTGGAGCACAACCTTGTAGCATATCATCAAAGACCGATGACCGGTCTAAAATGTTGGTATCATTATTGGACCTGACTATTCCAAAAAAAAGCATGCCATATCCACATGTCAAGTCCCACTACTGTCTCAAGCAGTAAGCTTGGATCACCATGATAACTACTCCGATCCATACCGTGCCAACCATTCGGGTAATTTCTCCACTACCAGTGCATGCAGTCAATGCTACCCATTATACCTGGGAAGTCCTGAGCCCCCTAATTCGTAGCAAGCATTCTACATCGGCTGCATTATGCATTTACAAGTATTTACCCCCGAACACTGCGACGACGCTGAAGACAAACTTTTCCAAGCATTCTATGCAGTGTTCTCGGCCATCTGGAGATATTTGTCAATGGAATTAGCTCCAACTCCATAAGCCAAAATACGCATGGCATGTTAGAGGGGTACAACTTCTCCATAAGATTTGTTATCAGCTGTTAATGAATGGCACGTGCTTGCGGAGGCATCATAGACTTGTCTATAAAAATGAGATGCGACAACAATTTTATATCCTCCGATTGGGCGCGCCTTTTTTTTATTGCAAGTTCTTCCCTCTTTAGGTCGGCTTCGATCTTCTTGGCCTCCAACTCCTTCTGTCTCAACTCGAACTCCTCTGCCTTCATCTTCATGATGTCATCATACAGAGAAGATCTCGAATCAAATCGGGTAAAGATAACTTCCAACGCCTCATTTGCAGAAAGAGAAGATTTACCTTCACCTTTTTTCTTTCTCTTTGCAGCGTCTCTGCCTTCTGAACAAGGTACAGGGCATCCATCTTCATCGGGTTTGGACGATGTCGTGTAACCCCCAGAAGCATTTGTCTTAGTTGTCTTTGAACTATCAGTTGGATAAAAAAGTGCTCTCCATTTTGGCTCCTTCCTAAGTATGTTCCAATGTAACAAGAAGGAGAAATTTGATTTTATGTTGTGTTTGTCTTTCAATAGCTTGTGTGCCACCTCCATGATATCATATTCATTTAATCTGCTTTGATGACATTGATCAGCAGTCTGATAACACCCTCTGAAGCTTGTGACGTATTGCTTGATTTTGCACCATCGTTGCTTGTAGGAGTTTTTCGTTTTCCTCGAGAAAAGGCATTGCTGTGTTAGCGATAATGGTAGTGAATTTTGTCCCAAAATTGCCTGGTGGTTTGATCGTCGCCGACCACATAATATTTCCTGTATAATAGCCACCCTTTGATTAGTAGCTCATCTTGTTCCCACTGCCATTTAATCGAATTGCCAACTCCTGTGTCTTGACCTTCAACAATGTTATTATCATCATCGTGGGGGTCGATACCCTCTAGGCCGCTCATTGGAACATGAGTGAACGGTGAATCCCCTAGTGTCGAATGTGGGGATTGATCAGAGCCACAGTACTCGTAGATGCGGACTCAGTGTCACCCATAAATTTGGTGGGTGAACCCGCATGTCCATAATACGGCGATGGAACTGGATATTGATAAAACCTAGGATAATGATATCCGCCATGATAATTAGGTTGTGGAAAATTTGAATTCATATAGGAAAAATTGGGATTTTAATGGAGAAAATTGGGATTTGGAGAGAGCAAATTTGGATTTGAATGGTGAAAATTCGGCTTTTGAGGATTTGGATTTTGGGGGGAATTATGATTTGGGATGTAGAACTCGAAAGCGTTCGGAAATTAATTTGGATCGGTCATTTTCTCTTTGATCGTAGAAGAGGAAGAAATAGAGAGAATTTGAAGTGGAATTTCTTAGGTATTTATAAGAAATTTTTATGAAGTTTTTAACAAAAAAATTACATCCAACAGCCAAAAAATTGGCCATTGCATCAATTTTTTTTAAAAAAATTTAAAAGTGGGGGACAGGAGCTGTCGCGTGAGGCACAAGAACGGCAGCCCACCACTAGCTAGGGGATGTCTCTCGACAGAAGGGAGAGACTTCTCCATTTCATGTAGACGAGCACTTCAATAAAATATTTACTATTTTAACGCCATTTATTGTATAATTATTGACTTTTTAAACCCTATTATGAACAAACATTTATCTCTCTAACCCTATTTATTGCATGAAATATATATATATATATGTCGGAATGTATCTATATATCAAGAGAACTTGACGCATTTTCCAATGCAGCCTATATGCATCTCATTAATAATTTAAAAGATAATAAATTATTTTGTATAAAGAAATCAATGGGTTTGATAAATGGAATGGAGGGAAGTTGGAACAAAACAGTCAAAGCATGAAGAACCATTAGTCCTATGGGAGAATCAATGATTTTTATTTTTCACATATTCGTGCAACGCGCGGGCTACTCCTAGTAACATATAAAGTTGAAGTACGGATTGTCATTATTCAACTTGAAAACTCCAAGCTCATGGTTTGTCATTGGTTGTAAGAATTAACCCATTCGAACACCCTTAACTTGTGACTAAGTTATCCTTTCACTTGCTTTATTCTAAGGAAGTTCGATGTACCTTCACCATGTGCATGCATTTCTATTATTGCTACCATTAAGTTGTCTCTTCACTTTCTTTATTTTACGAAAGTTCGATGTACTTTCACGGTGTGCATGCATTTATGTTATTGATGCCATTTAAAAAAAAAATTACTTCACTATTTCCGATAATACATATTCATCTTTTCATATTCTCCATTGTATAGAAAAATAAGATGAACACGATTGAATTTACAAAATAAATGCACAAATTTCCCCAGTCATCGAAACATGATTTAATGAAAATTCGATTTCACGAACAAAAGTACCATAGGGCCTTATCAAAATGCAAAATAAAGCCATCCGGTTATAAACAATTTCTCCCAAGACTCACTCTATATACGGAAAAAAAATACGGCACATTGACATTCTACAAAGTATGATTTAATGAAGTTTGATATCTCAAGCAAAAGCAACATAGGCCCTCCTCAAAACAAAAGATATAACCATTCGGTAAATACTTATCCATCTATTCTTGCGCAAGGATTCCGTCTAGTTTTCATAAAGGAAATATAAAAAGATAGAGCGCCTCATTTCTTTTTTTTTTTAAATCCAAAAAATTACCTTCCACAAAATTCTTAGCTCAATCGATTCATTTATCCAATGATCTAATGAAATAATTACGTTAGGCTATTTCCGCTCGATCTGGAAATTTTTTTGATAAAGCATAAAAATTGGTTCAACCGATTCGACTCTTGCTTCCCTCAAACAAAGTCTCGGGTCCGAGTATTGTGAATGGATAAAATCCTTGATTGGAGGAGATTTATCTCTTATAGTGAATAGACCCAGCTCGACTGAATTATTTGAGATCTATTGGACTCTAGATACAAAAGTTCACAATGGAAAAAAAATAGCTTCTTATAAAGCATTTATTTTTCTTTTTTAACCAAAATAAGAAATTCCATTTTTATTTTTATTTTTTGGATAAAACATTTTCACTTTTTAGAAAAGATTAGTCATCCTGCACGCGCAAAGCACGTGTGAGATTGCTTTCGAATCTTTGCGCAAATTCAAGATTGCTTGTTTCTAGAAAATTGACTCAACTTTTAAAACTCTTCTAAATTTCTTTAAAAAATGGATAATAAATGGGATAATGGAAGATATTTTTGAAGTAAAGAAATGGTGATTTTTATTTTTTGATTTTTTTCTTGTAAAAATATCATAAAGTTTAACTTTAAAAAAAGTTGTGGCCGTTGCAAAATGAAAATTTTCTTAAATAATAATATAAAATATAAGATAAGACATTATATGCAATGAGGATTATTTATTAATTGCTTGGACTTTTCTCTTTTTCGTTATCATTCTCGTAATTTTTTTTGGTTTAAAAAATTGAGAAAACAATAAATATTTTAATTCCTAATATTATATTGAGCCAAAAAAAACCCTTATTCCATAAAAATAAGGAAAAAATCTAGCAGATGTGAAGAATCATCACATATGTTCATATTGTTCAAATGATAATGCCAATAATTATAGCAGCTTCACCATTTAAGCAATGGCGGGGAGCCTCCCGGCTGTTCCCGCGTAGTCTCATGTGCCAAACCGCCCGTACTAAAAATTTTCGTATAGTTCGAATTTCAGTGGGCGGGTAGTAATTAAGATTTCCACATAACATTTCTGGTTTTATCGTATGAATGCGACTTATGATTAATTAGGCGAAAAGTGGTTTACCTCACATTAGAATATATCATGACCAGTTTCAATGGACATTGATGAACCAATGCTAGGAGGAATCATATCATATGGAGGGGAAATTGGGATGAAAGTGACTGTTGGAGTTTGACCGACCGACATGCGGTTAAGTTTCAACCGAAAACTGAAAACAGCCCATGACTTTCCCCAACCAGCCAGCCCCGCCCTGTTGATGATATCATGATGTTTTTGTACGCTATCGAATCATTTTTTTATTAAAAATTTTATTTATTTCGCGTGGATAATATTCACGAGAAGAAATATATATGCCAATAAACAATCGACAAGGTTATCAGAGCTCCAGTTCAATTTATTGACGGTTCCATCGTCCTTGGTTGAGGTCCGACCGACCAGCAAAGGTGGTGGTGATACGTAGACTTAAGTCTAGTGAATCAAAGAACGATTTGCAAACATGAAAAGCGTAATTCATTTTCTTAAAATTATAATATGAAACAATATGTTAAATATACATAATTTCGATTAGTTTTTCTTCCCTTTTTTTTTCTGTGTAATAGTAATAACAAATATAGTAAGGATAGCGATTGCAACTTGTGATAGATAGGATATTGACTATATGTAGAAATAATTCTTTTTTTTTTCTTTTTACAATCGACAAAAATAAAGTTTAGCAGGAACGGTCGAGTTGATCCTTAAGCAATTCCAAAAAAAGAAAAAGTAATTCTTAAAAAATTTCGAAAACAGAAAAAGTAATCCTCAAGAATATACAATAATTTGTTTGGTGGAAATTATAAGGTTAACATATTTGTTTGGCATATCTTAAGCATTAATTCACATTTTGGTGGAAATTATAGTTTCAGATTTTTCATAATCTTAAGGCTTAAACATTAACCTTCCCTTGATGAATCTTCACCTGCATGAATTACCATAGTAAGAGCCGTATTACATTTTCACAAAAATACCTAGCATAGTATGTTTCGTCGTCCAACAACTCCTAGCTTTGATACAATTATCATGTCCACATATTTCATGTCACTTTATGCTCAATAACTAATTCGACAAAAAAAAAATGTATTCGACAAGTAAAAAGCTACAGCGCAAAGGATGTCATGATGGAAATAGTCGAGAGAAAGGATAAATTTTATCTTATGAAAATTTTTGTGTATAATGAATTGTTTATCGGGTCGAAAAAATCGCCGACAAATAGATGATGAGAAAATCAGGTGTGTTAGGGTGCTATTCCAAAAAAAGTACCGAAGCGACACCAGCCGACCTCACTGATACGGAGTTGTACCACAGTCTCGAGAGATTGCGGGGACTGAACGGCGACTAGATTTTGAATAATCGAAATAGACGGTTGAATATGTCTCAGATAATCTCGCGGCTTGAGGATTTAGCCGCAATGAGTTCTTCATTATTTATTCGTGCTATGTTGAATCACGGCTACTAAGACCATGCAAAAGATGGTTCTCATTCTTCAATGGCCGAAAAGAAGGAATCTAGGCCTAAACTTAGACTCGATAGAACAGATGGCCAAGAAGCCGATTCTAAGAATGATATAACCACGAATCTCGGAAGATTTGTAACGCATGGATCTCGGCCTCACAAAACTGAGAGAAGCTGCACCTAAGTCCGGAAATCTAAGCTCGGGTGCAAGCCGTTCCTTGCCCGGAAGCTAAAAAAGGGGTAGGAGAGGTGTTGAGTGGTCGACGATTGTACGGAATTAAAGGTGCATGGTATTGAAGTGTTAGAAAGATAGATATTGAATGTGTTATAATGTAAGTGTCACGAAAGTAAAGTACTAGAAAGAAAAGATAGAAAAAGTGTAATTCAATAAACTCCGAATTTGATATACATAGGCGTTTACATGAAATCCTAAAAAAATTTATCCAAATCGGATACCCCATAATATACGATATGGAATACTATTAAAAGAGGAAACAACTACCTAAATATCCTAAAATCTCTAAAACCAAATATTCTAAAATTATCGGAGATATATCCCGATTATTAACTACTCAAAATTAAAGATTACCGAGAATATTACGTCCTTACTCCCCAAGAATTGTATCTTGGCTGCCATATAAATTTCCTCCGCCGCCACCAATCCACGTAGACGACCAAGACTTAGAATTCAACCTTCCTCCATAGGGCTAGCTCCATTAACTAATATTCTTGACTACAAACAAATATTGCCCATATGTAATTAATTAAACACGGGCCTTCTCTACCTCAAACATAACCGAGCTCGAAGAAACAAAACCTCAAATTAACCGAAATTAATTGGTCACATGTGTCGACCCCCAATTTTCACAATATGAAGAAAATGAGTGTAAACATGAATGTATATCTATTCCGTGGTATTTGTATGGGACTTATCTTTTTAAAATAGCGACTCACAAGATATATATTGAAGTACTGAATATTTATCGTCATGTGCACATATCACGCGATATATTGTAATGTAAGTATCTTTATTTATTTATTGATATTTGTTATATATATTTTTGTATTCCGTGCAATGATTAATTGGAGATGTGGGAGGTGGGGATCCACAAGTAGGGAAAGGTGAGCAAAAAAGAGGATGCATGTGCGATGTTCCTCATTTCCCTCGCCCTTTTAGCCGAAATTCTTTTCTCTTTTCTTTTCGAGAAAATAGTCATTATGATTATTATCTGGAATAGAAATAATTTTATTTAGAACCCTCTGAAGTCTGAACACAATATATATCACCTACCCATCGGCCAAAATAAATCGCTGGTGATAGTTAGAACATTTGTTGTCCATAGTGTATATATATATATCTGCAGAATTAAATAAGTAACATAAATAGTTTCGTTATATCTTTATTTACATTTTATTTGAATGAAAAAATTAGTTTGATTCTTCATAAAAAGAAGATTATTATTCATCTAAATTATTACGCTCAAATTGGAGACTTTTTTGGCTTGAATTGAATATTGGAGAAATCTACTAATATTAATTTCATAAATTAATAGTATCGCAATTTGAAATGGTAATTGGTGAAAATCACTCCATCAATATTTAACTTCTCTTCTCCTTTTCTTTTTTTCCTTTCTGCCTTTTATCATTTTTTTCAATTTTCGGGTGAAAATTTTTATTATTCTTTTTTTTTGGGGTGAATAAAATATTATCATTCTTTTTTTTTTCCATCAATAACTTTTATCATTTTTCTCGTTTCGTGTTTTGGAAAATTTCATTGTTGGAAGGTGAGGTGTGGACTCGTATGTTCCACATGGCTGCAGTGGGACCCCTCCCCCTTCTAATTGAACGAATAGCAAATCCCGTCGAAATCAATAACTATCATGCGATAGTCGAGATAATTATGGCACTAAACATAAAAGAAACGACCATTCACATTATCAAAACTCGAGCAAAGGATAAGAATGTGATCATATAGACAATAAATTTAGTCATCAAATGATTCTCTATAAATCAAGAAGAAATTCATTGTCGCACTATTGTTCACGCATCAGTTATAATAAATGTCGTATTATAAGAATCCCAAGTTTATATATATATAAATCTGCGCTTATACATTCGATATATCAAAAAGCTTGGCAATATATACTAGCGTACGTCCAAGTCACTTTAGGTTAATTTCTTTTTCTATTCTTTCTCTTTTGATTTGCAATTAGGTGGTGTCCTCCGAACCAATTTGAGAGCATCTTGACTAATCCACCTTCACGATCGAGTAAAAAACATGCCATGCATGCTCCGCTTAAGGGATTTACCTCCTGCGGCCTAACCTTATAATTTGAACTCGAGTGGAATGTATAGATGCCACACTCACCACCACCAAGCTATACCCTTTTGGAATTACCCCGGTCGGGTTAATATCACCATGCATAAACCCTAATATATGTTGGAAAAATAAAAACAATCATTTTAAAGAGAAAAAGAAAAGTTAAAACGGCGCCTTTGGAGGGTTTGGCATGAGTTTGGACAAATTTTTGACCGGGAAAGAATTAAAGCACATGATGTTGGGCGTTGCTACAGCTGAGACAGCTGTCATCGATCCTTTTCGAATTAATCTACTACACAATATACATGTCGATTGCTCTATGGTCCAAAAAAACAACAAAATAAATTAATTAATTCGTTAATTAATATAAATTACTAATTGTTTTAATCCCCAGAAACACAAATAATTGAAGTGCAAATATGAAACTGACAACCGTGCATCGTGATTATAAAAAAGCAAAAAGACATGAATGTGCTTGCACTAATTATTAAGAGAGCAATCATAAACGTAATCCTTATTGTCACCGAAAATCATTTGCTCCATGTGGCCGCTCCCACATATCAACCCACATTTCAACATTGGTTCCAAACCTCTTCCGAAAATCACGAAATTAATAATCCTCCACAAACAAACATGTCCCATTCACAAAAACCGACATTTCATAAAATATAGATCGATATATCATTCATCTTCATGTACATTTGAACGTCCATGAACAAGAATAAAACTATAATGATTTGAATATGGATTTAGTATAAGAAACTGATTATCCATGCATGTGCAAGGATATTGGAGCCCGAATATTCTCGTTATAAATTTTTTAAATAAAAATGGAGGTCGGAAGTGTTTTGGTTCTATTTGAACTTTTCCCTTTCAGATCACAACAGAAACAAATGATACTACAAAATCCAAACTTACAAAATCAGTCCCTTTTCAATGGATCGATTATGTACAGTTTTCCGCATCTTCACATCCACAGAGATTGGCATATTTTCATTTCATCTTTCCAGTTGTGTTATGGGCTGAAATCAAATGTGAGGTAAACATGTAACCCCGATGATCCAATAACATTCGGTTCGGTTCGAACTTAAGGCTCCTCTCCCCTATACACTATCAACAGACTTATATTATTACGGGATTACAGCACATGGCCGAGAGATTTGTGGGATTTCATGTATCATATTGTATTTATTATTACCCTTATTAGTTGATTGTATCTTAGGCAACAATGTAACTTTTTCTTTTGCTTTGACATACTCGGCCTATATGTTACAGTGAGAATAGTCAATGAATTTGATGATTTTCCAGCAAACTTATTCCCGACTTTAACATACATTATGGAATTTTCCTATATATGTTCTTTCCTTTTCTATTTGGAGAAAAGAGAAAGAGAAAAGCAATATATATGGAGATATTATGAGGTGCCAGAGCTATTGTCTCCCTTTCCTGAGACACAATAAAACACTGCCCACTTAAAAGGGAGAGATATATATATATATATATCACTTTTTTTTTCAATAGATAACTAACATATATATATATATATTTATATATGTACATCTCATATATCAGAAGAAAGCCATGATATATCCTTAATGCATGTTGGTTTGGTGAAAACAATATCTTCTTTTACTGTGTTTGGGTGACTCTATGTGTGTATATGTATCTTCAATTAAGTGGCGGAGCAAAGAGAACTTGTAATTCTTGGAATTGAGTAGCAGAAGCTGAAATCCCTGGCCCTGCGTTCATTCCTTTATATATAAAATATCGATATCCAAAATAACCACAATACTGTATCTCAATAATACTCCGAGCTTCTTGCACTACAATCTTTATTTGTAGTACAAGAGTCCAAATTCAGCTGAAGCATCTCGTGATAAGACTAAGTCATCAGTGGATCATGATAAGTCAGTTAGTAAACTGAGGATACCTTATCATCTCAGCATTATTTGTCCAAAATCGAATCACTCCCCACGATGAGCTATGAGAGCTGATTATTTTCTTCTTTTGAGTGACATTTCTGAGATGTGGTGTCGGTGGTGGTGGTGTTGTTTTTCTTTTTATTATTAATGTTGGCTCATTTCCATGTTGAAGATGAATTTACGTTGAGTATGTTAATTTCACATGAAAAAAAAAGAATAAATATGAGTTTAGATGAGAATTGGGTACCATCAATTATAAGGAAATGAGCATAATCCCTTATAAGCCCAATGAAAATTAAATATGGTATCAGATCCCAAGTTAAGCTTATGCGCACCCATGCGCATATGCTCACCAACACCACGTCAAGTCCAATATGTCCGAGAACAGCCAAAAGAGCGCCTCGTGTTAGTGCCCCTCAACCGAGCACGAAAGATGAGTCCGACTCGAGGTCATTTGTTGAGGGCGGGTGTTAAAGTGTACGTAACAACGTCTAGGCAGAGACCACACATTACACGTGAGGGCGGATGTTGAGAACATTAATCTCTCATCGAAAATTAAAGGAATAATCATGGATTTATATGAGAATTAGGTACTATCACTTATAAATTAAACCTTTTAAGTTCATCCCATTGCGCTTGCGGAGGAGTATTAGAGAGAGAATCAAGGGATATCGTGTCAAAGATATCGAAAAATATCTTCTATTTATGATATTGTATAATTTTTAATATTATTCAGATTTATTGTATTCTCTCTGCTATAAATTACTTGCGTGAGCCAATTTTATCTATTCTAGAAATTATTTCACTTTACTCCAAAGAATCTTAACCACCTGGGCAAATAAATCAATTTTCCAGCTAGTCCTGCCCCCATCAGGATCGGGATAAGAATCAAGATCTTAGACTTTGATTATTCAACCTCAAAAACTAGCTAGTCGGATACATATGCTGCAGTACGTAGTACTGGTACTGTTGATTGTTATAAAAGCCCCCCAATTACAAGGGACCTTCGAATGGGACAATGAAGTCAATGAGAACTTGCCCGCGAAGTCGATCGAAGGCCGACCCCGACAACAAACAATGTGATCCTTACGAATTGAATGCAAGGGACCTTGGCATTGGCGTAGATTCCACATATTCCATGATGCGTATATGTCGATGCGTCATGGAAGGTCGTCATCAGTACTGATGCTAACCGCCTGTACCGCAAGAAAGCTTATCGCTACCCGCAAAGAAACGGCCTATCAGGTCTTCAGTAATTGGCCCAAACCGGCCTCATGACAAATCAGTTAACAACTAATAGTTCGGCCTTGTGACCGTATCTCTTGCTCGCATCTCCCCACCTTTGCCTTCGCCCTAATACATCGATCCTTTAACGGAAATATTTACGGGAATTTTTATCATGTCTCTTGTTTGAGCAGTTTTTGGGTCATTTGAATCGTCAAATTAACACCGATCTCTACTTCCTATCGGATAGTGCCGGACGGACGGCCCAGATTGCACAAGGCACCGGCTTGGGGAGTGGACAGGAGAGTTTCCTGATATTTATATTTCAAATCGCTTTCTTTGTCATTGGAGTTTGTACTTTCGAGCATAATTTTGATTAAATTAAATGTAACGCACTTGGCTAGTGGTCGAGTTTGACAAGTTCATTAGCTTCTGCCTTGTCCTCTTAGTCACGAGTCACTAGAAAGCCCACCAAAGATATCATTAGCCAGAGAAGATTGAGATTTACTCGTCCACTTATTAATAAATTAAGAATTTGCTTTTTGAAATTGACTCTTTAGTTATTTCTTGTTTGATTTGACTGGCGTGAATTGTCCAATTGGAATTCGACAACAATAGGGCATCATTAACCTAGGAAGAAAATCGAGCAGTAGAACAAGCAAAATAAAAGGTGTACGATATAAACAGTCTATCAAGATGCCTATAGTCTTCTTTGTTATATGGTTTATTATGCAAGATTCTGATCCGATGGTTCATAGGCAACGTCATCTAAAGGTGTCGTGAAATATGTGGATGATTAATTTGGTTGTGGCCCAGACGTGAATTAATTACAATATAGATTGAAAACATCTTATCGTCTTAGCAAGAAAACAATCGGTTGAAAATCAAATCAGTCCCCACAATAAGCTACAAGAGTTTATCATTGTTTCTTCATTTCTTTTTAATTAAATTCCTTAGGTATGGTGTTGGTGGCGGCGATGTTTTTCTTTCTATTGATGAGTAAGAAAATCTCGAACTTTATATTTTTCTTTAATTTTAACTTCTTTTTTTTTTCAAAGAAACATGAGAAATTGTTTTTCACCCCATCTATCATCTATTCAAATTTTTATCAACTTTGCTAACGTGACACTTAACAAATACACGATCACAACATCCTTGGATAAAGTTGCTGTCATATTTGGTTATCACCTCTTCATATTGCAAACAAACTCATCCTGGGGGCGGCGACCATGCGGGAACCCATCCCTGGGACGGAGCATGAAAGTGAATTTGAATTACGGGTCAATTTAGTGGGTGAGGACCTCGATAGTAGCCACCATCCCCGAGATGAGGCCGTTGCCAATAACAATAAGTGCCAATGAACTCATCCAAGTGCGGGTGCTGGTAACAATGGGTGAGACCCTTGCCCCCGTGATTCATCTAGAATTCAAAGCTAAGCCTTCAACCGCAAGATCGAATGTGGAATTGGATTTAGTTTTGGGTTCCATCACGGGGTTGGGAGCCTTGCATTTCAAATGCGGGCTGGATCTCGAGGATGGGCCCTCGATTACGACCGTTATCTACCCAAATGAGGTCGTTGACACTTTTTGAATTTGCATGCGACCTCGTCTCGCGGGATGATGATGAACTCTGGCAAGCCCACCATATCCGAATTCCATCCCAAAATTGGAATTAAATTTTGGCCTCGATCGGAGATGGGGCCCTCGACCGCAACCACCTCTCCATCGGAATAAGGTCGCAGGCGTCTCTTAAGGTTGCAGGTGACCTCATCCTAGAATAGGTTGACACAGTTAAGGCTCCCAGGCTCGAGATAGATGCCGTTAGGGTTGTCCATTTAATTCAAACCGAACCGAGCCAACCTCTGATCGGTTTGAATTCGGTGTGACCCGAATTATGGAAAACCTTAGATCCCGTAATTGAAATTGAATTTCGGGCTTGATCTAGGAGGTGGGGTCTCACCGGTGACCACCACATCTTGTGATGAGGTCACCGTCCCTGGATGAGGTATTGATATCTCTAACCGCCGATTAAAAACCCCTTCCTCTTAGATCAGGTCATTGGAACTTATTGACGTTCCTGGCGACCTTATTTCGAGGGATGGTGGCAGTCGGTGGAGCCCCCACCCCTAAGATTGATCCTATAATGGAATTTACTTTCAGACTCAAATCTTAAGAGAGGAGGTATCTCACATGGTCACCACCCCTAGGATGGGTGGGAAGATTGATTTCAAATTTCGGTTTTGATATGGTAAAAATGACGGCTCATGATTTTATCTGCAAAAGTATAAGAGTCAATGCTAAATTTGAAAATATAAACATTTATTTATCCATTTTCTATATTTTTTAAATTTTTGATTTTTTGATGATGTAACTTGCCATGTAAATCACCATTTGGCATCATTTGCCATGTTTGTGTATTTTTTTTTAAAAAAAATGCTAAAACTAAATAAAAAAAAGTGTAAAATTCGTGATTTTTGGATTCGTTAACCTTTGATTAATGTTGGGTCATTTTCATCTTGAAAAATAAATTTACTCATAACAATCTTTACAACCTCAGCGTAAAAAATTAATTTAGTCCTGCCCCATCAGGATTAGGATAACAGTCAAGATCTTAATGGTCCGTTTGGTTTGCAATCAAGTTTTTAATGTTGTGTTTGGTTTGTAAGTAATATTTTAAAATCAAATTTTGATTTTGAAAAAGAGTGGCATAAATGATTATGTATGGAGCCCATCATTTGGCTTTGTATAAGTTATATGATTTTGATTTTGAAAAAAATTGGTATAAATGAGACTATCCTTTGACTTTGTATGAGTTATTTTGTTTTGTTGTGGGTATAATTAAGTTAAAGTCAGGTTTTAAAATCTCACTTTGAATCCTAATTTTAACTCTATCCACTGCACAACAAAAATCAATAACACAATTATTACTTTAACTTTTTTCTTCAATTTTTTAATCATTCAATTCAATTTTTAATACTAAATTCTCTCAACTATCCATTACTTTTTTTACAATCATTACTTTCTCTCAACTATTCATTATTTTTTCATATTTTTTCTCATAATTCAACAACATAATCATTACAACTTAATTAAAATCAAAACTCAACTCTACTTAACTTTAAAACCAAATATACTATAGACTTTGATTATTCAACCTTAAGAACTAGCTAGTCAGATATATATATTGTCGACTGGTACTGTTGATCGTTAGCAGGGCCCCAATTGAACGGGATCTTCAAACGGGACAGGGAACTCAATAGAACACTTGCCTATGAAATTGATAGAAGGCCGACAACGGCAACACAATGCAAGGAACCCGCGCAATGGAGTAGATTCCACATGTTCCATGATGCGTATACGATGCGTTGTGGAAGGTTCGTTATCAGTACAGAGATGCGGACTCTCCCTTACCACATGAAAGCAAGCTTATTGATCCTTGCAAAGAAATAGCCTATAACACCTTCGGTAATTGGCTTTACACTTTATGACAAATCAGTGACAAACCGTTCGGGGCATTCAGGCTTGCACCGTACGTATCTTCTGCTCATCTCACCACCTTTGCAATCATCCCAATACATCCATCCTTTAAAAGGAATATTTACAAAATATTTTATTATGATTCTTTTCTGAACAATTTTTAGGGCTCTTTAAACCATCATATCAATATTGATTCTTACCTCTCAGTAGCAGGCGTCCAAAGCACCGTCGTAGAAAGGGACGAGAATTTCCTGATATTTTTATTCCAAGTCATTTTCTTTGTGATTGGTTTGGTACTTTCGAGCAGAAATTTAATGGAATTATAATGTAATGCACATGGCTAGTGGTTGAGTTTGACAAGTTCATTAACTTCTGCCTTGTCGACAAGCTCACGAGTCAGTAGAAAGCCTACCAAAGATATAATTAGCCTGAGAAGATTGATATTTTTCTTGTCCACTTAAAAGGAATTTGCTTTTTAACATTTGACTCTTTGTACTGAAGGATTTGTGTATCTATTTTAGAAAAAGGTTTGTTTCTAGGTTGTTGCTTTAGCCATCTTTTAATTTCATGTTCTCAGACTGGCATGAATTGTCCAATTGGAATTCGACACCAAGAGGGCATTACTTACTTAGGGATAATACATTAATAGTGTAGAAGAAGCAAATTAATAGAAGGTAAATACTTATCAAGGAGCGCATAGCGTAATAGCGCATGTTTTTGCCTAATAATCAAGAGATTTCAAGTTCGAAATTCTTAAAGAAACTAGTCGTGCTCATTTATTAGTTATTTAAAATTATATTTCATTATACTAAGCCCATATGTTTATCTTGTAACTGAAAAATAAAAAAACAATTAATCATTTTTCATAAATATATAACAATAGGGATAAAGATCATTTTAATTTTAATATGGGATTGGAGATGGACATGGCTTATAAATTCAGTAGAAGTTTAAATACTATCGATCCTAACTAAAGCAGATTCTGGCCAATTCAGTCCATTGAAGGATACATATCTCCCAAATATTTTATATGCAAGATTTTAGAATGACGGATATGCCTAGAGTAGTTTTAAAGGTGTCGTGAACTACATATGTGGTCTCTAGATGATGGGAGTGTTCAAAACTTTTGCAATATTCAATCCAAATTGTTGCAAATTATAAAATCATCCGAATCCATGGGGAAAAAGAATTCATTCCAGCATGTAAAAGTGCAGGATATGCGATTGTTGACCAAGATGCATATCAGGTACGAATATGTCGGACTGTAAAATGCCCAACTGTAACACGGTTTAAGTAGGCAATTTTTTTTTTGTTCTGATAAGTGATCATATTGAAGCAGTCTGTCTTTCGAGGCACCGAGCAGTCGCAATCTTTTCCAAACCTGTGTCTTTCAATGCACAGATTAGTCGCAAACTCTTCCAAACCTAGGCACTGCGTCTACAAGTTTTTGGGATCGAGAATCCATTGCAGGTGACCTAATGACCTTAGCCTAAAAATCTCCTCATAGGAGGAGGGAATTCTTCACATTTTCTGGTCTGTTCAATTAAACTTGAGAAGTGGGGAATAAACAGATCGATGAAGCGGATATAACAGCTCAAGGGGATTAAGTTGGATTATGAGGCGGCAGAATCAGCAAATTTTGAACAAAAGCAAAGCATGAGAATAGAGCGATCAACAACATTTCCGTAGAACCCGTGCGTCGAGCTAACAATGAGGAACTCAACTTGAGCATAGAACTTTGCATCAATTTTCTATCCCACGATTAAAAATTTTTATTTAAAAACCTAAGATGCAAATCAACGAAGTTTATACAATCCTGAATTTTTCAAAATTATGAAAAAGGGACTTCCGTATACGCTTCAGTTTTGCTGACAAGTTGACAGGGATAGACACGCAGAATGTACAGCTTTTTAAATCTGAGCCGAAAACCTATGCAAATCATTCATTGAGATTACGCAATTCCGAACTTTCCAAATCGTGAAAAAGAACTTCGCATGTGCTTCTGGTTCTCGATAAATAGAAAGGATGGTCACAAAGAACAAACAGCTTATAATATATATTACATGACATCGAAACAAATGAGTGCACTGCGAACAACAAATGTGATGCAAAATTGAAGTACTATATAAAGTTGAACTGAAGCACCAAAACAACAGTGACATTAATAATTAAGAAAAGCACACTGTCATAGTACGTTCGGTTATGCAGAATAGGTTGAGGGTCAAGCTAATGCTTTGGGAGTGTCATAGTTAATGTGCTGTTGTTATGCAGCAGCAGGCACAATAAAGAGTAAACGGACCAACATTCCGATTCCGAACACTTATTAAACTGATGGGATACGGTAAAGTCGTGACAATACTACCGCAATTCCAGGGTTGAAAGAGAAGATCGACCGACGGTCGAGCAATTAATGAAAATGATTAACTTCTCTAGAGAGCGAATGAGAACGGAGCTTACTTGTTACTTCTCGATTCCGAACACTTAATAAACTGACAGGATACGGAAAAGTTGTGACAATACTACAGCAATTCCGAGGTTGAAGGTGAAGATCGACGGACGGTCGAACAATTAATGAAAACGATTAACTTCTGTAGAGAGCGAATTGGAACCTAGCTTACTTGTTACTTCTGCAAATGCAAAGCCAACCTCCATTCCGGTCCAATTATAAGACCGAACCGGTTGAGCAACCAAATGCTTCCGGTCTACCGAAGCCCCTAATCCCCCCCTCTTTAGTCTTTACCCTAACTCAATTTTGGCGCCAAAAATTGACATCTTCCCTCTCATCTCAATCCCGTCACTTCGGTCAGAGGAAGAAGAAGAAACAGGCAGAGGAGTCCGAGAATCGAAAATGGCGTCAGGGTCGAGCGGTCCGACGGAAGATCTCGGGACGTTGACCGACGTGGAGCCGCTCAAGCGGGCGTGGAGGAACGAGAAGGCGGCTCCTGAGATCCTACGTTACGAGACCCACTTGATCTACAGAGTCTCAAAGCAGATCGAGTTACTGGTACTTCCATCTTCTACAGCTTTCTGCTGCTAAGTTCTCGGTCGCTCAATTTGTACCTGAGATTTGATAGAATCGATATCTTTTTCACACAATTTTATCAATTTGATGCATTATTGGGTAAATTTATGTCTTGGCATCTGATTGCGCTTCTTGCCTCGACCTCAAATCCCTTTGCACTGTCTGCCTTCAATCTCGGCTGCAATCCTATGGAGCTGAGCTGAGCTGAGCTTCGTGTGCTAAGTCAGTCGAGTTTTTGGCTGAATATCACTCCCTTTAAGCACCGTCATGTGCCGATTGTCGGGAACGCGTTACGGGATCGGACACTATTTCTAGCACTGTTAAATTCGCGGTCGAAAAGTCTTGACTCTGATTTCAGCCTCTAAAAGAAAAAAAATGTATCTTGAATTTCTTCGCCTTTGTTTATCGCGTAATTACCTCGGCAGATTGTAACTGATGGAATTTGTGAAAATGCGAAGCTTTGTTATGCTTTGTAGCTTTGATGTCTGTTGAGTGTCGGGTTTCCATAATCGAATGCCAATTTGGCTCGCGTTTACAGGAAGGGACAGTGGACGATTTTACTGAGGATGGTGTCGATCCCCTTATGATATCCCTCTACCAGATGGATTTGGACCGGATTCAGTTTCTGTTGAGATCATATCTTCGAATTCGTCTGCAAAAGGTAGTACACTTGATGCGGCCCCTAACTAGTGTTTCAATTTGATCTGTGTGCGAGTCAACACCTAATTTGACGCTACGAGCTTTTCGCAGATCGAAAAATACATGTTCCACCTTCTTTTGAAGAAGCAAGAATTTCATGAGAAGCTTTCTAAAGAGGAGAAAGCCTTCGTTCAAAGGTAATGATCAGTTGAAGGAAATCGATCTTCCTCCGAACTTGTCGGAATACTACTCACCAACTCTCATGAGAGAGACATTAAGCTCTGTCAAATTGGCTGCTGCTGCATTACTCTACACCGAATAACTGTGACGTGAAAATTTTGATATGTGAGACAAGCTACTCTTGTTGTAATTGTTTTAATTGGAGTTGTCAATTCTTGGTTATAGGTGCGCTGAGGATATGAAGAAACATCTTGATGAGAGCGTGCTGTCGCACTTGCCCAAAAATTACCAATCAATCCTGAAGCAATTCACGACTGTTGAAGAAGATGACGCCGAAGTCGATGACATGGGTAAAGCTGTTGACCATGCTTAATACATGTTGCTGCACATAATCCTGCAAGCTGAAATGTTTTGTTCTGTCTGTAGTTGGAAGCTTCTAGAACAGTTTGACAATGCTAGTTTAGAAAATCTAACATGATGTTGGAGCTTGTGTTTGCATCACCGCGCCCAACGTCTTCATCTAACAAGTTCAAGCTTTTGGAACGATTGGCAAGTCAATCTCTCAAGAGTTAAATGAAACCCAGTATCTCTGCGGACTTGCCATATATCTTTTCCTTCGTTCTTAGTTTGTTGAGTTCTTAAATACTTGGGGGAAATACCAGCTTAGGATCACTTGTCTGTGCTGTTTCCGAATGATGGTAATGTAACTTGTCCCCCAAATTTTTTGGTTTCAGTCCCAGAGCCCCCACTGGACACATTCGTTGTCTGTATAGCCCGAGAATACGTAGGGCCCTCCGAGTTTCAAGACAGCAGGTATTCAACCCATTCTATTATCTTGTCCTTGAACATCTGCAAGCGGTACGTGATTTCAATCTGTGTTCGTAGTATTACCCTTTCCCGTCTGTGCACAGCAGTGATAGCTTAGCGATGGATCTGCCACTAGAGATGGAGCCTGGTGACCTGTCCTTCATACCGTATAGACGAATCAAGAAGCTACTAGAGAGCAGAAAAGTCGATTTGGTATGACCACATAAAAATCTCTTGCAACGACAACTTGGTGCTAGCGTCAAGTATAAACGTTAAAATCCTACTCTGCTGCATATTCCGAGGGGTCCATTCGGTGGTCGCAAAATTGAAATAATCTTCGCTTTGTTCATTCGACGTATATGATGTTTTCCCTGATACTTTTGTCCCTGAGATAGGGTTTCTCTCAGTTTCTGTGCACCACAGGTTCATAAACAGAGCTGTTCACCGCATATTTATGTCCCTCTTCTTTTTTATTTTTTTCTTTTTCTCGATAATCAATGAATGTCCATAGATATAAAAAAACGAGTATATTTAAAAATGCCCAAAATGGTACATTATAGAGAAAGAATACAGCAGATCCTCCTAGACCACTGCTAAGAAAAATTCATGTGACTAAGTACATTGCAGAAATCCTTCCAGTTGTAGTCCGTTATTAATCATTCGAGACTAAATTCTATACGGACTCCAGTAAGAATTAGGAAGCTGAGCATAGCGTAATTTATATAGAGACGGTTATTGCTAGAGAAGTTGAGCCAAAAGGAGTTTTGGGTAGGTACTTGGCTGGGAATCCCTCACAGGTTACAACTCTTGATCTAATAAGCTAAACTAATCCCAAACAAATTCAATCCCGAGATAGCCAAACCAAGCAGCCAAGCTCATTTGATCGGTTCAAACTGGCGAATCAAATTATGTCCCTCGATTTGGTTGTATGTGCTTTATTCAAATAATGTCAATGATATTTGGTAACACTTGTACAAGAGAGATAGTGAACCTCCTGACAAAACCTTATGCAGAAGAAAAGGACTTGATAGCTATTGACGATGTTATTCGTGCGAAACAAGGTGTCCACTCATTTAGACCTGAGTTCGAGTTTACAACTAAACGAGAAAGATGAACGGTGATCTCGATGAGGGGATCCGAGAGGCATTTTTCGCAATCTATTTTTAAACAAATTACAAGAAAGTTTTGTGCCATCTTCCACTCGAGTCTGCTGATGTCTCATAGTAAAATATTATCAACAGCCAAGATCTTGAGTAGGCCGTCGAAGGAAACCCCGTTCTTCTCGTCCCCGTCGCCCAGTCTGATCATGGCCTTGATGTCCTCATCGCTTGCTTCAAGCCCAGCCCATTCCATGTAGCTCCTCAAGTCCCCATGGCTCAATCTCCCATCCCCGTCCTTGTCCATCATCCTGAACACCTCTTCCATGACACCTCCGCCGACCCTCCCTGAGCTCTTGGCTCCCCTTTGTGCAGCCTCTAGGACATGCTCGAACTCGTCGTACTCGACGAACCCATCCCGGTCTAGATCCGCCACCGAGATCATCATCCCAACAATGTCCTGGTCGGCGTCAGCGGGACTGCTCAGGAACCCGGAACAGAACGTGCTCAGGTCATCGTAGCTGATCTTCCCGTCCCGGTCAGCATCGAGGACCTCAAACGCTGGCTTGAAATTTGAGGTCGCGCCACCAGGGGTTAGGGTAAGGGTCCTAGTTGAAGGGCACATTGTGCAAGATGGCGATTGATGTACTTGTCTTAAGCTGGGGAAATTGAAACCTTACACGATGTCTGTTTGAAATTTGAATGGAAATGGAAGTGAATGGGAGCGAGAGGGGCTTTGCTATATACGTACGATTTTATAGGCGTTCAGAGCTCCGGTGGGCCCACTGATTTTGAAAGTCTCTATGCCCCAAATTATTGGGGATCGTGCTGACGTAAGTCGTGACATCGGAAGCCTCAGAAGGACGGTGGTTGTGGCTCGAACTGGTCGTAGGGCCTTACGTCATGTGGTTTTTGGTCTCTTATGTTGAAAGCGATTCGTCTGAGGTTGAGAGCTTGAGACTCGCCGACTAGCAACACCAAGCGTTTGAGCTTCGATCAAAGCTCAAATTCTTTAGCTCAGAACGCGTGGAAGGAGGGGGGGGGGAATGCTTGCGTGACGTGACTTTGATGGTACGATATGTTTATATTAGGTCGTCCTAATGTGTCGTATTAGAATGTGAAGCAACACAAACAATTTGTGAATTACTGTCGGTAATTCGATCGGCAACTTTTGTTCGGATTAATCAAGTTCTTTAGAGCATGTGCGCGCGGGAGCTTGTTAGCTATGAGGACATGTGAAAGGGAAGCGGAATGGGGATTGCTTTCGAGATGCGACTGCACCATAATAATTGGATTAGAATACGAGGCAATATACTCGATCCACAAACTAATGTATATGATTCAGTTAATAATTGGGATGATATGGAGGTCCAGTTAAACTATGCATTGGGATGACATGACTAGTCTCTCATTTATATCCATCAAAACGACCAATCATCCTCGGTTGATAAGATTCGAATGTGAAATTATATCGCAAAATGATTGTTTTTTTAAATTCTGAAAAAGAATGCCTCTGCAGGGTCAACTATTTACCTTGGAACTTATTTTATAAATCAACTATCTCATCTATATATGATATATTCGGTGAGATCACGAGGTGTTCTCAACTTATTGATTTAACTGAATAGCTTTTTGAACCATTAACTTGTCCCGGTCATAGCAGACAAAATTCATTTCTCAACTGCGTACTAAACCTTGTGGCTCAATCCAATCCACATTATATTTAATACGAGCAAACTCATTCAAACATTTGGCAAAAATTAGAGGAAAAAAAGGGAGGGGACTCAAGCAAAACGCGACTCAAGTTCCTTGCATTGCATTGCCCAGATATTGGGCTTGCACAGGCCCAAACTCAAAAGGACAATGGGCTGGGCCTTGAGGTGCTTTTGGTAATTTCAACTTTCTTCTTCTGCGGTTCGAAGAAACCCTAATTCTCCTAATCCCGCTATATATTTAGGGCACAGCATCTGGTCCACGCATGAACCAGTGACGCTGCGCAGGTTGTCTCCCTCCGTCTCCCTCTTTCTCTCTGGCGATAATGTATCTGATTCATTAAGAAATGTCTCTTGCCTCTCTGAGGATGAGATCTCCATAGCTCCATGGGGGGTTTTGTTTCTCAAGCTCCTCAACGGAAGAGGCACACACAGATCGTCAGCAGGAGAGTTGAGTCACTCCGCCTCCGCCATAACCGCCGGGCGCAGTGAATAACATCCTGCGACATCCATCCTCTTCTTCTTCCTCTCAATTCGCTTTTTTTTTTTTTTTTTTTTCCAAACAGAATCCTTTTTTCTTAAGCGAATTGTCACTGACACAGCCGAGCTATGAGGGGGCTCCTATGATGGCATGAAATCTTTGAGACCTGATTGTCTTTATTGGCTTGATGACAACTACAAGCATTATCCCTGAGGACCCTTTGAAAAAAGACATTTCTATATTTATTTTGTGATCGATTTATTTAGTTTCTGTAAGATTTTGAAGTACTATCTTCGGTATTCTTTCTCACTATTGTTTCTTACTATTGAACTTGCCGGGGAGCTCATACCGCCTTTGGCTGGTACGGTACCTTAGGTCCCAGCCGATAATGGATGAGGCTTCAGCTACGGTATCCTCCAAGTCGGGTGCTCTCCCCGATAGATGATGATCATGCACTGGGCTCTGAGCATGTCTTATTTGACTGCTTAATTTGATGCACATTGCAGCCTAGAAAGCTATGTCTGATATCATTAGATGCTCTGTTATCATAATTTCTTTATAAATAATCTGTAAAAAAAAATCAATTTTTTAAGTCGAATTCGGAAAATTTTGATATCTAAGCCGAAAGTGCGAAAGAGGGAATTAATTGACTACCAGCTTTTGCTATCAAAATGACTTAATTTGGTATGGTTTCTGAAGAAACAGTGCCAAGGGGCGGATTCCATGGCCGAAAAATCATTAGCTGAAGCCTTTTTCTTTTGGGTGAAACATTAGCAGAAGCTTTGAATAATATGGATGGGAATTTTAGGATTAATTAAGGATAAAAATGGGGACGGACCATTCAAGATTTTAAAGGAAGAGCCAGGCACTTTTTTCCCAAGGGAAGTGGCAACGGTATGATGCACGATTATATAATTGGTTGCTCTTGGAGCTAAATCTTCTTTACGTTGATTTGAGTTGGACTGAGGTTTGTCATATTTTATTTAATTGTAATCGGATTGGTCATGAATGTAACGAGTTTATAAAGAAGACATAAACGCATCAAATCCTTATTCACGAGCGAAATCCTATTCATGATTATTGGTCAAATTAAACAAGGTAATAGGTGTTACGGATTTATAGGTATTATGTATGTAATAAATCCGTAATGGGACTTCACACTTATACAAACTAAAAGCACCCTTAATATTTCGAAATCAGATAAAAGAAGGGAGAGTGCGCTCAATTTTTGCCATGGGAAAAATCCAGCCGGTCCTGGAGCCTTCAAATTGTACGATCATATTGGATAAAAGCCTGCAAGGAATTTCTCATACGAATGACCGAATTCAAACTCAAAAAACATTCAATGGATTTTTTTTGGACTATGAACGACTAACACCCCTGTTTAATACTCATGGTAGTCGGTTATGAAATGTGGGAGACCAGTACATCAAACATTAGAAAATGGTTTAGCACATGAGACGTCGAAGTCGTTGTAGTATAGTGGTGAGTATCCCCGCCTGTCACGCGGGAGACCCGGGTTCGATCCCCGGCAACGGCGTATTTCCCCCTTTTTGTCTCCTTTATTATCTTTTTTTTTTGCCTAAATTCCTTTATTTTCTTTTGGGAAAATAGCCTCATATAACACGATTTTAACATTATTTTCACTTTCTAGCACGTTTTTAAAAGTTATCACGCTCTAGTATGAATCATCATTTTACTTTCATATTTAGCACACCGATAAACTTCGTCTACAAAACTTAATGACGTCTTATAACGCCATCAAACGTTGATTAACGGTGGGTCCTTCCTCCTCCTTCACACCTCTATCTTCCCAGCTCTTTCAGGGTTCCATCGATTTCCTCCTTCCGCAGCCCTCTCCAACTCCTTTCCTCGGCAATCTTCGGCGTCGCCTTTTCTCCCCTCCTCGCGAGGAGTCTCCTTCTCATCATCTTTTCTTTCCTTCAATTTCTCCATAGTGAAACTCTAGAAATCGAAGAGCAAATTCATAGGATAAATCATTTTTTAGTTTCTTCGATTGAGGGAGAGGAAGCAGGTTTCGGTGACAATCGTTTCTTGTTCGGGTTGGTGTTTCGAAATTCATTTGTCGATTGTTTTAGAAAGAGGGAGGTGGAGGTCCCGACTTGTTTTCTGTTTGATTGTGAGAGAGGGAACAAGTAATGGTCCCAATTACGACACTTTGGAGAATCATTAGTAAGTTCCCTTGCTTCTTTATTGTTATTATATGCGATTTTCCATGTTTCTTTATTGCGTTCGGCCCTACTTCTTTACTGCATCGAGGAAGACAAATGACTTAGATTATTCCCTTACTTTGCAGGTGGCCTTAAATTGCGTGCTTGAAGTTGTCAATTTATTCATTTGTTTACTGAAATCAATGTTAAACAATGTAAGCTAAAACATTCAGTTACTTCAATTGTTGACAATTGATTACTTTATAATATTTGAATATTGATAATTAATGATGATTAATTTAGTTGAAAGTGTTAACTAGTGATTTTTTTTAATCTTTTACGATTATTTCTTGACAATAAATTTGTGCTGATAATTTTACATGCTCTGGCTATTGTACGGTGCGAACTAAGTTTGGTTTGAGACTACACCATGGAGGATATGTGGAGTTTAGGCTAGAAGTACATTGGGGGTTCATCAACCATTTATCCTGTGGATGTTAATAAGGTGTCTTGGGTCGAGTTAAGGAGTATACTTAGTGAATTTGGGCATAAGGAACCAAAAAGGATGTGGTATTTGATCCCTAATACTAGTTTGGTTGTTGGGTTGTGTGACACAAACACTAACATTGAAGTAATGGATGATGGTTGAGTATGGGATGAAGCATAAAATTGTGGATATATATGTTGAAACTGATAGGAAAGCTGAAAATTATAGAGAAGATGATGGAGTAGAGGATGACGATGATGATAAGGATAAATATGATCCTTCTTAGCATGCTAGTTCAGATCATGATGATGATGGAAGTGCATATGATGACAATGGCTTGAGTGACTTAGGTAGTGAAGAAGATAATGAAGAAATGGTTCTTGTCGAGATAATGAAACCATGTAACATTGATGTTGGTAATGACGATGATTGTGCTGAAGAGGGACATGATATTGAGTATTTCAGTGATTATTTTGATTCAGACAATGAGGTGGTCACTCATAATAATAATGGAGTTGAAGACCTTTTAATCCCAACACACCTATTGATGATGTCAAGTTTTCGGAGAACTTGATATTTGAGGGCCCTGATCAATTTAAGAAAGTCAAGCAAGGCTATTTTTCAAGGGTTTAACATACTCTGGAAGATGATAGGAGATAAGAAGATTGAGGCTATTTGCAAGAATAAAGAATGCATATGGAGAATCTATGGCAGTTGAACTCTCAAGAAAGAAGGCTTTGTTATGAAAAAACTTGCGGGAAATCACGTTTGTTCCAGGACTTCAAAGACCAGCCAAACAACCTATAAGTGGTTAGCAAGTCACTTATTGAAAAAGTTTCGAGTTGATCTGAATTGGGGAATTTCATACTTTATGTGAGAGGTGAATATGCAATTAGGAATCACAGTTACTAAGAGCACATGTTACAAAGCTAGATCTCTGACATGTAAAAAGATTCTAGAGCATTATAAATTGCCGCCCTCTTACATAACTGAGTTAAAGAAAGTGAATAAGACTAGCACATTTGAGGTTATGCTCGATAGAGGGGTCCTGATGGTGCAACCAGATTTAAGAGGTTCTACGTATATTTTGATAGCTTGAGAAAGGCATTTTTAGATGGCTGTAGATCAGTGATTGAGTTGGATGGTTGTTTTCTCAAATCTAAGTTAGGGGGCCAACTATTAAGTGCTGTAAGTAGAAACGAGAACAATCAAATGTTCTCATTTGCATGGGCAGTAGTGGAAGGAGAGAATGAAAATTCCTGGATATGGTTTCTTGATCTTTTAATGAAAGATTTGGGAATTAAGGATGGATATAAGTGGACAATCATCAGCGATTAGCAAAACGTAATCATTTCTATATAAATTGCTAGTTCCTTTGAGTTCAATTGCTATATAACCATGTATTTAGTGACTAACTTTCTTCTTCTTCTTCTTCTTCTTCCTTTTTATTTTTATTTTTTAAATTGTGCAGGGCCTTGAGAAGGCAATAAAGGCACTTCTACCTCATGTGGAGCCTAGAAACTGTGCTAGACATATTTATGCTAATTGGAAAAAAAACAATGGCGGAGTGGCTCTAAAGTTCCTTTTCTAGATAGCAGTCATATGCACAACCGAGGCCGAATTTTTTAGGATAATGGAAGAAATGAGAGCAGTATCAGTGAAGGCATGTGATCAGTTTATGCAGGTAGGTCCTCCGAAGTTTTGTAGAGCTTTTATTAGTGAATGAAATAAATGTGAAATTGTTCACAACAACATATGTGAGTGCTTTAATGCCTACATTTTGCAAGCAAGGGCTAAACAGTTGATAAATATGTTGGAAGATATTAGAACTAGAATGATGAAAAGGATGGCCGAGAAGAGGCAGTTGGTGATTGGGGTCTACTGATGAATTATGCCCAAGGGTGAAAAAGAAAGTTGAGGAGGCTAGAGAACTAAGTAGGCGTTGCGCTATTGTATATGCGGGGGAATCATAATTTCAGGTTACTGATCTCGGGGAAGGTTATGTGATTGATTCAAAGAGAATGACATGTTCTTGTAGAAGGTGGAATCTCAATAGCATTACTTGCCTACACGTTGTAGGTTGCATTGTTTATTGGAACAGAGAAGTATGTGCACGAGTACTTTAAAAGAAAGATGTACTTGAAAGCATATGAGCAACCACTTGAACCACTAAATGGTAAGAACTTCTGGGGTAAAGTATAAGATCCACCGGTGTTGCATCTACAAGTGAAAAGATGGCCAGGGAAGCCAAAGAATTCTCGAAACAAGGATGTCAATGAAAAAGAACCTACAAGAAGAAGAAACAACAAGAAAGAAAATAACAAAACTGAACTTTCCACAACTCATAAAAGGAAAGACAAAAAGGGAAAAAAAACCAAGCTGAATCTTCCACAACTCAGGTAAGTTTTTGGTATTAGGTTATGTTGGTGGAATATGTTCATTTTATGATTTGTTTAAGCCTAAATGCATTCATGCATGTTGGACATGTTAAAAGAGGAACAATACTGAGCCAGGAGACATGAGTCAACCTTCTATGCATGAGGTGATTACATAGGACCAATAACGTCATGTTGTACCAGAGGTTCCTTCTGTTGGACCTGATTGTGTTTATGATTTTAGACCACCAAAGCTACAAGCAAGTTGAATATATCTTATGTTAATGAAATCTATGGAACTTTCACTACATACTCTTTAGTCATTCAATTCTATTTGTAAGTAAAAAGGAAACAAATTGCACCAACTCCTAAGGCACAAATATCTAAAGAAATTGCTTTAGCTAAGAAAGGTTGTGGAGTCCTTACTACAGATAGTGGCAATATTTATGTCTGTGTAGGCTCTTTCATGGTTGATGATGGCCTTTTTTGATCATGTTTAAGTTCATCTTATGGGTTGGCATTTTAGTTGATGACTTGTTGGAATTCCTTGTATTAGATTGGACGATTAGTAGTTGATGTCCTGATATCCGATTCTCCAAAGTGTCGTAGTTAGGACCATCACATGTTCCCTTTCTCGTAATCAAACAGAAAAGCAAGTCGGGACTTCCACCTGCTCCCTCTTTCTCAAACAATCGACAAATGAATTTCGAAACACCAACCCCACTGACCCGAACAAGAAACGACTACGACTAGAACCTGCTTCCTCTCCCTCAATCGGAGAAACTAAAAAGGATTTATCCTATGAATTTGCTATTCAATTTCTAAGGTTTTGCCGTGGAGAGATCGAAGGAAAGAAAAAAGGATGAGACGGAGACTCCTTGCGAGGAGGGGAGAAGAGGTTGTGGCGAAGATTGTCGAGGAAAGGAGTTGGAGAGGGCCGCAAGAGGAGGAAATTGGTGGAACCTTAGAGGAGCTGGGAAGGCAGAGGCGTGAAGGAGGAAAAAGAAGAGGAAGGACCCACCGTTAATTAACGTTTGATGGCGTTATAAGATGTCATTAAGTTTTTTTTAGGAGTTTAATGTGCTAGATCTGAAAATAAAATGATAATTCGTGTTAGAGTATGATAATTTTTAAAAACGTGTTAGGAAGTGAAAATAAGGTCAAAACTATACTATATGAGATTATTTTCTCTTTTCTTTTTCTTGTTCTGACCTTTTCCCTGAAATAATATTTTTATTCTCCTTTTTTCCCATAAACATCTAAATTAATTACTGTCCATCCATGCATGTTTGTTCTCTTCTCTCTCCAGGCATTTACTGTGTTTAATTTTAGAGTTAAATAGAGTTGAATTTTAATTTTAATTGAATTATAATGATTGTATTATTGAATTATGAGAAAAAAAGTGTGAAAAAATAATGAATAATTTAGAAAAAATAATAATTGTGTTATTAAATTTTGAGATAAAGTAATGATTAATTAAAAAATAATAATGATTGTGTTATTAAATTGTAAAAAAAGTAATGAATAGTTGAAAAATAATAATGATTGTATTATTAAATTGAAGATAAATAAAATTAAATAGAGTAAAATTAAAATTAAAATTAAAATTTATTTATAAAACCAAACAAACCGTAAGAATTTTGATAAAAAATTCCACTTCTCCACACACAGATTTGGAAATTGAGAATGGTAATCCCCTTCAGGACATGGAACTTAAATATTATCTTGAATTCAAAACGATATTACTATTACACTGATGATCTTACACTCAACAAATAAGAAGAAAATTATTTAAAAAAAAAAAAAAGAATCCCCCTCCCTCTAAGCAAACAATGTTATAAAATCTCTCCCTCCACCCCCTTCCTCTTCCCCAGTGGCGGTAGTACTACTAATACTACTACGGTACTCCTCGATTTTCCCCGGAGGAGAGTTTTTCTCAACAAATAATAAGAAAAATTAGTACTCGAGGGCGCTCCGTACCGAAAGCGGGGGTTCCTGGACCGAGCCTCTGGATATAAGGTCGTGGTTCAAGAATAAAACAATGACCGTTATATCGTCATGAAAATGGCGCCGCACCTTCTTGTCTATCTTCCTCAGGTCTGAGTACCGCATCTCACGTCTCCTCGCCGCTTCCTGTAGCGCCGCTTTTACCAGCCTCTTCGCACTTCCCTGCAAATTATATTGTCGAACATCATTGAAGACCTACTCTCTGCTTTAAAAGCTGCGCCTAGCAACATGAAAATCATCCCCATTTTATTTTCTCATCGGTCTTGTATTGCAAATCACATCGGGGGGAGATTTAACGAATGCCCAGTACAGATTTCCTGAACCATAGTCACTTATCTTTCTTCTCATTCATTGACCATTTTTCTTAATAAGCAAACCATAAATCCCTAATAATATTGGGTTTCATCTCTATCATTACTAAATGCAATGCCCGCGGCATGTCTTGGGTTTATATCTTATACCACATTCATCCTCAAATTGAAATCAAATGGTTGCACCATAAAATATCGTTAGGTTTATTTTGTCCCTCTATTTTCCTCTTCTCTTACCCTCAAAGTGAATTCATGTTCTCCCTCGCAATAAAAAATTAATAGAATTCAGTAAAATATAATAAAAGTACTAAAATAAATATTAAAAGAAAAGAAGATTTGCACGTTCATTTAAGGGGGAGAGAGAGAAGAGAAAGCAAAGGGAGAAAAGAGGAAAGTGGGTAATTATTTTATGAAACATTACAATCATGCCATCAACTTAAAGGTGATTAAATAATGAAATATAGATTATAGGGATAAAGTTGGAACTGAAAACTTCGACAAAGGGTAGCTTCTCCCAGCATGATAGCATAAGCAAAGGAAGAAGCATCCTTATCTCACTTTCCACTTCCATTTGTACCCATACTATAATCTAAACTTAATTACTTAATAGCTCAGATCAAGAACATGATCGTAAAAATAACCACCCGCTCCCCACTTTTCTCTCCCTCCCTCTTTTTTTTTCTTTTTCTCTTTCCTTCTCCCCAGATTAATCATGCACAGGCTAATTTTCTTTTAATATTTATTTTAATTTTAATATCATAATAGCTTACTAATTTCTATTAATGTTTTACCGTTAAGGAATGTCCACTTGAAAAGAGGAAATAAACTGAGACAACAAACCCAACTAACCATATCTTTTCACAAATCTGTCGATTTCAATCATAAAACAAGTTTCATATAATAAGTTTTAAAAATATCAGCGCATAGTGTAGGCGTGCATCTAGTGACAACTAATGCAAGAATCTTAGCAATCAAAAGTTGTCCCAACAGACCCAAGAAAAAGAACTCATCTGGATCAATCATAGACATGCTGATCAGTGTAATTTCAATGGCAATTGATGTGGAAATGGAACCTTAGTGACCTATGCGGATGATAAATTTGGTTTTCAAGAGATTCTCCCAGCTCTAGCTCAGTGTTGCATATAATATGAGTCAAAAACCTGAACAGCAAGTATCAAACATTAAATCCATCTACATTACTTTGTCCCATTTCACTAGTATATTGTCCCTTTATGAACTTACACGGACTTGCATAAACTTGACATATTTCGGTTTTAATAAGCAGAAGAGACATACTTGGGTTGTGAAATTAAGAAAGATGAGATGGAAGTCCAATTTTGTTGAAAGACTCCCCAATATAGGGCCATGTGATCAGAAGAGATTCAAGCTTTATTGCAGAAACTGCTTTCAGCAGAGATAAAAATGGAGTACCTAGAATGGAGGAGGGTCTTACCGCTCGAGGGTTGCTTTGCACGATTTCCACGGCCTTCTCATTAGTCAGATGTTCCCACAGACCATCAGACGCAAATATAAGGAATGAATCATTCGGGTGAATAGGATGAGAAATGATGGTTGGGTTGGCAGACAACAGAGGCATGTCAAACGGCTCAGGAAGTCGAAACTTTGGGTTTATCGGTTCCCTATTAAACTGCGAGTCTTTCAAATACACATCCCCAATCGATCTAGAAACCTGTGATTAAAAATATAAATAAATAAACAAAACCAATAAATTTATAAAACATGGTAGAGTAAGTGAAAAGGAAAGACTTGATTTGGAAGAGCTTAGTTCCCAGTTTCACTTTTTTCTGGTCTTACAAGATTAAGAACATGAGATATTTTATAAGCAAAATTCTAGCGAATGATCTAATTCCATGTTTTCTTTTTCCTTTAATTTCTTATCTTACATTATAGTAGGAAGAAAAGAAAAGCTGGAAAGTTTTGCAGTACCAAACAGACCCCTCTCCTAAGGCTGACCGAATCTGCTTCCTTAAATGATGTATTTTCTACCTCTACCATGGGGTATTATCAAGGACAAAATTAAACTCTCTAAAACAAATTGCCTGTTTCACTATGATCATCATATGCTATCATCTTCCTCAAAACTACAGAGAAAACTGCTGAGAAGAATATTAAGCAAGTACTTGACCAAGCCAAATTTTTATCATTTTATTATGTCAATCCAGGGAAGTTAAACCTTCATAATTTAGAAATGGTTTTACTCAACTTATTTATATTTATTTTGTGAAATATCATCTTTTATCATAATGACCCAATGAATCAGAACAGCACGATACCAAAATTCAACCTTAGCAAATTAATTGCCTATGATCGATTCACACAATGCCTTCCAAATTCTATTCCAAATTGCAGACCTTACATTACGGCAGTTTCAATCGACTCTCAAGGCACAACGCACAATTGAAATCATATTTATGTCGGAAAAGCCGAAGCAACCATGCGGTCGAACAAAGCAATTCCATGGAAAGACGATGCTAGTTGACCGATTCATAGAATGAATTCTATTCTCTAGCAGAAATTACTTTAGAGATGTACCTGAATTACACCCTTCACCCTCCAAACTCCATGCCTCAGGACAACGATTTGCGGGTCGTTAGGGTGTAGCTCCTTAAGCTCTTGTCTTACTGACTCAATATTTGCATTGTGCTCAGCTGATAGCTGTATAGCAGCCACTACTCCCGTGTTCCCTACCTTCTTCCCCAGTACAACCCGAGAATCTCCAAGGTTTGCTATAAAAAGGGTCCGATTACATATTACTCCAACAAGGCAGCATGTCCCAACAGTAGCCATGTTCGGTTGGGTACTCCATACATTTGAAACAAGGGAAGTGAACCCTGCTTCTGTCTCCAGGAAGGCTCTTCGAATGGTTTCGCTCGTCACAACTCCCTGTGTCTCAGCTGAGACTGCTGCACCAACATAAAGCCTAAGAATGGCAACATGAGAGGGCGTCTCTCTATTACTACAATTACTTGAAAGAAATGGGAAGGTGGAACAGCGGAGACAGGATTACAAACAGGCTTAGGAAATCAAATAAGGCAGAGGGACACACTTGACTCCAATGTTAATTTTTCTGCAAATTCACTATTCCTTTCATTTGACATGTGCAAAGAGGAGAATCAATAGACTTTCAAACAAAGCATACAAGCAAAATATCCTGAATTATCCATCCAACGAATCCATCAAAGTGCGGAGTTTCCTGATTAACATCTGCAGTGAGCTGAGAGCTGGCAAGTTTAGTGAAGGGGGATCCCAACAAACAAATCCTCATTTGACTTAAGAAGCAAAAGCACTAGTCCACATATTGGCTCTGAACCAGCAGTCTAGATTTGACGGCTGCAATTCACTCTAAACTGATCGGTGCTGATCCGAATTATACCCCCGCAGCAAAGAAAACCGGGCAAACAATTACAAGGCATTCGAAATCGCTAAGAAGGAAAGAACAACGAGTTCCTCCATAACTTTTCATCGGGCAATCCTCAAACTACAAATCTACAACCTTCACACGGATGCCCCAATCAAAAGCAAGAGGCTTTTTATAAAGAGCTCAACCAACCAAAATCAATTAAAAGTGAAAATGATTTGAGGAAAAGAAAAAGAAAAGAAAATCATTGCTGTCATTCCCCAAAATCTCCCAATCACGTGCCTGACCTCCAAGCCACAAGAAATCGATGAAATTCAGAACAGAACCCACCAATCAGAATCAAAAGCAAGATTTTTCTGACATGGGGACTACAAAAAGAACAAACCTTGAAAATTCCGAAACAGATTGTCACAAACATATCGGGCAGCATCAGGGCCGCCGTGGCCATCATAAACCCCCACAAATGTCCCAAATTGACCGGACTCGATTTGACTCTGATCTTCGAGGACCTGATTCGCCTGAACCACCGCCATAGAGAACTCGCCGGCGGCATATTTCCCGATGTCCCTGAACCATAGCAGGCCGTCCTTACCTTCCCTGGAGAAAGAGCCCAAATTGGTGCCACCGCCGCCGGTACTACCATCATTGTGACCCAGCGGGTTCCAACATGAAGATAGCAGACTCATCAATACCTCTAGCATCCCACATCTCTCATGGACCCAAACCCTAGCCCTAGACCGAGCCCCGGTGTCCGATTCCGGCGAACTCAACCTCCGATCGGGTGTTCCGGCGATCTGGGTCTGGGAGGGCTCCCAAGAGGGGTGACTAGGTTTTGAAGTGGGAGGTGGGGTCTTGAAGGGCGCGCAGGATAAGAGGGGGGCGCGCAGGTTAAGAGCTGTTTGGGGTCAGCGCAAGGGAGTGATGGGAGAGGGTGTTCGGTGGTGGAGGAACACGGCAAGGAATCATTCCCCTCTCTGGTGGGGGAAGACAGAAAATAAACTCAAGACACAGTCTCAAAGAGGACAAGAGAGAGAGAGAGAGAGAGAGAGAGAGAGAGAGAGAGAGATTGAGAAGGAATTCTTTTCTTTTTTCTTTTCCATTTTAATTCAATCAATTCTCTCTGTTCTTCATTGAGAAAAATAATCAAAAATATATTGTTGGGTGTAATTTTCTATGTATCTTGTATTATGTATTATATGTATTTGATCACAATTTTTGGTGAACAGTGAACAGTGAACAATGTTTGATTAGATTAAATAAGTTGGATCCGGCTCTCCGCATTCTTCTCGGTTACAAAACAAGTCATAAGCCTTGCATAGGGAATAGAAAGTTGAACAAAGAGGTACGATAATCTCGCCGTAAGAATTGAATATGAACTTCTTAATTATTGGCTGAAAAAATCTCATTATTTGTTGTCAATAACAAGATCTATGGTTACCGCTAAAATTTTATGGGACTGCACTATTTGCAGGGGACTTTTTTTTTTTTTTGGCTAGAAATTTGATGGGACTACTGTTTTTAGGATTTTGTCTATTGCCCGTTTGTTTTTGCAGACCCCTTTTTTTGTCCCTTTGCCTTTCTAACAATTTCGGGGGAACATTTTGTTGTTTTCTGTGTTTGCAAAAGTTGTTTGGTTGTTTCCATGTTTTCTCTGTTTTCAGTCTCGGGAGTGAACGTTTTCCATTGGTTGCTTTCGGAGGAAAACAGGAAGAAGAAAAAGGGAAAATCGGATGATTTTTTCATTGAGTCAGATGGTTTTCACTGGGGAGGAAGATGACAGTTGTTGACAGCTATGAGCTGCTACTTCTATAGGAGGCATTGCTATTTGCTCCTATTCCTATGTCTTCAGCTGCAATTTAGGGGCGAATTTCCCAGAGATTATAGATCTTGGTCTTCACTTTTGGGACCATTAATAAGAAACAATGTTATAATTGATCGTATTCGAAAAGACTAGAGCAAACCAGCACTATTAGTTTGTACTATCCACCAATGAGAATTGAGTCGGGCCCTCTTAATTAGGATCGAGTGATTGCCAGTTGCAATTGTTCTCGACTCATTTGCTTAACTTCTTCCGACGTGACATTAACACTCAAAAACAAAATGTCAGTTAGATTTTCTTCTTCTTCTTTTTGTTTTTTGATGAATATGTCAATTAGATGTTGTGTGAACAATTAATCTATGGAGCTTTCGCACCAATCCCTGAAGTGGCCATTTTTCATATTTTACGTAGGTCTCGCGCTATTTTCTATATAAATATTGTGATAAATTACTAAATTGTGAATGTAACTTCTTTACACCTCTTGGTAATTACCAATTATCTATTGAGCTAAATCTCTCGTCCAGTAAAAAGTTTTGCATGTAAATCTTGATAAAGGTTAAAAACCCTCTCGAGTCTTTTGACTGGAGAACCGGATGAAATGGGGGGTGAAGATAGGAAAAACCGCATAAACCTTAGTCTCTTCAACCATTTCGAATATTTTGATCATAAAGAGTTGTTCTCTCTCTCTCTCTCTCTCTCTCTCTTTTGGTTGAATAAAAGGTTGTACTTCCTCATTCATGTGTCTTCTCGTTCGTAGCATATATTTTATCATAATGTAAATGTAATGCGAAGTTTCAATAAGTCAAAACGATAAAAAATTTAACATGATCGAGACATTCTCAAATTCCGTTAAGCTTCGGAGATATGTGGAATTACTTACAAATTAAACTGAGCCCTACTTGGGATTTTTCTTGCAAATAGAGCATCGGATCTTAATTGTGGCAAAGAATGGGCCTTTAGCTAGAAAGGAAATGTTGAAAGTGATGAAAGTTGAAAATGACTTATGACCACAATTCACTGAGAGAGGAAGAGGCAAAATGGTAATTTTGGGAACCACTCAATTAATAGAACTGGTCTAGATGAGTGGACCCCACACAAATAGGTAAAATGGGACCCTCTGCCGAAAATCGAGACTGATAGGTCCTTCGATAGCGATTTATAGACTTTTCATTACCCCAAGAGAAATTACCGCGTGAATTGAGATCGTTTTTTATTATCTTCTCATATATCCACCTCGGTTGTCCGCACCATGTGGATATCTAATACGTTATCTATTGCTTGTGTAAAAGTCCTGAATGCAAAAAAGAGAATGTGGTGCAGTAGAATACACTTTGATTTGATAATTAAAATAATTAATAAATTTTAAATTTAATATTTTGTAAAACTAACAATGATTATTTATTAATTATTAAAACTTTTATTTCATTATATATTAATAAAATATTTTTTTATGAGTAATATGAATATGGCATTTTATATTAACGAATAAGTTTTTTCAGTTACAATAAAGATTTGTTAGTCTAGTACAATAAAATAGTTTCACTGAGTATCGAACATGAAATTTTTTGATTATCGGATGAGAGCATGTGTTACTACGCTACGATCTCTTTTCATTATTAATGAATAAGTTGAGGGTGGCTATTTTAGTTAGAAAAGTTCCCAAAGATACAACGGTTGAGAATGTCTCTGCATTAATGAAATATCTAGGATATACATATTATATGTAAATTTATCAAATAGTATATATGAATAAAAAAAACGTAACTAAGAGAAATGACAATAAAAACTGGAATCAGAATGTATAGGAGACAATAGTTTAAAAGTGTTTGAAGTTAAAATTGATATTTATCAAGAGAGGATATAGCGTAATAACGCACTTCTCGCCTGGTAATAAAAAAGTTTCAGGTTTATCCGTATCTCTTTATTAAATATTTAGGAATCCAATTTCAATATATTAGGTACATAGACTTCTTTTCTAATAAAAAAATTTGATGCTTCAAATAGAGAATAAGAATAAGCATGATCAATTTTGTTAAGCATTTTTTGACAAATTGATTAACAAACAACTAAAATTAATCAAATCATGATTTTAAAATAATTTATCGGACATTACTTCTACTTGAGAACTAAAAAAAAAGAGAGCATCTATTCAATCTGCACCGTATTTATAAATCAACTCTAAAACTCAAAGCCGAAATTTATATTTATTATTTTTTTATGGGGGTTTTTACCCACAGCCCAGGTAGGAAATGGGGGCCTCTGATCTCTGCAGGATAAGATGCAACGTTAGTATTAAATTTTCAAATGCAGAGGTAATGACAGACAAATTTTGTGATGGAGAAGAATTTTGCAGAAGCTGAAAGCTCCCACTGATAGTGAATAATTTGTCTCCCTCACTTCCAGTAGCGTTCTCTGCCATGGAAAGAGACCTCCACCTGATGTGCTCCTTGGGCTCTGTTTGGTTTGCCCGACCATCCTCATTCTATCCCGTGTGTTCGGACTTCGAAGACTAACTTCCTGGCTAGCTGACGGGTTCGGTCCAACGTAACCGGTCTCATAAGTTGCCAAATCTCCGTCCCATCAAATCTCATCTCCATCCAACAAGTCACAAGTCTGAAAACCGGATAATTATTTAGTATTACACATAGAGTGTGTTTGTTTCAATTTAATTAAATAAGTGTTTAAAAGTTAATAATAAATTAATTATAAGAGAAAATGAATATAAGAAAAAGGAAAATATGAAAGGTGAAGATCTAAACTACTTAATCATTAAACAAACAAATTTTGTCCTAACAAAATAAGTTATTCTTCACTTATTAATGCTATTTATCTTTCATACAACTTTTCTCATTCTTATTCATTCATCCATTCTTTCTATACTTTTCTTCCCTGCTTTCTATACATTTCTTCCCTTAACTAATTAAGTTATCAAACACCATCATAGTCTCAATTTCAGAATTTTCACAATGCAGTCATCGGCTCCTAAGATTATACCGGTAGTCTTCTTTGAGCAAACTGTTGCAATTTCCGGCAACTGTTTATCAAGACATGCCCGGTTTCCTTCAGGTCCTTCACGGCGTATCATGAATGTGGACGAACAAGGATGGCTTTCTGATCATCCAAACACAGGCTTTCCCACGGCCTATAATGAAGCGGAGCTATGCAATATTACAACACTGCTTTACGTGGTCACATGTTCAATTTGCGCAGACTAGTCGACAATATTATATATAGAATATTTTCACTTAGGGAAAAAAAATAGAAACTGAACGAGGACAGAAATGATCGCCATCGAGAGAGACCTCTTTTGGTTTTTTTCTCTCTTTGGTCATATGCCTCATAATTGTATTTTTGATTATATTTATACATATACGTTATATCTTTTCATTTTAACTAAATCGTAAAAAGAAGAAAAGAGAGAGAGAGAGAGAGAGAGAGAGAGAGAGAGAGAGAGAGAAGAAAATGGACTGTGTATATAGTCCCTTTCAGATGAAGTGGAAGATCTACTGTATATATTGTCAAACTATTGAAGGAAAAAAATCTAAAAGTGAAACTATAGATCAAGCACTCGTGGCCGCCGGGGAGATGCCAATGTTCTAAAGGAAATTAGTTTGAACCAATATATCAAGAATACCTAGTGATTTTATTCAAAAAAGAAAAAAAAACTATAATAAGCATACACGTTTGTATACTTTTCATCTAACAATTTTAACTTTTCATATTATTTTAAGAACAAAAATGTACTTTTGAATTTATACATGAGAAATTAGTATTGAGTAATATGGGTTAATTTTACTATACAGCACGATATTTTAAAATTTTTCACTACATAGTACATATCGTATCAATTTTATCAAATTGCACAATATTTTGAATTTCTTTCATAACATTGCATAGCGTTAATTTTCTGTCAAATCCTTAACGGAGAGCTGACGTGGCCGACGTTGCGAGCCTACCCTTAATGTCATATGTGCTATATTGTGAAAATTTTTAAAGTTTCGTATTATACTGTAAAAATTTTAATACTATATGTGCTACATTGTGAAAATTTTAAAGGTTTCGTGCTATACTGTGAAAAGTTTAGGGCCCATAAAAAGTCCAGTTGTCAAGGTGGGCCCATAATGTCGACCATTTCAGCTCTCCGTTAAGGAATTGACGAAAAATTGATATCATACTATGTCATGAAAAAATTTCAAAATATCATGCAATTTGATAAAATTAATAAGATATATGTTATGTGGTGAAAATTTTCAGAAAATCATGTATGGTGAAATTTATTCGAGTAATAAATATGTAATGATGTTAACGAGTTCAAAATTTTTCATCCCCTTCTTATGTAAACGAGTTCAAAATTTTTCATACCCCTCTCTTGTGTACTTGTCTATGTATTAATTTTATTTAAAGTAGGATATTCATCTATGCGTTCTAGCTTATTATTTCAACTACTTATAAAAACAAACTTATTATTTCAACTACATAATGATTAATGAGTGAGTAACACCCAATCAAAATAGATATGAGCGGAGAATTTGTATAACCACTGCGGGTCATATTTTATCACTTACATGCATTTTTATTGGATATTACATAACTCACTTGACTGAGTAACACTCACTGAATGTTTACTCGGTAGTGATTAGTAAGCCCAAGTGGACAATTGTTGGGAATTTCCAAGGACATGTGGCACATATTAGTAAGTGTGAAAAGTCACATATTACTATGCGAGGAGACACATTATTTTCATAGGGAATTGCTAGCATGACTTTGTGTCATGCTAACTCTCTCGTAGGATGAGATAGTGAACGTAGGGTCTACGCGAATCCTACGTTTATAGTTATCATGACACAAAGTCATGATAGAAGCACCGTACATTGCCATAACAAAAAGAAGAATCTCGATGTATATGAAAAGTAGCAGATAATAAAAATTTCACTTATGCATAAGCACGTGAGCTTTTAATTTGATAGATCATAATGCTTCCCACTCCCATACATACAACGAGACAAAGGGAAGACCTAACAAGTCTGCTTCTAGGTACTCAGATTTTATGGTTTAACTGATTTTTTATTAGTTAAGTTGCCATTGGTTTAAACTAATCAAAGGAACTTAACTAAATTAATTTAAATGTCTAGGGATTTGGCAGTTTAAGAAGTGGTTGATTGAATTTATATATAATATATAATTGTAAAATGAAGAGTGAGGATTAACGAGGTCGCTCCAAGTTGAGAGAGGGGATTAACAAGGTCGTTCCAAGTCTCAAATCCTCAGCTAATCATTGTGTTACCTTTCATTTACTCATGGAGATAACTTGACCAACAAGGAAATGAAAAAAAGAATTCAATAATAATTGTCCAAACTCCCATATTCTATCTTTGACTGAAAAAAATAAAAAGAGTAGTCTCTAGATTATTTTACAAATCGAAAATAAAAGAACAAATCAATAATAATTCCCCTAACTCCTATTTTCATCTTTGACCGAGACAAAAAAAAATGCCCCCTCTAAAAAGAAAAAAAGGTTTCTCTTACAAATCAAAACTAAATAATAATAATAGTAATAATTGTCCAAACTCCCATTTTCATCTTTACCCGACAAAGAATAAAGGGCCCCCTCTTGAAAGAAACAAGGCTTCTCTTGCAAATTGAAATTGTCGAAGATATTTTAATTTTTATAATTTTACATCTTTTACTTAATAATAAATCGTTCGAAGAATTATATGTTTCACGTATCATAAATTACATTTAAAAACATATTTGATATAAAATATAATAATAAAATTTTTGTTCTGTACATAATTAAGAGGTTCTTTACTAAATAACTACCATTAATTTGATGAAAAAGTAAAATGTTGTAGAAGAATTTACACATAAATATATAGATGCAGGTTTCAAAACAAAATGCAATAATAAAAATATTAAGTGGATCGCGTAATGCATAGGATAAATTTATATTGTAATTTTAACTACCTTAATTTCTATTAAAATAACTTTAATCATTTCATTTAATCGTCAACTTGTAAATAATCAAAAACTAAATTTTACAATCATAAACTAGTTAATATTTTTAAAAATATTATTTTTCATGAATAACAATCCCGCGCGTAATGCATGGTAGGATGTCTAGTTAGTCTATATGTGATATCTGTGATGAATTCCTGCACCGGATACCGATTCAAGATTCCTCTTACTCTGCTTCTTTGTTTTCACAGTAGAAGCAGTTTTTATAAGGATTACACTATGTTCTACTTCCCGATTTTCACTGAGGTCCTTATAGAGTGTAATCTTAAGAGGTTGAGAACGGAATATATCAACATGAAAGATTAATGTAATTGTACTAGCTTATTCGATGTACTCTTGTCCTGTTATTCTCCTTTTATAGTGGCCTAGATGGATTTGTAGTATTTTTTTTTTATATCTGTAATTTGCCCTCTTGAATATTTTCGTCTTGTACCCGTATTTGTCATCAATAGACATTCATTGATTATCGAGGGAAAAAAATATGCATCTACTTCTACTTAAATGGGAATCAATGAGATCTTTTCTTCTTCTTCTTTTTTCTTTTTTTTTTACCTTCGTATAAAACAAATATCTTTGTCTCTTTCAATAAAAAGAAATATATATCCTTTATAAAAAAAATCTCGTTATTGCTTGTAATTGTATCAATTTTTTTTCGGTGGGTTTGTAATTGTATGAATTCATATCTTAAATTATCTTATATCTTTATTATTTTAGTAATTTTGGGTCGATCTTGACTTTTTACTATTCACCAATTGCAAGTGGATCGATCACTATTTCTTTCTTTCTTTCTTTTTTGAACCGATTACTATTTCTTTGTTGGGATGAAATTGTGGAATTATATTGAACACACTTTAAAGGCAGCAGAAAAGATGAAAACGAAAACTAAATTCTAATTTACCAAAAATAAAAACTAAATTCTAAATTATAGAACCAGTTATGGTGCCACATAATTCACTTGCCCCCTACTATGGAAGGAGATGCATATTTATGTCATAATATAACTCCAATAGCTTCTAAAATTGTAATTCTACTGGACAACGACCCGTTTATGTGCCGTATCAGGTCCGTCTTGCAGTCATTCTTTTACTTACTGATGATCTTTTTGATACTACGTGGACAATTTTCAACGGACCCTGTAGAACTAAATAAATGTTTGTCCCTGGAGGAGGGGATCGGAACATATGAATTTTCAAATTAAAATAGTGATCATGCTATGTCGAGTTCGAACTGCGTATCTCAGCGACCTGAGGTCGTATTCGGCTCGAGTCGCTTTATCCCAGTGTGATGAATCGCTGTCCGCTAGGGTTTCTATCACACACAGAGCAATGTGATGATATAACTTGGCATCTATGTGTCTAAGCATAAGGGTGTCCATTCCTAATAATGGGTTTAGCACCACAAAGGTTGTCTCTCTGCACATCCTAAGTGGGGCCAATTTAAGGGAGAAAGGTTCTCATCAATCTTCCCCCCAAGCCCTAGTTGTGATGGCCACATGCAAAATCAGGGAACATGTCCACCAATTTGAAGTCCTTCCCACACTAGTGTCACTATCCCCCCCCATCAATCTCATAGTCATACTAATATCACATGCATGCTTTTCACCTATGGGTCATTCAGTGATAATCGAGTCGGGTCTCAGTAAATTCCTCCTGCGAAGGAGAGACTCGCCTCATAGGCATATCCATATCGACCGAGTATGCCCTGTCATTCTATTTTCTCTTCGGATTTTACTCCAGATAACTCAGAATTGAAAATTAGCTTCCACCGTAAAATGTCATCAAATTACCACGGTGGCTTCCATGGTGCCGTACGGTTATAAACTTATAACTATTTGATAAAGAAACGAGGAAGTATGTTTTTGATTCACTATGTATGACATTTCCTAAGAACGTGCAAAGCTCATACCGAGCACAACCTTAAGAACCAAGAGCTCGACTCTTACAATTCCTGACCTGGTATCAGAAACTGTTGCCGACCTTTGATTTCCGATACCGACCGGGAACCCTACACGGACTTGTTTGGATTACAGAAGGAACTGTTGATGGGGGTCCTTGTGATGGCATTTGGAGCTGCAAAATTTCAAACGTGCTGGGGAAAAGTTTGTCGGACTCACGATAGCAGTCTTGTATTGCTGTTCCTGTGGGTTGCATTAGTACTTATGGGACTCTAAATCATGTTCTTGTCACAACAAGCATCTTTTTAACATGATTGCAGTTGGCCAAAACCAGTAGTTGAAAATTAACTAAAAAATCAAATCAAATAAATAAATCCATAAAAGAAAAAAGGAAAAAGGTAGGCCAGGCTTTAGCTTATATATAGATTTTTTTTCATTTTATATATAATGGCTTTTGGCCACCAGAATTGGATCATCTGTTTGTCTTCAACCTTCTGCTTATTAAGAGCCTCTTTGTTGGTTGAATTTAAAGATGATTACACAATAATAATGAATGGAATAAGAACCGTTCCGGCTGATTTTCAATTTTGTTTGATTCAATTAGATAAATTCTTTTGTATAATTCCCTCACTTCGTGTCAAAATTTTGTTCAAGCAGTTTCGTGTCAAAATTTTTGGTTGAATTTAAGGATGAATGCACAATAAGAATGAATGAAATAAGAACCGTTCCGGCTGATTTTCAATTTTGCTTGATTTGATTAGAAATCAATTCTTTTGTATAATTCCCTCATTTTGGGTCAAAATTTTGTTTATGCAGATTAGTGTCAAAATTTTGTTCACGCAACTAGATCGATGATGCATATAACATGGCATCAGCTTCATTCTAATCCCTCGGGCAATCAGATTTCAACTAAAAGTAAAATTAAATTAAACATCAAATTTTTTGTGTTAGTTTTCCGGGAGAAAACTTCAGTGAACAGGACAGCCCCTTATGATGTTTGATCAGTTGATCTGAGATTACTATTTTCACTTTTCCATTGAGAGGAGCATTAAACATTTGATATGATCTACCCAAAGAAGTCGTTGACAAATAATGTGTTATTTATCCACAAAAAATTCGACAGAAGAATGCAGAAATTGCCCCAATTGCAAACTACAGTGTACACACCCCAATCACAAACTACGGAGGAGCAAATTCCAATATATATATAGAAACCACGACATCTTTCCATTATCTCTAAGAGATATATATATAGTAACCACGACATCTTTCCATTATCTCTAAGAGCATTCATTAACTTTAGTAGAAACAAACTCTAGCAGAAACCAATCATGCGATTATAGTAAATCATGGACCGTAGTGTTTCAAAATGTCGACCTCAATTGGGCAGAAGCTGTGCCAGAAGTTTGTATCTGAGGTTACTCGGGTTCGGAAGAAACAAGAAATAAAGTAAATGGATTATTGCTCTCAAACATGGCTTCTCATATGTGTTGCAACATGGAGGTTCAGTCTTAAGTTTCACTTTCTGTGCCAAAACTGACCAAAATACAGAAATAGCACTTTGTTCAACTTTTCAATAGCATTATTTCATCACTGGAAGGAAAAAGAGGAGAGCAAGGGTTGAATAGAAACTTTCCTGACTATACACTTGCAACTTAAACTGGTCAAGATACATCACTCGGCCCACCGGTTTCTATGCGATTACGTTTCTCCACTGACTATGCATTATTTTTGCACACCTGGAAGTCGTTTATGCTTTCTTCTTCGTGCAAATTTTGGTGCAAGGGCAGAATTTATTTCCCTTTTCTTCTTTCCACTTTGGCCTCTTTGTTTTCTGCAGCAGCTCTACATTTTGGAGGCGGGCTTCTTCGAGCTCAGTCCTGCTTTGAATTCTTGCATCTTCTTGAAATGTTCCTTTGTAATCCCATTATAGTATTCGTGACCCCTCTCCTGATAATCACCAGTTAGAACAATCAACAGTCAAGAAACAGAGAAAGACGAGAAATTCACGAAAAGGGTATTTAATTTTTCTCGAGGACAAAAATGATTGTGAAATCAAGCAAACACAACCCTAGAGCTGTGAATTAGGATGACCCATTAGTAAAGAAAAACACCGAAAAACCTGAAATCAAGAGAAATTTTCACTCTAAACCTTAAAAATTTGCCTAAACCAAGGTTCCATCTGTTTTCTTTAAATTTCAAGAAGTGAAACAGAGAATTGCAGGACAAGGATTTCTAAACACTCAGATGGTATGCTTATATTATTTCATCCCGCATTTTCATGACAGACCTTCAGAATGAAACAACCTAATTCTGAGTCACGAGATGAGCAGCAATGAAGCACAACAACCAGGACAGACAAAACCCTCTTAATTATATTACAACACAAGGCAACATGAAAAAAATGAAACATGCTTAAAAGGGAAACAATACAGAACAATCATAGTAGGGGCAGCTTAATTCAGATTTTTCTCAAGAATCAATATATTTAATCATAACTCTACCACATTCTAATTTATAGAAGCTGTTACCCTAGCTTTGGACCTTCACGGAAATTTTCATGCTGCGTTTAGTTTGTAAGTAACACTTTTAAAATCACATTTTGAATTTGAAAAAGAGTAGTATAAATAGTTATGTATGAGGCCCACTCTTTGACTTTGTATGAGTTATGTAATTTTGATTTTGAAAATGAGTGGTATAAATGGGGCTCACCCTTTGACTTTGTATGAGTTATTTTGTTTTGTTGTGTATAGAATTTTATTTTGTTGTGGGTAAAATTAAGTTAAAGTAAGATTTTAAAATTCAACTCTGAATCCAAACAGAGCATGATAAGATTCCCGATAATGATTCTAGCAAAGGTAGATAGTTTGCAATCAAAGAGAGGCAATTACCTTTTCTAGAGCAAGCGTGTGGCCAAGGTCGAGCTTGAGGCCATCATTGATAACTGACTTGTACCTCAACACCATGTCTTGGTTGTTCCTTATGATGGCCTCTGCAACTTCTCTAGCTTTCTTCATTAGGTCACGTTCTTCAACTAGATGGTTCACTAAACCCCACCGCTCAGCATTTTCAGAAGTGGAAGCGTGGCCGCCAAAGATACTTCACGCGCTCTGCTGGGTCCGATGATTCGGGATAGCTTCTGAGAGAGGCCCCATGAAGGGAAGATCCCAAACCTGCAAGTAAAGTTACTCGTAAATTTTGGCCTTTCCAGTAATACTTTATATCAAAATCGAAGACAGTCTGATCCAGTAAATGAAAATACCATCCTGGGACATCTCAGTCCCTTATTGCACTGTCCGTTTAATGAAGCTTCAAAGTGTAATTAATATCGGAAGAGTAAATTCTCGTGAACTTTATGCTATCATCAATCACTCTGTCCTGAATCTCAAGATCCATTTGATACCATGAAAACAACTCATAATTCTCTGTATCACGAACACCGCATTCATCTAATGATCGCTTCTTTCTCCCAAACGTACGCTCATGTCATTCACCGTTGCAACTAAATAACAATAAACACAGAACTGAGAAAAAGCGAAATCCAGAGCTTCCTAAAAGCTTCACATAATAAAACAAAAACAACCCAGGAAGTCGTTCTTTTTGTCCATTGAATCAGCTGTAGACCAGACTCTCCTTATTTTGTCCATCAAAAGAGCAAGAAGAACAACTTCACAGGATACCCAGAAGACACAAGCCCTCATTTCTTCTCAATTGCATACCCAAAATCAGAGCTTTCTAAGCTAAAATCAGCTCAAGAATGAAACCCGGAGCAAAGTTAGCAGCAAAGATGCTGAAAATCTTCAAAGAGGCGGATGAATTACTTGGCATGTACATCGATGAACTTAGCCCCGTTAACGGCGATCAGAATGTCACAGGCGAGGGCGATCTCGAAACCGGCCGTGAATGCAAACCCATTGATGGCGCCGATGATGGGCTTGGGGCACAGCTCCATCTGGGCGACGGGGTCGGTCTCGATGTCCTTGAGATCACCCTTGAACACGTCCTCGGCGGCGGTGAGGTCGACGCCGGCTCAAAAGGCCCGGCCCGAACCGGAGACGATTATGTCCCGTACCGAGTCGTCCCGGGAAAGGGCCTTTATGGCGCGGGCGAGGTCCACCATCATGGGCCGGATAAGGGAGTTGAGGGCCTTGGGGCGGTTGATCGTCACCGTGGTGATGCCGCCCGGCTCCCGGGCCACGAGGATGAGGCTGCCGGAGGTGTCCATGGACGGCGGAGCAGCTAGCGGTGCAGGCTAATCGGAGAGCTCGAGAAGAAGCTTCTTTTACTTATACTCCTACTTCTTCTTCCTTTTCTGATTGTTGGGTAGTTGATGAAATCATCAGATTTGAGCTCTTGGGATGCGTAGGAGAAGGAGGTGGCACTGTTTCAAATATACGACATCTACCAAGGAGAATAAAGAAGGGGTACTGGTGGGCCAACATCAGCGATCACCGCCCAACGAAGTTGCCGGCGACCTGGACTTGGCGATGGTGTCTGCCATTGTACCTCCACGGCCCTTGAAACCGAGTCCCGTCTCCTCTTTTCGAAAAGAGAGAGAGAGAGGAAGGAGAAGGCGACGACGGTGTTTTTCGAGCGGTGGCCTCCCGACGCCGGCAACCACAGCACAGTTGAGGTTGTCGGCATTCTCTCCAGGACAGTGCTAGTAGGTGCTGGCCCGCACGGTTGAGGTTGTCGGCACTCCCGCCAGGATAGTGCTCGTAGGTGCTGTCTTTTCCCTCCCCCCTTTTTTTTTCATGAAATTATTTTTTAAGAAATTTATAATCATTTAATTTATACTTAAATAATTAGCATAAGGATATCTTGGTCATTTTACTGTCTTTATATCCCAAGTACTAGATTAGAATTGAAAGAATATTTACCTTTGTTAGGATTAGAATTGAGTTAAGCTCAATTCTATTTTAACTTTATATATATTTATTTATTTATTTAATTCGGTTGTAATGATTGTGTTGTTGAATTATGAGAAAAAATGTGAAAAATGAATAAATAGTTTAGAGAAAGTAATGATTATGTTGTTAAATTATGAAAAAAATAATGAATAGTTAGATAATTTAGTATTAAAAATTGAATTGAATGATTAAAAAAATTGAAGAAAATGTGAAAAGTAATAATTATGTTGTGAAGATAAGTGGAGTACAGTTAAAAATAAATTCTAGAATCAAACAAAGCATAGTTATCCATGGATTTAAGATTCCAACACATCCCACTCCCATTCCTCTCAAACATAGTTTAAATAATTCCACCTCATATACAATAATAACTATAATTATAATATATAGTAAAATTGCCTTTAGAAGCAATCAATGATGCTATTAAATCCTAATTAAGTATTCATAAAAAATACTAATCAAGTTGTGATGAAAAAAATTATAATAGTGAAATTGAAAAATTCAATAAGGTTATGTTTGTTTTAATTTAATCAAATAAATGCTTAAAAATTAGTTGCAAGTTAGTTATAAGGAAAAATGAAAGGAAGAAAGAGAGAAAGATCAAAGATGATAGTCTAAGTTACTTAATCATTAAGCAAAAAACCACTTACATTGCCTTTGGTAGAGCAATAAGTCTGATTTAATTTGATTTGGGGAGATGAAAACAAAAGTATTTGGGAAAAATATGTGAGAGAATTTGAAAAAAAATATAAAAAAAATAATGATTGTATTGTTAAATTGAGAGCAAAATGTTGAATAATTGAAGGAATTCAAGATTAAAAAATTAACTGTAATAATAAATAAAAAAGAGTATGAGAGAGAATTTGAAGATTAAGATAGAAAAGTAATGATTGTGTTGTTGAATTATTGGAAAAGTATAGTAAAGTTGAGTTAAGTTAAATTTGATTTTGTAAACAAACATAGCATAATGATTTATGTTAAAATATTTGACTTAATGGAATAAGTCATTTGTCACTTATTAATGCCTTTAACTACTCAAAAAGCATCTCCTCATTCTTATCAATCCTCCTTTCTACTTATACAATTCTCTAAACTAATTAAGTTTTTAATTTTTAAGTACTTAGGGTGCACTTATGTGAGACCTGACAAATTTCGTACACATACACAAAATATATATATATATATATATATATATATTACATATATCATATTTGCTTTATAGGTGGCTTGAAACAATAATATAATTTAAAAAAAAGAAGTAGAGGATGTTTAACTTGTTTACTATGGACTTGCCCGCGCCCTATCACTCATGGGATGTCTAACTTGTCTATTGTGGACTTGCCCACACTCTATCACCCTTCCCATTCTCTGATTCCGCAATAGAAATGGTAATCTTCGGGGCCGTGATGTTACATGCATTGAGATCGAAATGTCGGGTAATATACTTTAGGAACTGTCTGTATTTTGGCTTGGCGATTCTGAGGCAAGTTGCAGCCATGCCAAGGTTCCATACTCGATTTCTTGGTTCGCCTTTGTATAATGCCATGATTTTTTTTTGGATACAACTTAGTGGAAATGACATTATTATCCACATGCTTCATTCTGGCAATGGTTGGCCAAAATATCAATTTGGGTCTTGAGCTTTGCTGCTCGGTGTAAAAACAAATTTCTCAAGAATGTGTCTAATTAGGTAATCGTTGTTGTGAATTCAAGGATAATGAACTATTTGAAGTACCAAATTGGGAAATTAGTTGGTTAATATACTAGAAACTTACTTTTCTAGGCTAGGTAAGAGGAACTTGATAATAGATTTTTTGAATGGAGATTAAGTGAGCGGTGAAAATAATTATTGATATTTAAGTTATAAATTTGCTCATTTTACTGTTTGAAATGTTATTGGGATTAACTGGTTTTGTTTGGGAATATTTTCAGATTTTTGAAGTAATTGTGAGGACGTCAAATGATGAATTGAGTAATAGGAAATGTCGGGTACTAATTTGTATAATTTCATGAAACATTATTATGTAGATTTTTATAAAGATAAAATTATGAAGAGATCATGGGGTTAATGAGGTGCTACTTTCATTATTTTTGTTGCTAGATAAGCATACTAGAAACTAGTTATTGGATTGCTTTTTCATGAAAACTATTCTAAGTCATATTGAAATTGAGAACTAGCTTGCAATATAATCTATAATTTTTTTAGGGGAATAAACGTACTGTCAAATGGTATGATTAGTTATTTGGTGGTGCGATATATGCTTATAAATTGGTTTCTGATTAAATTTAACATTTATCACGAATGAAGTATACCAAAGCTATGTATCTCGAAGACTTGAACTTGGTGATTTATTTTTTAGAGTTATCGGTGAGTACTTTATTCCCTTGTGAAATGATGTATTATAGTTATATAAATTATTAAGAAGAATATTGTGATAGTTAGAGATTAAGGAATCAGTTTTGCTATATTGTGTAAAGGGATTTGAGAGATATTGCCCTCTTATGTTTTATTCTGACTTGAGATATGTGATGTGCTTATGCATACTAATTGTGTATATGTGATGATGATATGATACCATTATAATATGATTGTGATTATGTTTGTGTATACTGATATTGTTTGTTTAACTATAGCCATGGGACTGCTGGACCCGGCGGAATATAAAAAGGGACCTGATCAACTGGTATACCTAGCAAAATATAAATTAAGGTAAACTCTTACCGCTAGAGGTTAATAAGCGGCCCCTGCTTATGAGATATGTTTATGAGGACATGCAAATAAATTATTTGAGATGTGCGGAGTCGCGGTACCGTCATAACTCTGTTTTGAAAAAATGCAACCCTATGGTTATATTGATTGATTGTATTGTATATTGTTTGTCTGATTTGATTGCTATAGATTGTTGAGGTTGTCTAAAACTATTCTATGAAAGCAGTGTTATTTGCTAGAGCTGGATATAGTCAGTGTATGAATGTTAAGTGGTTATGAGTTAATGGTTAATTCTACTTTTATTATATGGTTATAAAGATGATTGTTAGTTTAAGAATCAATTTAGTAATTATTTGTGTATAATGTATATCATACTGTGTTTGTGAATTAAATGACGAACTTGGGTATGCTAGTATTATCTTTATTCATTTAAAAATATATTTTTAGTTAAATAATAGTTCATTTCACTATGGAGTATAGTACTCACTGAGATGCAGCTCACACCCTGCATATATTTTTCCAGATAAGCTTCTAGTTGCGCGGAAGAACTACTTTTGATATCGGGGATCAACTCATATGACTATGTAGAGACTTTAGTTATTTGATAGGTAATCTTTATGTATAGAATATATTTGAATATTTTACGACCTGAAACTTTTGTTTAGTCGGATTAGTGATGTGGGTAAGAAAAAGTACTCTCTTGGAATATATATATATATGTGTGTGTGTGTGTGTGTGTGTGTGTGAGAGAGAGAGAGAGAGAGAGAGAGAGAGAGAGAGAGTTTGCTAGATTGGCTATATACATTTGGGAATTTATGGGAAGCATGTTTTATATGAAAAGTTTATGTGATAATGGATACCGAGGAAATTTAGAGGAACTTCTGTTGAAATTTCGGGTCGTGGCAATTTTGGTATCAGAGCTTAGGTTATGAGATCCTGTAGAGTTAAGTTGGTCCTTAATCTCTGAGAAATTTTTTGATAATTGTGGAGATTTTAATAGGATTTCTTTGAATTAAATGCTTGTTAAATATTTGAGTTGTTTATCATTTGGATTTGTTAGTCAATGAGCCTGGGCTTAGGTGTGCTTATTGAAACTTACATATACATTGCACAATAGGGAAATTGATACTAAGCAGCTGAGGATTGGAAACATCATGGAACAATTAGGTTTTGCATATCAAGTTTTACAGGAGTTCTTGTAATTCTTTGAGCAAATCGAAGAACTAAATCGGAAAGTAGATGGTTAATTCGCTGGAATTTCCCTTTTCTGAACTAGGTAGGAGAGGGACTTGTTCACAGACTAATTTAGTGGATTGCCAAATTGGAGAAGTGAAAGGCAAGATCTAAATTGGGGCTTCAGAACAAAGATGAATTGAATTGGAAGCAGTTGTGGCTGAGTTTTAATTTTGATTTCCTTGTTTAGTTGTTATGTTGTTATTCGATTAGTTTTAGTCTCATATGCTCGATTTAATTATAAGAAACTTCTAATATTTTACTGACATATTAGTAAGATTTTTCGAAGGTTGATATTCATTAATTTCTTTGTGCTTGGTTAAAAAATAAGCTTAGAACTTAAGAATACTCTTCGAGATCTATCTACATAATGATTATGATATAAGATTTGGGTAGGGGGAAGCACCTTAGGTTCCCCTTTGGTCAAGTTTCTCCTAAAATCAACGTCAGGATCAATTATTTTCGAGCTCCAACGAGTATTGAATTCAATTAAGTATCAGAGTCAAGATGCGTCTCAGCTATGCACATATAATTTCACATGGATTCCTTAGAGATCAGGTTCAGAGGTATTCTTTCAAGAAGTTCCTGCGACTTTTTAGCATATATGTCAGATTTATTTCAATGGAATATTTCTTGGAGTATCAATTATTCTATGTTGCCTGTCATACTTCCGGTTCTAGCAAATGGTGATTCCAATTTATTTTCTCCTTTATATATGCAACAAGTTAGGGTTTATGTTGCTGTGAGAATGATCTGACATAATCGAGAGAATTGTTGTTCTGCTTACTGAACATGATCTTACTTAGTTTTCATTATTGATCTTGGAATTCTATTATTGCTTAACTTCATATTTATTGTCTGGCATAATCATATGAGTTCAACATGTGTTTCTAGTATTCTAAATTATTGCTATCAGCAACTTACTTTGGAATGGATAATTATTCCACTAAAAAAATTATCAGATTGAGATTGGCCAATTCTACCATCATCAGGGACACATATCAATCTTTTGATCACCTAATGCAGATTTGGAGTTTATTTGAATTTGTATATCCCAGCGACATGGTAGGAATTCTATTGATTAGGTTTTGGACAGAGTTTTCAATATTCAGACTAGGAAATTTTAGGGTATTTATTTATATCAAAGAGACTGTTAGAAGCATTGAGAATTGCTCTACATTGAGAGATGCAATTAATTGTTGGATAGCTTATTTGATTTATGGGTTAAAAAGTTGGTTGTCTTGCTAGAAACTTTTGATCATCTTTATCACGGTTACTTTTGAAATAGAGATTTGGACATTCTACAAGATTTTGGCTCAGATCATCTGAATTATTAGAGTGGCAGCGGAAGCATGATACTATAGAAGAATTAGTACAAAAGCAACTTGGGGACCTAAGGGTGCTATGAACCTTAATAATCTTTTATGGTTCCTCAAATAACCTTCAAGGATGAAATTTTTATAAGTTGGAGAGATTGTGAGACCAGACAAATTTCGTATACATACACATAAATATATATATATATATATATATATATATATTACATATATCATATTTGTTTTATAGGTGGCTTGAAACAATAATATAATTAAAAAAAAAAGAAGAGGATGTTTAATTTGTTTACTATGGACTTGCCCACACCCTATCATTCAAAGGATGTCTAACTTGTCTATTATGGACTTGCCCACACCCTATCATCCTTCCCATTCTCTTTCCCACTGCCTCAGCTTCCGCTTACCATTTTCCATTATTCTCCTTTTCTTTTTGGGTTCTGGGGAGTTCGAGAGAAAGAAAATAGAGAGAGAGGATAGAGAGAAGAATCGGAGAAGAGAGGAGAACAGAGCAGATTGAGAGATAAGAAAGGGTCGGAGGAGGGAGCCGATGAGCGTCCCTAATTCCACAATCGAAATGGTAATCTTCGAGGTCGTGATGATTACATGCATTGCGATCGAAATGTGAGCTAATATACTCTGGGAAATGTCTGTATTTTGGCTTGGCGATTTTGAGGCAAGTTGCAGCCATGGCAAGGTTCCATACTCGGTGTCTTGGTTTGCCATTGTAGAATGCCATGGCAATGGTTGGCCAAAATATCCATTTGGATCTTGAGCTTTGCTGCTCGGTGTAAGAACAAATTTTCTTGAGAATGTGTCTGATTGGGTAATTGTTGTTGTGAATTCAAGGATAATGAACTACTTGAAGTACCAAATTGGGAAATTAGTTGGTTAATATGCTGGAAACTTACTTTTCTTGGCTAGATAAGAGGAACTTGATAATGGATTTTTTGAATGGAGATTAAGTGAGCGGTGAATTGATTATTGATATTTTAGTTATAAATTTGCTCATTTTACTGTTTGAAATGTTATTGGGATTAACTGGTTTTGTTTGGGAATATTTTCAAATTTTTGAATTAATTGTGAAGATGTCAAAGGATGAATTGAGTAATAGAAAAGGTTGGGTACTAATTTGCATCATTCCATGAAGCATTATTCTGTAGATTTATTTAAGATAAAATTATAAAAAGATCATGGGGGTTAATAAGGTGCTACTTTCATTATTTTTATTGCTAGATAAGCATACTAGAAACTAGTATTGGATTACTTTTTCATGAAAACTATTCTAAGTCATATTGAAATTGAGAACTAACTTGCAATATAATTAATAATTTTTTTAGGGGAATAAAAGTATTGTCAAAAGGTATGATTAGTTTCTTTGTGATGTGATATATGCTTACATTGGTTTCTTATTAAATTTAACATCTATCAGGGATGAAGTATACCAAAACTATGTATCTCGAAGACTTGAACTTGGTGATTTATTTTTGGGAGTTATCGGTGAGTACTCTTTTCCCATGTGAAATGATATACTATAGTTATATAAATTATTAAGAAGAATATTGTGATAGTTAGAGATTAAGGAATCAATTTTGCTATGTTGTGTAAAGGGATTTGAGAGATATTGCCATTTTATGTTTCATTCTGACTTGAGATACATGATGTGATTGTGCATGATGATTGTGTATATGTGATGATGATATGTTACCATTATAATATGATTGTGATTGTGCTTTTGTGTAATGATATTGTTTGTTTGACTATAGTCATGGGATCGTTGGACCCGGCGGAATATAAATGGGGGCATGATCGACCGCTGGACACGACGGAAAATAAATGGAGGCCTGATCGGCCGCTGGACTCGTGCGAAATATAAAGGGGCCTGATCGGCCGCTGGACCCAGCATAATATAAATAGGAGCCTAATCGGTCACTAGACTCAGCGGATTAGAAAAAGGAGCCCGATTGGTCGTTATACCCAGCGAAATATAAATTGAGGTCAACTCTTACCGCCATAGGTTAATAGGCGGCCCCCGCTTATGAGATATGTTTATGGGGACATGCGAATAAATTATTTAAGATGTGTGGGGTCACGGTACCATAACAATTTTGTTACGAGAAAAGGAAACCCTATGGCTATATTGATTGATTGTGCTGTATATTATTTCTCTAATTTGATTATTATAGATGTGATGATTGTTGAGGTTGTTTGAAGTTATTTTATGAAAGCCGTGTTGTTTGCCATAGCTGGATATAGTCAGTGTATGAATATTAAGTGGCACTGAGTTAATGGTTAATTTTACATTATTATATGGTTATAAAGATGATTGATAGTTTAAGAATTAATTTAGTAATTATTTGTGTATAATGCATATCATACTGTATTGGTGAATTAAATGACGAACTTGGGTATGCTAGTATTATATTTGCTCATAAATATATTTTTTAGTTAATGATAGTTTATTTCACTCTGGAATATGATACTCAATGAGATGCAGCTCACATCCTGCATATATTTGTCCAGATAAGCTTCTAGCCGAGCGGAAGAATCACTTTTGATATCGGGGATCAGTTCAGATGACTATGTGGAGACTTTAGTTATTTGATAGGTAATCTTTTATATATAATGTATTTGAATATGTTACGATTTGAAATTTTTATTTAGTTGGATTAGTGATGTGAGTGAAAAAAAGTACTCTCTTGAAATATATATATATGAGAGTTTGCTGGATTGATTATATACATTTAGGAATTTACAGGAAGCATGTTTTATATGAATAGTTTATGTGATAATGGATATCGAGTAAATTTAGGAAAAACTCTACTGAAATTTCGGGTCATGACAACTTATTTCAACTTAATTAAATGAGTGCTTAAAAGTTAGTTACAAATTAGTTATAAGGAAAAGTGAATGGAAGAAATAGATAAAGATGAGAGATAATGATCTAAATTACTTAATCATTAAGTATAAAATCACTTAATAACATAAGTAGAAAATTTTGACTTAATGAAATAAGTCATTTTTCACTTATTAGTTCTCTTTACTCCTCACAAAACTTTTTTCATCTTTATCCTTCCTCCTCGCCTCCTATACAATTCATTCATTAATTGATTAAGTGCTTTATTGTTTGATTTATTAAAGGGAAAATGACACCATATATAAGGGGAAATCATATTTTCAAAAAATTTCACTACACATCGCGAATTTTTTTAAAAATTTTTCATAGCACATCATACCGTTACTTTCCTATCCAAAATTGGATTAAATGGTAATATTACGACATTTTCTGGGACAATTTTGCACAAAAAAAACTTCACAGATTTAAAACGAACTAAAATGAAAAAGGAAAAATTAAAATTAAAATAAAAAAGAAAGAAGAGGGGGCTCCGGAGGGGAGGCGCCGACCACCCAACCCCCCAATTGGATTTGCCGACCAACTTAGAGCCGATTGGCGATCCCAATCGAGGGTTGGGTGGCCGGCAAGGGCATCCCAGAATCCCCCAATTTAAGGATCCTAGCGACGGGATCCCCCAAATTAGGGGGTTTCGAGGGCGCCCTCGTCGGCTATCAACCCGCCAGTTTGGGTCGCCGACCAACTCAGGCCAGGCCAGCGATCCCAATTCCGTCGACTCAAACCAGGCCCCATCAAATAAATATGTAAATAAATAAATAAATCTGCAAAAGGAAAAATGAAAAGGTAGGCCAGGCTTTAGCTTTTATATATTTTTCATTTTACATATAATGGCTTTTGGCCACCGGAATTGGATCATCTGTTTGTCTTCAACCTTCTACTTATTAAGAGCCTCTTTGTTGGTGAATTTATGGATGAATGAACAATAATAATGAATGAAATAAGAACCCTTCCGGCTGATTTTCAATTTTGTTTGATTAGATTAGAAATCAATTCTTCAAAATTTTGTTCACAGTTTCGTGTCAAAATTTTGTTCACGCAATTTGATCTTTTCAATTTTGTTAGATTCAATTAGAAATCAATTCTTTTGTATAATTCCCTCGTTTTGGTCAAAGTTTTGTTCACGCAGTTTCGTATCAAAATTTTGTTTTTTGACCACTCAGTTTCGAGTCAAAATTTTGTTCACGCAATTGTTTTTTGACCACACAGTTTCGTGTCAAAATTTTGTTCACGCAATTAGATCGATAACGCATATAAACATGGGATCAACTTCATTCTGATCCCTCGGGCAACCAGATTTCAACTAAAAGGAACATTAAATTAAACATCATTCTGTGTTAGTTTTCTGGGAGAAAACTTCAGTGAACCAGACAGCCCCCTGTGATGTTTGATCAGTTGATCTAAGATTACGATTTTCACTTTTCCATTGAGAGGAGTATTAAACATTTGATCCTATCTACCCAAAGAAGTTGTTGTTGACAAATAATATGCTGTTTTATTTATCCCCAAAAAATTCGACAGAAGAGTGCAGAAATTGCCCGAATTGCAAACTACACTATACACACCCCAATCACAAACTACCGAGGAGCAAATTCCAATATATATATAGCAACCACGACATCTTTCCACTATCTCTAAGAGCATCCACTAACTCTAGTAGAAACCGACTCTAGAAGAAACCAATCATATGATTATAGTAAACCATGAACCGTAATGCTTCAAAATGTCGACCTCAATTGGGCAGGAGCTGTGCCAGAAGTTTGTATCTGAGTTTACTCGGGTTCGGAAGAAACAAGAATTAAAGCAAATGGGTTATTGCTCTCAAACATGGCTTCTTATATGTGCGGCAACATGGAGGTTCAATCTTAAGTTTCACTTTCTGTGCCAAAACTGACCAAGATACAGAAATAGCACATTGTTCAACTTTTCAATAGCATTATTTCATCACTGGAAGGGAAAAAGAGAAGAGCAAGGATTGAATAGAAACTTTCCTGACCATACACTTGCAACTTAAACTGGTCATGATACATCACTCGGCCCACTGGTTTCTATGCAATAACGTTTCTCCACTTACTATGCATTATTTTTCCACAACTGGAAGTCGTTTACGCTTCCTTCTTCGTGCAAATTTTGGTGCAAGGGAATAACTTGTTTCCCTTTTCTTCTTTCCACTTGGGCCTCTCTGTTTTCTGCAGCAGCTCTACATTTTGGAGGCGGGCTTCTTGGAGGCCCGTCCTGCTATGAATTCTTGCATCTTCTTGAATTGTTCCTTCGTCATCCCATTATAGTATTCGTGACCCCTCTCCTGATAATCACCAGTTAGAACGATCAACAGTCAAGAAACAGAGAAAGACAAGAAATTCACGAAAAGGGTATTTACTTTTTCTTGAGGGCAAAAATGATTGTGAAATCAAGCAAACATAACCCTAGAGCTGTGAATTACGATGGCCCATCAGTAAAGAAAAACACTGAAAAACCTCAGGTTTGAAATGAAGAGAATTTTTCACTCTAAACCTTGAAAATTTGCCTAAACCAAGGTTCCATCTGTTTTCGTTAAATTTCAAGAAATGAAACAGAGAATTGCAGGACAAGGATTTCTAAACTCCCAAATGGCACGCTTATGTTATTTCATACCGCATTTTCAGACAGACCTTCAGAATGAAACAACCTAACTCTGAGTGACGGGATGAGTAGCAATTGAGCACAAAAACCAGGACAGACAAAACCCTCTTAATTATAATACAACAAAAGGCAACATGAAAAAATGAAACATGCTTAAAAGGGGACGAATACAGAACAATTATATTAGGGGCAGCTTAATTCAGATTTTTCTCAAGAATCAATATATTTAATCATAACTCTACCATATTCTAATTTATATTAGCTGTTACCCTAGCTTTGGACCTTCACAGAGATTTCCAAATCCTCGATAATGATTCTAGCAAAGGTTGATAGTTTGCAATCAAAGAGAGGCAATTACCTTTTCTAGAGCAAGCGCGTGGCCAAGGTCGAGCTTGAGGCCATCATTGATAACCGACTTGTACCTCAACACCATGTCTTGGTTGTTCCTTATGATGGCCTCTGCGACTTCTCTAGCTTTCTTCATTAGGTCACGTTCTTCAACTAGATGGTTCACTAAACCCCACTGCTCAGCATTTTCAGCAGTGAGAGGCGTGGCCGCCAAAGATACTTCACGCGCTCTGTTGGGTCCGATGATTCGGGATAGCTTCTGAGAGAGGCCCCATGAAGGGAAGATCCCAAACCTGCAAGTAAAGTTACTCGTAAATTTTGGCCTATCCAGTAAAACTTTATATCAAAATCGAAGACAGTATGATCCAGTAAATGAAAACACCATCCTGGGAAATCTCAGTCCCTTATTGACACTGTCCAGGTAATGAAGCTTCAAAGTGTAATTAATATCGGAAGAGTAAATTCTCGTGAACTTTAAGCTATCATCAATCACTCTGTCCTGAACCTCAAGATCCATTTGATACCATGAAAACAACCTCGTAATTCCCTGTATCACGAACACCACATTCATCTAATGATCGCTTCTTTCTCCCAAACATACGCTCATGTCATTCACTGTTACAACTAAAAAACAATAAGCACAGAACCGAGAAAAAGCAAAATCCAGAGCCTCCTAAAAGCTTCACATAATAAAACAAAAACAACCCAGGAAGTCGTTCTTTTTGTCCATTGAATCAGCTGTAGACCAGACTCTCCTTATTTTGTCCATCAAAAGAGCAAGAAGAACAACTTCACAGTATACCCAGAAGATATAAGCCCTCATTTCTTCTCAATTGCATACCCAAAATCAGAGCTTTCTAAGCTAAAATCAGCTCAAGAATGAAACCCAGAGTAAAATCAGCAGCAAAGATGCTGAAAATCGTTAAAGAGGCGGATGAATTACTTGGCATGTGTATCGATGAACTTAGCCCCTTTAGCGGCGATCAGAATATCACAGGCGAGGGCGATCTCGAAACCGGCCGTGACGGCAAACCCATTGATGGCGCCGATGATGGGCTTGGGGCAGAGCTCCATCTGGGCGACGGGGTCGGTCTCGATATCCTTGACGTCACCCTTGAACACGTCCTCGGCGGCGGTGAGGTCGACGCCGGAGCAAAAGGCCCGGCCGGAACTGGACAGGATTATGACCCGTACCGAGTCGACCCGGGCAAGGGCCTTGATGGCGCGGGCGAGGTCCACCATCATGGGCCGGGTAAGGGAGTTGAGGGCCTTGGGGCGGTTGATCGTCACCGTGGCAATGCCGCCCGGCTCCCGGGCCACGAGGATGTGACTACGGGAGGTGTCCATGGACGGCGGAGCAGCTAGCGGTGCAGGCTAATCGGAGAGCTCGAGAAGAAGCTTCTTTTACTTCTACTCCTACTTCTTTCTTTTCTGATTGTCGGGTAGTTGGTGAACTGATCAGATTTGAGTTATTGGGTTGCGTAAGGAGGAGGTGGTGACGGGGACGTGGTGGTCTGCGCCATTAATGTGATACGAGAAGGCAGGGCATGGGGCGTTATCCTAAACCAAAGGAGATTTAATCCAGCGAGTGGAGCAAAAATTACCGGGAAGAAGTTGAATTTGCGTCGCAGGCACGTTTGATTCCGTCTGATTTGATTCATGATCGGGTCACCGAGTCGGATTATAATAAGAAAATGGACATAGAATTCGCCATTGGGAGTTGGGAACCGAAAATTCTACGATATCCAAGCTTAACAATCATTAGAAGATATCACGGAGAGCGAATGGCCGAGAGAGGAGGCCGATCCAGTAGCTAGGAGCTCTTAACACTAATGACTAACCTTGTTGGTTTCTAAATCCGTGTTTAGTGACTGCAGGATGAGAATTGAGATTGAGCTAAGACTGAATATTTTTGTTAAGAAACTAATCCAGGTAGGAGATGGATTAAGGGTGGATTGAAATATTAATCTGTACTAACCGACATTATTATCCTTGGCGTTGTTTGAAATATAGGACATCTACCAAGAAGAATAAAGAAGGGGTCATGGTGGGCAGAAGGCCAACATCTGCGATCACTGCCCAATGAGGTTGTCGGCGACCTGGACTAGGCAATGGTGGCAGCCATTTTATCTCCACCGCCCTTGAAATCGAGTTCCTTCTCCTCTCTTCGAAGAGAGAGAGAGAGAGAGAGAGAGAGGAGGTGGGAGAAGGCGAAAACGGTGTTTATTTAGCGGCGGCCTCTCGATGCCAGCAACCACCGAACAGTTGAGGTTGTCGGCATTCTCGCCTGGATAGCGCTCGTAGGTGCTGACCGACCACCAGCTCGCTGAATGTTTCTTCGACTGTTTAGTTGCTCTTTTCCTTTTCTTTTTTCAACTTCTGAAATTATTTTTTATTTTCAGAAATTTATAATAATTTAATTTATACTTAAATAATTAGCATAAGGATATCTTAGTCATTTTACTTCGATATTCCAAATTCAAGCCTTGACTTAATGGAATAGTCATTTGTCTCTTATTGGTACTTTTAACTCTTCAAAAAAATAATTCATCATCCTTATTCCTTATCAATCTTTCTTTCTTCACATGCACTTTTTCTAAACTAATTAAGTGCTTAACTTTTAAGTACTTAGAGTGTGTTTGTTTCAACTTAATTAAATAAATATTTAAAAGTCAATTACAAGTTCGTTATAAGGGGAAGTGAATAGAAGAAATAGAGAAAGATGAGAGATGGTTGTCTAAACTACTTAATCATTAAGTACAAAATTACTTAATGAAATAAGTCATTTTTCACGTATTAGTGTTCTTTGTTTCTTATAAAACTTTTCTCATCTTTATCCTTCCTCCTCACCTACTTATAGTTCAGTCATTAACTAATCAAATGCTTAATTTTTGAACCCTTAATTTATAAAACGTCACTTTATTCTATCAAAAGCCACCTAACATTCATGCAATTAAAAAAGATTATAATACCGTCTATATAATAAAATGGAAATCTCGCTGTCGTGTTTTCATTCTTTCTTGTGTTTTCACTTGTTCCGCTGCCAGCGGTACAACAACCACAGTTGCCTTTCAATTTCCTTTCACCCCTGCACGTCCCTCTTCCTTCTGTCCGCGATTTGTTCTCCCATTCTCTCTCGCCTCTCCCTTCCGCCCCGTGTTCTTCTCTTTGATGCGCTGTGTTCTCCTCCTGATCTCGTTCGCTTCCTCCGGTGAGATCTCATGAGCATCGCCAGAGTGAGAGGATTTCTAGGAGAGACAGCGCTCCATTTCTTCTGCTGCTTATGCATGTTCACAGTCCCACTTCCGAAATGTGGCCTTTGATTGCTCACCGCCAGTGGTTCCCATCACAAGTAGGCTTTTCCCATCTCTTGCTCGTTATTCACCATACAAACTTATTGGGACCTCTACAACGCCGGACATCAGGCCCTTCCTTCAAAGAGAAAATGATCTCCACCCATTCCCCGCTAACCTGCTGCCAGCCATTGTTGACGAGTTCTCCCCCCACCCGTACATTGCCGAGACAACAGGCATACACAGTACCCTCCTTGCCTTTTGCCGCTTAAAAACGACAGTACATTAATCCCGCCACATCCAGTAGGGCGTGGGTGAATCTCCTCACAGGCGGCTATTAGGTTCCCCCAGTTTGTTCCCTCATCAGTTTTAACTGCTTTTGCCCCAATGTTTCTTATATTTTCATATTCCATCATATTATTCGACCACAGTTAATTTAAGTCATCGCAGCCTGTAGCCTCGACTTTTTGATCTAGACTGTCAGTGTTCTTGCCACTAATGTTATTGTTGGGTGTCGTATTGACTAGCGCAATCTGAAATGCACATTGAACATCTCTTTTAGCTGGAAATGGATCATGTTAGACTCACAGTTATTTCCAATTCTATCAATGTTAGTATTTAGCTTCTGCTTCTTAAGTGAAACCGGTTTTCCATGGTCAAGTATATTTTCATCTATTTCTGCAAGGTTATGTGTTCATACATTTAATTATATTTCAATTTGCTTTTATGTTTGCAACATTAAATGCTAGATTTTTTTTTGAAGGGTTGTTTCTATAGGCATCTTTTTTTTTTTTAATGAATCTTCTTCTTGCATAGCGGATATCGAACTGTTCTTTTGATCGAGGCATTGATGCTTCATTCTCTTTTCATAAATAGTTACCATCTCAATTAATGATTCAATCGACTATCGTATTCTAAATTTGTTTACTTTCTATTTCTTTTATTTGCCGAGTCGCAAGTCTCTTGTAGATTCTGTCCTATAATTTTTTTGTTATGATGTAAAAGTTACTATGTTTTCTTATCTTTCCCTAATGCAAAGGATTGGATTAAGAACTAATACTCTTCTTGATTGGCCGGAAAAATGATCTTCAATTTCATAAGCTCTGCAAGACCCCATTTTCAGGATGGTGATCAATTCCGTTCCCGGTGCTTAGAGGGCCCTCCAGATTCTTTAAAATCTCAGAGGACGCGTGAGGAATAGTCTCATGTTATCAAATCTTTCATTTAACATAAAATGTGGTGGAAATTGATAAGACTTTCCCAGTTTATGTAATTTGAAAAAAGCTTTGCAGAATACAACCGACGGACCACAAGATCTACTTTTCCATGAGATCCACTTCGGAGATCCCTTTGCTCTTGATGGTCTCTAAAGCCCCAGCTTAGATATATGCAAGTTGAAATTTATGAGTGACTTCTTACATCGATGAATTGCTCTATGATACTTACCAAAATTAAAGAACTTTCTGTGTCAAATTCTCATGTAACATCGAATAAATCTGATTATATGTTATTTCACTCTTGGTCACACATTGTTGTTGCAGTTCTAGCTTGTCTGGGACAGTGAATGGCTACACTTTACCCATTCAATTTCATCTCTTTATCAAACCTCCAGGTAATTTATCATTTCTAATCTAGGTAGAACTTATTCTTTTCTCCTTTAAAAGATTTCACTCTGTCGTGTCATAAAGTATGTGTATGCAATTACTTGATTGACCAATCGCCCACAGCATCTCCTTCCGGTAAATCAGTTTCTAGTTGATGACAGGCCAGTTAAGATTCAGCGAGTAGCCGAAAGTTCACCGGGTATATATCTTCCGTGCCCCCGTCCATTAGCCGTTTCGCGATTATGATGTTTGTGGCATCGGATGGATGGTAAGGGTCCCAGAAGACAAACTTTGACCGGTCCGGGCAGACTTTAGAAGACGGCCCGCAAGGGATCAGACCCCCGAACTTACCCGCTGCGTAACAGCACGATGAGTCTGCACTCTCAAATCCTGCACAGAAGGTTCAACTTTCTTATTGGCTTTGCCTTTAATTTGAAGAACGCCTCTGGTTCTCGGCTTCTGATTAAGAATACTTTCCTGTTTTTTGAGAAACATTTAATCGATGAATTTTACGGTTTTCCTAATTAAATATCGAATCGATCACGTCCTTTGGCTGTCTTTTATATTTTCTTCGAAAACGAAAAGAGAAACAGAAAACCAGAGAATTTGACAAAGTAATTCTCACCGTATGAAGTGTAGTTCTCGATTATATCATCCACAATGCGATAGACGTCCGCATAAACGAGGTTCGACCCATCCAAATTCGAGCTAAGCTCAGGTATGAGGTCTCTTAATCGGGCGTTGAACAGCTGAGCCATCTCATTTGGGAAATCGATGCAGCGATCTCCAGCGCCTTTATTCGTATCTTTCTCATACGGGATACACCCGATTGGTCCCACGTTCACCACGATAATCTTCCTTGCACCCAGATCGTAAAGCCTCTGCAATCATTTCATCAACATCTACATATAAGTAATGACATTAACTTCCGTTTATCGTAAAAATACCAAAAACTTCCGTGGGATGATAGTATCTACCGTAAGTTGAAGCCTATATCTTGAGATCATGGAGTCAACAAAAGTCTCGGGAGATATGAACGCTTGCTCTGCAGCTGAGAAGACTGGTGTCAAGTAGTTGTTTATGAAGTCGTTCGAACCGATTGTGACTGAGAAGAGAGCCTTGCTGAATAGCTCAAGAGCTGCCGGTCCCCCCATGTTTGAAATTATGTCTTCCCTCGTGTTAGCAAAATTATCAATCTGTGCATCCAAGTTTATTCGACCTCCCTGCCAGCAGAGAGTAGCTTTTAACCTTAAAATGTTGGAAATCCCAAAAACACAACAATCGCTTTGTGGATGCCGTCAGATGTAATGCCCGAAGTCCGAAGCTGCTCTTAAAAAACTCACAACAATAATTTGCTAATTAATTTCAAAGGTCAGATAAAATGCGCCGAGCATGAAAAATGGGATTAAGTTGTGAGAATTTGCTTACGAAGAGCTTCCCAGTTTCATTAAGGATTCCACCTGCGCCAGAGGCGTAGTTCACGCCTTCCAGGATCACGGGCCAAACTGTCGTCGGAGCCAAGTAAGGAGGAGTGTAATCTTTGAATCCCAGTTCTTCACCTGCGACACGAAGGGGCCATTTAATAGAAAGATCAAGCTAATCAATGAAACAGTTGCGATTTTGAACAGTAAACAGACTTGCCTAAGATATCAACTATGGTCCTCCCATTTGTGAACCGACCCGTAGGCCCACCAAAATCGATCCCATTGGGCATGTAGTTAGCCTTGGAGAGTGAAACGATGTAGTTGTTGTTCCCAGCATCGACTAAGGAATCTCCAAAAATGAAATGTGCGGGAACCAGCTTCTTACCCAAGCAAATCCCAAGCAAAACCAAGAACACCGAGGCCGTAAATACAACCCGAGCTGTGTTTTGTCTATCGAATGGTGTGCCCATTGGAACCGTGTATATATGTGTGTATATTATGTATTTCAATGAAAGATGAATAAGATAGAACTAGTAATTGCTATACCACGGCTTCTGCAGGATATTGGCAGAGAAACACATCAAAGAATGTGAATCTGGATAAATCCCAATACGGTAACCCGATCGAGTGTTAGGAAAGTACTCACGACTAAATCAAATAAGAGTCACGAATATTTCAAAAGGATTTGACTGCAAGAGTGAAGTTAAGCTTGTAGTTACAGGATGAATAAGATATTATAACGCGAAACAAAGACTTTCTTAATTAATTTCAGAACGGGAGAATTGAGAAGGAATGCGACATCAAAATGAATTGAAATCGTTATTGGAAGGTTTAAACGTCCAAATTAAAGAGACTAAACAAGAAGTGGGGAAGAAGAAGAATCGAATAGATAGATGAATAGTAATGGCGAAGGCAGAGATGATGAGAGACCCTTTTGTGTTGGATTTTATAGAAGAAACAAACATTTAATGCCGCAGCAAAAATCAGAACCAATCCATGAAACTAAAAAATTCCACAATTTTAGATTTCCAATGCAAATCTAAAAGAATTTAAAAAAAAAAAGAAAAGAAAAACAGATGACAATAACTGTCTAAAGTATGGGTAAGACACTGTGTGACTTGCGTGGAGCGAGACATGTAAATCCAAAGCCAAAATACATCTAAACTAAAATAAATGAAGGTAACCTAATGTAGTGTTTAATAAATTAAGTGATCAAAAATTAAACACTTAATTCATTAACGAATAAAATGTATAGGAAGATGAGATGAATAATAAGGATAAGAAAATATTTTGTGAATAATTAAAAACACTGATAAATGAAAAATGACTTGTTTCATTAAGTTAAAAATTTTTACTTATTCATTAAGTCATTTTAACTTAATGAAATAATTTAGACTATCATTTATAATCTTTTCCTCATTCTCCTATTCATTTCCCCTATAACTAATGTTATGAATCCTACTGAGAAAAGTAAACATGATGAAAATTAAGGGTTTGTTTGTTTTCGCAACAAAGTTTAACTCAATTTCATTTATCTTCAATTTAACATTACAATCATTATTTTTTTTTTATTTTTTAAATATTTTTAACCATTCAATTCAATTTTTAATATTAAATTTTCTCAACTATTCATTACTTTTTCACAATTCAACAACACAATCATTACTTAATCATTATTTTTTCTCAATTATTTATTACTTTTTCACACTTTTTTCATAATTCAACAATATAATCATTACAAATTAATTAAAACCAAAACTCAACTCAACTCAACTCTCAATCCAAAGGCACTCTAAATCGTCTTTGGAGATTCTTCTTTGGTGAGGTTGTTTTTAGTGACAACTCGCTTGTCAAGCAAATGCAGGATAGATTGGTTAGGAGACATCCAACGCCATTGAATGATTATAATTATGTCTATCGAGAATCTATGAGATTATATATAATATAATCACCATGAAAGAGTTTAATATATATAATACTACTGTATTTATTATGCGATTCTTCTCTGGCGTATAGAAATTAGATTATGGCAAATTGAAGGCAAATACATAGATTAAAAAATTAGACAATATTATATTGCCTACCAAAAAAAGAGACAATATAACTGCTAATTGCTCTAGAAAATAATTTCTACACTTGCAAAAATATGTGGGATCCAACAAAACATCGTATATGAAAATCTAAAAGAAATTAAGGGCACGTGAAATTTTACTAATGAGAAGTGAATTATTATTTTTTTTATTCCAGCTAAGTATGAATGTGAACTATACTTATATAGTTTTCAGAAGGGTTTATGGTTTATTTTTTTGGTAGTATATCCTTAGAAATATAAGGGCTTAATAATATAAGTACTTTTTACACTGGAGACTATAATAGGATGAGTTTTCGAAAATATTTATTTCATACAACCTCCAACGAACCTAATGCCTCCTCAAACTGCAAATCAGAGGATTTCACGTGTCGAGAAGTGAATGCTAAATAAATAATTCAGCATAATAAATTGCATTACTATAAAAAACAAATTGCCTCAACTTGGCTGCTATGCTATTCCTAGGTCTGACTCAATGTCATAAAATATAATAATATAATGATCATCAATCAATCAGAACCCGAAAAAACTGAGGCAGAGAAAGACAGCTGCCCATTGGTTTATGATGCATTTTTGTTGAAATTATTATTATTATTATTATTATTGTTGTTATTAGTACTACTACTATTATTGTCCGGTCAATAGAATAGGCGTTTCTCAGAAGCTCCCCAATTCACTTTGTTTAAAAAGCACGTAAATTATTTAGCAAGAATAACTTAATCTCGAAGCGGCATAAGAAATAACGAATCGGATCGCAATAGAAGGTCTAAAGGCTTCCACAATTTCGATTTTTGTAGATATTAAAATCGGACAAGAAATTCTTTTCTTGAACGAGGCCCTATGGCCTTCTTCACGAGCAACTGCATGATAATGTCTAATGTAATGCTAGATCATTTCCACTTATTCACATCAAACATGGTACGCTGACTTTCATCATTATAGATTTTATGGGTGCGGAAGAAATTTTCGCACGAGGCCTAATGTCACATGCAAAAGCGTTGAAAGAGCTATAATTCATGGATATAGAGTTATTGCGGTGCAAGTGATGGCCCATCTCTACGTAATAAATGATTCTTCACCAGGTCTTGTTGGGGGGATTCATTTTTTAAATTAATGTGGGAGATTTTGTTGAGGTCTATTGTATAATGTTGAGCCAATCCAATCCTTATACAAATAATTTATTGATTACCTTAAAACTGTCTGCTCAGTCGGACAAGCCTTAAAATGGATTCGGGGACCCGCCTGATTATTTAAGTTAAATTAAATATTCAGCAGGGTTGTTAAGCGGTGGATGAACACGACTTATTTTTTTTTGTCACAAAGAAAGTCAAAAGCCTAATATAATAAAAGATAACTTATAAATAACTAATAAATGAGCACAAATAATTTCTCTATGTAACTGTTAATACAATATACAGTTTCATTACAACTATTGCATTAGGATACATACAAACTGGACCTTGCACATTTACGAAACGAATATTTTCAAAATGCTGAATTTTTATTTTTACATTTGCCATGATTTCATAGAATCGTGTCTTGTAATAATTGTGTTTGGTAACTTCCATGAATAGCATCAGTTAGTTATTTTCCAACAAGATTTGATTTCATGACAATTTCGCAAGTGATTATTTTATTTTATATATATTATATATTGATTCAGCTGCGGATATAATGTATGAATATGATTCAAATATTTAGTTCATACATAACGATGTAGTTTAGATTTATAAATTTTATTTTGCATTTTCTTTTTATATAGTGTTATGCCAAATCCTTATTTTCAAATTTTCTTTTTCTTTTTCTTGCCATAAATATAGTGGTTTGTGATAATTTATATATATGCTTAAATAATTATACTCAAAAACATCTATTTTCACACGCGTATTTATTGTTTCAGTAAAACATGTGCAATAGTAATTTTTCAAATGATTCTTGCATTAAATGCACTGCAGAAAATTTTTATTATATGATATAATAGATGTTTAGTCCCTTATTTGCATGTAAATTATATTATTTAAAATGCATTCCGTCCTCCTTTAATTACCAGTAAAGTACATGAATATATTAGAGATACCCAATTTACACATACTGATCAATTCAGTTCACATTTATAAATTTTATTTTTAGTTTTTTTAAAGGGTAATAACTTAAGAAAAAACATGAACTTTGTACTTTTTCCTAAATACAACACAACCTTTGAAAAATACTACAAAAAGACATGACCTTTAGAATTAGTTGTGATTCTAGCACGACATTAATTATTCCGTTAAATGTAATAGTAACGATTGGTGTGGCGTTAACGGTACAACGTGACACAACATAATTGCACTAGTGTGGCCTACATGCTTTTATTTAATTAAAAATAATTCTAAAAAAATTAAAAAAGAAAGAAGCATAATTGCAGGAAGGGGGGAAAGGGGCCGGTGGTGGTGGCCACGACAACAGCCACCACCCCTCCAATCGACGTTGCCGGCTATAGCAGAGGTGGCCGGCCACCTCAATTGGGAGGGTGGTGGCCACAATTGATGCCCCCACCAATAGAATTGAAAAGCCCCCAATTTTGGGATTCCTTTGATTTCGTTTGTGGGGCCCCAATTGCGGCGATCACCATCCTGATCAAGATTGTCGGCCACCTCTGCTATGGTCAGCGACCTCGTTTGGGGGGTGTTGGCTACCGCCGCGACCATCGCTATCGGCCTCTTCCCCTTCCTTTAATTCAAAAATCGTGCTATATTTAGAAAAAGTGCAAATGTCGTGCTTTTCGAGGTTATTAATATTTTTTTAAATTGTTGTTTCACAACCTTATTTTTTAATGTTATATTTGTATTGTTTGGCAACAAATTCATATAATTGGTGACTTGTAATAATTTCTATATATATGCTTAATTATTTAAGGGGGATTATTCTAATATCCAATTTTAATTTCCATTTATTATTTAAATGTATAGTTTACAATAGTAACTTGTAAAATAATTGTAGGGTTAATTGTTAATTTTACTATTATAAAGATTGTTACTATTCTAGCCAATTTGTTCTATTTATTATATATAATAGTCGAAAGGCCTACGCTTACGAGTGGACTAGATTTTTTAGATATAATCCAAAGAAATAGTAACACAAACGTTTATTTGTGACTAAACTTGTCCAGGAGGAAGTGAGTTTTATTCTTTTTTTTTTGTCTTATGCAATTTTGATAAAGTCTCTATGTTTATCTTGTGAGGTCGAGACCTTTATTTACAGAATAGTGTGTTAGATATATATTTTTGTGCTTTTATAATAATGGGAGATCCATAGGTTCATATGATAGAATACGTTCTATATTGTTATTGTGAAAGATAATGAGATTGTATATCCACAATCAGTGAGTTTTTCTTTTATATAAATACATAAGTACATATAAAAATGACTCTTTGACTTCTGTAATTGAAGAACTTTTGAAACTATATCTGACGAAATTATAACATGTCATTTATTGTGTTATGATTAGTTGTAATTTAGAAGTCATTCGACCAGGAGCCATCTATGTCCAACATGGCATACCCGGTGAGTTACATTAGCTTTTATAATTATATATAGATGTACATAGGTTAATAATAATTTCTACTTTTTTTTGGTAGAATTATTTGTTTGTTATGTTTGCATATTAAGTAACATTTATTTTTAAAATATTGATAGCAGATCATCTATTGCATTGCACGGTTTGTTTTGCTTTTACTGGATATATAGGGAGATAGATATAGATATATAGACTACGCCTTTGCCCTTCTCATGAACTTTTGATGGTGTTTATTCTGTTCAAATTTGTGGTAAAATATTACTGAAAATAACTAATATGAATTGATTCAAACTGTTCAACACTTATTTTTCTTAAGTAAAATCTCGAGTTCGAGTTTTGTGAATGAAAAAAATTCATACTAGGAGAATTTTACCCCATTATTGTACCAACTCGGTTCGAATTAGATTTGTTGTGATCCACTTTTCGAATACTAGAGTACACAAAAAAAAATATCATTGAAAATAAAAAAATTCTGTATAAATGTTTTATGTTTTGATAAAATGTATTATACCGAAACTTTAATAACGAATGCAAAATACAACTATGAGAAGAATATGCGTTTTCATAAATGATTTTAGTCTATTAATTTAATGCCACTAATATTGCATGAGACCTGAGAGAGATTGATCAACAATGTCGATTACAGGAGTAGCATTTCTGAAATAAATATCACGAAGATTTCATCCACAGAATTAAGCCACCAAGTTTTTCTCATTATCACCAGTTTGTTTTGTATAATATAGGTTCTACATTCCAATTGATTTCATGTAGTTCGAAGGGAGAGGAGAGGGAAATGGAGAGAAATGAAAGGGACTTGTATATATGAGGTTACAGTTAGACTACGTACATGCTGGATTAGTTCCTATCGTTCCCCTAGGTCGATCGTGGATGACACATCCATACAATTACAATCTAAATGTTGTTGTCTATCGTTTTCAGTTTTCCACGAAAGAAAAATGTTCATTTAACGAGACTGTGCTGCCGGAACAATTTATTGTCGATACTTAACTAAAGTAACTTTAGTGAAAATGAAACATCAACTAATTAAAATGAAGGACATCTAATTATCCTTCAACTTATTATTATTATTATTTCTTAATCGGCATACATATGAACCGTATACGTAATTCTGCCGATACACTTGGCATTTAGCCTATTGGCAAATCAAGATGGAGAGTACAACAGCCCGCTTAGGCAGCAGAGCCAGTTAAAATCCTCCTCCAGCCCCACCGCCGAAACCTCCACCGCCACCTGCACCACCACCTCCACCAAAACCTCCCCCTACGCCACCACCTTTTCCACCGCCGAATCCACCACCGGCACCACCTCCTTTTCCGCCTCCAAAGCCACCACCGACACCTCCTCCAGCACCGCCACCATGTCCACCCCCAATTCCTCCTCCTCCACCCTTTCCACCTCCAAAGCCACCACCGGCACCTCCGCCTGCACCACCACCTCCTCCTGCGCCACCACCAATGCCTCCTCCGCCGCCCTTTCCACCTCCGAAGCCGCCACCAGCGCCACCCCCTGCACCACCTCCACCGCCTATTCCTCCGCCAGCACCACCACCCTTTCCACCACCAAAGCCACCGCCAGCACCACCACCTTTTCCGCCACCTATTCCTCCGCCACCACCTTTACCACCTCCAAAGCCACCACCAGCACCACCACCTTTTCCGCCACCTATTCCTCCGCCACCACCTTTACCACCTCCAAAGCCACCACCAGCACCACCACCGGATCCTCCACCGGCGCCACCACCTATTCCTCCGCCACCACCCTTTCCACCTCCGAAACCACCACCAGCACCGCCGCCGCCACCGGCACCACCACCGTATCCTCCTCCTGCACCACCACCTAATCCTCCACCACCCCCCTTTCCACCTCCAAAACCACCCCCACCGCCGAAACCTCCTCCATCGCCTTCGGAGAACGTGTCTTCCTCGATTCTCCGGCACTCGGCTATACCGAGGAGCAACACTAGGAGTAGGCTCAATATCCCGACATGCTTACGAAGTTTTCCCATTTTGAGAAGACAAGGAAGAGCTCAAAACCAAGAAATGCTTTGCTTCTTAGTGCTTAGAGCTATGAGGTCTAGGCCTATTTATAGTTTAGGCACACAGCTACAAAATGGATTGAGAAGATACTATCCACTGGTCTCAGCTAACGTGAGATCTTGTAGAACAGATAGTTGTCAATTATTCAAATGACCTCTGCGTCTCCAATTTTCCCATGTAGGGTCCACTATACAAATCGTAAACCCGTCGGTCGATATGACAGATTAGATCAGTCTACTGAACTGCGATCAAGCAGTAATGATATTTCCCGAATGTGATACGAATTGCATTAATGCAAGTAGTTGAGATCTAATTTCTCAGAATTCCACATGCAACTGTGGACTTTTGATTTTTTTTTTTTCAGTTATAAGGAAAACTCATGAACCTATTATATTAAAATAAAAGAGTACCGGTAATCCCGCTGAATATCGAAACTGAAGCCTCTCGATTATCAGGTGAAAGATGCGTCAATACAGTATACCCTCTCTTGAGTACCAACATTTTACTATATGCAAAGGCACGCAAATTTCAACTCAATTAGGAAAGAAGAATTAAAAGGCCGGTGAATTCATAAATTGCATGTTCCCCATTTCCTCAACTACTCGATCGATCATCTGATGTACAGAATAATAACTAATACCAATAATAATAGTAATGCCAATTTCTTTTCTACCGACCTCATCGTCTTCATAATATAGTTAGCCTAAAACCAGCTTTGAATCTGTTCACACGCACACACACAAAGATATATATATATATATATATATATATAAACAAAGCACGGATTCAATTCTCTCGCCACATCATCAAAAATAAGAAACGGAACTCTCTTACTTTGTCACATTATCATTTATGTATTAAAAATTTTTTTATATTAACTATACCATAGAATATATGTTATTTGTATATAGCACAATAAAACATATACAAGAGAACATAATATCTAGTAGACTATTTCATTAAATGCTATTCAATAAATTTTTTATATTCTTTATGATTAATTATGCAACTGTATACACGATGAGATCTAATTAGCTGCTTTTCAGAAAATTATGATTAATTAGCTGTTATTTAGGAAATCTTTTATATTCTTGTATGATTACTTCGTGAAAGAGACTTATGCGCAGTCAAGAATTTCAAGATATAATTTAATATAGTCCAATATATAAATTATATAGAATGAAATAGAGTCCAAATTATATGCATATATTGTATATATAGCGTTTGCTTATATGTGTGCATATATATGCCGTTTGCAAGATTTTATATATAATCTATATATATGTGGTTTGCATATATCTACTATACATATGTGTGCAGTTTATAGATTATGTATGCTGTTTAATATATAGAGCATATATATGCCGCCTGCATATATGTGCATACATATATATATATGCCAATTAAATTATATACAAAAACATATGTAGATTATATATGTCGATTTGACTCTTCTAATCTTTATATATATACATATATCTCACGAAAAATCAGAAATTGAACATATTGCTGGAATCTTTTAAAGAAGAGTAACATTCTGGTGTGCAACGTGAGCAAAGGTGACTATGACCTCTCTCTTCCATTAAACTTGATGAAGTGTGTTCTAGGCAAGACTAAATTCATGCTCACATGTGACTATAATTAATTTTTTTGTTATTTATATTTTCTATATCTAATTTTGCAGATTTTAAGGCGCTACAAAGATTTATTATATGATGAAAAAATTGAAATCTAAAAAATATACATCAAAATAGAGTGAAATTTACAAAAGTGTGAGATGCCGTGAATACAAGGAGTAACAAAATCATTAATTTTGACATGATTTTCTTGACGAAGAGGTATGTTTGCACTTTTTACTAAATATATATTTTCTTTCAACACAAAATTGGTTTATTTATTAAATTATCACTTCTCATGAAATTAGGGTTTCTTAATGCATGCAAGAAATAAAAATTCTCAATCAATTTGTTGAAATATTTACCTCATGAAGGAGGCTTAAACACTTTCAGTAATTTCAATATATAATTATACCTTCATTGAAATACTGCCCAATAAATGTTGATGTAAAGAGCTCTATGTTAGTGGATCGGCTTTGTCCAATCGGTAATAGTGGCAGTATTACACTTTTCTTTCTTGGATAGCCATTCTTATTCCCTTTTAATTATTATGTTTGAAAAATTAAAAAATATTTGTTCTACCATATAAATTTAAATAAAAATAAGTATGATTTTTAAAATCTTTAAGATAATTACTAGAATAATTCCTTGGAAAAATAAAATATTTGTCAAATATAAGTTTAAGATACGATAGAGATCGTAGAATTATATTTTATAATTTATATAGCAACCAAAAAAATTATAATTACATATTACAATATAATTAATTCAATATTCATGTAAAGAAAATTAGTAAATTATTATATTTAATATTCATAACATTTAATAGATAAGGGCGGCCGCGCAGCACGCGCGAATTCACCTAGTATTACACTAAAAATGCTCTAACTGTAGGTCATGGAATTTGATGTACGTGTAGTTATGGAGAGCTCTAAACTTGAACAGGTGTAGGCAATCTTGGATTTCTGGGCTTGACCTTCGGCTTGGGTCGACCGAGCAGCAAAGCATGAGAAATTTACCAGAAACAGAGAGAGTACGTATAAGAAATATCAAAACATACTTCTTCACCGAATTCCTGGGAATCTTTTCAACAATGCGTAACAGTTTAGATGAATGATTTACTAAGCTTCCTAAGAAAGCTAACCCATTGACAAGATTGATCAATACTCAGGATCACATGTTTATACAACAACTGAGGAGTTACTTTGATTGCATTGTCCTACTGATTATAGACACATCCATTTAAGTCGATAGTCAGGATCACGTGCATGTGCGACTATTGAGAATTGACCATTTGAGATGTCTACATACTGACCATTTATAGACAAGCCTTGGAGAGTTTGATCAAAATAGGTCTCCTCTTTTAGGCTTGGGATCTAACATGGACTCATTAAAGTTTGATCGAATTGCCTGAAATTGTTTGGCACTTTATAATTAACCGTTTCACCGTTAAAGCTGCAGAATTATTGCAGAGTTATAGATATGCAATCAATACTGAGTTTACTCCGCTCTACTGTTGATCATTGGATCTCAACTAGAATGATTGAAGCCAAAATTATGATAACAAAAATTGCAGATATCCCATTACTACTTCCGTTTCCAGAACAGAATCATGAAAGGAAACAATGAGTTGTTCAATAATTCATCGACTCAATTGTCATTCCTCGCCACTTCATACTTACAAATTACAAACAAGTAATTCAATTGGTGCCAAAGAACAGGTACGGTGAAATTTCATTAAAAAAAACACTCAGTTCAAAGTTGCAAGATATGGTTTTCAATGTGTGCTTCACTCGGTGGACAGAACATCCTCCCGCGGATGTCGGTACAGACGCTGTTTCAACCTCTTCTGGTCAAATGCATGCCTGAAAACACTGGGGCAGAAATTTAGTTAGTTGAGCTGAGTCGATCAGAACACATATTATAGATGAATAATAAATATTGGGCAATGAACCATCTCTAGGAACAGAGCACTGATCTCACTCTCGCACTCCCTTCTGTGGACTAGATCTCCATACACTTGCACAATGCGCAATTTACTTTCTAACAATCGAAGAACAAGATTCATCACAGTGAATAATTTTAAGAACCAGATCCAGTAATGTGTTCACAGGTTCAACCAGGAATTCAGTAGGGCAATACCATAGGAAGAAAAAGAAAATCTTCTAAGCATATACACTGAGTAAATTTCATTCGATGAGCAGCTCAAATCAAGAGCAGGCCGGCACAATGAGAGAACTGGATGATGAAGTGAAAAGGTAACGCTGCTTACTTATTATCCGTCTGCATAAATTTCAATTAATATTAGACCCACTTAATATTGCGATAAGTAACAGAAGATCACAGTAAGGATAAGATGGAATCATAACGCATCAGAATGTAAATCAAAGCTTTCTCGTTTAGACCAATGGAGCAGGCTCAACTCTTTTATCTCTGTTGTCTCCCCTCTAAATCCTTTCCCACAAAGCAAATGGAAATTTCAGTCCATTAAAATGTGGAAGCCAGTTGAAACCAGGAAGAATTATAAAAAAACTCTATACACCGGGCCCGATTCGAGGGACAGGAATGCCCTTCTTGCTCTATTGTCAGCAGTTGATGTCAAAAGTACCATTATCATGTCCAACAGCTCAAATGCACAGCAAGAGTTCCATCTTACACTGTCATAAGCATCTTTGAGGTGTCGAGCTGCATCATCAATTGCACCATGAAATTGAGGACCAATTGTTAGTAGCGTGTTGCAAGCGCCGGGAACATGGAAGCCATGGTAGACAAATGCTATTCCTCACCTGAGAGGTTAATCCAGATAGATAAATGTTGTGGCACTTCTGAATGAGGATCATAGTATCTTATCATCCAACTATTCAATTATAACAAGCATTGTTCCCAAATGTACCTCTATCGTCTGAAGTAATCGTGCAAATACTATGAGTGGGGCCCCGAGCTTTGCCACTCTTAATCGCAATGTTAAGATCCTAAGGGATCCGTGGAGGGGTGACTTCACAGGTGTTATTTATCCTTCTTCAATCTAGAAATTAAGAGATACTGAACATTGTCAAAGAGGAGCAAATTTAGTGTATTAACTAGAGAAGGAACATCTTGTTTCCTTAACCAGTTTGTCACATGCCTCCTAAATGGCAGCCTCGAAAGCTTCATATGAAGTGGGAACAATTGTGCTAAGTTCCGCTATCCCAGGCAACAACTGGTCTGGTCACTTTTCCCTGTTTTAGTGCTTCAAAAAGGTAATACTCATCTGGACCCCCGAGTTCTCCAAGTATAACCATCATTTTAACATGTGCTTGACATGTTGTGAGGGAAAAGGGCAGTCCTAAAATGATAAGAGTTGTGCATCAAGGGAGAGGTGTCCTAGTCTCATAAACCGTATGAATATCTTGTTCATGCTTTTATATAATAAAAGTCGTTACCTGCGGAATGTTGTTAAATCGCAAAACATGGTCAGAAAGAGTCGATCCAGGGAACACATATCTTCCAACTGCGATTCCTAGAAAGTATCCAAATGTATGTCCAAGTTAGCTCTTAAGTTACAAATACCACTAAATTTCCCCAGCAAGCATCTAGACAGCAAATTGGGATACCTTCATAGATTCTAATTCCATAAGTCACAGGAGCGATGGTGTTATACATTTCTTTACACATGCCTCCGTCTACAAACATGTTTCACTTTACATCACAAAAAGGCTGCTTGAAAATAGTTCCAGCAGTGTCTGTACAAGTTGCAATGAATGATGTTGTCAATAGATCCAGCAAAGTCTCCGATCTTGATGGCACCTGCTTGAATGCCTCCGACAGTACCTTGGCCAATAACAACCTGCAATACTATCGGGTGGCAAAGGTAGCTGGCAAAGGGAACCTCTCCATTCCCTTGTCTTTTTGTTCTAGCAATGAAAGTGTTCTAACAATTACTCTGTTCTGTTGATGATATCATGGACTTCACTTGTGCGCACCCGAATTTCATCTCGTCGGGGCACGCATGGGCACGCTCGATGTAACGCGACTTGGGAGTGTCCACCTTCCCGGGGACGCACGACGGGCACACGTGAGAAGGAGTTGTCACTACCTATTTACGACCTGAAGGTTGAGGGCAGGTGAGTCGCCCGGGTCTAGAAAATTTGGGATACACCTAGTATGCTAAGACAATAGTCCGTATGAAACCGAAAATTCCGAATTCGGAGGTTCTATTACGTGTGGGCCTATATCCCACACGCCCTTTCGGTACTCTAGCTTGATAGGCTTGCCATTTTATTTATTTACCGCATGATTTAGGGTTACGCTCGACTCGTCCGTTTTGACACCGTAAATTCGAAGAAACACTCCGACCGGGATTCTTACATGAATAAATGTACAACATAAACCCTTACATTGTTCTCTCAAATAAATAAATAAAATACAAATTACAATAACTGAATCCCTGTCGATTCGCATTCGACCATTATTCTGCTTGTGCTCACCATGTGATTTGAAAAGACTAATATTGAAATTAAGGTGCGCGCTTGGTGTATGGGGGCGTTGGACCCCGTGATTGATAGTTGGGACGTTAGATCTCATGTGCATTACGACCTAGGAATTCGGGCTCGACCTGCATAACAGACAAGTACGAAAATGTAACAAACAAGCATAGAAAAGCATGCAAGGGGTTCATTATTACCGAATTTACGTGAGTTAACCGATTATTAACCGGGATATCTAGGCATGCAAATCCTACCCTAAAGCAGACAAACGGGTGATGGATATAAATCGATCAAGGATCACCCCGAGAGAGTATTTCGCATTTGGCATTGTTTCGAAGACCTAACGGACGTGATGTCCATAGTCAAGTCTTGTGTTTGTGGGTTGCTTTTTAGGATTTATTTTGTATCGTGATACTATGGCTATTACAAGTTATCATAGAACATGGATTTTGCCCGAAAGTCCTAGAATCTAGTGCCTAACCCACTATTGCCCGTTTTGTCTTAAGCCGAGTGTATGGTTAGTTCGGTATTTGTATTTTGAGCCGAAATACCCGATCTAATTACCCATAATTATGTTAGAATAACAGAAACTCATCAGCCGGATAGAAAGGGCTATGCAGAATGAACATGCGACTAGACAGGTAGTCCGTCCCTTCCCTAATACCGTAGTGTTTCTCTTATTTTAACCTGAGGGTGTCGCTAAGCTACAAATAAACGATTTTTCCCTTGTAATAAAAATTATTTTCAAAAAAAGAGAGACTACGCGATGTGGGCCACCTCGGCCTGTGACCGGCGTCGACCGATTCCCTGGATCTTCTAGGGCTGTACAGGAACCCTGAAAGAGCCAAAGAAACGGTCAGTCTATCCGGAAGTGATCTAAAAAGGACTTCCACACCTCGACTCGAGTTACCTGAAATAGATGAAACCTCGAGTCAAGACGTGCAAATCCTTCCTAGACATCCATGCCACATCGGACCGCGTATCTCAAATTTTGTAAAGTTGTGAGTTTTTGAGAAGGGCACCAACGTCTGTTTGCAACCTGTCGACGCGTGTTATCGGTTAATTACCAATTCGTGCAAAGTTATTAGGGCCAAGTGACTTAATTAAATGTATGAACGTCCCAATTACCCCTTTGGTGGAATTATCGATTATGTTAATTAAAATTTACCAAATGTTTTAATTTACGGATTTCAAGCCGTCGGAATGGCCGTTGGTGGACTGCCCGATAAAACTCTAATTTCCGACCGTCTTGAAATTAAATCCAATTTTTAATCGACTTTACATTATTAAATCAATTCATGCGAGGTCTTAATCAAGGACATATTCAACATTCCAAAGCACGTGAATGTAGGCAAAAATAATCACAATGATATTTAATTTGTCGGTTTTAAGTCCGAGTGATTAATGAGGTTGGTTTGGTGTATTTAATCGATTTTATTTCTTAAGGCCAAGTGCACATGGAGTCCAGTTCGTGTGGGTTCGTTCTCGTTTCAAACAGTCAATTTGAAGTCTGATTCTTCAAGAATTCAAGTCCGTGCTCATATCAATTTTTTTATTACACATTCCCTTTTTTTTTTATGTCGAGTTCGTATTAATCATGTTCGTGTTACCTCTATCAAAATACTTATTTCACATCGATATCATTCATGCGAGCATCGAATCAACCGAAATGAGAGTCCTACACATGATACTAAGTCCGAGCCATGTACCTTTCTTGTGCTAGTGTCAAGAAGACTACGTGAAGATCTAAAAATCCGCAAGAGTCGAGCTCACGGGGTCACTATTGTCATGAGGAGGGATAGCGGCAATTGACCTCGTCAAGCATGGGAATTTGGACCTGAAAAAAGGGGGAGAAGGATAGCAAAACGAAAACAATGAACTCGGGGAAGAACTGGTCAGCAACAATAACTTGTAAGGGAGAAAAAAAAAATCGCAGCAGCTCGGGACAGGGAACTGCAAGCAGGAAGCTAGGCAACAGTCCAAGGGAACTCGAGGGAGTGGCAACAGCAGCTCAGGGTCAAGTGTGGCTGCAAAACGAACAGCCAGCAGACGCAAGAGGCACAGCGAGGAGCTCCAGTGGCAGTGGCTGCAGTGGCTTATGAAGTCTAGAGGGTGGTCGAGCAACAACAACGTAGCTTTGAAAAGGAAACAATGACCTGCAAAAGAAAGCCAGGGAGCGGTAGCCAGTAGCATGACAAGCATAATGTAACGAGAAGAAAAGATAAACGGAAAGGGCTGAGAGTTGGAAGCTTAGCTCAGAGTTGTTGCTGGTGTGTGACAAAAGGTAATTGCCAATGCTCGAGCTAAGCACTTCGTGCTGGCCTCCATCATCAGCTGGGAACAGAAAAAAGTTGACTTCTCTTCTGTTCGAGGTGCTTTACGAGCGATCCATTAGTTGGGTTGAAGTAATGAGAGCTGAGAGTCAACTGAAGTGTTCTCGCGGGAGAATCAAAGAGTGGACTGAGGTATTGTTGCGGGAAGAATGGGAGTGAACTGATCTGAAGGGGAATGAGAGTCGAGCTGGTAGAGGGAATGGCGCTGATGGGCGTGAGAGAGGTGGAGGAGTCGTGAGAAGGAGAGCACGAGAGCCCGTGACTTGTGAGCTCTGGAGATGATGAAGCTTGAATTGACGGAGGCGTGATCTTGGCGTGTAGCAGGGAGCAAGAGGGCAGGAGAGTTGGCCCCCTCTTCTGTCTGTCCTCTGCTGCCTTTCTTTACGTCAAGAAGAAGAAGAAGAAGAAGCTGAGGAGGTGGTTTCTGGGGAGTTGCAGGAGAGGAGCAGAGGTGGCGTGTCGAAGGAGAGGAAGGGGGGAAAAGGGTGCCATGTACTCAACCTTCTGACGAAGCAGAAGGAACAGAGCCGTGACCAGTGGTCCATGAGCTGACCTGAACATCCGAATTTTTCTTGAATTGTTCATGAACCTTTCCGTCTACATGATATTTTTCCTTGATTCCTACACGAGTTAGGCACATCCTTGTAAAATTTGAAGATCGTTCGACTTCGGGAAGTACTTGAAAGAATTTTTCTCCAACAGATGGTCAAAACTGGGAGATTTGGTTCTGATCTATAAGGAAATCTCCAATTCTATACTAATCTAGCCTAAAACACATCCCGTTTTTCTTGATTTTCTGAATCTTCAGTGAATTGGGAATCCGAAAACATTGGCCTTGCTCGAAAATACGAAGAATTGAATTTTTTATGGATTTTCTCCCTTGACTGGCAGAGTCTGTCCCGGTTTAACAGTTTCGGGCATGGCACGCTAAAAAATTCATAACTCTCTCTGTGTATTGAATCTTGGAATGAATGACCCGTCAAATTGAACCTAACTCGATTTCGTAGGTCAAACATATGAAATTCACCCTTTTAGGTTCAGGATTGATCAAGATATGATGCGTCGAATCCCGTGCTCAAGTTGTTGTATTCACTGTTTAGGCACCCCAGTTCCCACGAAATTTATCTCTTTGCTCGAATGGGCTCTCGACATAATTTTTGTGTTGAAATGCCCTTGACTCACCAAACCTTGATCTAAAAATACCGAACTTGGCCCTAGGATCCATGAAGATAGTCGTTCTCACCGAAGAAAATGATACAGAGACGTGATTTCCTCTTTGTCCACTGCTTTTGATTCGAATATTGATAATTCGTGTCTTACTCTTCGGGATCGACTGTGTGTGCCGCAAAATTCCATATGTTGCCCTTGCCATTTTTGTTAGAGTTCTAGAATCCTAGTCGGGAGCCTTGCTGATGTCCTATCTTGGAGCCGATGAACCAAAATGGGGTGCTGACAGCTTGCCCCTCTTTGGTTGTGTGCTCGGATAGAGGATGCAGCCAAAGACTACGAGAAGCACCCCGCTTGGCCTTGGTGACCGATTTGGTACCTCTCCCATGGTCGCTTGCTCTCCAGTTTTGGATGTATGGGAGAAAACCGTACGAGTATACGGACCTGTTGCGAGAGAAAAAGATAAATGAATTGTGGCAAGGAAGCGAAAAAACGTGAATTTGTAACTCAAAGCAGTAAATGCGAGGCCGAAACCCGTGAAAGCCGTAGATGTGGACAAGAAGTCCGGAAAACAAACAAATGCAGACGTGAAGTCCGAAAAACAGTAAATGTGGACTCTAAGTCTGAAAAGCCGTAGATGTGGACGCGAAGTTCGGAAAGCACTAAATGTGGACGCGGAGTCCGAAAGCAGTAAATGTAGAGGCGAAGTCCGGAAAGCGGTAAATGTGGACGCGAGGTCCAGAAAGCAGTAAATGGGAACGCGAAATCCGGAAAGCAGTGAATATGAACGCGAAGTCCGAAAAACAGTAAATGCGGATGCGAAGTCCGGAAAGTAGTAAATGTGGACGCGAAGTTCAGAAAGCAGTAAATGGGGACGTGAAGTTCGAAAAACAGTAAGTGTGGACGCGAAGTCTGAAAAGCAGTAAATGAGGACACAAAGTCCGGAAAGCAGTAAATGTAGACGCGAAGTTCGTGGACGAAAGGTCCAGAAAGCAATAAATGGGGACGCGAAGTCCGGAAAGCAGTGAATGTGGACGCAAAGTCCGAAAAACAGTAAATGGGGACGCGAAGTCCGGAAAGCAGTGAATGTGGACGCAAAGTCCGAAAAACAGTAAATGCGGATGCGAAATCCGGAAAGCAGTAAATGTGGATGCGAGTCCAGAAAGCAGTAAATGGGGACGCGAAGTCCGAAAAACAGTAAATGTGGACGTGAAGTCTGAAAAGCAGTAAATGAGGACGTGAAGTCCAGAAAAATAGTAAATGCGAACGCGAAGTCCAGAAAGCAGTAAATGTGGACGCGAAGTCCGGAAAGCAGTAAATATGAACGCGAAGTTCAGAAAGCAGTAAATATGGACGCAAAGTCCAAAAGCAGTAAATGGAGAGGCGAAGTCCGAAAAGCAATAAATATGGACGCGAAATCTAGAAAGCAGTAAATATGGACGTGAAGTCCAGAAAGCAGTAAATGTGGGCATGATGCGAAAATGCAGGGAATGCAGAAGCAACGAATAGTATTAGGGAATGGCGGGGGGCGTCGAAAAGGGGAGATTCTGATTCGTTGGATTTGAGTTCAGATTAGGCTTATGACGGCGCAATGGTAGGTGTTGTTCGCCGCTCGTTCACCGCTCGTCGCATGATTGGGGATTGGTTGGACAACAGCGTCATGTGCCTTCCTGAGGGCCATCCATTTGGGTTGAGATTGCATCCGTTGGAATTGACAATTCGACCCTCATTTCGGGGCGTGTCTCGAGCCTGGAGAGTTTGCTTGCCGTTGGGTCAGAGCTTTGCTTAGGACACTGTCCCGAGAGTGCTGAGTCGTCGGATGCCGACGTTGCTATTGGGGCAGTCACGCGACTTGCTGGTGTCGCCTAGCTGAAGGCTGGGGCCCCATGAGGAGCGATTGGTTCACTGGGAATGTGCCAGTTGTGTGACGAGGAACTTGAGCTCTAGGGTGGAGTGCCTACGTACCCCGACGGATCAGGAATCAAAGGTTTCACAAGAGGTTTATAAGCTTTCTAGCTTGACTATATTCTATTGCATTACTATAAAAAACAAATTGCCTCAACTTGGCTGCTATGCTATTCCTGGGTGTGACTCAATGTCATAATTATAATAATATAATGATCATCCATCAATCAGAACCCGAAAAAACCGAGGCAGAGAAAGACAGCTGCCCATTGGTTTATGTTGCTCTTTTCTTGAAAATATTATTATTATTATTATTATTACTACTACTATTATTGTCCGGTCAATAGAATAGGCGTTTATCAGAAGCTCCCCAATTCACTTTGTTTAAAAAGCATGTAAATTATTTAGCACGAATAACTTAATCTCAAAGCGGCACAAGAAATAACGAATCTTATCGCAATAGATGGTCTAAAGGCTTCCACTATTCCCATTTTTGGATATTAAAATCGGACAAGTAATTCTTTTCTTGCACGAGGCCCTATGGCCTTCTTCACGGGCAACTGCATGATAATGTCTAATGTAATGCTAGATCATTTCCACTTATTCACATCAAACATGGTACGCTGACTTTCATCATTATAGATTTTATGGGTGCGCAAGAAATTTTCACACGAGGCCTAGTGTCACTTCCAAAAGCATTGAAAGAGCTATAATTCATGGATATAAAGCTAATAATAGAATCCCAAGATCAATTATGAAAACCAAATAAGATCATGTTCAGTAAGCAGAGCAACAATTCTCTTGATCCTGTCAAATCATTTTTACAGCAGCATAAACCCTGACTAGTTGCAGATATAAAGGAGAAAATAATATGGAATCACCATTTGCTAGAACCGAAGAACGCAAGATGACCAACAAAATTGAATAATAGATATTCCAAGAAATATCCCAATGAAATAAATCTGACTTATAGGCTCAAAAATTGCAGGAACTTCTTGAAAGAATACATCTGAACCTGATCTGTAAAGAATCCTTGCGAAATCATGTCTGTATAGCTGAGATGTATCTTCACTTTGATACTTAACTGAATTCAATACTCGTTTGGAGCTCGAAGAATAACTGATCCTGACGCCGATTTAATGGGGAACTTGACCAATGGGGAACCTGAGGTGCTTCCCTCTACCCATCTTAATAGCATTATAATAATTATGTAGATAGGTCTCGAAAAGTATACTTAAGTCCCAAGTTTATTCTTTAATCAAGCGCAAATAAATTAATGAACATCAACCTCTGAAAAATCTTACTAATATATCAGTAAAGTATTAAAAGTTTCTCATAAGTAAACAGGGTAATTAAGTTCGAAACTAATCAAGTAACTAACATAACAACTAAAAAAGGAAATCACAATTAAAACCCAGCCACATCTGCTTCCAATTCAATTCACCTTTGTTCTGAAGCCCCAATTTAGATCTTGCCTTTTACTTCTCCAATTTGGCAATCCACTAAATCAGTCCGTGAACAAATCCCTCTCTTACTTAGTTCAGAGAAAAATAAAATAAAATTCCAGCGGATTAACCATCTACTTGCCAATTTAGTTCTTCGATTTGCTCATTACCATCGAACTCACACAAAACATATATTCAGACACAAGAAGAAATCAAATCGTTAGCACATACATAACACTTCCATAATAAACTGATTTCAAGCTCAAATTACTACTGCTTAAGGCCATTCTCCAAATTTCCGATTCCAATAAGTCTCCTAAAAAATCAAAATAAACCACATAACTTACGCTTTCTATTTATGTATCACATATATCCTTACTTCGCTCCAGATCGGATCATTAACCAATTTATAGAGAAGGAACATGATTTAAGAAAAAAGCAGAATATGATTAATAGGAACTCAACACATACATAATATGACAATAATTTAGCCAAAAACAATATCAAGTCTTCTTTATTTTTCCTTATCGTCAAAAATTCAATCAATCACACTCTTTCTACTATTCTTGACCCCCAGATCATCCTTATATGACTTTCTTCCTATTATGAGCTCCTAATCAAGCTCTCTATCACTGTGTTTCTTTCAAGCAGAACAACCCTCTCAAATATAAGCCAAGTCAAATTATAAATATACAAGAATATCAGTATACACGTGCCAAAAGTCTATATTTTCATTGTTTACCAAAAGAAAGAAGGAGATTACAAACATGACAGCAAATCCTAAATTCAATCGGAGATCCGAATAATATTCCAACAAACTAAATCAAATATATATGCTCAAAGAATTGCAAGAACTTCTGTAAAACCTTATATGTAAAGCCCAATTGTTTAATGATATTTTCAATCCTCAACTGCTTAATATCAATTTCCCTATTGTACAGTGTATATATAAATTTCAACAAACTCACCTAAGCCCATGCTTATTCACCAACAAGTCCAAACCATAAATAACTCAAATGTTTATAAGCATGGAATTTAAACAAACCTGATCAAAATCTTCACAATTATCAAAAAAAAAATCTCGGGGATCAAACCTCAAATTAAGTCTACAAGATCTCCTAACCGATGCTTTGATACCAAAATTGTCACGACCCGAAATTTCAACAGAATTTTCTCTATATTTCCTCGATATACCTTATCCCATAACTATTCATATAAAAACATGCTTTTCATAACTCCCAAAACATATAACTAATCCAACAAGCTCTCACATATATATTTATATAAATATAATTCCAGCAGAGCTACATCACTAAACCAACTAGACAAAAGTTTTAGGTCGTAACATTTTCAAATACATTCTATACAAAAAGAATACCTATCAAACAACTAAGGTCCCTACCTAGTTCTCCAAGCTGATCCCCGATATCAAAAATGGTTCTTCTGTGCAGCTAGAAACTTATATGGAAAATATATGCAGGGTGTGAACTGCATGTTAGTGAGTACTATATTCCAAAGTAAAATGAATTAATATTAAGTAATAATATTTTTTTAAACTACTAAATATTCATATAGATAATACTAGCATAACCAAGTCCGTCATTTAATTCACCAACACAGCATATTATACAATACATACAAATACATACTAAATTCATTCGTAAACAATCAATTATCTTTATAACCATATAATAGTATTAGAATTAACTATTAACTCAGCACCACCTAACACGCACACACTAACTACATCAAGCTTCAGAAAGCAACACAGCTTCCACAGAACAACTTTAAATAATCTCAACAATCATCACATTTATAGCAATCAAACCAGACAAATAATATACAACACGACCAATCAATATAGTCATAGGGTTGCATTTTCTCGCAACAGAATTATGACGGTACCGTTACCCCGCACATCTCATTCATATCATTCTCAACTCTCAATATCTATATCTCATAAGCGGGGGCTGCCCATTATCCTCTGGCAATAGGAGTCTAGGAGTCCATTTTATATCCTGCCGGATCAGCGGCCTAGGCATTCATTTTTGTATCCCACCGGATCAGCGGTCTAGGCGTCCCTTTTTATATCCTGCCGGATCAGCGGTCTAGACGTCCCTTTTTGTATTCCACCGGATCAGCGGTCTAGGCGTTCTATTTATATACCGCCGGATCAGCGGTCCCATGGCTATAATCAAACAACAATCACAAGCATAAATAATTGCAACAATGTCATCTCACCTCATATATTACACCAGCACAATCCCAATCACATTACAATGACATAATATTATCATGACACATCTCATATTCAATAAGTATACATAATCACACTGCATATCTCAAATCAAAATGAAACATAAAAGGCAATATCTCTCAAATCAATACACACAACCTAGCAAGACCGATTTCTTAATCCCTAACTATCACAATATTCCTCTTAAATAATTTATATAACTATGATACATCATTTCATAAGGGAATAGAGTACTCACGTGACACACACACACACACACACACACACACACACATATATATCATTTCACAATAGAATGAAGTACTCACCGAAAACCCTCCAGAGATAGCAAATTCAGTCAACACTTCAGAGTGCAAGGTTTCAGTCTCCACGATCCCTATTATTCGCAAACATTAGATTAGATAATAAAAATATAGCACCATCACAGGAACTTTCGATACCACCCACAATCTTCCTTACAGCCTATTATTTTCAATAAGTTTCGATTTATATATATATAAATATAGATATCATATTCATTATGTCCATTTCTCATCTATGTCAAAAATTACTTAAAACAATCTCCATAACTCCCATTTAAACGAACCTAATTGTTCTTGTCAATTTCCAAGTAAATGAAAGATTTATAAAAGACCAAAAATATATAATCACCATAATAACAACAACCAGATAATATTCTATACAAGAAATTTGACATCATAAAACTCAATACAGCAAAGCGTAATCTCTTAGCATTGTTTACCCAATATTATTTATAAAAATTTATAATAACTTGTCTAAACTAAAATTACAATATTAAAACTTTAGTAACTTAACAACAACAATATATATAGTTGAATTCACTAACCATATATATAGCTAATACAAATCAAATTACAATCATTATTCTTCAGCTACCTCACCAACTCCCATAGCTAGCTAGGTCCCAACTTCCTCAAATATGTACATTACCTATTCCTCTAAAAGAAATGGCAACCGAGTATGTAAGTCAACTCATAGCACAAAATATATAATATATATGTAATTATATGTTTTAATGAACATTTACCCAAGCTCCTAGAACAAGGCAATTTAAAGCTCCTTTGGCCATAAACTAACACCAATAATACTACTCAAACTCCTCCATTGAAACATATTTCTATATGCAATCACTTCAAACCAGCAAATGCAGGAGGTTCGACATTTCATCGCTAATATAAAGCAACTTGATTAATAAGGAAAAAAATCTGTTAGTAAACCCAAATATAAAATGAGTTCTCTATGCTTAATTAATCAACACCGGAAAACCTTTAATTCCTTCCGCATAGTGTTTTAATGAGCTCATATATACATACAAACTTCATGAAAAAAAACAACACAACGGTATTATCAAGCAATCCACCATTTAAGAGAACTCAACTTTCACGGATCAGCTCTCGCACAAACAATCACATCAATTGCAATATTCAATTATAAAATCAACATGTGAATTTCATCCTCCATTGAACCCTCATCAAGCTTAAGCAATCTCATCTAATCTATTCCTTTAGCTCAAAATAAGACTAAACCCAAACAAATAAGAGGGGAAAAATCTAAACTTAAACCCAGTAGATATCGGTGCTAAGACCATGGAAGACCAGCTTACCGTGCACTTAGCAGTTCGTCTTCTTTGTGGTTTCTGCAACTCAAGCTGATCCTCTCTCTCTCTCAATCTCTTTGTTTCCCCTGTTTCTTCTTCGACCCCAGCCAAGAAAAAGACAGAACAAAACGCAGGGAAAGAAGGAAGAAAGAAAACAAATGAAATGGAAAAAGCAATGGCGGTGGCAGTTTGGCTTAAGGGGAAATAAGGGCCACGTGGGACCCTTTTCACCCCTTTCTTTTCTTTTCTATTTTTTTTCCCTTCAGCAACATAAAGGTCCAACATATAATATATACATATTTATATATATGCATATGTGTATGGATGGATTTTTTTTTAAAATATGCCAGGTCTCACAGTTAAGCAGTGGATGAACACGACTTATTATTATTTTTGGTCACAAAGAAGGCCAAAGGCCTTGTATAATGAAAAATAACTCATAAATAACTAATAAATAGGTATAAATAATTCCTCTAGGTAACTGTTAATACAATATACAGTTTCATTACAACTATTGCATTAGGATACATATAAACTGGACCTTGCACATTTACGAAATGAATATTTTCAAAATGCTGAATTTTTATTTTTACATTGCCATGACTTCATAGAATCGTGTCTTGTAATAATTGTGTTTGGTAACTTCCATGAATAGCATCAGTGAGTTATTTTCCAACAATATTTGATTTCATGACAATTTCGCAAGTGATTATTTTATTTTATATATATTATATATTGATTCAGCTGCGGATATAATGTATGAATATGTTTCAAATATTTAGTTCATACATAAAGATGTAGTTTAGATTTATAAATTTTATTTTGCATTTTCTTTTTATATATTGTTATGCCAAATCCTTATTTTCAAATTTTCTATTTCTTTTTTTGCCATAAATTCCTATAATTAGTGGTTTGTGATAATTTATATATATGCTTAAATAATTATACTCAAAAACATTTATTTTCACACGCGTATTTATTGTTTCAGTAAAACATGTGCAATAGTAATTTTTCAAATGATTCTTGCATTAAATGCACTGCAGACAATTTTTATTATATGATATAATAGATGTTTAGTCCCTTATTTGCATCACAAGCATATCTTAAACACAGATGCAGCCTGGACCATCAATAAAACATGCCTCTCCGGGACTCTTCAACTTTTGAACGGCACTCCTTCATTATCCTGGTTTCAATCCTCTAACGAAGATACACCTCTCCAAGCAAAAGCCAAAGCAGCCCTTCTCGCACTATCAATTTCTGCTGAAAGAGGATTGACGAAGATATGGTTGAGATGTGATGCCTTGCAACTTGTGAATGCTATTCTGCACCCTGGTAGCTCCCCTTGGGAGATTAAAAGCATAATTGAGGATATTTCTTTAGCTCTTAGTTTTTTCTCTTCCTGGGTTTGTTCTTGGGTACCGAGGGAGGAAAATTCCATTACTCATGACTTAGGCCAATTTGGATTATTGTCTAATGCCCCCTCGCTTTGTATGTTTCAAGGATATCCCAACCTGAGACTCTCAAACTCTATACTTAATTCTTGTATTTAATGAATTATCTTACTTATAAAAAAAATAGTCCCTTATTTGCATGTAAATTATATTATTTAAAATGCATTGCGTCCTCCTTTAATTACCAGTAAAGGACATGAATATATTAGAGATACCCAATTTACACATACTGATCAATTCAGTTCATACTTATAAATTTTATTTTTAGTTTTTTTAAAGGGTAATAACTTAGGAAAAAGCATGAACTTTGTACTTTTTCCTAAATACAACACAACCTTTGAAAAATACTACAAATAAACACGACCTTTAGAATTAGTTGTGATTCTAGCACGACATTAATTATTCCGTTGAATGTAATAGTAACGATTGGTGTGGCGTTAACAGTACAACGTGACACAACATAATTGCACTAGTGTGGCCTCCGTGCTTTTAATTAAAAATAATTCTAAAAAAATTAAAAAAGAAAGAAGCATAATTGCGCGGGGGGGGGGCAGGGGCCAATGGTGGTGGCCACAACGGCAGCCACCACCCCTCCAATCGACGTCGCCGGCTATAGCAGAGGTGGCCGACCACCTCAATTGGGAGGGTGGTGGTCACAGTCGGGGCCCCCACCAATGGAATCGAAAAGCCCTCAATTTTGGGATTCCTTTGATTCTGTTTGTGGGGCCCCAATTGCGGTGACCACCATCCTGATCAAGGTTGTCAGCCACCTCTGCTATGGTCAGCGACCTCGTTTGGGGGGTGTTGGCTACCGCCGCGACGATCACTATCAGCCTCTTCCGCTTCCTTTAATTTCGCTCCTTTCTTTTGTAAAAAATAAAAAATATTTAGAAAGGTGTTGATTCCTTTCTTTTTATTTTTTTTATAAATTTTTAGAATTATTTTTAGTTCATAAAAATATGTAGGCCCCACTCGTCCAATCGTGTTGTGACATGGCATCGTTAGCGCCACATCTACTGTGACCGTTATATTTGACGGAATAATTAATGCCGTGTTAGAATCACAACTGAATATAATGGTTGCGCCTTTCTGCAACATTTTTCAAAGATCGTGCTATATTTAGAAAAAAGTGCAAATGTCGTGCTTTTCTAGGTTATTAATCTTTTTTAAAATTGTTGTTTCACAACCTTATTTTTAAATGTTATATTTGTATTGTTTGGCAACAAATTCATATAATTGGTGACTTGTAATAATTTCTATATATATGCTCAATTATTTAAGAGGGATTATTCTAATATCCAATTTTAATTTCCATTTATTATTTAAATATATAGTTTACAATAGTAACTTGTAAAATAATTGTAGGGTTAATTGTTAATTTTACTATAATAAAGATTGTTACTATTCTAGCCAATGTGTTCTATTTATTATATATAATAGTCGAAAGGCCTACGCTTATGAGTGGACTAGAGTTTTTAGATATAATCCAAAGAAATAGTAAAACAAACGTTTATTTGTGACTAAACTTGTCCAGGAGGAAGTGAGTTTTATTCTTCTTCTTTTTTTTGTCATATGCAATTTTGATAAAGTTTCTACGTTTATCTTGTGAGGTCGAGACCTTTATTTACAGAATACGTGTTAGATATATATTTTTGTGCTTTTATAATAATGGGAGATCCATCGGTTCATAGGATAGAATATGTTTTAGATTGTTATTTTGAAAGATAATGGGAGTGTATATCCACAATCGGTGAGTTTTTCTTTTATATAAATACATAAGTACATATAAAAAAGACTCTTTGACTTTTGTAATTGAAGAACTTTTGAAACTATATCAGTGATGTGATGAAATTATAACATGTCATTTGTTATGTTATGATTAGTTATACTTTAGAAGTCATTCGACCAGGAGCCATCTACGTCCTACATGGCATACCCGGTGAGTTGCATTAGCTTTTATAATTATATATAGATGTACATAGGTTAATAATAATTTCTACTTTTTTTTGGTAGAATTATTTGTTTGTTATGTTTGCATATTAAGTAACATTTATTTTTAAAATATTGATAGCAGATCATCTATTGCATTGCACGGTTTGTTTTGCTTTTACTGGATATATAGGGAGATAGATATAGATATATAGACTACGCCTTTGCCCTTCTCATGAACTTTTGATGGTGTTTATTCTGTTCAAATTTGTGGTAAAATATTACTGAAAATAACTAATATGAATTAATTCAAACTGTTCAGTACTTGTTTTTCTTAAGTAAAATCTCAAATTCGAGTCTTATAAATGAAAAAATTCATACTAGGAGAATTTTATCCCATTACTGTACCAACTCAGTTTGAAGTAGATTTGTTGTGATCCACTTTTCGAATACTAGAGTACACAAAAAAAAACATTATTGAAAATAAAAAAAATTCTGAATAAATGTTTTAATGTTTTGATAAAATGTATTTTACAGAAACTTTAATAACGAATGCAAAATACAACTATGAGAAGAATATGAATAATCCTTTCACCAAGTGATATAATTTACAACATATGCGTTTTCATAAATGATTTTCGTCTATTAATTTAATGCCACTAATATTGCATGAGACCTGAGAGGGATTGATCAACAATGTCGATTACAGGAATAGCATTTGTGAAATAAATATCACGAAGATTTCATCCACAGAATTAAGCCAGCAAGTTTTTCTCAAAAACAATTTATCGTCGATACATAAGTAAAGTAACTTTAGTGAAAATGAAACATCAACTAATTAAAATGAAGGACATCTAATTATCCTTGAACTAATTCTGCCGATACACTTGGCATTTAGCCTATTGGCAAATCAAGATGGAGAGTACAAAAGCCCGCTTAGGCAGCAGAGCCAGTTAAAATCCTCCTCCGGCCCCACCGCCGAAACCTCCACGGGAGCCACCGCCGAAACCTCCACCGCCACCTGCACCACCACCTCCACCAACACCTCCCCCTACGCCACCACCTTTTCCACCGCCGAATCCACCACCAGCACCACCTCCTTTTCCGCCTCCAAAGCCACCACCGACACCTCCTCCAGCACCGCCACCATGTCCACCCCCAATTCCTCCTCCTCCACCCTTTCCACCTCCAAAGCCACCACCGGCACCTCCGCCTGCACCACCACCTCCTCCTGCACCACCACCAATGCCTCCTCCGCCGCCCTTTCCACCTCCGAAGCCGCCACCAGCGCCACCCCCTGCACCACCTCCACCGCCTATTCCTCCGCCAGCACCACCACCCTTTCCACCACCTATTCCTCCACCACCACCCTTTCCACCACCAAAGCCACCGCCAGCACCACCACCTTTTCCGCCACCTATTCCTCCGCCACCGCCTTTACCACCTCCAAAGCCACCGCCAGCTCCACCACCGGATCCTCCTCCGGCGCCACCACCTATTCCTCCACCACCACCCTTTCCACCTCCGAAACCACCACCAGCACCGCCGCCGCCACCGGCACCACCGCCGTATCCTCCTCCTGCACCACCACCTATTCCTCCACCACCCCCCTTTCCACCTCCAAAACCACCGCCACCGCCGAAACCTCCTCCATTGCCTTCGGAGAACGTGTCTTCCTCGATTCTCCGGCACTCGGCTATACCGAGGAGCAACACTAGGAGTAGGCTCAATATCCCGACATGCTTACGAAGTTTTCCCATTTTGAGAAGACAAGGAAGAGCTCAAAACCAAGAAATGCTTTGCTTCTTAGTGCTTAGAGCTATGAGGTCTAGGCCTATTTATAGTTTAGGCACACAGCTACAAAATGGATTGAGAAGATACTATCCACTGGTCTCAGATAACGTGAGATCTTGTAGAACAGATAGTTGTCAATTATTCAAATTACCTCTGCGTCTCCAATTTTCCCATGTAGGGTCCACTATACAAATCGTAAACGCGTCGGTCGATATGACAGATTAGATCAGTCTACTGAACTGTGATCAAGCAGTAATGATATTTTCCGAATGTGATACGAATTGCATTAATGCAAGTAGTTGAGATCTAATTTCTCAGAATTCCACATGCAACTGTTGGCTTTTGAGAATGTACTAATAATTTTTTTTCGATTACAAGCGAGGCTTATGAGTTTATTATATTGAAATAAAAATTTAAAATATCTAATAAAAGAGCACCGGTAGTCCCGCTGAATATCGAAACTGAGACCTCTCGATTATCAGGTGGAAGATGCGTCAGTGCAGTATACCCTCTCTTGAGTACTAACGTTTTACTATATGCAAAGGCACGCAAATTTCAACTCAATTAGGAAAGAAGAATTAAAAGGCCGGTGAATTCATAAATTGCATGCTCCCCATTTCCTCAACTACTCGATCGATCATCTGATGTACAGAATAATAACTAATACCAATAATAATAGTAATGCCAATTTCTTTTCTACCGACCTCATCGTCTTCATAATATAGTTAGCATAAAACCAGCTTTGAATCTGTTCACACACACACACACACTGAGATATATATATATATATAAACAAAGCACGGACTCAATTCTCATGCCGTCACATCATCAAAAATAAGAAACGAAACTCTCTTACTTTGCCACATCATCATTTATGTATTAAGAAAATTTTTTATATTAACTATACAATAGAATATATATTATTTGTATATAGCTCAATAAAACATATACAAGAGAACATAATATATAGTAGACTATTTCATTAAATGCTATTCAATAATTTTTTTATATTCTTTATGATTAATTATGCAATTGTATACACTATGAGATCTAATTAGCTGCTTTTCATAAAATTATGATTAATTAGCTGTTATTTAGGAAATCTTTTATATTCTTGTATGATTACTTCGTGAAAGAGACTTATACGCAGTCAAGAATTTCGAGATATAATTCAATATAGTCCAATATATAAATTATATAGAACGAAATATAGTCCAAATTATATGCATATATTGTATATATAGCGTTTGCTTATATGTGTGCATATATATGCCGTTTGCAAGATTTTATATATAATCTATATATATGTGGTTTGCATATATCTACTATATTATATGTGTGCAGTTTATAGATTATGTATGCTGTTTAATATATAGAGCGTATATATGCCGCCTGCATATATGTGCATATATATATATATATGCCAATTAAATTATATACAAAAATATATGTAGATTATATATGTCGATTTGACTCTTCTAATCTTTATATATATATATATACATATATCTCACGAAAAATCAGAAATTGAACATATTGCTGGAATCTTTTAAAGAAGAGTAACATTCTGGTGTGCAACGTGAGCAAAGGTGACTATGACCTCTCTCTTCCATTAAACTTGATGAAGTGTGTTCTAGGCAAGACTAAATTCATGCTCACATGTGACTATAATTAATTTTTTTGTTATTTATATTTTCTATATCTAATTTTGCAGATTTTAAGGCGCTACAAAGATTTATTATATGATGAAAAAATTGAAATCTAAAAAATATACATCAAAATAGAGTGAGATTTACAAGAGTGTGAGATGCCGTGAATACAAAGAGTAACAAAATCATTAATTTTGACATGATTTTCTTGACGAAGAGGTATGTTTGCACTTTTTACTAAATATATATTTTCTTTCAATACAAAATTGGTTTATTTATTAAATTATCACTTCTCATGAAATTAGGGCTTCTTAATGCATGCAAGCGAATAAAAATTCTCAATCAATTTGTTCAAATAGTTACCTCATGAAGGAGGCTTAAACACTGTCAGTAATTTCAATATATAATTATACCTTCATTGAAATACTGCCCAATAAATGTTGATGTAAAGAGCTCTATGCTAGTGGATCGGCTTTGTCCAATCGGCAATATTGGCAGTATTACACTTTTCTTTCTTGGATAACCATTCTTATTCCCTTTTAATTATTATGTTTGAAAAATTAAAAAATATTTGTTCTGCCATATAAATTTAAATAAAAATAAGTCTGATTTTTAAAATCTTTAAGATAATTACTAGAATAATTCCTTGGAAAAATAAAATATTTGTCAAATATAAGTTTAAGATACGATAGAGATCGTAGAATTATGTTTTATAATTTATATAGCAACAAAAAATTATAATTACATATTACAATATAATTAATTCAATATTCATGTAAAGAAAATTAGTAAATTATTATATTTAATATTCATAACATTTAATAGATAAGGGCGGCCACGCAACACGCGGGAATTCACTTAGTATTACACTAAAAATGCTCTATAGGTCATGGAATTTGATGTACTTGTAGTTATGGAGAGCTCTAAACTTGAACAGGTGTAGGCAATCTTGGATTTCTGGGCTTGACCTTCGGCTTGGGTCGACCGAGCAGCCTAAGCTAGATCAATTTGTGGTATGTGATTATGTGTTTGAACCGGTCCGACCTTATAGTCAGTATCCTCAAGCAGTGGTGGTGGTTTCAGCAAGGCCGGGGGGGTGGCTGCCGGTCACTGCCTGCAACAGCACATTCCATACAAGATATGCTAAGTCGTCTGAGGAGCGCAAAGCATGAGAAATTTTCCCGACTGTAATTCATTTTCTACAATGCGTAACTGAGGATCAATACTCAGGATCCCATGTTTATACAACAACTGAGGAGTTACTTTGACTGCATTGTCCTACTGATTATAGACACATCCATTTAAGTCGATACTCAGGATCACGTGCATGTGCGACTATTGAGAATTGACCATTCGAGATGTCTACATACTGACCATTTATAGACAAGCCTTGGAGAGTTTGACCAAAATAGGTCTCCTCCTTTAGGCTTGGGATCTAACATGGACTCATTAAAGTTTGATCGAATTGCCTGAAATTGTTTGGCACTTTATAATACTGAGTTTACTCCGCTCTACTGTTGATCATTGGATCTCAACTAGAATGATTGAAGCCAAAATTATGATAACAAAAATTGCGGATATCCAATTACTACTTCCGTTTCCAGAACAGAATCATGAAAGGAAACAATGAGTTGTTCAATAATTCATCAACTCGATTGTCATTCCTCGCCACTTCATACTTACAAATTACAAACAAGTTATTCAATTGGTGCCAAAGAACAGGTACGGTGAAATTTCATTCAAAAAAACTTTCAGTTCAAAGTTGCATGATATGGTTTTCAATGTGTGCTTCACTCGGTGGAGAGAACATCCTCCCGCGGATGTCGGTACAGAGGCTGTTTCAACCTCTTCTGGTCAAATGCATGCCTGACAACACTGGGGCAGAAATTCAGTTAGTTGAGCTGAGTCGATCAGAACACATATTATAGATGAATAATAAATATTGGGCAATGAACCATCTCTAGGAACAGAGCACTGATCTCACTCTCGCACTCCCTTCTGTTGACTAGATCTCCATACACTTGCACAATGCGCAATTTACTTTCTAACAATCGAAGAACAAGATTCATCACAGTGAATAATTTTAAGAACCAGATCCAGTAATGAGTTCACAGGTTCAACCAGGAATTCAGTAGGGCAATACCATAGGAAGAAAAAGAAAATCTTCTAAGCATATACACTGAGTAAATTTCTTTCGATGAGCAGCTCAAATCAAGAGCAGGCCGGCACAATGAGAGAACTGGATGATGAAGTGAAAAGGTGATGCCGCTTACTTATTATCCGGCCGCATAAATTTCAATTAATATTAGACCCACTTAATATTGCGATAAGTAACAGAAGATCACAGTGAGGATAAGATGGAATCATAGTGCATCAGAATGTAAATCAAAGCTTTCTCGTTTAGACCAATGGAGCAGGCTCAACTCTTTTATCTCTGTTGTCTCCCCTCTAAATCCTTTCCCACAAAGCAAATGGAAATTTCAGTCCATTAAAATGTGGAAGCCAGTTGAAACCAGGAGGAATTATAAAAAAACTCTATACACCGGGCCCGATTCGAGGGACAGGAATGCCCTTCTTGCTCTATTGTCAGCAGTTGATGTCAAAAGTACCATTATCATGTCCAACAGCTCAAATGCACAGCAAGAGTTCCATCTTACACTGTCATAAGCATCTTTGAGGTGTTGAGCTGCATCATCAATTGCACCATGAAATTGAGGACCAATTGTTAGTAGCATGTTGCAAGCGCCGGAAACATGGGAGCCATGTGATCTGCACACAATATTGTACATATCTGATGAAACAATATGTGCATGCATGAGTACCAATGTAGGATGGCATAGTTTTCCCTCTATAATAGTTTGGTGATTATTATACGTAGATGCAATGAAATGGTAACTTTGAAGGAACTTCAGTAACATTTGAGAAAACTGTAAGTCATCTCAATAAATCGAGTACAGTAATGCGGAAGGCTTCCTTTAAACCACAAAACAGAAATCACATCCCGCACACCATAACCAGGTTCGATCATGGTAGACAAGTGCTATTCCTCACCTGAGAGGTTAATCCAGATAGATAAATGTTGTGGCACTTCTGAATGAAGATCAAAGTATCTTATCATCCAACTATTCAATTATAACAAGCATTGTTCCCAAATGTACCTCCATCGTCTGAAGTAATCGTGCAAATACTATGAGTGGGGCCCCGAGCTTTGCCACTCTTAATCGCAATGTTAAGATCCTAAGGGATCCGTGGAGGGGTGACTTCACAGGTGTTATTTATCCTTCTTCAATCTAGAAATTAAGAGATACTGAACATTGTCAAAGAGGAGCAAATTTAGTGTATTAACTAGAGAAGGAACATCTTGTTTCCTTAACCAGTTTTTCACATGCCTCATAAATGGCAGCCTCGAAAGCTTCATATGAAGTGGGAACAATTGCGCTAAGTTCCGCTATCCCAGGCAACAACTGGTCTGGTCACTTTTCCCTGTTTTAGTGCTTCAAAAAGGTAATACTCATCTGGACCCCCGAGTTCTCCAAGTATAGCCATCATTTTAACATGTGCTTGACATGTTGTGAGGGAAAACGGCAGTCCTAAAATGATAAGAGTTGTGCATCAAGGGAGAGGTGTCCTAGTCTCATAAACCTTATGAATATCTTGTTCATGCTTTTATATAATAACAGTCGTTACCTGCAGAATGTTGTTAAATCGCAAAACATGGTCAGAAAGAGTTGACCCAGGGAACACATATCCTCCAACTGCGATTCCTAGAAAGTATCCAAATGTATGTCCAAGTTAGCTCTTAAATTACAAATACCACTAAATTTCCCCAGCAAGCATCTAGACAGCAAATTGGGATACCTTCATAGATTCTAATTCCATAAGTCACAGGAGCGATGGTGTTATACATTTCTTTACACATGCCTCCATTTACAAACATGTTTCACTTTACATCACAAAAAGGCTGCTTGAATAAAGTTCCAGCAGTGTCTGTACAAGTTGCAATGAATGATGTTGTCAATAGATCCAGCAGAGTCTCCGATCTTGAAGGCACCTGCTTGAATGCCTCCTGCAGTACCTTGGCCAATAACAACCTGCAATACTATCGGGTGGCAAAGGTAGCTGGCAAAGGGAACCTCTCCATCCCCTTATCTTTTTGTTCTAGCAATGAAAGTGTTCTAACAATTGCTCTGTTCTGTTGATGATATCATGGACTTCACTGATGGATCATTAAGCTCTGTTCAAATTGTCATGGAGGTTTCACAAGAGGTTTATAAGCTTTCTAGCATGACACGAATGCTGTGAACACTGAAATATTCTTTACTGGACTATCTGAGGAACAACTGCAAGCGATTATGGAAAAATCACTTTTCAAGTTGGAAGCTCTTCCAATAGGATACCGGGGGCTTCCTCATACGCGGGGAGGTCGTGACCGATAAATGCGGTGTGGTTTAGCATGGCAACATTCTGGTGTTCTACTTTATTTGTGCCTAAAAGGATCATCAAGACGGTGCAGCAAGAAGGCAGTGCATTCTTGTGGAAAGGTAGTGAAATGCCATCAAGAGGAGATGAAATGTGAAGTCGGTGGACAATATGGGTTTACTGAAAGGCGAGGGAGGGTTCGGTTTGAAAGAGCTTTAGCATTAGCATAAAACATGTGTGTTGAGAATTTCTAGGGGAGATCATGATAAATAATGGTTCTGGGGAGTCGCGTGGATTCACCATTATATGATTGAAGGGAGGGATATTTGGCCATTGAAGCCTTGAAGCAACAGCTCGTGGGATTGGGTAAACATGCTGAGCTTAAGATCAGCTAAATCATTCTGCAATTAACAAAAGATTGAGAAAGTATATCAAAATGAATAATTCCGCAAGTTCATAAAAGCATCCATCTGTTTTTACATGTAACCTCAGAAGATTCCATACTGTCAAATATAGGAATAGCATTTCTCGGATAAACATCAGACAAGTCAGGTGGTTGAGTGCACATACCAGTGGAAATTGTCCCAGGAAGCAACCGAGCTCGAATTACCTTACAGAAGATTGGGCATTTACCCTATTGGCATGTTTACTTAGATAGAGAAGCTCGCTTAGGCAAGGCGACTTAAACCTTCCAACCTTGTCCAGGTCCAAGGCCACAGGTTCAAGGTCCAAAGCCGCCACCTGCGCCACCATCTGCGCCCGCCCCTGCATTAAAACCTACATGTCCCTCTTCCATTGGGCTTATACAGGCTCGGACCCATTTCCACTTAAAAGCTCAAGCTGATAAGTGGTGGTACCCAAGCCATATATTAACCCATGGATTTTCCTTTTCTTTTCCGATGTGGGAGTTATCCCATTTTACTTCTCAACACCCGCCCTCACATGCAACGTGTGGTCTATTTCTGCCAACACGTTGTCACGTGCCCTTAAACACCCGCCATCAACAATTGACTTCGAGGTGGGCTCATCTTCCGTGCTCGGGAGAGGGGGGATACTAACACGAAGCGCGTTCTTGGCTGCACTCGGACATACTGGGCTTGGCGTAGTGTGAGTGCAAGCGCATACGCGCGTAGAACACGCGGAAGCGTAATCTGCTTTGATACCATATTGTTGTTGCTGGGTTCCGCGACGGGTTCGACGGGGTTCGCATCATTTTGGTATCAAAGTCCAAATTAACGATCCTAGGAAAGTGCCGGAAGAGTTTCCAAAGCAAGAAATGCTTTGCTTCTTGGTGCTCAGAGCTACAAGGTGTAAGCCTATTTATAGTTTAGGCACACAACCAGCAGCATGAAACAGAGCTGGAAGTACAATCCATTCTTTCTTTCTTTTTTTTTTCTTTTTTTTTCTTTGAAATGGAGGTGGTAGCCCAAAAGCATTATGAAATAAAATCCATTGGACCCCGTGTAATGCCGTAAAATAGACTATGCTTTTACTTTCCACCGGAGGGTCCACTAATTGCAAATGTGTTGATATGATATGATTCACTAGGTGGCTTGCTTCCGCTCCTTCTCCTTAACTCACATATCTGTCGGCACAAATGGCTAAAAATTCATCCTCCTCGACTCTCACTACTCTACCCTCTTCTTTCTGCTAGTTCCACGGGGCGCAACGGAAGCGAAAAAGGAACAGAAATTCAAAATTTCCTACCTGTGAAACTAATCCCAAGACCTACTAGAAGAATAAGAGTAAATAAAAGCGTACCTGGAATATTTAAAATTGTCGACCGAGCGTCCCACGCGTGACGCCTCTACCGATATCCACACCGACTTTGTCGACGAGTCTTCGAGATCGGCGGTGCTAGCGACCAACACTCGAAAGAAACACTGATGCGACACCCGAAATTTTCAGACTAATGGACCTAATTTGAGTTGAACAATTCAACCCAAATTATATATATATTTTATATGCATACACATATATGCACGCACACATATATGTATCAGCACATATATATATATATATGTGTGCTTTTATATATATAAAAGTATATGCATATACACACATATAAGCATATATCTATGTTTGTAAGCATGCTTACTGCCCCTTTTTATAAGCAGCTAGGGGGGGGGGAGCAATTTAAAGTCCCACCGATGTGGGATTAAAATTAGATTGCTCCTCACATGACATGTGTCCATACACATGTCTATTAATACAAAAGCCATGTGTCATGATATTAATCGTGCATCAATTTGGTCCATTTAATCTAATAAATCGGGTCTAATTAATCGGTAGATTTAATCTCATTAAATATCCGATTAATTGGTCACACCATAAATCATCTAATCTATATTAGACGATTTTATTTGTTTCAAAATATCTCGTTAATTTAGTCGTAGTGTGTGACCCTGTAGGTTCCTAATTACGTTGACAGTAATATCGAAATCTCTATTTCAATATTACAAACAGTGAGCGGCATATAGCAATGCATCACTATTACTCAAGTAATTGGAAAGTCAATTTCTCGACGAACCTCGTGACCTATATTACCGTGTAATATAATCCATTGTCCTCTATATCTCTATTGAGCCCAAGGCATGGTCGATGACATCCTTGTATGGCTCAATATCTCTCTTTCTTGGTTTACCGGTTAAGTCTATCAGAACAAATGAGTTCGATATCGCTATATCGACTCATTTGGGATGCATACACTTTTAGACTTAACCACCAAGTGGCCGTGAGATATCGCTCCCGTTTTGTAGGAGGGACAAATCCTATCTTGATCACTCACATTCCTCTCCATGCTCTGTTGTATACCCAATAACTGTCTTTATAACCAGCCTGTTACAGTGGCGTTTGACAGTATCAAAGTATATGACATTACATGTAGGAATACATGGTGACCTCAAGTCAAAGGACCATTACACTATAGTCACTTTGAGATATGCTAATGACAGTCACGTAACAACCCATGTAGCAATCTCATGGCGGGTCAGTTCAATACACATTACTCTTAATGTATACATGTGGTGTGATTTGATATCTCCATATCCATGACCTGTGAGACTTGGTCATCAATCAACACCCACACTAATCTAACCATATTATCGTTGTCCTAATTAACGATAATACTTTGACTATGGACATTTAGGAACAATGTTCGGTAATTATAGGATCTCACAATCAAGTCACACTTGATGCCTATTGAACATACTATTCCAAGGACATTATTGTGTAAAATCATATTTAGCGCAATCTACACAATAACAGAAATGCCTCGTTTTATAATGAAATAGATATCATATTACAGAACTGATTATAGATTGCCTCTAGGGCATACACCAATTCCCAACACTTTCTCATTCTCAACTGTTCTTCCTACATCCTTTCCTACAATTCCTGTCAAACTCAACGGCAGGAACTATCTGTATTGGAAAAGAGTAATGACTCCATTACTCACTACCTATGAACTACTTGATTATGTCGAAGGCAGAGTCGTGGCACCAGAGAGAACAACTATTGCAACAGATGGAGCAGTCATATCTAATTCCGAGTATCTCAGCTGGCAATCAAGAGATAACTTTGCTCTTACTTGTGTTATGTTGGCAGTCACAGAAGAAGTCGGAGTGATGATCCTCTCTGCGAAGACATCTCATGAAGCCTGGATATCCTTGGCCACCGTATTCCTGACCTAGACCGCAGCGCAAGAAGATCTACTCGATCAACAGTGGCGAGACCTAAAGAAGGGAGATCAATTAATGGCCAAATTCATCGGCTCAGTGAAAGAACAAGCCTTGAAATATGCTCAGATAGGAAAACCCAAATCACCTACTGAAATCAACCGACGCATATACGCGGGTCTCAGTCCCGATTGGGAACCAATCGTGCTTGCCCAGTCAGAACGGATGCTCACGATGAGCACTGACGAGCTCCAATCCCTTCTAGTCGGCATGAGGAGAGACGCCTCTATGCGGCGACTCAAAATCCGCCGATATCCACACCCGCTCCTCTCTCGGGAATTCTCGGCTCGGCTCCAGAAATCCACTATACCAGTGGCCGAATCAACCAAGGAGGTCGCGGAAACGGAGGCGAAAGAGAAACGGCAAAGGAGGGAAAGGAAAGGGCAAAGGAGGTGGCTCACACGGTAGGAGGAACCTCTCTGGTGAAGGGTCGCACAGGGAAGGCAACGTTTACCCTAATCAGGGGTCGAGTAGACAGGGTGAAGTTGTCGGGTCGGATGGGCAAAAATTTCAACGCTTCAGATCGGCTGTTCATTCCGGATCGGGTCAAGTACACGTCGGTCAGGCTTGCGACCCGCGCCTTCTTGCTGGGCCCTTTTCAAACAGGCCCAATTTTGGAGTTCGCGGCCCAGTTCCTTTTTATAACTCCTCCTTTGGCCTATCCCAGCATTTTGGGTCCAGATTTGTGGTTCTCTGTCAGATGTGTAATCGGCCCGGTCATACCGCACCATTTTGTCATTTTTTTGGAGCTCAGACTCATCTGACCCATGGTTCCTCTTCAGGATTTCATGACCTCGATTGGTACATGGACTCAGGTGCAACTCACCTGTGACATCCGATTTTTCCACTCTTAACCTTCATGATGATAATCCCACTTTGAATCATGTCTTCATAGGTGATGGTAAAGCACTTCCAGTTCTAGCATCTAGTTCTTCCACCATTAAATCTTCCCATTGTCCTCTGCACTGGAATCATATTCTTTATGCACCGCATATTTCCAAAAATTTAATTTCTATATCCAAGTTTACCAAGGATAATAAATGCTTTTTTGAGCTTCACCCTGATTGTTTTCTTGTGAAGGACCTCCATACTCGCCGGGAGCTCATGTGTGGACCGGTTAAGGACGGCCTCCACTGTTTCCACCCGAGAGGCAGGCATTCCAATGGTCCTCAGGCTCATCTTTCCACTTCTCGTTCCATTGTCCTGTGATATCAACGCCTCGGTCCTTTCCTGTAGTTCCTCATGCATTAAATTCTTCTTATTCCCTTAATAATGATCATGTTGATCATGTATGTTCTGCATGTCAACAAGGAAAAATAATAAATACATCCTTTCCACCTACTTTTAATAAAACAACTTCTCCACTTGAGCTTATTCATACCGATATTTGGGGTCTGCACCTTTTACTTCTCATACTGGTCATCATTACTATATTCATTTTCTTGATGATTATAGTAAATTCTCCTAGTTTTATGTCCTAAAAGCTCGATCTGATGTACTTCACGTATTTCGTGCTTTTCGTCTTCAAATTGAGAATCTTTATGGACATTGAATCAAATACTTTCAGTCAGATGGTGCTAAGGAATTTCTCTTTGCAGATTTTCAGGCTAAACTGCAGAACAATGAAATTTTTTATAGAATCTCATGTCCTCATGTACCCCCAACAAAATGGCTCAGCTGAGCGTAAACACCGCCACATTGTTGACACGGGTTAGACCCTCCTCTTTCATTCTTCTACTCCTACAAAATTTTGGGATTATGCTTTTGAAACGGCTGTATATCTTATAAATAGGCTACCTACAAAATCTCTTAATTTCAAATCCCCATATGGGATTCTTCGTGGCCATAAACCCGATTACCCCAATTTACGAGTTTTTGGGTGTCTTTGTAATCCATACTTACGTCCTTACACTAGGCATAAACTAGAACCTCGGTCTCAGCCTTGTATTTTCCTTGGATATCCTTATCCCTATCAAGGGTATTGATGTCTTAATCCTGCTACTGCTCGTGTCTTTATATCCACTCAGGTTGTTTTCGATGAGTCTGGTTTTCCATACAGGACTGGTATGCCTATCTCGGTGGAAGTGGAGAGACTTTCTTCAGGTTCTGCATCTGCTCCTGGTATATCTGTTCCTTTTTTATCTAATTCCACTGCCCATATTCCAGTCCCATCAACTTTATCCGAACCTCTTGCATCTCATAACTCTACTCATACAGCTCCTGCTCCTGAGATCCATGAACAATCTACAAGTTTTGCAGTCTTGTCTGAGAGTGTTTCGGGTATCGATGTCATGCCTGCTGCACGGAATACTCATAAGATGGTGACGCGGTCTAAGGATGAGACTTTATTTTCCTCCTCACTTTACTATTTCTCGTCATCTTGCAGCTTTCATTGTATCTGCTGATCTGCAGGAACCACAGACATTTGCCCAGGCTTCCAAACATCATCATTGTAGAGCAGCAATGCACGAGAAATATATGGCCTTGCTTCACAATCATACATGGGATCTTGTTCAGTTGACACCGACTCAGAATGTGGTTGGATGCAAGTGGGTCTACCTTATCAAGCAGAAGGCCGATGGCAACATTGATAGGTACAAGGCTCGTCTAGTAGCAAAGGGTTTCAATCAGCGAGAAGGGATTGATTATTCAGAGACTTTCAGTCTAGTCATCAAGCCTGTCACTATTTGAACAGTTCTTTCTATTATTGTTTCCTCTCAGTGGCCAATTCGATAGCTGGATGTGAAGAATGCATTCCTTCATGGACATCTCACCGAAGAAGTCTATATGACACAGCCTCCAGGTTTTCTTGATCCCTCTCGTCCTGATCACGTCTACAGACTTCGTCGTTCTCTATACGGGCTTAAGCAAGCTCCTAGGGCTTGGTTTTAGCGACTCAGTTCATATCTTCAGCATATTGGCTTCTCCAATTCCAAAGCCGATTCCTCCTTATTTATACTCCGGGGAAAACAATATGTTGGCTATCTCCTGGTCCATGTTGATGATATCATTCTAACAGGGACTCCGGGAGCACCTTTTCAGTCCATAATCACTGCCCTACAGAAGTAGTTTGTTATAAAAGACCTTGGTCCACTTCATTTCTTTCTTGGTATGGAAGCTCGCAGGAATTCAACTGGACTCTATCTCACTCAGTCCAAGTATATCCATGATATTCTTGCTCGCACTTCTATGGCAAAATGCAAACCCATTGGCTCACCTATCACTACAGGGCCTTGACTGTCTCTTCATGATGGATCCTCTTTCGAAGATCCCTCACTCTACAGAAGTGTAGTGGGCAGTTTGCAGTATCTTTCTCTGACTAGACCTGACATTGCCTATGCAATTAATCAGGTTTGTCAGTTCATGCATTGTCCCACCACCACTCATTGGCAGGCCGTGAAAAGAATCTTGCGGTATCTAAAGGGAACCATCACTTGTGGACTTCATATTCATCTCAGTTCTACGTCATATGTTCATGGCTTTTCTGATGCAGATTGGGCTGGGAATCCTGATGATCGTCGCTCAGTTAGTGGTTTTGTGATATTTCTTGGATCCAATCCAGTATCCTGGAGCTCCAAGAAACAGCGGACTGTTGCTCGATCCAGTACTGAATATAAAAGTCTTGCAAAATTCACTGCTAAGATCTTATGGTTACAGTCTCTTCTCAAAGAATTGGGAATCTCGCAACATCACCCTCCCACTCTTTGGTGTGATAACATTTCGGCGATCTATCTTACAACGAATCCTATCTTTCATGCCAGAACTAAGCACATTGAGATTGATTATCACTTTGTGCGAGAGAGATTCCTACGCCGGCAACTTCTAATTCGGTTTATCTACTCCTCTGATCAGCTAGCAGATGGACTCATAAAGGGAATATCTTCATCTCGCTTTGCTGATATTTGATCCAAGCTTCACGTGGAGATATCCCCGTTCGGCTTGCAGGGGAGTAATAAAGGATAATATGCAATCATAGTTTTCTATTTATACTTGTTGTATATTAGGCATGTAATCATTACACATTTATGCACTTTCCTAGATAAGTCATGTACAGTGCTTATTTAATCGAATACACACACCTCACCTCATCAGTGAGGATTCAGCTATTTTGTGCCTATTCTTTAGTTTTATAGGAGGCTTCTACCAAATTGCACGCAATCCCAAATTGCATTTTTTGCCACGTGGTATGCTATATACACTAGACTTTCTCGTGAAACAATTTTCTTTTGTTTTTCCTTTATTCCTTTATAATCGAAAAGAAAAATAGAGAAACTAAAAATCTATCAAGGAAAAAACATCAAGAGAGCTTTTATTTAATTTTTTTAAAAAAATTATTTAAAAGAGAAATATAGAAGTAAGATTGGAATTTTTTCTTAAAAAAGTGACAACAAATAAATTTTTTCTGAAAAAAGAATTAATAAAAGTAATTTTAAAGTAATTTCGTGTATAACAGAATTTATTATATGAAAAATTAAATTTGATAAATCGTGTTTGAATATCAGAAGTTGTCATGAATAAGATTGACGTTATTGAGAAGTAAAAGTTTTTCGACAAGGTCAATACAAGATGTAATAACTTATTTTAAGTTAGAAGAGTTATCACATTTTAAACTGAGAATATCGAAAGTAGAAACTTTTTATAATACTAATAAGAGAATTGATAATTTAGTTCAAATTAGAGGGACCATGACATCTTGAACAAAGTTTTAAGAGATTTTCGATGATTATTTTTTTCTCCTTTTTCAGATTTTTTGAAAATTTTAAAAATTAAAAATATTATGTAACCAATCAGGAGGTGGTACGTGGACCAACTTAATGCCATCAATTTCCAACAACGAATTTGGACAAAAAATGTCAAATTGATTAAACGCTAGAAATTACTTGAACTAAACTGATACATTTAGATTTAAATTTAACTTTTTGCATAGTTTTAGAACTTACCGAGTAATTTAGCCATTATTTTTTATTAATTTTGTCAATCTACAACGGAATGTTAATAAAAAGAATCAATATTTTATTTCGGGATGTTATGCAAGAAATGATTTTGCAAAGGAATGAATTCATAGTTCGACCGTGTTCTTTTCATTTCAATTATTATTACAACAGAATCATCATTTTCATTTCTTTTACTAATTTAAATCAGCTTTAGTTAATGTTTTCCGTGGAATCCAGGATTAGCATTGATTTGTTTGTTCTTGGGTAACTCTCGCTGATATGTTTGTGTAAAGGCCAGAATGTAGGTTGGGGTGTATGCAGGGTTGGATAAGAGGAGAGGAGCAGTATCACCTCCCGAGATTACGTGTTAAGAAAATTTACGTATTGATATTTACATTTTGCCAAATTATATGGTTCATATTTTAAGTTCATATTTTAAGTATTTTCATACTATACGAAACTAATTTGGATCCTTAGATCTATCTCAATCTAATTTGAACTGTTCATTTATATAGGTTTTAAAATTTCAAAAACATCCTTCAAAAATAACGATCTCATCTCTATATTACACAAATGTAATTTCCATCTATAATTCGTTTCGTCAATATTTGATGCTATCACAATTCCGGACTGATGATGTTGAATATTGAACCACATGTAATGATAAACCAAACCGGTTAGAAAATAAAATAAAGCGTTCTTCCTTGCTGCATTTTTCGGTGGGTTTGGAGTGGAATCGCTTCCTCTGCAGGAAGATTTTGGTGGAGGAAAGCTCTCCTTTTGCTCCCTTCAATCCGTCTCTCCGGTGAAATCGGCTTCTGGGTTACTCAATTGTTAGGGCGAGTTGATGATTTGTTACTTCCATTGCTGAAGGAACTCAATCCCCCAGCATTCTTCGTGCTGTTGGTTGATGATTCCGATTTCAGGGAACGGAATTTTACCAGCTCTGTGTTCAAGCTTTGCCACAAACAGTTTTCTGCTGAGCGATTGATTTGGCAAAATAGATTTTTTCCCCTTTTGGGTATTGTGTATATACTTGCATACATACATACGTCCATATATATATATATATGCATTGTGGTGGAAGATTATGTAGGGAAAATATTTTTCTTAATTATTAGTGTAATTAATAGGAGGATGGTGTGTTGATTTTCAGTTGGAAGTTGGGGTCCTTGCTAATTTGAGCCCGGTTGGGTGCGTCTTGCAGAAGGGAAAAGTACAAATTATAATGAGGACTTCCTAATGACGTAGCTAGAAGCTTTTGCTTTTCAAATTTTGAACTGTTTTTGTTCTTGCTCGTATGGGAATGGCTTATTAGCAGCAAGAAGAAGATGGATTCTCAAGACTCAAGCGTAATGTCACGTTTAGAGATCGACAACAATACAATCAACCTTGGTGATGATGACCATCATCTGCTCAGTCCTACGGGGACTGAAGATATCAAACAGGGCTTTGGTTATAGGAATTCATGTTGAAACTGAAGCTACCGATTTTATCGTGCCTTGGATGGTACCTGGGAAGTCGCTTGCGGATTACACTTGTGAAGATATGAGGGCTCTAGAATTCGAGTCTTTGCAGCAGGCCGAGCATTTCTACTCATTATACTCAAAAGCTAAGGGCTTCGGTTATAGGAATTCTACAGTACTCGGGGATAAAGTTACTGGGGCTATTATCTCGACGTATTTTGTATGCTTCAAGGAAGGAAAGCATAGAAAGATATGGGATGAATTGAAAGATAGGAAAAGAAAGCCCAGCCCTTATACAAGATGTCATTGTGAAGCTATGATACACTTTAGGTGTGTGGGAGGTAGGTAGATTGTTAGCCACTTCGAGTCTGAACACAATCATGGCATGGCCGATATAGAGCACGTCTCTTACATCAGGTAAATACTGATCATTGTTTGTGTTCCGTTTGCATTCTGTTTTGCCCATATGCTTGTGTTCTCCTAACACATGTTGAACTATCTCATAACATATATTTGCCTCTTGTTGGAAGTCATGAAGACTTCCCGGGAAACCAAGCTCATTAGTCTTGGTGACTATTCAATACACGTTTCCCAAGTCAAATTTATAATCTCATCTTATTTGTCCTTTTCCACAATCAAAATCAAAATCAAAATCAAACTTATTTTAACTCTAAAATCAAACGCACCCTCAAAATCTTAGAATAAGCTAGACTTAGAGTTAAGGTTTGGTTATCTTCTATGTTGCTATGTTATTTGTATTTTGGGGTTATAAATATGACGTAATCAATGGATCTTATTAAGTCGTAATACATGGAAACCATTCAGTCCGTACATTTTGTTGTTATTGCTAGATAGTTCTTCTTGCGATTCCAACATATTTTCATGTCATCTCCCTTATTAACGTCAAAGGTCAAACATCATAATATATCGGCTGCGCAAAAAGCTGATGCATCCACGATGCTCAGATGCTGCATTCCACAGAGTAGTATCACTAGAGTTGCGGTGCGGCGAGCGGGGCATCCTAGTAAAGCGGGTTTCATAGGGAAGGATCTCTATAATCAAATAGACAGGTCTGTAAGAGAAGAGGTCAAGGAAGGTGATGATGAAACAGTGATAGCATATTTGACCGGAAGAAGACATCTGATCCATCTTTCTTTATTAGCTATACGCAGGACAATGATGGACGACTTGATAAACCCTTTTGGTGATCAGCCGCGGGCGGACTGATTATATACTAATTAGCTTTGGGGCATTAATAAGTGTCGGAACAATTAGTTACCAAAAATGGCCCGTGACCCATCGAAGAATACACAAAAATAGATTGTGTGAAGTGAGGAATCAGTTTCCAAATTCGAAAATGCAACAAAACTCGACAAGCTGACGCACAGTGTAATCCATGAAAAATTGAGATCGAGAAGAATTGTAAGGCTTACAATGAACAATACCTCGAGTAGGATGAGTAGGCTCTGGAGATTAAACCTAGAACAGAGTCTAAACTTGTTTTCTCCTCCTACCGATTTGCGATTATCTGAAGAAGAGAGGTGATAGAAAAAGAGCCACTATTCAATCTGAATGGGGATAGACAAAAATAATCAACGCAATCAATTCAATCTCCATCACTGCATACCTCCATGACCGTAATCCTGTAGGAATGAACGTAGAAGGTGAATGGAGATGGAATTCCATAGAGACGGCGACGATAGACGACACTGCGGCGACGACAGAAGGCGATCGCACTAGAAGCTCAAAGAGAGAGTGGTCGGCCGGGGTGGAATGCGAGAGAGGAGGAGATGGCAGCGTTAATGCTTCGGTTGAGAGGAACGCTGTTGCGTGGGAGACAAGGGGTCAATTGAAAGTCCATTAAAAGATGTCAGACTCAATTATTTTAAGGTTATGATTTATGATAATACTTGAATCAAATTTGTGAACCGGTTCAATTAAAGGTACGGTTTAATTATTACAGTCGGTTTGACGGGTGGTTTATGGTAGATGATGTGGCGCTTCCTTATTAGTCCACTCGTGATGGCTAATTTATAATACTGGTGATGATTTGTGAGAGAAAAATATGAAAGTAAATAATGAAAATACTTAAAAAATTAAGTACAATGGATGATTAATATTAAACGAGAGGAGATCTAATGGCTTATATTGGTTCTGTATGGTATGAAAAATCTAAAAATGTCTACTGCAGAAGCACCGTTACATTTTAATAAAATTCTTTTTAATCACTTCTCCTATTAGTTCGGAAAAAAATCTATTTCTATTAGTCCCTTCAAAGACCTCGCCCTCTCTTGTTTAAATCATCTGCTCGTTGGGAGAAAACGAGAAAAAAAATATCACTAAACGACGCTTTTTTTTTGTAAATAAAATTATGAGAAACATTACTCCCGCAGTTACGAGATTGAGCATTAGAATATATTCTCTCTCTCAATAAGTGTGCTTCTCGGCTTGAACTTGTAATCTTCTCCTTACGGGATTGGAATTGCGTACCACTCAACCAACACTTTGTTAGTCACTAAAGTACGCTTTATATATTGCACTTGAGAGGTTTTAAAGGGCAAATTAGGAAGGAAACAAGATATTGAAGGCGAGAAAAGCATTCAATGATTTCAAGAGTTCGAAATCTAACATGTGTCATTTTCAGGTTTCATAAATATTATTAGGCTGATTATTTAAGAGGACATATAGCATTTCTCTTGGTAGCAATCTCTTTTTACTAAATGAGAAGGACCACAAATTTCAACCCGATTACGCTAGGAGAATTAAAAGGTCGGTAAAATCATAAATTTTGCTTTTCTAAGGGAGAGAGTTCTAAGCAACTCTCTTAGGTAATCTCATCATCTATAATCTATCTATATATATTTATAATCCATAACAATATACTAAAAGAAAATATAAAGATGCTAAAAAAACTCTCTTAGTTAGCCACATCATCTATGCGAATATGATAAAATAGTATATTTTATTTAAATAGTGAAAATATAACTCTCAATAGTTTATTTTAAAACTTATTGTTATTTTTATGAATAACTAAATAAATACAAAGTAGGCAATGAGTTCTAGTGCATGTACAACTTTTTCTTACTCTCACACCAAAAAAATATAAATAATTAAGAAAGAAATTTTAAGAATTACCCTCTATACCATCAATAAATCTATCTATACTATCAATAAATCTGTAATTTTTTGGTAGGAATAAATCTATGGTTTTTCATTTTACCTCTTAACATCAACGCAAACCGATAAAATTATCTTATGTACTCCTTTCATTTTCATCATATTATTTTTGTTTTCTCAGTTCCAAGTTTGGAAGAAAAGTATTTACTATTTATATCTATCAAATCTATTGATGGAACTTTATTAAAAGCTAAAATAATTTTTTTATGAATAATGTGAAATAAGAAGCTATCGTAGAAAATATATATTTCAGGTATTCAAATAAAGATGTGATATATATATATATATCTATATAATACGGTTTATCTCAACTAAACATATAAATTTCCACCTACTATGATTATCTAAATAAATCCGTAAACTCTAATTTTGTACTTGCATCATATAATTGCCAATAATGTGTCAAAGAATTTAAATTTAGCCAAAAAAAATTCATTACTTTTTAGTGTATATCTATATCCATATTACAAAAAGAATTGGTAGTTGGGCTAATTTTTGTTATCCCAAAAATGCCCATTACACGAATAAAAATTATAAATTTTACTATTTTTTAGTAAATTATAAATTTTTTTATTTTTTTAACCACCCGTTTCACCACTCCATTATTTTCTCACCTCTTCTCCGTCTTTCCACTATTTTCTCTCCCTCTCTCCCTTTCTCTCTCTCTCTCTCGGTTCTACTCTACTCTTTACTTTCTTTCTTCCATCTCAAAATATATTCTTTTTATTTTTAATTAATTTATTCAACTACTCACTATGTATTAACATGTACATGCATATTAAAAAATTAATAAAAGTAATTATGATTCTTAATGTATTTTAAAAGCAAAAGAAAAAATATTCAATAGTTCGTACGCTTCTTATATATATTTGATAATAAATAATACATGACCTAATATATTAATGACGCAATCATTTTAGCGAAGTATAAAGCTTTGAAATATTACGTACGTTTTTTAGAATATATGTTATTAAAATATATCAAGTAAAAAATTTGGAATGGAATTCACCAGAAAAATTTGAGCTAAAATATGGTATGCAGTGAAATAATGGTTATTACCAGTCTGACCTTATAGTCTGTACTACCCTCGAGCAGTGGTGGCGGTGATGAACAAATATTCAGTGAGTATTATTCAACCACTTGACTGTATAACATCCAATCAGAATATTTAAAAGTGGAAAATCGACCCCACAAAGGGTCCACAAGCTCTCACTTATAAGCATTTTGATTAATTATTACTCATCTAAAGTGAATAAGTAATATTCAATGAATATTTTCTCAATGGTGACTGTGAGTGGCCCGCGGGCAAGGCGACTACTTAGCACTTTCAAAGCCTTGCCAGAAGAAGTATGAGAATTTCACCAGAAAAAAGAGAATATATAGCATAAGAATTATCATTGCATATTCTTTTCCAAGAAATCTGTTACGAACCTTTGATTCCGGTTGAATCCACGTGCGATCTTTATGCTCTCGAACAACCTGCAACAGGGAAAATTCAAGGTGGTGGTCTAATTTCCTCTCCAATACTCAAGTCAAGTAGGGTTCTCACGAAAACAATAGTATGTAAATTGTAGACAATGTGCATACCTTGATATTTATACATGATCATGAAGATATTCGTTACCTTATTAAATGAGATTCTCGATATATTGCCTGGATATCATATCTCGACAAATCATGAAAGACATTTGATTTCCTATACTGAGCCCATCAACCAATAAGCATCGTTGAGCCCTTGCGGGGCTTCGCTAAGCCCAACGGTGCTTCGTCCCATAGTGGGCTTCAAAGGCCCTCATGGCCCATCAATTGTTGGGCCTAAAACTTGGTCCCTAACACTGACCTGTACTCGGGCACGTGCTTCACCCGTGTACGAGGATAAGATCGCCACGCAGCAGTCTGGTTCGTGGGCCATACCCCACAACAAACACAAAGCCACCACTCCCTTGCCATTAGATCGAGTTCATCTCACCGTTCGATCAAAGCTCGATCCGTGTCATGAATATAGATGCCCCCTAGTCGTCAAATCAAAGCTAGGTCGGAAACCATCAATCGTTTGATCGCACGACGCTTCGGCTTCGAGGCCTATCAAAGCAGTAATGATGATAACTGCTACCATCACGTTGCCCTAGCCAAGAGAACCCTCCGGCTTCCGAGGCCTATAAATACCGCTGCATTCAACACTCAATCCACACTTGCAATAAGAAGCTGAAGCTCTACCGATTTTATTTCTCTCATTATTTCTTTGGAGATCATCATTTTATTCCCGAACTCCCCCTCCATCACCAGCCCAGATGGCCAGAAACAATCCTTCTAGGACCACAGATAACGCCCCCACCAACACCAATGCTGCGGGGACCTCCTCGTCCAAGGGCGGAGGTAGGAAAGTCTTTGAGGTCAACCTGATCTCTAAAGATGAGTTCGTGAAGACCGTCACCGAGGGTTTCATTTTCGCTGCTAAGGATCCCCGGTTCCTTGAGCCCCATGAGAAGCCGGACCAAGCCCATCCAGGAGAGATTGTGATCGGGCCAGACCAAATCTCCGCCGGGCTTCGCTTTTGGCTCCACTAAGACGTGGTGAACATGTGCAAGGCGTACATGATCGCCCCCACCCAACTCTCCTCCAATGCGTGGAGGATCTGCTTCTACTTCTTCCTTCATTACAAACTACAGGGAAGGAATTACTCACTACAGGTGTTCCGCCACTCCTACCGATTTCAGTGGAACCCCGATGGCTACGAAGGGGAATTTTTCCTTATCCCTCGTAAGTCTTCAAGATCTACGATGAATTTGAGCAAACCAAAGCAGACTGGAGGAAGAAGCGGTTCTTCATCGGCTCTGCAAGTCATGGAGAATGAAAGAAGCTTGGATCTGGCACGAACCAATCTCCGATGACGACAAGGCTCCGTAACTGACTTTTGTTTTGGAGACTTAGCTCCCACGAGGGACTATGAAGAGCAGAAGCCTCGCCTTCTCTCCATAAAGTCACCGCGGAGGGCATCCGAGCCACTCAGCTTATCATCCAGCGTCAATCGGTTGTTACTTGGGTACGTACTGATACTCCTTCTTTTTTTTTTTGGTGCAGCTCACTTGTCCTCTATCGTGCACTTATTGCACTCCAGGCTAAGGCGGGGTTGCCAAACCAATTGTCAGCCTCTGCTATCGCTCCCTCACCCGCCTCCTGCCCAATGAAGCGCCATCGGGAAGAGGCCAAGGAATCTGGAGCCCCAACAAAGAGGAGGCTTGGACCTCCCGCACCACCATCGTGATCCGAGATAACACTCCTCCACCACAAGACCAGGAGGAGGAAGAAGAGGAAAAAGCTCCAATTTAGCAGCGGAATAAGAATGGGAAAACCCCCCGTCATCGACCAGCCTGCTAGGGAGGAGGTGACTTCGCCAGCTCTGGAGTCGCCCTCCTCAAAGCACCAATAGCAGCTCTAGCAGCAAGAGCAGCCACCACTCCACCAACCCTTCTACCAACCTCTCCTAGGACATAAGTATTAGGATGGAACACTCCAACCACCTTATATGGACCCTCCCATGTAAGGGGGTAGCTTGTTGTGGTGACCCAAGTCCTTGAATTCATTCTTTCTCAGAACCCAGTCTCCCACACTGAACTGCCTTGCTTTAACCTTCGCGTTATAGTGCTTGGACACTACCTATCATGCATGTGCTATGGACTCTGTAGCCTCAAACCTTCGCTCATCCACAGTGTTCAACTCCTTATGACGTAGCTGCTCATTGAGCTCTTCTTTAATGAACTCTATCATGTGCGAATAAAGACCAATGTTCGCGTGGAGGACAACCTCTGAGCTATACACCAAGCTAAACATTATCTCCCTCGTCATTGCCCGCAGAGTTGTCCTGAACGACCAGAGAACGCTTGGGAGTTCATCCACCCCGCTGCCTCTTAGTGCCTTGACTCTGGTGTGAAACCCATGGAGCAGAGTCTTATTGGTGTTCTCCGTTTGCTCATTAGTTGTGGGATGTCCCACTGATCCAAAGCGCTGCTCAATGTGAAGCTCATCACAAAAATCTTTAAACTCTTTTCCTTTAAACTGCGTGTCGTTACCAGAAATCAGGATTCGGGGAACCCTAAAGCGACAGATGATGTTTGCCCTCAAGAACTTAATCACTGCCTTCTCAGTGATGGTCGCAAGTGGCTCTACCTCCACCCACTTCGAGTATAGATCTACAACTACAATAAGGAATTTCCTCTTGCCAGTGACAGCAAGCAAATGACCCAACAAGTCGATTCCCCAAAAAGAAAAAGGCCACGCAGTAATTATACTTATTTTGATGTTAATATTTATGTGATGAAATATTATTTTTATTTTAAAAATTCAAGATTATTAAATAATATATAGATTAAAAAAATTAAAAAAAATCAAGAAACCGTATTTTATGGTGAGATATCTTTTAAAAATTTTTTTTTATTAAAATTAGTTTTGAAAATTTAAAAATTTTAAAAGACCTACAAAGTTCCATTTAGAAAATTCATATTGCATTTAATGGAGATCACCAAATTATCTAAAAGATTTTATGGCATTTTCGATTTATTAAATGGAATATCATTTCAAGAAGATTTTGTTGTTAATTTTATAATTTAGTATAATTTAATTTTGAAAAATTTAAAAAATCAGGAAAATTTCATTCAGAAACGGAGGATTCGAAGGTCATATGGGATGAAATATTAACTTTCATATTAAAAAATTCAAAATTATTAAATAATATATAAATTATAAAAATTAAAGAAATCAACAAATCAAATTTTATGATGAGATATTTTACAAATCTGATTTAAAAAAATTAAAAATAATTTCAAAAATTAAAAAATTAAAAAAATTTAGAAAGTCTTTTTAGAAAATTCATATTGTTTTCAATTGGAGATTACCGTAGTATCCATAAGATTTTACGGTATTTTGGATTTTTTAAGTAAAATATTATTTCAAAAGATTTTGTTGCTAATTTAAAATTTTAAAAACTCAAAAAATTGAAAAAAATTCTTTCAGAAACGGAGCGTTCTAAGCCCATCTAGCCGGACCCTCCTCGTATCTTACTTTCACATATATATATATACACGTAATTGATTTCGATTGTTTGGTATGCCAGACCCAATTAAAGCTGCAGAATTATAGACATGCAATCAACATTAAGTTTCTTCAGCCTGTGTTGATTATTGGATCTCAAATTGGATGATAGAAACGAAAGTTATGATAAGAATAAAAAAAAAATATTGCAGATATTCAATATACTACAAAAGTGCTTTCAGAATTGAATCATGAAAGGAAAGAATATAAGTTGTGTAATCACTCATCAACTAGATTGTCGTTCCTCGCCACTTCCCCAAACAACTTACAAATTACAAACAGTAATCTAATTGGTGCCAAAGAACAGCTACAGCGGAATTTGATTTCGAAAAACACTCATGTCCATGTTGCATGATATGGTTTTTGATGTGTCCTTCACTTGGTGTAGAGAACATCCTCCCACGGGTGTCGGTACAGAGGCTGTTTCAGCCTCTTCTGGTCAAATGTGTGCCTGAAAACACCAAGACGGAAATTCAGTTAGTTGAGCAGGGACGATCAAAACCCATATTATAGATGAATAATAAATATTGAGCAATGAAGCATATCTAAGAGCAGAACACTGATCTCACTCTCGCACTCCGTTCTGTTGACTAGATCTCTTACAATGCAGAATTTACTTGCTAACAAGTGATCGTCAAGTAATTAATTTTAAGAACCAGATCCCAATAATAGGTTCACAGGTTCAACCAAGAATTCAATCGGGTAATACCATAGTGAGAGAGAAAATCTTCTAAGCATATATGTCGAATAATTTTCCTTTGATGAGCAGCTCACATCAAGAACTGGCTAGCAATGAGAGAACTGGACTAAAACGGAGCAAGAATAGTCAGTTCAGTGGGTTCACTTGTAAATCCATTTCTCTAGGAACTACTTTCAAAATCATGATGAAGTGACAAGATAACACCACTTTGATTAATATCTTGCCGCCTAAATTTAAATTAATATCAGACCCACTTAATATAGCAATAGATAACAGAAGATCACAAGAAGATAAAATGAAATTATAGCACATCAGAATGTAATCAGAGCTTACCCAATTAGACCGATGGAGCGAGCAAGCACGAAGAGACCATTTAGATAGCCTATCTCGACAATCTCGTCGATCTCTTGCTTGCTGAACATTCCACTGCCCGCGAGAAGATCCAAGAAGAGGGAACCAATTGCACCATCTACATTGAGAACCAAGTTGTTCGCCTTCGAGAGTGTGTAGGTCTCAACTTGGACAGCATATTCCATGTACTTCACGGAGGGAAAATGTGTACGAGCAAACTTCTGCAGTAGCTCAACTCTCTTATCTCTGTTGTCTCCCCGCTTAATCCTTTTCCACAAAGAATGGAAATTTCAGTCCTTCATTTAATTGTAGAAGCCTGTTGAAACCAAGAGGAATTAATAAACTCTATATACCTGTGCCCAATTCCGGGGACACGGATGCCCTTCTTTTTCATGCCTTCGACAAACTCGTAAGGGGTTAGACTCTAATACAGTACGATGTATATAGCAGTTAGCATTTGATGTCAAAAGAACCATTATCATGCTCAGCAGCTCAAATGCACGACATGATTCCATCTTACTCGGTCATAAGCATCTTTGAAGTATCGAGCAGCATCATCAATTGCACCACCGAATCGAGGACCAATTGTTAGCAGACCTGTTCCAAAAGCTCTTCAATCACTTATTTTTCCATGTTATATTATTGACAATATGGAAATTAGCTATTGAAAGTACTATTAATAGTAGCAGTAGCAGTGGTAGTAATAATATCAAATAATAAACAATTTACCTGAGACAAGGCTGGAGACTAGATCCTTTCCAGCTCTTGCAGTAACGATTGTGTTGTGAGCACCGGAGACACAGGGTCCGTGGTCCGCACACAACATTATACAAATCTGATGAAAGTTGAAACAATATTTGCATGCATGAGTCATTACGTAGGATGGCATAGTGTTCCCTCTATAATTGTTTTGTGATTATTATGTAATGCAACAAAATGGTATGTCCGAAGGAACTTCAGGAAACTCTAACACACCTCAATAAATTGGGTACAATAACGAGGAAGGCTTCGTTTGAACCACAAAAGAGAAATCACATCCCCCACACCGTAACCACGTTCGATGATGTTAGACATAGGGACACCAGCATAGCATGGCTCCTCGCCTGGGATGTCAATCCAGATAGATAAATGTTATGGCTCTTTCAAATGAGGATGAAAACATCTTATCATCCAACCATTTAATTCAAGCAAGAATTGTTCCTAAATGTACCTCTATCGTCTGAAATTGTGGAAATAATATGAGTGGGCGCCCGAACTTTGCCACTCTTAATTGCGATGTTAAGATCCTCAGGGATCTGGGGAGGAGTGACTTCCTTTACAGGTGTTATTTTCCCTTCTTCAACCTAGAAATTAAGAAATACAGAACATTGTTAAAGAGAAGCAAGTTTACGATATTAATTAGAGGATAAACTTTTTGTTTCCTTTACCAGTTTGTCAAATGTCTCCTTAATGACAGCCTCAAAAGTTTCATATGAAGTAGGAACAACTGCGCCAGCCTCCTTTAGTGCCTGATTTTTTGCTTGTGCAGACTCCATTTCACCCCCACTCTTGGCCCCCTAGTACACATTATGCAAAACAGAAAATAAAAACTCAGAAGCTTTGCTCCTATCAGGGTTCTATCTGAAAAATTAAGTTTGAGGGAATAACTCAGACAGTAACTTACAGCATGACCAAATTGAACTTCTGACTTGAAGAGCCGCGCACAGGTTCCACTAACCCAAGCAACAACCGGTTTGTTCACTTTTCCCTGTTTTAGTGCTTCAACAAGGGAATACTCATCCCGGCCCCCTAGTTCTCCAAGTACAACTATCATTTTAACCTGTAATTGACATGCTGTGAGGGAAAAAAACAATCCTAAAATGAAAAGAGTTGCGCATCAAGGGAGAGGTGTCCTAGTCTCACAAGCAGTATAAATATTCTGTTCATGCTTTTATTTCATATAAGTCGTTACCTGTGGAATGTTGTTAAATCGCAAAACATGGTCAGAAAGAGTTGATCCAGGGAACACATCTCCTCCAATTGCAATTCCTAGAAAGTATCCAAATGCATGTCCAAGTTAGCTCTTAAGTTACAAATTCCACTAAATTTGTCCCAGCAAGCATCTAGACAGCAAATTGGCGTACCTTCATAGATACCATCAGTCACACGAGCTATGGTGTTATACATTTCGTTAGACATACCTCCCTGCACAGACAGAGATATCACTTTGTTAGAAGTCACAATCCATTTGAAATGCTCGGCTAACATGTTTAATTTACATCACAAAAAGGCTGCTTCATCATTATCTCATAAAGTAGAAAGAGAAGTGGAATGGTTACTTACAGATTTAGAGACAAAACCAACAGAGCCCGGTCTGTACAACTTGCTATGAATGATGTTGTCAATAGTTCCAGCAGTGTCTCCGATCTTAAAGGCACCAGCTTGAATGCCTCCAACAGTAGCTGGGCCAATAACAACCTGCAAACTATCAGGAGTTAGAAATAAAAATATCCTGCAAAGAATCCTGAGATACAAGTTCAACCACAGATTGGATGCTCAAGTAAATCTATATTTTTCTGTACCTTATTGTCGGCTCGAGCATAGGCAATTAATTGCTTGGTATCTGCCTCAGGCACACCTTCGGCAATTATAGCTACAACTCGAATTGTGGGTTGTTTGAGAGCAGACATGGATGAAGCAGCAGCGCTGCAGGCAATAAAATGAAATGCTTTTAGAAATCTGTTGATAACCCAAGTGTGCTGATTATTATAACAAGACGGTAAAACAATTACCTTCTAAATGATGCAAAGTTTATAAAAACATCAGCCTTGGGATGTGCAGCACAGGCTGCTTCAATGCTTCAAAATAAAACCAAAAGACATAAGAGAAACAAATAAACAATGTGGTAGTCCACAAGCAAAAAGATGCTACTTCTAATAGCAGTTTTCAATCTCAAGCAGGGGAAAAGAACAAAAGGAAACGTGGAAATGCGTGAGAAGAAACAGGACATACGTTGAATGCACTGGAATGGCAATTTCCTCCTGACCAAAGAAGAGTTTCTGGAATCCCTCCGAACCAGGATTAATTATTCCAGCAACAGAAGGTGTCTCTCTTCCTGAAGATAGGAGAAACTTGAATTATTCGATCAGCTTTGTAACGAAATTTAATTACTAAGATAGTCCTACACACCACAAAGGAAGTCGAAATCAAGCATCCGCTGAATAGGAAATTGCTTGTAGTTGTAGAACAGAGCTTGCGTGGTGCGAGAAAAGATCTGCCCCATGGCCATGATGTCAAATCAATGAAGCCTGCAGATTTCAATAGACAGCTTTCAGTTATTGCAAGAAGCAATGAAAGAAGTGCAAAACTGTAAAAGAAATTGGAAGCTACTATATGGTTATAGTGAGCTCTAAAGATGATCAACAAGGACGCACACAGGATCAGAAGATTATAAAAAACTTCATGCATTACACATCTTCCTGGCACCTACCCAGCCACGCCCACTGACGTGATTTTTCATAAGAAAAATGAAAAATTGTGCCTTCCACCACATTAAAATTAGATAAATTTCCAGCCTTCTTTCCCCTCATTTGGCAAGGGATGCAGGGCGCAGGAAGTACTGGGCACCGAACAGGTCCTCCACAAGTCATGTGCGGACCAAAGTTATGAAATTTACACAGATCCTCATGCAAATTGCACATTATCTGTTCAAATCCTGTGGAAGACACTTGCTAGAGCGAAAGATCGTCATTGGAGTAACACATTCCCAAATCGATACGAAACGGGTAGTTTTGCAAACAATTCATGCAGTGCACTTGGAACTACTGACTCTCACAACCAGCAGAATTCTTGCGCGGAGGCAATGAGGAATCAAATTAACGACTACCTTCACCAGCTAAAGCTGGTTGAGCGAGTTCCACTAATCACAACAATGAAACAAAGCCACCTACGATGTAAATCCCACCTAAATCTTACCGGATCTCTCTCTCTCTCTCTCTCTCTCTCATCCCCTGCACTATACCAAAGCATATATTCAAAACAAACAACAGATCTCATGTCAATCTTATACTAGCTTTCACGCACTCGCGATCACTACGCTCCTCTTCTACCACACCGTTTGAATTGAATCTAGGTGGGCGGGAGCACTGGATCTACGTTCGAGTTAATGAGCTCTGAAAGGCAGAAACCGAGTTAATCTGAGCGGGATGAAACTCACCGTGCCGGAGCGGTCGGAATGTCTGAAATGGGGACACGCTACGGGCGGAGCACAGTAGATGGAGCAATGCCGGAGCTTCGGAGGTTTAATACGCACCACGGACACAGAGAGAGAGAGAGAGAGAGAGAGGGAAGGACAGTGCAACTACCACGGAAGGAGGGACCAGGGAGAGAGGAGGAGGAGCAGAGAATGAGAGAGAGAGAGAGAGAGAGAGAGTGTACGTGGCGCGAGGGTAGTTAGCTCATGCGGAGATGGGATTGGCAGGAAAGGAAAGAAATTAAAAGATAGCAATAAAGTATTAAATAAGGTTTCAAGCTTATTCCTGTGAATGACCACATTTGCTGTGACAAAGTTTTATACTTACTAAGCGGACCGACTCAAATTGAATTAGTTTAAATATATTGGACTTCGAATATCAAGGTATAAATCCAAGAAAGATAGCTCGATAAATAGATGGATACAAATACATCACATTATTCGATTTTGTAGAGGATCGAATTTCAATTTCTTAGTCAGACTATCCGCACCTATTTAGTAAACTTTCAGGGGCCGTTTGGATTCAGAGTTAAAGTTACTTTGATTTTGATTTTGATTTTGATTGTGGAAAATGACAAATGAGATATGATTATAAATTTGACTTGAGAAATGTGTGTTTTTGTTGTGTAGTGTGTTGAGTTAAAGTTAAAGTTAAAATTTTTAAATTGGGAAATGTGTATTTTTGTTGTGTAGTGTGTTGAGTTAAAGTTAAAGTTAAAATCAGAATTCTTTGAATCCAAACGGGGCGTTAATTTTTTTGACTAATCTTATGAAGCTCTCCTATAACGGAAAAAATAAATCTCAGAGTTCGATGTCAAACGTTTATTTCGTCATCATCATTGGTTTTTTAAGGAAAATGTTTTCTGGTATGTTAGATCACTTTCAAAAATGTTTTGCATACTCTCGTGTACACGGTAAACATCATTTGTATTCGAAGATCCGATGAATCGTGATTAATTCATGTACGAACCATGTCGATTCACTAAAAAATAAAGTTCACTTAATTGTGAAATATCCTCACCCACATTACTCAAATTAGAGATACTATTTAAGGAGGAGCTGTGTTTAATTTCCTGAACCAATTCATATTGATTTATTTTACTCTCATTTATAGGACATCACTAGATCTTTGAATAAGGTTGAGGAGTAGTACGAATTAGGAGAAATGGAGTGAAAAGGAGGTGAGACTATGAGCCGGAGACGGGCTATTACTCGAACAAAAATCGGTTTTATGATATGTTATTATTGTTATTATTATTACTCGTATATTGTAAAGCTCATGCTCAACTGATGTTATGCTCAAATCACGCTCAGTTCTAATGAAAATGATATAATATATCGTTTCTATCTAATGAAACTTGTTACCACAATCTCATTCAGCAGTCATGTAGATGAGAAGGTTGCTGCTTGTAGAATAGACAAGTTTAATTATTACGAAATTGAAGAGCTCACCTAATTAAAATTTGAAACTTGAAAGCCATATTAAAAAAGAAAAGAAATAATGCCGACTGTTGGGTTGTTTAGTGAGCACGCAAAGAATGATAGTCGAGAGATGGGCGTGCGGGCAAAATATAGTAGCTGTTGTTGGTTTGGTGTTTGGTTAGGGGTAGGTGGGAGTAGGGATCAATGTGGGGTTGGCCTCCCCCCATAAAATTTGGTTTCAACGTTCAATTCAATCTATCCATGGATTTAATTTCTTTTTCCTTTCGTGGAGGAACCAGAGACACATGATCAATACATATTTTCAGATCTATGATATGATCGATACGGTTTCAAGCAATTGGCGCTCCACGAGAGTGAGATTTATTATTTTCTCAATGAAGAAAAGATTTCGAATTGAATTTGAGTACAGTGAAGATAGTTGCCTTGTTTGGTTTTAGGGTATTATTTTAAAATCACAATTCTAACTTAATTCTACCTACTACAAAATAAAATAACTCATACAAAATCAAAGAGTGAGTCCCATTTATACCACTTTTTTTCACAACAAAACAACATAATTCATATAAAGTCAAAAGATGAGTCCCATTTATGCCATTCTTTTTCAAAATCAAAATCTGATTTTAAAATCCTACTATAAAACCAAACGCAACATAAAGATTATATTAAAACAACCTAAAAGTGTCACGACTCGATATTTCGGCAGAGTTTCTCCGATCTTACCTCGATATCCATTATCACATACACTAGTCATATAAAGACTTGTTTCCATAAATTTTCCAATCTATATATATAACCGATCTAGCAAGTTTTCACATGTATATATTTATTGATAGATATATTCCAACAAAACTACCTCACTAAACCAACTAAACAAAAGTTTCAGGTCGTAACATATTAAGTACATTCTATATAAAAAGAATACTTATCTAATAACTAAGGTTCCTACCTAGTTCTTCTAACTGATCCTCAATATCCAAAAAGTTCTCATGTGTTACTATTCTAGCTCCTAGCTCATCTAAAAAAACATATGCAGGGCGTGAGCTATATTCCTAAGTAAAATGAATTAATATTAAGAAATAAATATATTTTTAAGCAGCCAAATATTCCTATAGATAATACTAGTATAACCAAGTCCGTCATTTAATTCACTAACACAGCATATTATACAATACATACAAATAATTACTAAATTCATTCTTAAACACTGAATTATCTTTATAACCATATAATAATATTATAATTAATCATTAACTCAGCACCACTCAACACTCATACACTAACTAAATCAAGCTCTAGTAACAACACAGCTTTCACAGAACAATTTCAGACAATCTCAACATTCATCACATCTCCAGCAATCTCAACAATCATCACATCTCTAGTAATCTCAACAATTATACCAGACAAACAATAGACAACATAACCAATCAATATAGCCATAGGGTTGCATTTCCTCGCAACAGAGTTATGACGGTACCGTGACCCCGTACATCTCATTTATATCATCATCAACTCCCAATATCCATGTCTCATAAGCGGGGGCTGCCCATTATCCTCCGGCAGTAGGAGTCTAGGCGTCCATTTTATATACCGCCGGATCAGCGGTCTAGGCATCCCATTTTGTATCCCGCCGGATTAGCGGTCTAAGCGTCCCTTTTTGTATCATGCCGGATCAGCGGTCTCATAGCTATAATCAAACAACAATCACAAGCATAAACAATTGCAACAATGCCATCTCACCTCATATATCATCATACACAAACACAATCTCAATCACAGTACAATGGCAGCAAGTTATCATCACAATCAGCGTTCACAATCACACTGCATATCACTTATTAAAATGAAACATAAAATGCAACATCTCTCAAATCAATTCACACAACATAGCAAGACCAATTTCTTAATCTCTAACTATCACAATATTTTTCTTCAATAATTTATATAACTATAATACATCATTTTACAAGAGAATAGAGTACTCACGGGACCCCTCAAAAAGATAACTCGATGAGTTGAGCCTTCCAGGAGTATAGTCTCAAGTCTCCTCGGCTCCAATAAATCATAAGCATATCAAGAAAACAATTTATAAAACATACTAATTTTATTGATAGGTATCACATTGCCAAATCACACCCCCATGGCCTTGAAAGATCAAAGGAGCCTACAATTTAACCATGCCAATTGAAACGGCCGCTATACGTTCCATACAGAAGAATCCAACCCATAAAGTAATAAAAGACAAGAAGTCAACTTCTTATAGCAAATTCCACCCCAACATATATTACAATCTAGTTCATTAAACTACATTAACTTATCTAAACTGGATTAACAATTGATAACTTAGCAGCCCAACAAAGTCGAGAAATGGATGTACTGGCCATAACTATCTAGGCAATTCAGAGCAAAGCATGAGAACAATAACAATTCCACTTTCACTTTCCATTTGTCAATGTAAATGGGGAAAATTGCTAAGATGCAGCCCATGAATTGCAAGTTGCACCAAAATAAAGGAATAACAGCAAATTACTGAAAAGGTGACCACAACTTGACCATGTCAAATGATATAGTTACAGCTAGTGAAAGCTCATGCCAATAACTCCAGAGTTACAGAGAAGCCCATTGGCAAAATGTCAGCATTAATTTTGTATGTAAATCGTCCACTTCATATAGTCAGCAAACAGCAATGACTAAAAACCCCAAATGGAAATCCCACAAATGAGCACCAGCGTTTCATCCCCGTTACATATTAGTAACTGACAACAGAAAGCAACAGTAAACTAATTCACATAACTGAGCCATTACACACAGGCAGCTCGGGTCTCGGACGTTGCTAGAGTAATCTATATAGGCTAACTCCAACGAACAAAATAAAGGCAAACAACCTTTCCTTTACTAGCATTTCTTACAATCGCATCACTCCAATCTATCAGAACGTGCTTCATTCAGTTATAAGAAGACCAATTCCGATCTTAGCAAGCCGGCAATTTACCCAATTTCATAGTACCCACTGGCATAAAACCTATTTCTATTATCCGACCCCAACCTCAGCTGCAATGAACTCGAACCAGCAATCCCCTACCCAAGGAAACCATCAATTCAAGGGAAACAAAAAAACCTAAAATCAAGCGAACTCAAGCACCATGAACTATCCATAGTTTACAAGCACACAAGCACATCTATACGCACTTAAGTTCGTAACATACACAAAGCTTTATCAAATTTTTAACTAATATTGCGCACAAGTCAAGGCTCGAACGTAGACCCCATTAACTGAAACCAAAGGGATAAACACGGGGTTCTAGTAACTGATCAGAAAGAAGATTAAACATAGGGTTTTTTTTTATCTGAATTTGAAATATGATTTTTCTCGTCTTTGCTCGGCAGATTTGTTGTGACCAGAGATGGAGAAAAAGAAGAACAGAGAAATAATAAGTACAAAAAAAAAAAACAGAGGTCGGAGGAGGGAAGATGATTGTGGAGTCGGGTTTTCGCGGACATGCACGGAGCTTCTTGCTACTTCTCTGGAAGTTTCTCCCGTTTCCCCTCCTCTCCATCCTCTCCGTTTCCCTTGTTTCTTCTTCGACACCCCGCCCAGAAAAATACAGAGCCAAAAAGGGAAAAGAATGAACAAATGAAATGAAATATGTTTGGCGGTGGGAAATGGGGTGGTCTCAAGACCACGTGGACCCCATAGAACTTTTTTTTTTTTCCTGCCACATAAAATATATGATAAACATATATAAGTATGTGTAAGTGCATGTATACATGTTTAAAATTAATTAGCAGGTTTCACAATCTCCTCCACTAATTAAAGTTTCGTCCTCGAAATTTGTTTACATAGTATCAGAATAATAATGTTTTATATAACCAAGTAAAATTTGAAAATGCATATAATATAAATCTGTAACCAAAAATATAAATTTCATAATTAGCAAAATAATTTTAGACCCAAATATATTGTTTAGAGTAGAAGGAAAACATAGGTAGACTAGATCACACACCAGTCACAAGAAGAAGGCATACAGTAATAACCTTCAACAAGAACACTCGGGCATTATAAAATGCAAATAATTTTTGTTTGTTCGTGATATGGCCCATTAACGATTAAATTTGCCATTTAAGGGAAGGAAAAATATATCACTTGGCATATTATCATCTCTACCAAATTTCATGTGCGGATAAAGATCTTTGCATGTTATATTGTAGCATGGATCAATAATTCGTCTCTTCATTCACGGATTCGATGTCGTAAAAATCGGAGTCTCCACAATCATATCTAAACTCAAACTATCTCTTGATGTTTGGGAAGTAGTTTCTCATTATGTAGCTTTGTCGAACCCCCAATTTGCTGGAAAATGCAGCTTCGAAATTAGGAGGGAATTTTAAACTTCCTTGGTAAATTCACAACTGAAGAAAATATTATTGTGAGTCTCTACTACTAAGGAATAAAAGGAGCATCAACTAGACATCCTAAACTTAATAACCTTTCCTTAATTTGAAGATAAATTTATCTGTTTAGGATAGCCAACCAAGATATAAACCGATTTACACTAATAATTCTCCTGGAACCAAACATAAAATAAATTATAAAGAACCTAGTGCCCAACAAATTGATTTGAAATACGGGAATGGACTTACTTAATTAGAAGTCTGAAAACTACCCAAATTCTTGCTTGTTCTTGGCTGGGCAAAAAGGATGCTAGCACAACACACCTTATAAAAGCATAAATGACATATAAGAAACCTACTATCACAAGCCCCAATTGCCGCATCATTCATTATGAGTCTCAAATTGAGAACCCAGACTATCTAATCTCCATGAGTAATGAATAATGATAATTTCTTCATAATGAATAATGTTATTAAGAAAATTCTTTTACTTTTGATAGATACATGTGCCACACATGATTTTATCTTCGTGATTGAGGCTTTATTCAGGATTCATCATTGTCATATTATACCTCTACTCGATGTGCACCTCTTAGTTGGAGATCGAGATCAAGTGCGACAGCGGCTATTTGATATCAAGATCATGGTACGTTTTTTATTTTATTATGCTAAATATGACAATAAAATTCAAAATATCATACTTACCATAATGTGTAACTCCTCAAACTCGGTCCCAATAGTTGACCAAGTTTGATGCATTACCAGACTTTAACATGACAAAAACCAAATGAAACCTTGATTGTTAATGATTATGAAAAACTTACTTTTCTAACAAACCATTTGCAATAGTTTTCCTAATGCCTTAAATGTCGAGTATATGAAAATAACACATATTTTTACCTGGCAACCAAGGAATCTCAAAGTCATTGCAATAATAAATAAATATATGTATTAGTTTGGATTTTCACAAAATCCACTATAATAATTGATTTCGAATAAATACTCCAAATATATCTCTCAGTTACTTTTGATATTCTGATGCACCTTTTGAATAGCCTCTCCTAACTAGACAAATACTTGATGTACTACAATGATTTCTTTTATGAATTGCATTGTGTAATAACCTTCAACAAGAATACTCGCCCATTATAAAATGCAAATAATTATTCCTTGCTGGTGATATGGTCCGTTAACATTTAAACTTGCCGTTTAAGGGAAGGAAAAATATACCACCTGGCATATTATTATCTCTTCCAGATTTCATGTGCGGATGACTATCTTTGCATGTTATGTTGTAGCATGGATCAATAATTCGTCTCTACATTCACGGATTCGATGTCATGAAAATCGGAGTCTCTGCAATCATATCTAAAAACAAACTATCTCTTGATGTTCGAGAAATAGTTTCCCCGTTAAGTAACGAGAATGATTTTGACCGGATCCATCGGTTTCTTCCATCTAAATGAAAGTTTGTGTCATATTTCCATTTGGTTCGATTGAAGAAGGTGACCCACTGGCATATATTTGGTCTATCTCGTGCCATGAGCATTTATTAAAGAAGGAAGCTCGATCTTGAATAGACAGGCTTACAGAGCTGCTATGTTCATGGAACTCAGTCTATAGTAATCCATCGTCAATAATCAAATTCATCTTACGGTGGCCTGTCAAAGTGGATACATGCATGTCGATGCATAATAGAGTACGACTCGACTAAAGGGCTACTGTACCGTATCTCGATCTGGATCAAAAACTGTTGAATCAACCATAGTAATTTTCGTTTATCCTATTTCTTTGAAGTCCTGCCAATAACTTTTTCTTTTGGCAGTTATTCCTTTATTATTTTTCTTGAAGGATAATTAATTTTTGCTAAAAGAATTTTTTATGCTATTTCACAATGGAATTATACAAACCATCCATATGCGGAAAAAACAAATTAAATTTTTTTTAAAAAAAAAGAATTGACACCTGACAGTTGACTGTTATAATCACATGAAAAATATTTATCCGTTATAATTGCCACATCTTTATCCGTTGATTAACTCATTAATTTATTTACAGTTTATTTTGTTAATTAATTAACTAATGAATTAGTAATTTTTTTCCTGCTCTGCAGTAACCGTTCTTTAATTAACCTAACGATCATTGTCAAATAGTTTATCAGTTATCCAATTTCCGTTTCTCTCTGCCAACCGTCCCAATTGCATTCCCAAATAGGAAACTGAAAATCACATAGAAAAACGCATAGAGTGAGAGAAAAATTGCCCCCAGAAAAGGAAAAACCAAAAAAAAAAGGAAAAAAAAAAGAAACTTTCTTCGACAACTTGTTTTTCTATTTTCCTTTGGTTTCCACTGCTTGGATTCGGCTCCTGTCGGATTATCAACAGAGGCAGATCGAATATATTCTCCCTATTTTCTGTTTTGATGAGCACAGGAGAACATTTTCCCATGTTCTTTTGTTCTCGTTCCCCTGTTTCCTCTGTTTCCTTGCCCCCAAGCTCCCTTGATCTTCTGATCCTCAACCAGCTGCCTAGCTATGAAACCATCCAATTCCGATACCCATCTCTTGTTTTGCCTTGCTATTGTATTGCTAATCCTTGAACAAAACTTTGTTCGTGTACTCGGGGCAACCTCGGAGCCTAACTCCACATCGTATGTAGTCACCTGCGGCTCCAAGACGAAAGGGACTGATGCCAACAAACGGACCTGGCTCCCCGATGCCAAGTTCCTTGCCTCTGCCCGTTTGAATTCGGTTTCGGCCGTGGCGCAGTCACAGGACCCATCGCTGCCATCCGCGGTCCCTTACATGTCCGCCCGGATCTTCACGGCTGAATCCTCGTATCAGTTCCAGGTCTCCTCGAAATCCCGCCTATGGCTTCGCCTCCACTTCTACCCATCAACTTACAGCGATCTCGACCCAACAGAATCTCACTTTGCAGTCGCCGCCAACGAGCTCACCCTCCTCCGAAACTTTAGCGCTTCGATCACGGCCCTGGCTCTCACCCAAGCGTATATTATACGGGAATTCTCACTCGCCCCGATTGCATCCGGGACCCTCAAGATCACCTTCATGCCTACTTCGGCTCACAGTTACGCGTTCGTGAATGGCATTGAGGTGATTTCAATGCCTGACCTGTTTCAGACAGAGCCCGAGATGGTTGGGTTCAAGGACCAGTCCGTTGATCTCATGACCTCGTCGCTGCAAACAATGTTCCGCCTCAATGTCGGGGGACAGTACATTCCATCAACGGATGATTCGGGGCTTACCAGGATTTGGTATGATGACACACCTTACTTGTTCGGGGCTGCAATTGGGGTCACTTCTCAAGCTGACAAGAATGTCACGATTCGGTACTCTAAGGATGTTCCTGAATATATCGCGCCTCTCGATGTGTACAGCACGGCAAGGACGATGGGGCCTGACCCGGAAGTTGCTCAGAACTCCAATCTGTCTTGGGTGTTCCCCATTGATGCTAACTTCACATATGTAGTTAGGTTCCATTTTTGCGAGTACTTGCGGGATAAGATCAATCAAAGGGTGTTCGATATTTTCGTAAACAATCAAACAGCTCAGGCATCGGCCGATGTGATTGCATGGTCCGGATCGCAGGGAGTGCCTGTGTACAAGGACTATGCAACTTATGCTAGTGATGGAGCTGGGGACGATTCATTGTGGGTGGCACTGCACCCGAGTGTGTCGATGAAACCCGAATACTACGATTCAATCCTCAACGGGCTGGAGATCTTTAAGGTTAACGACACGGGCGGGAATTTGGCAGGCCCCAACCCCGTCCCATCGCCTATGCTTGTAAAGGCAGAGGCTAACGCTGCAAAGAATTTCTCTCCTTCGAGTTCCTCCAAGCAGGGCCCAGTAGTCGGTGGGGTGGTGGGAGCCTTTGCAGGTTTCGTGGTAGTTGTCGCGGTTTTCTTTGTCATCCGCCGCAAGAAAAGTAGAGGGTCGAGAAGTGGGACGGCGGACTCACGCGTCGGTAATTGGTTGCCGCTCTATGGGAGTTCCTACACCACGACGAGCACGAGCAAATCAACAAGCTCAGGCAAGAGCAACGCTAGCAGCCACCTCTCATCCCTGGCAGGGAGCCTGTGCCGGCATTTCTCACTATCGGAGATCAGGCACGCAACGAAGGACTTCGATGAGTCACAGGTGATTGGGGTGGGAGGGTTTGGCAAGGTCTTCAAGGGTGTCATTGATGGGGGTTCGACCAAGGTGGCTATCAAGAGGTCGAACCCTTCGTCCGAGCAGGGCATCAACGAGTTCCAGACGGAGATCGAGATGCTCTCGAAATTGAGGCACAAGCACTTGGTGTCCTTGATTGGCTTTTGTGAGGAGAATGATGAGATGATTTTGGTTTATGATTATATGGGGAATGGCACATTGAGGGAGCACCTCTATAAGAGCAACAATGCTCCCTTGCCGTGGAAGCAAAGGCTAGAGATTTGCATTGGAGCCGCTAGAGGGCTTCACTACCTTCACACCGGGGCGAAGCACACGATTATCCATCGGGACGTGAAGACCACGAACATCTTGCTGGACGAGAAGTGGGTGGCGAAGGTCTCCGACTTTGGGCTATCCAAGACCGGCCCGAACCTAAACCAGACCCATGTGAGCACCATCGTGAAGGGCAGTTTCGGTTACCTGGATCCAGAATACTTTAGGCGCCAACAACTGACAGAGAAATCCGACGTGTACTCATTCGGGGTTGTCCTCTTTGAGGTCCTCTGTGCGAGGCCCGCTCTCAACCCCAGCCTGCCGAAGGAGCAGGTCAGCCTGGCCGACTGGGCCCGACTCTGCCACAAGAAGGGAACCCTAGAGGAGATCATTGACCTGCACCTCCGGGGCCAGATTAGTCCGGAATGCTTCAAGAAGTTCACCGAGACAGCTGAGAAGTGCCTGAGCGACCATGGCTACGACCGGCCCTCAATGGGGGACGTGCTCTGGAACCTTGAGTTTGCCCTCAAGCTGGATGACAACCCCGACGGGGTGAGGCTGGCAGTGGAGAATAAAGCGAGCAACGACCGTTACATGCACATGTCGACGATAAACATCAATGAGGATAGTAGCACAGTGAGCGTGGAAGAGCCTGACGACGATGAACACCCGCCGGTGTTTTCACAAATAGTGAATCCTACTGGGAGATGAGATACTGAGCATAGCTTTTACTCTTTGAGGGCTTTTTGTCATATATGTAATTATGTTTTTTGCTTAGAATATCCTTTCGGGGCGATAGAGATAGAGGCTAGAATTACAAAAATGTAAGTAAAAATGTAAAATATTAATCAGATTTTTTTTTTGTGAATTTGTAAAAATTTTATTCCATATATCGCTATGTAATTAGAGCAAGTCCAATGCTAAGCACTAAGATGAGTGTCAATTTGGGCCCCTTCCTTGCCACATCGACACCACGTGATGAAAAGTAGTAGTACAGACATCCCCATTCACAAATTCACTCCAATGTTGACACTCCATTTGGGTGCCAATGGGATCCACACAACTATTTAATCTTTTAAAACTAATTATATTAATTAAAATAAATTAATTAATAAATTTTAAATAAATGAAAAAATTAATTCAAAATTAATTACGTTAAATAAAAGTTATTTAATTAATTAAATAAAACTTAGTAATAATAAATATTACCACGATTTCATAATTACCACGATTACATAATTAGCATGATTGGCTATACTTAGTCATAATTTTTTTGATAATATTATCCATTGCAGCACGTTGCAGTTCATTCATGTTTGATGTGTCTATAGTAAGCATGTCCCTCTCCCATTTTTGAGTTTCCAACTCGAGCTCCTTGTCCTTGAGGGCCTTCAATTCATTTAAGAAATCTTTCTGACTTGCTTGTTCGAATTTTAATGCTTCCACTTCTTCCTCGAAAGCAAGTCCAATGGATGCATTCGATTTTCCCTTACTCTTCCTCTTCACTGCTTTGTTGCCTTGAGGATGACGCAACGGAGACCCCACAACCACTTCCATGATCATTGCTGTTCGAGGTTTGACGAAGTCGAGTACGCCCCAAAGGCACTTGTCTCAGCTCGCTTTGAACTTCCATTACTAGTATCAGGAACTTTCCATTGTTTGTGGTGTTTGAGGATATTTCAGTGCCTCTCAAAAGTGAGGTCCTTCACATGCTTTACTGACTAGGGCGTACGAGCCAAATCCATTACGTTGTCTTCATTCCACCCGTTCTGACGCTGACCATTTGCTTCTCGGTAAAATCCCACAAAACCTTTAACAGCTGAGCTGATGATGCCCATCGTTTCTTCATTGCCATTATTTGTTTGGTCTACAAGGAATTGTTGTTTTGCTTGCAATAGTTGTACACCTGATCCCAATATGCATCAATCTTTTGGTCGGTGCCCTTAATAGGATCTTGTGACATATTCAACCATGCGTTGATCATCATGTCATCCTTTTCCCATGACTATAGTCGATTCTGGCGGCTAGGTTATTGAACTTCTTGCACGCTATTGTCGAGGTCGATAGCATGACAGAATTGTTGACGAAATTGATTGAATTATGATGTTGAGGTGAAATTAGGAGATTGATCAGATGAACCCCCAACACTTGCTAATCCTGAAGTTGAACCCCCATAAATTGTGAAACTTGAGGGAAAAATTGAATTTGGGGTTAATAATAAGGGAATTGATAATTTGGATTCGGGAAGTTTGAATTTAGGTTTTCATTGGAGTTCATTCTTTTCTCGGGAGAGAGGAAGTAGAAAGATGAATTTGGATGAATGGAAATTGTGTAGAAATTTTTTTGGGGTGATATGTATATTTATAGGAGATTTTTTTTAACAAAGTCACTCAAAATAAAAATAATATTTATTTTTCATTTTTACAAAAATACAACTGGTCAAAGAGATCAGTTTTTAAGAAAATAAAATAAAGATAAAAATGGTCAAAGAGCCCAACGACTTTATGCTTCCATCTTGCTTAATGTCACGAGATGCAATTTTTCTTTTTGAAGAAATTATAGAAATCGAGTGGAATTGAAATAGAAATATTTCCTTTATTTGCAAAAACACCGACCAAAGAATGCTTCGACGAATAATAAACTCAGCATGATCTGATCGCAAAATGGACAGTCAATTTCGCATCGAATGGCTTTGGCTGTGCATTTCTTGAGCTCAAATGACGAAACAAGCACGGTTTGGCTGTATGCACCACGGGCAACACTGCAACGTCCGCGATCTTTTGCTGATTGCTGCCTTAACTAGCTAGCTCGATCACCATATTGTCTATCTGGGGGAAGTAGTCGGCTCTAGCTGCATATTGCCTAACCGGCATTGCCGATATCACCACGAGACCATGACCTATAACAATTCAATGATCCGGCAGATAAGTTTCAGTTTTCCCAAACAAATGAGAGTTGATTCATGCAAACTGTCCTCCACACCTTTCTCAAGAGCAAAAAGATTAAAATCACTCACAGATGGCCACTTTTGGGCTGGATCGGGCCCGTTATGGCCCGGCCCAATAGTCCCCATTATGGAAGCCCGGGCCCACAAGGAGGTCAATTTTGACTTCATCATCCTGGCATGTACGTCTGATGCTCCCACTCACTATCTCTGTATCAGAGTCTCACGCCCACTTCAATGGAAGCGCAGGGTTTAATGGCGGTGTTTAGGGTTTTGGCGCTCCCAAAGTAACGTCTCCCGTCCTCCGCAGTCCGTCCATAGTCAATGGACGTCATTGAAGACGACGACTTCGGAGAACTGTACGCAGACGTCGAGCTCCAGGTGAGCTCCGCCATCGGCGCCGCCACTGCACTTGAGCAAACTCCACCAACCTCCGCCGCAGGGCCCCCGGCGTCTGGTGCTAAGAGTTCTGTCTCCAGTCCAGGTGAGTCGCCTCGGTCCAATGACGACGACGATGACTGCGAGAGCGAGGATGACTTGAACATTGTCCTGAACGATGAGGACTGCAAGGTTGTTCCTAGAAATGGAGCTGGAGGTGGCTCTGCTGATGGCGAGAATGGCGCCGACGGTGATGATTATGATGCGGTAATTTGCCACCAATGCGTACTTCACATTTTGTTGCCCTATAGTAATGGTTTATTGAGGCGGTCCTTTCCGCTGAATTTCTCGATGTTGTGTTGTATTGCAGTTCAAAAGACCTTCTGGGTTAGCATTTCCGAGCTCTCTGAATACGACTGGATCAGACGGAGTCCCGTTGGAAGATAATGGGGACGATTACAATAAGAACATTAGCCAGACTTCTCGATTTCGTGCTCCAGTCAGGTCTTTTGGGCCTCAAAATGGATATAATTTCACTCTTCCGCGGCACAGGTCAGTTAATCCAATCATGATTACTTTACCTATGTACACACTGTTCTTTCATTTGCAACTTTAGAAGTCAGACATTGCTTAAGGTTGATGATATCTTGGGTTCCGGTTCTTCTCTTTAATGTTCAAATTCATAGTCTTGTCACTCTCTGAAAGACCATATAACCCAACTAATATATGTACATATAAAATATTTTTTCAGGAGTATATTTCATGTCAATATTGATGCTTTCAAGGTGAAGCCATGGAGGTATCCTGGAGCTGATATAACTGATTATTTCAACTTTGGACTTGACGAAGAGAGTTGGAAAGCATACTGCAATTCCGTGGTAATTTTAACTCTCTTCTGAATTTTTTCCCCTGGTTAGCTATGTTTCTTTGTTCTGAAAGTGCATATTGATATTTTTCTGCAACTGGCTTTATCCCTTTCAATATTATCCAATTAAGAAATAAAATTCTCACACTGAAAATTAATTTCAGGAGCAATTGAGGCATCGAACATCTTTCGGGACCAGAATCCCAGTTGTTGAGGCTTTAAATCCTATAAAGGTACCTTCTCAGATTGTTTTTTGTTAATCTGCTTTTAAAATTAGGTGTCAATTATGATCTTTCTGTTGATTTTCTTTTGGCTCTTTGACTTATGATCAGGTGTGTGAAAGAGGCATCTATCATGAAAAATATGTTCAAGTAGAGACGGCTGATGGGGTTGCCCAAACTTTGGAGCAGTGCATAATTTCTCACTCAAAAGAACTTGCAGACAGGGAAGCCAATGAGTTGATGGAGGTATGATCAGATAGATTCTCTTACATGATGATTCAAGATAGTCATGTAGTTGGTGCTTTTTAAACTTTGGCTGAAGTTGTGGTTCTACATTGGCATGATTGTGGCAGGAAAAGGGGCAACCAATTGAGGTTCAAAATAGTGTTGGAGAACGCCAACCATCCATAGTTCTAAGACATGCACGCACATTCGACTCAGACGTTGTAATAGAGGTCTGTTCTCTCTAAGTCACTTCTGCTTACAATAGTCAAGAGTCATGACTCTATAATTGATTTTCGACCATCCATGTATTGGGCAGATTCCTTTGCAGATTTTCCCTGAGGAACCTTCTTGTTCAGGACAAAATGATGTTGAGTGGCAACAGGGTAATACCCTTGAGACTTCTGGACAAATGGGAGTCCATATAGACAAGAACGAAGTATCTGCTGATTTTCTAGAAGACAAAACTAAAAGGTCAAAGGATTTATGCAGTCCTGTAAGGTACTAAATATTTCTGAACCTGCATTTCGATCTCACAAAGGCTAATTTCTGGGGCTAAAGTTGTCATTTTCTGAAATTTCTCTTTAAGGTAATTATTGAACACATGGTAAGGTTTTATCCAAACTCTCCAATGATGCAAATAATTCGGATGGGCTGTTTTGTTGATAAAAGAATGCGGGTCCTATGGATTCAGTTAGGCTAGTTATCTTCATCATTCTTGCATAGATAATTATTCCGGCTACGAAACATTGATGGTTATAATACATGACATTTCTCATGTCGTTACCATATCAAGTCATAGCAATTACCTTTCTGAATTGCTTAAAGTCACTGGAGCTGAATTTTCTACTTCAATTTTGTCAGGTGTACTGGGCATATCAATGTGGTTAAGGTGGATTCCATTGATCATGACATGGAAAAACTCTCCGATGTAGCTTGTCACAGCCACATCAACATTCAAACTTCAGAAGGAAATGTTGAAACTCTCAAAAGTGTGACTATCAATGGAGGGGTCTATGGGAGTCCATGTGTGGAAAATCCATGCTTGGTGGAGAATGAAGCATCTATGGTAGAACGGACTAGACTAACCTTGTCTTCATCTTTGTTCGAAAGTGATTCTGAAGTTTCTAAGGATGGTCTTTCTGATGATGTTGGAAGTGATCATATTCACCTAATAAGGTCACCATTATGTGATAAATCAGATTACTCAGTTGAATCGCATCGCAAGCCGGCTAGAGTAAGAAATTATCCGAGGGAGAAAGCTATGAATCAAGAGGAAGATTACCGTGATAGGAGGCATACATACTCTTCTAAATGGAAGACTTATGGTGTGAGTGATGGTGTTGCATCGCCCACCTCAGATTATGGGACCCTATCTGATTCGGATTACAGGCAAATTGATTGCAAAAGGTGGAGCGAAAGGCAACACTTCATTGACCGTTATAATGAAGAACTTTCTTCATATTATAGTACAAAAAGAGAAAGTGGTGTTGAAATGTTGACTGATAAGCGTGTTCGGAATGTTTATGAGGGATTTTCCTATAGTAAGTGTGATGCCATCTTACGAGATGAAATGTATCCACGCTTTAGGAGACATTTGAATGAAAGGGAAATAAATGGTGGTACAAGATATAGTATGGACAGAAAAGATCAGGAAAGGGGTTATACTCGCACATGTAGAAAATATGCTGATGATAGGGATTCCTTATCTTCTAGGGACCGCAAGGTTTTGCATTATTTGCCGCATGCTTCCATAAGAACTCATTCTCCATCGGGAATAGATTCTGAAGAAATCAGGTTGAAGAGTAGAAACAACAAACATGATCATTTTTTGGGGCATGAATATGACAATGACATTATGCAAGATAAATATGGAACACATTATAGGGACAGAGATCAGGGTTCTTTGGACAGAAGCTACAGAAGAGGACTGTCTGCAAGTACAGAAGTGAACTACTTTAGAAAGAGAGAGGGTTATAGAGGTGGAAGCCCATTGGTTGGGGATGGATCATGGGATATGGATTTTGAAGATGAATATCAGGGTTTTGTGGATTGGGGTTCCTTCTCCTCCGAGCGAGGAAGAGACCCTCAAATAGTTGAAATGAGACGTGATCTAAAGTCATCAATTGACGACTCATATGATTCACAATCAATTAGAAGATATGGGAGAAAGAAAAGACAATGCTTTGGTGATGAAAGAAGCGACCCTGGTTTGTTTGGTTTTGGCCCCAGGTATGCTGCTTTTCCCACAAGCCGGGGTTACTGTGGGAGAACGAGAAGCAATGTGAAGTCTAAATTTCAGCATTTAACTGAGGATGAATCATCTTCTAGGAATCAACATGATGAACTTGAGCTAGAAGAGGCGTCATCTTTTAACAGTAGGATTTCAAGACATGCAACAGATCAGTTGAAAAATTTCATGAATGGTGGGATATTTGACAACGGTATGGCAGCAAAGCAAGGCCTGGATAAAATGATGAGAGAAGAAAGTGACGCCTGCCATGTAAATAGAGGTTTTATTGATAAGGTTATGAGTGAGAAGACAGTGTCATGTTCTAAAGGCTCAGTTGACTTATATGTCAGTGAAGAAAAGGTAAAGTTGTGGAAGCTAAGGTTTACAACCTTGTATGGAAAATTTTGTGTATATATAAGTACCCATTTATGCTGGAAAAAGCTTTCTATGAATATGGTCATTATGGTCCAAAGTTACTTTTTATTTCATCTTGAAAGGTTTTCTACTTTCCTATGTAGTGGTACTTGATTTTTTATCAGGCTATACATAGTGGTGCTTGATTGTCAGCATAACCCCTCATATTAGAGTGACTCTTGAAACCTAATGGATATGAACTAAGCTCATTAAAATTGTATTTCAAGCAGTGTCTGTTCTCTGCTGGATATGCCAGTTAGTTGTTAAATAATATTGGCCTCCTTCATTATGCACATTTATTTTTTCGTTCTATGTTTCTGTTGCATGTAATATAAGCATCTGAAGGAACTGATCTGTTAGGTATTTGATTTTGTGGTGCTGGTTTTAGTTCTAAGTGCAGCGACATGATATCATATGCTTGTAATAGTGTTGACTTTGTGTAATAACAGAATCTTGGACTTTAGCTGCTTCTTAAAATTGCAAAACAATTTGGTGAAATGTGTGATCAGTGTTTTTTAGATGATTTCTAGATACCAAACCACTACCATTATGAAAGAGAGTTAGCAAAAGTAGGGAACTGAAATATGGTAGTTTGTAAACTTTTTTGATTCCTTCTCTCTTTTGCAGGCATTCGCAGAGTAGCTTATGTTTACTTGTAGAGTGTTCTCTCTATACTATGTTATGTGTCTGAGTCTTTCCTCATATGTGGAGCTTGCGATGTTACTATAGATGGACTACCATTTTTTTTTATAGGAGTTTGAATGTCCTGTTTAATTCAATCATCTTGGGTCATGGTTAGGTTGTAGACAACATAATTTTTTCTTTGGAACTTCTACTAATCTCTGTTTACATGGTTCTACTTTTTTCGGTAGTAATATCTTTTGTGCTAGTCAGGCTTTTTTGAGTTGGATTATCTGATCTTGTGCTTGCCTTACATTATTATACACTTGGAAAGCTTTTCAGGTAGACCAGTATGCTGTCCTTTTAAGAGTGATACTGCATGTTATGTTATGTTATGTTATGCTATTTATTTTTATTTTGCTGAGAAATAAAATGGTTTTTTTAATTGTGAGAGTCGCATAATTGTCAACGCCTCAACGGTCATTATACTACCTGCATCGTCTTTGCTCAGTGCAAATGTCATTGAAATTCAACCTTCGTGCTTCCATCGTGAATATGCTGGTATGAATTCCCTTTTAACTCGTTGGTCATTCTTTGACATATTTTGCAGTGCCATTACGTATGGTAGCATTAATTGAATAAAGAATGATGACAGATACATCTGCTTGCAAGATGATTTTGGGTCATGCTTTTAGGCTGTAAACTTCATTTCTAGGGGCATGCATGATTTTTGGTAATGGGTTTATTTCCTAGAGGGATAGATGCTCAGTCATGGCCTTGAAAATTAAGAAATGCTATATTACTGCTAATGATGAAATTGGGGTAATGTTGAATGTTGTAGAAAAGATTGAATTGCAGAAGAATTATTTGGACTGCTGCTGAATTTATAATGTGTAATTAGTTCAAGACAGCTCATGATTAGAGAAATCGGAATAGGTGATGGCTTCTCTGATTTTGTTCTTTAATCTCAAGTGGCAGTATCTTCGAGTGAGTTCTCCTGCTTAACATTGTTGCTTAGTTTGTAGTGGCAAAAATTATTTCTTGCTTTTATGACATTTTCTGGTATTATTATTACTGTTGCTGCATAAAACTTATGTGAAGCTCAACCCACTTTGTAGTAAAAAGCATGGATTGGCTCTTGTAAATAGTTGATTCTTGTTATTAAAAAACAAAAAAAAAAAGATTGGCCCAAGGGAAAAGAAAAAAAAAATGATATCTAGAATCTTGAAAAGTTGGTTGATGTTTGGCTTTCGCTACCTTTGATTCTTATAGAAAATATATGGTGCTTATATCTCAAACTGTGTTGCTTGATGTTTGTGTCTTTGCATTTTTGCATTCTCATTTTTCAATCTTTATATAGTATGTAATTATAGAAGTCAATATCTTGAGAGGAGGTTCATGAGCAGTATGAGGTAAGGCTCTCGGAAATGATGCAAGTTTTTGGGGGAAATGAGGGAAGAAGTTGTGGAAGGTAGAATTCTGAGAGCGTGGTTTTTCTTATTTTGTGTGATGCTTTTGTCTTGTCGCATTCTCGTCTTGAAATGCTGGTTGATATATCCGCTTTGTTTCCTGAATTTGCTTTGCTCTTGGTTACGAGTTATGTGCAATATGATGCGATGATCCCTCATGGCCATGTACTTTTGCAGTCGCCAAGAAGATCTGGTAAAGTGATATGCAATGCTAATGAGGATTCAAAAGTTGGCAAGAGGAAGGAGAAGGCTACAAAGTTAGAGTCGGTGAAGACTGAAGTGAACCAAGATGATGATGGGAAATGGATCGACAAGTTCCCGATATATGAGAAGAATGGACATTTAAAAGAAATCGAGGAGGGGCAGATTGAAGGGGAAGATCCAATTGCTAATCATGGCCTTGTGAGTAAGCAACTGTTTGATCCCGAAAAGACACCGAAGATTAGTGAGGGTAGTGATGGATTTGACGAGAAGAGGTTGCTCGATACACTAGCGAAGATGGAGAGGAGGAGGGAGCGGTTCAAAGAACTTGTAACTCAGTCCAAGGCACCCGAAGGGAAATCGAAGGACCAAGTAGATTCAAAGGTGGAGACAGCTGGGGCAAGGGCTGAAAGACCAGCTCGAAAGAGGCGGTGGGGCAGACTCTAGAGTTTCACTGTTTCAGTTATGCTAACAACTCTCATTCTTTCTTTACTTCAACGGGGTCCGGGTTGCCAAGTAGAATCATCAGGGTTCCTTCCGTATTTGGCGGAGTTGTATGAAAAATTTTGACAAAAGTGTTCAGGTCCCGGCACCCATCCGATCTTGAACATGGAAAAGCTCTTGTTAAGATTCCGATGCGACTACTGACATTAGCCGAGGCAATCTTGTAAACGATTACTCGAAGTTAATACTGCAATGCCTTAGGTAATAAATCTTTGCACTCCCACAAGTCGTATTGGTGCGGTAAGACTTGGACAGGAATCCATTCACTCGATGACTTTCCAGACCAGGTCGTGGTCCCAACGGAGGTCAGTCAGTATAACCCCCAGAATCCGTGTTACCTATTTTTCCAAACAAAATAATTTATAGCGATTCTCGTCGAACCCGATTGTCTGACTGGCATTATCGACGAACCATTCAGTTGCAGTTGATGTGCAAAACACATACCAAGCAGCTCCTGATATCACAAAGAAGAAAAAAAATGCAGTGATTAGAAATTTTATTTCAAGTAGTTAGCATAATTGTTTTAAAATTTTGACAATATAATTGACTTTTTAGCATCGAATTATCGTGAGGTATGACGATATATATGACTTTCTCCGAGGAAGAAGTAGCAAACGCTGGGAGTGTGCATGTATAGGATATATCCGGAATCGATCGAAACTTACCCATTAGGGTAGAATCCAGATAATTCGTATTGAAAATATGATAGGGTTTGGATATTAATATAAGGAATCGATGAAAAACAATATTGGTTCCGGTTCTTGCATATAAGGTATCCAGAAACGGAACTGGAATCGATACTGGGACTTGAATAACAATTTCCCTCATTATATAATAGTTATATTCAGATATTCCTATATTTAACATATATAGCCACTAATAAAAAAAATTAAATTTATGTCGACATTCTGTTTTACGTGATTACTAATTATGGATGAAACATTTTCGATTTTATGTAAGCGATATAAAAAAATTTAAAGGTTCCAATAAGGTACCCAAGACTTGTTGTATAATATAAATTTTAGATATGTTTCAATTCTAGGACTTAATAAAGTAGGATCCGATTCCAAAATTTTAGGGCCCGTTGGTTTCATGATGTGATTTTAGAATCATGATTTTGATTTTAACTCTACCTACTATACAACAAAAACACACGTTTTCCAAGTCAAATTTATAATACCATCTCATTTATCTTTTTTCACAATCAAAATCAAAATCAAAATTAAAATTATTTTTAACTCTGAAATCAAACGCTCCCTTAGAATCTGTCTCTTACGTGATAAAGTCGGAATATCATAAAAAAAAAAAAAGTATCTGAACCTGTACCCCAAGCAAACGCGATCCGTCAATCGATCGATCAATCTATCTGTAAGTACTAGACTTCACTTTTTTTTCTAGAAAAGGAAACCAACGCATCACCAGCCGTCCGTTAAGTCAGTCTGCGTTTTGAAAAAGAAACCAACCCCGATCACCCGCCGCGTGGGTCCCGCCCCACCAAAACACGAAACCGTACGCCCCCGCACATGCATTCAATTCGATAGAACGAAGATTCAAATATCATCTCTCTCTCTCTCTCTACGCATCATCCGTGATTTCCTCTCTCTACACCCAATCTAATCTATCCTTATGCATATTCATACAGACATACCTACATACATCGTCTGCCTGTCTGTCTGTCTGTCTGATGATCTGTCAGCTCAATTCAATCATCAATCATCAATCAATTGAAAACATCACCAAACGCTTCGACTTCAGAGAGTTCGTAATTTTTTTTTGTTTGTTTTTTTGCCCCCATCCTTCCGCCATTTCATTTTTTGTTCGTGGATGGATGAATGAATCAATGAATCCTCTGCTTCTCCGCCACAGAGAAGCCCCCCCCACCCCCCGCAGTCACACCCACCGTTCGAGCTCGCTCTCCCCCTCAATCTGATTGCAGGTACTGCCCCCATTCTCCTCTCGGTTCCGCTATTGACCCCTGGCGGGGGTAAGGGAAGTGCTTGTGAGCCCTCGCGGTTGGGTTGATTTGTCTCGAGTTTGGAGTGTTCTGATGCGGTTAGGGTTCCACACCTTCGCGCGATCTTCTGTTTGCTCGATTTGACTTGGTGGGGTCGCGACGAATTGTTGACTTCTGTTGCAGCCCACGAGTTTTGGATCTGATCAGTTGTTGTCTGTATTTAGTGATATTGACGGAGAGATAGAGCCAGAGAGATGGAATAACCGTTTCGTTTGTTGAAGTTGCAATCTTTGTTGGATTATTCGATATTTCGTGTTGGATTTTGATTGCTCCTGTCGTGGTTGGATTGATATCTTTTTGACAATAAAGTTTCCATTTTCTGCAGGTGCCGAGTAGTGTGAAAGTGTAGGCCTTTGAAGTGTAAACAGCCGGCCCCATGGCGAGGATTAAGCCTCAGACTCTTCTGCTGCAGAGCAAGAAGAAGAAGGGGCCGTCACGAGTCAGCATCCCAACGATTATCTTGTACTGCACGGTTCTCGGTTTGGTTGCGCTGTCTTTGGTTGCTACCTCCAGGAACTGGTTACGCAGGTCCGCTGCCTCCATGCTTCTATGCTTCGCTTGGTTCTTTAATGCATAATAAGGTGCCTTTTGGTGCGTTTAGGTTCGTCGCTAGTTAGATAGGAAGGAGAAAGAGACAAGAGAAGGGAGGAAGACATAGGGGCACTGAAGTGTCATTTGATTGGCCAAATTAACCGAAAGGCTCAATCAATTTACCAATCGATTAACATTACTTTGTGAATGAGTGGTTTTTGGCTCGGTGTTTCAAGCTCTGTTGAGATGGATATTTCCCCACATTCTACCCTTCTTCCCGGATTCTCTTTCACAACTAACTATAGACCGTCTGCTGAACATTCAGTTTATTAAGTTTATGCACCTTCTGGTCAGGGCCAGCCAGCGCCTGAGCGGAACGGAATTAGTGTTAACTAACAGGCTGAGGACACCCATGATTTCACTGAAAAAGTTTAACAATGATTGTTCGTGTAGCGAAAATTGTTATTATTCTGAATCATGATCATAGCACTGTGCTTGCAGGTCTGGGGAACAAACAGGAGCTGCATCATCATTTGAGGTAACGTGGATTGTTTTTACATGTTGTTCTCCATTTCTTTTCCTTATCTAACGTGGTTGGATTTTGACATGTAATGCAAATTCCCTATGTTGTTTATTCTTTTTCGAAGTTCTTCATGTTCAGCAACATTTGAGGTAACGTTGGATGCTTATATTTCTTCCAGCTGCAGGAGATAGATGCCACCATAGATACTAAGAAATACGACCTTCCTGGGTATGCTGTAAGTTCTCAAAATTTTTGTTGTGTTGAAAATGATCTTGTACTTTTGCTAGTTAAGGTACTCTGCCCAGGATAAGCCATTTTGTTTCTTCTGTAATGCTGATATTTTACAATTTAATTTCAATGTGCCTTTTTCTTTCTTGCACTTCGCTAATAGATGTTTTTGCTCTTTATAATAATGCTGTTATTATATCTATTAGCAAATAGGTGTGTTCAAAATCTGTAGTTGATCTACTTGCACTAGAAACATGCATGTTAAAATCCCCTTGCAAAGGTCCGGTCATCATAGTTTGTCATATGAAAATCTTATTCAAAGATGTGCATTAGCTTTCAGAAGTAATCATACTGTGTATTATCAATATTGAGTGTTTAATGGTCTCTTACATGTTTCCCACCTGCTCTTAGATTCTGAACACATCAAAAGGAGATATCGTTGTAGAGCTTTTTAAGGATGGGGCTCCTGAGATAGTGGACAAATTCCTGGATTTGTGGTAATTCTTTTCTTCTACTTTGCTTTAAATTGAGCTTCATGGTAGACCTTTTTCTTTGTATAGACTTAACATTTGGAGCTAATTTCATATCAATTGGGAAAGAGGTTAGCCGCATTTAAATTTTATTGTGATTCTCTCGCTATCACAGACATTACTGGTCGCATGCAATGAGATGGTCAATTTACTGTTTTTTTATGGAAATGTAGGCTTCACAAGTTAGATTGACATTTTGTGCCAGGGGATGCTAAAGCTCATTTTACTTTCTCGAGCGGTCTCTATCTCAATTATTTGTTTTGCCTTTGCAGTCAAAAGGGCCATTTCAAAGGCATGCCCTTTCACCGTGTAATAAAACACTACGTGATTCAAGGAGGGGACTCCCAGGGGCTCGGAGCTGAAGATTGGACATCGAAAGGAAAGCTCCGCAGCCAACTCGTGACAAGGTAAATCCATCTGGTTATTCCATCTCCAAGGTTAATTCTGCTTGACTTTTGTTCGTTCTCCCAATTTTCATCTGTGACTGGTCAATTTTGCAGTCCAAAGCACGAAGCTTTTATGCTTGGAACTTCAAAGAACAAGCAAGACAGCAAGAGTTTCGTGCTCTTCATCACAACTGCACCTATACCGGATTTAAATGATAAGCTGATTGTGTTTGGTCGGGTCATTAAGGGAGAGGATGTTGTGCAGGTAAAAACCCAGAAAGACTTCTCTGTACCCTTAAAATTCTCCTGGTAGAATCTATACCAAAATTAAGCTTTCATGGTTTTCTTGTATAGGAAATTGAGGAGGTGGATACAGATGAACATTATCGGCCCAAGTCTCCTATATTGATAGTCAACGTAATTCTCAAACGTGAGATATGAACATACGGCATTGGATGGACCACTGACAGGCTTTCTGTAACTGAGCTTCTTAATAATCGGGTCACCTTATTGCACTATTGTGTTTCTCTTCAACATACGGGAGCGCTCGAGCACAATTATGATGGGATAGGGATAGTTTGATTCAGTAAAGGATTTCTTTTTTTCCTCTGTTGAGTTGGTAGAGCTTTCATATATATAATGGAATTGAGTTTAGGCCTCTTTTCTTAAATCCTTCTTTTTGGCTGAAAAGATACACATTCATGATAGAGTTGTGTCTTGTGTATTACTGGCTGTTTCACATCGGAATACTTATACCGCAGGCACTCCTATAGCATTTACTTCTCGGGATCTTGCAAGCACTCAAACCCAATATGGGCGAGCTGTGATCTAGTCGGTTCCCACGGAGCCCTGTGAAATCACACTGGACTGCCAAGGACGATTTTCTCAACTGTACTAAAGTACTTTTTATTCACGCATGAGCTATGTGAAGAAATCCCAGCTCGAAAACGTGCTGAACTAATATGACAATTCTTGCATTCCTCATTAAGCAATCATATTTATTTGACTAAAGATTGAGCAAAGGCTTTATGCTCTCTGTTGGATTTACTCAGATGCTTTTCAGATCAAATCAGCTGCAGCAGTGTACTGTTAAGAACATCCCCTCTTGCTTTGCCGCCTCTGGCGTCTCTCTCTCTTTTAGACTACAAACTTTGGGGTAATTATCCAGTGCCACCCGATACTTTTGCGTTCAAGACAGTATAACCCGAAAACCTATACAGAAGATCATCACTCAATCTAAACTACGTCATGGGTCGACGTTGCTTATGCCGCATGCAGTAATTTCTCAACTTCGAATTAAAAAAGAAGAAGAGAAAGATTACAAGAACATCCGGCATGTTGCCTGGCCCGTATTCGCAGCGCCAAGAAAGGCCTTAATAAGCTGCTCGCTTCACTGACGCTTTTTTAATTAATTGCTTCGGTGACACTAAGCTGACCTTATGGTGGCGTGTTAGGGATGTCCGAATTGGTCTAGGGTATGTGATTAAAAAGATACATATTGATAGAGAGTATTTTCTGTATATTCTTGATTTTTGGTCTATGAGTTTTGAAGGAAATATTAGACGGCAAGCACGTAAGGTCGCTTGATTGAGTTTCCGGAAGTAAACCGTTTGAAAATAAAGTTTAGGGGGTAAAATCTCCAAGTCTCATAATTTAGGGTGTTAATTTGTAATTAAACAGAGAAAAGCAATTCTCTAAACCAATCTGCTCAAGTCATCTTTGGATTCTCACAGTCAGCTTGTTTGGTTAATCAATTTGGCAATTATATATTCAGTCATCTTCTCGACAAATTAAATCTATGATATTTCTTCTCCCACATTTTCATAGAATTATTGTTTTATCTCCTTGGTGGTTTTCTTTTATTTTTCCATTTCTGTGGGGATAGTTAATGGCTTTGGTAATTATTAGTTGATCAAATCCGCAAATATTCAGGTGGATCATTTCAGTCGTGCCTTGCAATTGTTTCTTTTGCTCTTTAAAGTTTTTAGTCAGAATTGTACATATCTTGTGATTTAATTTTGTACACGAATTTCTCATTTTTCGATACCGATGGTGTAATGGCTTTGCTCTGATTCTTGTATCCTGATGTTGAAACAATCTTCCTCTTTCTTATAACAGGTAATTGGTTTTTGTAATCCGTTCATTTAGAGCTAAACACTAGTTTTTTAGATCCAAATGTGCCATGTTCGCGGTATCGAGTTGTGGATACTACGTGAAACATTTTCGATGTGGGATTTCATACTATGGTTCCTTAATGGATCATTGCTTGTGAATGTCTATCTTGGAAAATTAGTGAGAACAGCAGCTTCTCTTTAATCGCAGCATACTTTGTGAGTTTGCAGGTACATCACCTTCCCTTGCTCAGAAGATAGATTTTAGTCCCAGATAATCGGATGGAGATAATCGATGGGATGCAGGAACATTTACGACCTGGAGACCATATCTCGATCGAAATCACTCACCCGAGCAGCTCTCTTGTGTCTTCAATCAAAGAGAAGATGGAGGATTTCTCCTCTTCGATAAGCATCGCTCTAGTCCCCGAGAATATAGCCAAGGAGAACAGGAGGGCGTACATCCCCGAAAAGCTCTCAATCGGGCCATTCCATCGTGGGAACAGAGCCTTTAAGAACATGGAGGGCCAGAAGTGGCGCTACGCATTCGCTCTCCTGAACAGGTGCGAAGGATGCCCGATTGATCTGTGTCAAGTTGTCTTTGTTAGTTTCAATTTTAATCACTCCTACTATCGCAAATGCTGGAAGTATTACGAAGGATCGAAGAGTGTGTCATTGGTCGAATGTGGGATTCTGGATTGTCCCTGGCTAACTGATCATATGACAGGAAACCGAACCTCGAACTGGAGTCGACCATAGACAAGTGCATGAAGGCAGTCCATGAATTAGAGCACCGGGCAAAGAGGTGCTACTCCGACATCAAACTCCCAGGGAATGAATTCGAGGAAATGTTGCTAGTCGATGGTAGCTTCATCATAGAGCTCCTCATCAAGTACTCCAACAAGAGCCTCCGGCGAAGAGGAGACCCGATCTTCGGCACTCCTGGCAAGCTATTCGACCTGAGGTGCGACATGGTGCTGCTCGAGAATCAGATTCCAATGTTTGTCCTCCAGAGGTTGTTCCAGGTCGTGCGGGCCCCGGAACAGTGCGAGCAGTCCTTATCCGATCTACTTTACCGGTTCTTTAGGAACATGATTCCGGGGGAGCCCCGGAATCTCCGGGAGAAGTTCAACGACGAAGCTCATCATTTCCTTGACCTGATTCATAACTGCTTGATCCCGACGGTGTCATATCCTATAGGCACGAAACCACAGGATGAAACTGAAACCATTCCCTCTCCTGCGGGTAAGGGAATAAAACCGGCGAGGGAGCTGAAAAGGGCCGGGGTCAAATTCAAGTGCAGAGCTAACAATGCGAGCTTATTGGACATAGATTTCAAGAATGGCATGCTCCAAATTCCTCCCCTGGTGTTAAATCAATCCACGGAACGGCTCTTCAAGAACCTCGTCGCGCTAGAGCAGACTCGGTGCGTTAACCTCCCCTGCGTCTCCTCTTATGTCCGTTTGATTCACTGCCTTATAAGCTCGGAGAAGGACGAGAAACTCCTAGAGGAGGTCGGGATCGTGACGAACCTCCTAGACAAAGATGTACGAGTTTCCGGCTTGTTTAGGGATATTTGCGAGGGAGTAACTGTGGAGGAGGACTTCCATTATGAGGGGCTATGTGATCAAGTGGAAGAGTACTGTGAAGCCAAGAAGAGGAAGTGGAAGAAATTGAAGAGGAAACGGAAGAACCGGAGCCCTGGCGCAGTTGCCAGTTTGGGTTCGGGTTCCAGTTCGGTTCTCGTGGTCGCGGTTCTGATCCTGGTTTTCACAGCCCTTGGGGCTATGTTTTCTGCACTTTCATTCTTTCTGCATCGTAACTAGCTAGGGCGGAAAATTGAGCCGATCGCCCTTGATTTTTTTCCTCCCACAAAGAATGATGTTATGTTACTTTTCGAGTTATCTGAACATTACAGGGAAAAAAAAATGTTAGTCTACGATGTTGTTTATCATACCCTGGCGTGAACATGATGCTACGACAGAAGACATGGTTCGAGATTCGACAAAAACGGGCTCCTACATGATGTGCTTTCTGGCACAATTTCGTTTGTTATAACAAATGTTCGATATTAAGACATGAGAAAAGCGAGCATAAGTTCAACTATAAGAATTCACATATGATAGCACATAAAATGCGGTGAGAACTTCTTTGGAAACCTTATCTCATCGCATGACAACCTTATTTCATAACATGACATTAGACTGCGACAAAGAAGAATTAAGATGAAAATAGAAGATTTCTAAAACTTCGAGGATGAAATCCCAAATAAATAAACAAAGAAACTCTAAAATTTGTGAACAGAAATTCACAAAAATTTAGGAATTTCCTTTTGTCCCTCCAAAAGTTGGAATAAAATTGGGAATATTTTGATTAGTTTTCTTCTAGAGGAACTTTTGGGGGCCAAAAGAAGAAATTAAATGATTGCTGTCCATGTCGGTGACAACCTCCAAATCGAATCGATCTGTCCTGTTCATTGTATCTTATCGTCAACTTTTCTTTATATATAATTAATGAATTATGGATAATTAATCATCAAAAAATTGTTTGAGGAAAAAAAAGAAAAGTCATCAAAAGATGCAAGGAAAATTCAACTTGCTTTAATTCTATATATCTCACATTCACCGACCTAAAAAAGAAAATATCTCACATTCAATTAGCAGCCTCCATTTATGGAAGAATCAACGAAAACGATGTTTCGTATTTGATATTATGTCTTTTTTCTTTTTTAATTATATATTGCTGGGAACTAAAACTATGATTTTTGAAAAATGGTCCTCATTGAATCGGTCAACCTCCTTTTCTATTGACGAATATTGTCAAGTCCAATTCGAAGGGACAGAACTCTCTCTTTAGTAAATTACATGACTGGCGATTATATTGTTAATAACTTGCATGCCTCTTGCCTGCCCATTAAGAAGGGAATTCCAAAAAGAAAAAAAAAAGGGTAAATTCCACTCAACCTTACCAAAAAGAAAAACCGTAAATTCCACATAACCTTTAAAGTCATAATAATAAGTAAATTCTTTTCACAGTTATTTTTCTTGTTTGAAGTTCAATATTGATCCGAAAAATTGAACTGAAACGTAACTAAATTCAACTCCGGGTAGAATGCAACATAATGAACTTAGAAAACCATTTGTTTTATAAGGTTTAGTTCTTTAACCATGATTTTTTTTTTCGGGATTACAGCAGAACTCCTTGGGTCTATTAGGAAGTTGAAAAGGTCCCATTAAAGAGGCTATGGGCATATTGGCGTGATAACTGAATCCGAGACCTCTTAATTTTGAGCCAAGGACAAGTGCCATTACATCGAGCCACTTTTTCTCCATTAAGCGCGATGTTTAACCTGGGAGTCGAACGTACAGAATTGAGCTGAAATGCACTGATACGTGCCTCTGCCATACTAGGGTAATAGAAGATGGGGTAAGATTGGGACAAAAGAGAAGTTAGAGGATGTCCATGCAAATAATCCAAAGTGAAGTGGACTTGACTGGGAAATTTTGCTCACCACAAACGGGCCCACTTGACACGGGCTTACGATCCAGACAGCGCGACAGGTCCCAAACTTGGCATTGTTAGGTCGTTGTCCTCTGTCCTTTTTTTCCATAAAAATGCTCCCCTGCTTTATCCCCATGAACCTCATCGTCCCCTTCATCCCTACACCGTCAGATCCCAATCTGCGACAAATCGGACGGTCCAAAAATTGGTTGACAAGTACTTCGGTGTGTGACGTGTCGCATAGTAAGCCAACCCACATACCTCCAAATCCATAAAGGCCAGCTCCGGTCTTTCTTTCTCTCTCTCTCTCTCTCTCTCTCTCTGACATCTGCTCTCATCTTCCGGCTCCATTTTCATCAAAGTGTCTGAAGAAGCTTTGAGGGAGAGAAGGAAGGAAGGATGGATGCGGAGAGGAGAGTTGGGGTGGCGGTGGACTTCTCGGCCTGCAGTAGGAAGGCGCTCAAGTGGGCTGTGGACAACGTCGCCCGCCGCGGTGACCACCTCATCCTCATCACCGTCCGCCCCGAAGGCAACTACGAGTCTGGCGAGATGCAGCTCTGGGAGACCACCGGCTCTCGTACGTAAAACTCTCTCCCCCCCCACTCTCTCTCTCGGCTGTTTGTTGCTCTGTGCTCGTTCTCCGCATGCTCTGTTTCCGCGAGTTCTAGCCTTTCTGCTGATCAGATACCGTTTTTCGTTTTATACCAATTGCCCAGATACTGAGGATTGATGGTGTTCTTCCTAAATTTCTAAGGAAAACTGATATTTATGCCGAGAGAAATCATTTCATTGTCGTGTAGATCCTTTGCAGATGAGGAATGGATCTTGTCTTGGGTAAACGAATCCTAGTTGATGGTTGTGGATCCCAGTAGAACTTACTTTCGCTCCGTGTTTGTGTGTGTGTGTCTGCTTAGATCAGTCAGGCCAGAGTGATAATGTGATATAACAGATCGAAACTCGCAAAACTTTTTGTTAAATCTTTTAATTAAGCTGTAGGTTCAACGGTAATGGTCTGAGTTCTATCTACGTTGTTGAATCCGAGGTCTCATTTTATTCTTTGCCTCTTTGATCAAGGAGGTCCTTCTCTCTTTGCGATCCACTGCCGACTCTATTCCTAAAGGAAAGATCTGAATTGGTGTAGTAGATGAACAAATAAAGCGCAAAACTGAGCCCCGAGCATGGAGTGTGTAGTGACATGCTCGGTACCATAAGCATAATATTGAACTTGTAGATAGTTACCGATAGGTCAAGGCATGATCAGGGGCGCACCTGCATCTTGATGGTTTTTTTTCGTTTTTGTTTACCGTCTAGGAATGCTTCCACTTTTTGTGTTTACTGTTCTTATTTGACAAACAGCAGTTTCCACGGTTTTATGCAAAACGCGCCTTCTTTGTGTTGTGTAACTCATTACCATCTCTGGAGCTTTTTGTAGATATTATCGATAGAATATGTATCAAATTCTATTTTCTTTCAGCAATTCTTTTCCTATTAAGGACCAGTTGAGCCACAGTTCTTTGGAACTTCTTCTGCAGCTTTTATCCCTCTGAGCGAGTTTTCTGATCCTGTTGTAATGAAGAAATATGGAGTGAAGCCCGATCCTGAGACCCTTGACATTGTGAACACTGCAGCTGCCCAGAAAGAGGTAACTTCTTTTTTCTGCATTGCTACACATGTTATGTTTTTAACTTGATAATTCGGGATTGTATTTTCTTGATCTGTGTTTCGGTGAATGTGCAGATTGTGGTGCTCCTGAGAATCTACTGGGGAGACGCACGAGAGAAGATATGCGAAGCCATTGACAAGATCCCTCTGAGCTGCCTTGTTATTGGTAACCGTGGCCTTGGCAAGCTTAAAAGGTAGGTTGTGGACCAATGTTTTCCGTTTTGACTGTTTAACATGCAAACTTGTGTTGCGTTTGGTCCGAGATGGATTGAACTCATGTGCAGTTGCTGCACAGTGCAGTTCACAGTTGAGCTGCCATGCCATTCACTTTGCAGGGGTTGTTGACAATGAACTTGTTATTGTTTCTGATGGCTCCTGAGATTCTTTGTGTACAATAGACCAAGGTCGACCATTGTCCAAAAATCCTAAAATTTTCCTGAAGATATCCACCAGGAACTGCGATTGCATGTTGTCTGGAAGAGTCTTAGGAGCCATAGACAACCAATTACGACCATTGACAAGCTTTTTTCTCCATCTTTACACACAATGCACAATATAATGTCCCTTCATTTTATCGGGACTGAACCTTGCTCATGAACTGCAGAGAGTGCGAATCCCCTAAACGTCTAGCTGTCTTAACAAAAAGCTGAGATTCTTGAATGAACTTACTGAAATTTCCCTTCATGTTCCTTCAAATTCAGTTTGTTCTTTTAGTAGTTTTTTTTTTGTGTGTGTGTGTGTGTGTAACTGTTGTCCTTGTTCTTTTGCAGGGCAATACTTGGGAGTGTGAGCAACTATGTGGTGAACAATGGGTCTTGCCCTGTTACAGTGGTGAAGAGCTCCGACCATGAATAAATAAATCCGTCTTTTTCGCTCTGTTCTGTCTTCTGATCGTAAAATAAGAACTCAGCCCCCGTCTTGTTTTTGAGGAATCAACTTGCTATCTGTCTTGTAATCTTCTCTGTTAATTTGGTGGATTTTCATGTACTGCAGTGTAAATTTTCATCTGAGTCTTCATGTAATCTTCTCTGTTAATTTGGTGGATTTTCATGTACTGCAGTGTAAATTTTCATCTGAGTTATATCAATGTGTGCTATTGACGGGAAGATCATCCCATAACGGTACAATCTCCGAATCTCGAAAACTTCCACTATCCCTTAAAGGGACAACTTTCTTGCTCGTACCGTGTAGCCCATGGACACGGTGAAAATGCTGATTTGCCGTGGACAACAATTATTATCAACAACATCGAACTATATTGTCACGGCAAAATCCTAATACACAATCTACTTTCCAGAAGCAGCAACTATACGCTGTGTGCTTGTTCTTGTGTTTTTCCTACCGATTTTGTGATGACGGTGCGTTCTACATTCGTTTATCTTCTCACTGAGATCACAAATTTATAGTATGTGGGATGAAAATCATTTAGTTCAATTATCTGCGGCATTCTTTATACATGCACGATGTGATCAATCTGCTAAGAACACTTCATACGTCTGATTAATCAATCAATTCTCATGACATGGACTATTTTAGCCGCTGATCAAACGCCTTATGGTAACAATTCCATCATTATCAATAACACGGGGTTCAATCGGGGTACGGCATTACTGAAATCACCCAAACCCACATTGCAGCAAGAATTAATGTACATGGTGTAGGATTCATTTTATGGACAGAAGCTGGGGACATTTTTAGACAAACTACGGCACGATTCCGCAACGGCATTACTGAAATCACCCAAACCCACATTACAACAAGAATTAATGTACATGGTGTAGGATTCATTTTACGGACAGAAGCGGGGGACATTTTTAGACAAACTACGGCACGATTCCACAACGTCAAATTGGGAATGGCAGAACCTAATTTCGACTTTCGGTTCGGGAACAGAAACTAGAAGATAATAGCGGGAACATATAGAAAATAAGGTAGGACACCTTGAGAATTGCTGTTAACTTGCCATAAAATCTCAGAGGCTGTAAAGGCCCTTTCAACCTAAATTCACTCTCCGACAGGAAAAACCGACCTCCCAACTCGAAACCTCAAATTCTTTTGTTTTCCCATTTTTCCCAATCCCTCCAATCCCTTAAATCCCCTCTCCCCCCCCCCATTGTCAGGAACCGAACAATTGTTTCCCTCGAAAACATACAATCCTAAAGGAATGGAGCACAGAATGAATCAAATGTTGCTCCTCATCCTCTCCCTTTCCTTCGTCCTCCTCAACCCGACTGAGGCCGTGTGCCGTCCCCGGAACTCGGCTGGCAAAGTTGATCCCGGGCTCGGCCATACACCTGAGAAGTCCTCCCTGACTCCTCCCCCAACCAATCAAGCGGTGACTCCTTCCCCTAGCCATGTGACCCCTCCATCGGCTCCCAAGGCAGCCACTCCTTCTCCTTCTGCCCCGAAGAGCTCACCTTCCCCCAAGGTGGTGGTCTCGGGTACTCCCCCTAATGCCGTGAAGAGCTCGCCACCCCCATGCCCCGAGAGAGCTCGCCGTCTCCCAATGTGGCGAAGGTGACTCCTCCTCCTCCTCCTACCCCAAAGAGCTTGCCGCCCCCCAAGGCTGCCTCCCCTCCGCCGCCGAGCCCACCACCCCCAACCCCCAGCCCACCACCCCCTACTTACAGCCCACCACCACCCCCTAAGGCCACCCCACCCCCTACTTACAGCCCACCACCCCCCACTTACAGCCCACCACCACCCCCTAAGGCCACCCCACCCCCTCCCGCTCCAGTATCTACCCAGCCCCCGCCCACCCCCATATCCACCCCACCGCCACCCAAGGCGACCCCTCCTCCTGTGGCAATCACCGCCCCACCTCCTCGGTCCAACAATGGCCTTGGGGTTGGTATGATGCTTCCCGGTGCGGCTGCCCTCAAGCTTAAGATGCTCTGCACCCAGCTAACGAGCTACCCCGACCTCTGCGTGTCAGCCATGACCCCATTCTTGGACGGGAACGCTGCACTCGATGACATGAAGTTCGTCTTTGAGACTGCCGTCAAGGTCGTCGTCAACGAGACCAACGGCCTCAAAGATCTCATAACAAGCTACGAGGGAAAGGCGACTAGCCCCATGATGGTCGACAGCTTCAAGGCATGCAAGAACGACTATGATGACGCGCTCGAGGACATCCAGACTGCCATGGACGCTGCCCCCTCAGGAGACTACGGTACACTTACCACCTTCCTCAGCAGCGCAATCGACAGCTACGGGGATTGCGATGATGAGTTCAGAGGGCTTAACCCGCTCGCCATCCAGAATGCCAGGCTTCGTCACTTACTCGATAACTGCCTTGCCTTCGCTGAGAGGGTCCACTGGGCTTGAACCAGATCGATCCCTGTCTGGCACTCGGTATCATCCTAGGATGAGCTGAATCGTGTTTCTATCATTGTAATTTCTTGGTTAGGATGCTTATTAAGAGTGTGATGTAACTATGTACGAGACATTGTTAACAAATGAATTTCGTTCGAGAAGATATTACAAGTCCTATGATTATCCAAACGCTATTGTTGATTAACCTAATAACATTGTTCTACGATCATATATCAATTTTTTTGGGTAAATAATTATATATCAACTTTATTTCTACTCTTTATTTACAAACATTAATTAAATAACCGAAAAATTAATGAATAATTAGACGTGTCCTAAAGTCATATCAATTTTGTCATATGTAGCTTCGGGGAAAAAAATAAAAAAAGTTGTGAAGTAATTATTTTCTTGGCCAGAAACTTAGCAGTATACTATTATTTATTTTATTGCGAATGTCAAATTGTTCATTTTATGATCGTATAACATCGAAATAATATCATTGGTTAGTTAGTGTTATATATCAAGCGCAATATCTTTCTTGAATCTCAAGAAAATATTAAATTACCTAATAAATTCGAATAGGACATACTAGCATCGTTAGTAAAAGCTATTCGAAAACCATACATTTTAATCCAAATATAGTAATTTACTAACAATTTAAATAATTTCTTAAAATACGTGTAATTTATTCGAAAGACGTGTAATTTGCTTAAAATTGAGTTATTTCACTATAAATTTTCATAATTTACTTGCATGTATTATGCAACCACTTTCAAAGTGATTGTACCTTACACCTTTCCCACTTCAAATCGCAAATTAAAGTTCTATTCCCTTCCTCTCTCTTTCTCCATATCATCTCTTCCCTTTTCCCCGCTCTGTCACGTTCAAGAGAGTAAGGAGGCTGCTGGGAATGGCAGCCATCATCCAAGTTGGTCATCATCAATTAGTTGGGCAATCTGATCATTGATTCGTGCAATTCATTTAAATGTCTTATGAGTTAATTAGTTGAATGGATTGTCCCAATTACTACGTGTGTGGAATTATTTAAATTGAATGAATTGCCGAAGGCTTTGATTTGCGGGTTTCAAGCCGTTGAACTGGCCATTGATGGACCATTTGATAAGAGCTCTAATTCCCGATCATCTCAGAATTATTAACTTAGTACTCATCAATGCGAATGACACCCTAATTTTAAAAACTGCATGATGCATGTGTGCAGAAAAATAAATGCCCACGGCTTAATGTACAAAGTACACGTTTCAAGATTGCAAAATATTCATAGATAACGTAATCTTTTTCAAAAAGTTTTAAAAATATTATGTAATATTGATATTTTATCCAAAGAAGTGGGTAATTATTTCACTGAATTTACAATTATGTCCTTATCTAAATGGCTCTTATAAATTGAATGGGCTACCTGTTCAAGCGCGGGTTCATCTGAATAGTCTTTCTTATCTAACTGATAAGTTTCTGTCATCCTTACATAGTTTTGGATGTTTAATTGATTATTCTGGACCAAAACATAATTACCTGATTAAGCATGCATTGGACTTAAGCATACACGGGCAAAAGTGGGTTAGGACCTTAGGTTCTAGGTTTTTCAGGCCAAAAGACTTGTTCTGTAATGTCATGGCAATACCGATTTTGCAAAATACGTGTTATTTATTGTGTTTAATATTTGAGCATGCGAAAAACGATCGAAAACGGGTCGAGGAAACCTCATAAGACCCGACTTGGGCCATGAGGCTCTCCGCCTCTTCCCCTTTCTCTCGGCTTCTCAATCCGCATCATTTGATAAGATGCATAAATAGAAATAAAATTATAAATTAACTTGAATATATGAACAAATATATATAATTTACTGTTGACATGTACAATATTAAACATATAAGTTATAATAATTATTATTAGTATATATGTATATATATATATATACTTTTATTATTATCCGAAAAAATGTATCTGAAATATAAGTTGACAATGCATGACTAAGAGAGAGGTTATTTATTATTTATCATGCGAAGTTTCCCGTCCCATTGTTTTGGTTCATGCCACCATACAATACGGTCAATCAATTCAAGCAATGAATGATTTGTTTAACCGAATTTGATGAATTGGTTCACATGCATGGAGAGATCTACCATTCCACATTCTCCTATATGTCCAATTTCAGTAATGTTTTGCAGGTAATTAAGTTGTAGCAGTGAATGATTTGTTTAACCAAATCTGATGAATTGGCTCACATGCATGGAGAGAATGGCGGGGGACTTTCTTCAATTGTATACATTAATTACGGTAACGAATCGAAGAGCATGTTCATGTTAGTTCATTTACCACATCAATGATCCCCTTCGGATCGCATAGAAAACACAGGAGTTTGCCTTTACCATAACTCACTGTGAGGCTCTTTATGGCTCCGTCATCCACATCATCCGCAAGCAATTAATTAATTATCAGAAAACAAGCTTTTTTTTTTCCTTAAGAATTATATTGCACATGATCAATTACCGGAATTAATTAATTAGTTAATTAATTATTTTTTTTCTAATATATACTGTGATCACTAATTACCTAACACCCCTCTCCGTTTCTCCAAATTCTTCCAGGTAATTTTGCTTACTACGTATTTCTGTTGGGCCCAAATCTCTTCTTTATGCCTCCATGTGGTGGTACCTCCTTTGTCATCTGATCTGAAAGTTCGTTCTTTGATTGCAGCCCAATATGAGGATTTTGGTCACTGGAGGAGCTGGATTCATTGGTTCCCACTTGGTGGACAGGTTGATGGAAAACGAAAAAAACGAGGTGAGTGCTTACCTCAACGGAGGAATCCCCGATTCTCCACACATGTATAGTTGACCTAGCACCGCGAATTATAGTTGATTTGTCTTCCTTTTTCAATGAACAATTCTTATTAAAAATATAAAAAACTAAGAAAATTACCTTTAGAAAATTCATAATGCCTTCAATTGGAGATTACCGTGATATCTAAAAGATTTGGTGGTATTTTTGATCTTTTTAAAATCGAATATTCTAATGGAAAATAATTTTGTCAGAATTTGTTGCTAATTTTATTATAAAAATTATTTTAAATTTTAAAATTTAAAAAAATCGAGAAATTTCATTTAGAAATGGAGCGTTCTGAGGCCATTTGATAGGACCTACCTAGTATGTTGCTTTCATATTTGTGTGTGTGTGTGAGGAGTGGGTGAGTGTGAGTTTGTATTGTGTTAATATTTTTGAGATTAGTAAAAAGTTCGTTGTTTTGCCGGCCCACCATACCCGAACCAAAGTTTACTAGATTAGTGTTCGAGAGAGCTCCTACAATTCGTATTGGAGCACCTACGAGTTGTATCAGAGCGGGTCGATCAAGGACCGCAATACCGCTGAAGGGTCGACACTTTGTTCTGGTGCGAGTTCAGTTAGGGACGGGACTCGGAGGAGGTTCTGTCGAAGCTAAGAATGCCGCAAGCGACCACAGTCAGGGACGGTGAGTTATAGGTTTGGGACCATAGCAAGCACGTGAGAAGGCCAAGCGACAGATATGGCAGAGTTCTATACAATCGACAGCGTAAAGAAATTGAACAATCAAAATTATAGCACGTGGAAAACATTCATGGAGTCATATTTGTTGGCCAAGATCTCTTGGAAATCGTTGGCGGCAGTGAGACCACAGTACCCACCGAAGACATCATCGCACTTAGGAAGTGGAAGATCAAGGCCGAGAAAGTCATGTCTACCATTAAGGTGTTGACCGAAGAAGATATGCTAGAACATATCAGGTACGTCACTAGTCCTAAAGAGGCTTGAGATATTCTAGCCGCAAGGTTTACGAAGAAGAACGATATGAGATTGCAGTTATTAGAGAATGAATTTTAGAATGTATTTGGATTTAGAGTTGAGTTGAGTTGAGTTTTGGTTTTAATTAGTTTGTAATGATTGTATTGTTGAATTATGAGAAAAAGTGTGAAAAAATAATGAATAGTTGAGATAAAGTAATAATTAAGTAATGATTGTGTTATTGAATTATGAGAAAAAGTGTGAAAAAATAATGAATAGTTGAGATAAAATAATGATTAAGTAATAATTGTGTTGTTGAATTAAAGATAAGTGAAGTTGAGTTAGAATTGACTTAAAAAAAATTTTAAAATCCAAACCCATTGCATTGGCCTTAAATAATGAGAAATGAATATCAATAAATATTTCACCAAGATTAAGTCAATTTGACTCGAAATATCGAAGCTGGATTCCAAGTCGAAAATTAATGAAGGAAGAATATGGAGGATAATAATTCATGGACTAAGGCCTGACTATAGGAGTTTTATTGCCACAGTCTAGGGTAGGGGTGTGCATGGGTACCGGGTATACCCGGAACCAGTCGGAACCTACCCGTTAGAGTAGGGTCTGGGTAGCTCGTATTGAAAATAGGGTAGGGTCCGGGTATCAAAATAAAGAACCGGTGACATCCGATTCAGGTTTCAACATATAGGGTATCCAGAACCGGAACCGATATTCGGAACGGATGGTAATTACTATAAAAAAAAAGTAAAGTTAGTCTCAATTAGTCTCAAGCAGGAGTCGGAAACACAGGATTCATCTGGGACTAAGTCGCCTCTCCTTTGAATCGCCTCCGACTTTCCCACTGTAGTTCCTCTCCGTCGGTCGCCTCTCGTCTCCGACTCTCGACTCCGTCGCTCACATCTCGTCTTCGAGTGTGCTCGTGTTGTGATCCCATTTCCTGGTGACGGCGGTGAGCTTCTATCCTGCCTCCTCTCCGTCGCTCTCGTTTCGTTTCCGACTCTCCACTCCGGCTCCTCTCCGTCGCTCTCTTATCCGACTCTCCCAGTGAGATTCTCCTCTGGACTCTCCATCGAATAGGCTCTGTTAGTCTGTACTGTTAATTGTCAAAACCCTAAATCGGCTTTGTAATCCCCTGCAGCTCCTTTCCGTCGATTGCCTCTTGTCTCCGACTCTCCGGCTCCGACTCTCCTTGAAGCTCCCTTTCCCGGTGAGATTCTGCCTCCTCTGTTGTCTCCGACTCTCCTTGAAGCTCCCTTTCCCGGTGAGATTCTGCCTCCTCTGTTGTCTCCGACTCTCTCTGAACTCTAGTTGGTTTGATTGGAGGAATTTGTGATCCCATCTACTGGAATAGAAATAGAAGCATAATGTTACTAATGTATATGTGCATACTGAACCAAATAGATCCAACCTTTAGCAAATGGAAGTATATAAAATTTAATTACATTATTGCTCTCAACTGCTTGCTACTGAAATTGATTAATTTGGTTATCATCATCTATCTTGTTAGATTAAAAAGTTTTGCTTTACATTTTTTTATCCTCCGTTGGTTCTGCAACCTGTTTCTTCCTCTTGTGGTAGAAGAAAGAACGTCTGAAAGATCTTGAAACCCTTTCTGTTCAAATTCTAGTTTTTATTACTTTTGTTGATCGGATTTTGTCTTCGATGATGGTGGGACTATTGGATATCGATTTCTCCCTAGGCATCATACAGTTTCTACAGTCACTAAGTTCAGTTGGGCCTTCGGGTGAATACATCAATTCATTCTGAACAAATTAACGACAGAGATTCAAAGGTCACTTGTAACAACAGCTTCGGTGCAGTTAACTCATGATTTCAGCACAAATGCAAAAGTTTGTTCTACAAATCATTGGGTTGCTTCAAGTCAAGTTCTCCTTTTTGATCTGTGAGCGATGCCCTTTATTAATCTTATTCACTTAAAACAACCACCAAACTGGATGAAACCGAAAAAAATTTACAAGTTCCAACAGGGTACCCAGAACTTGTGGTATAATACAGGTTCCGGGTAAGTCCTAGTTCTAGGATTCAACAGGGTAGAATCCGGTTCCAAATCTTGGAACCAGTCCCTTACAGGGTAGGGTCCGGGTATCATGAAAATAACAGGGTATCCGGAATCGATCACCCCTAAGTCCAGCCCTTCGTAGGGGACCTCAAGAACCTTCTCTCTAATCAGGAGACTATAGCACAACAAATGACATGAGTTTCTGAAAAGCAAAGAAGAAGCTTTATATAGTAGTGAGAGGAGCAACAGACAACTAGGAGAAGAGCTTTCGAGAATGGGGAGCTAGTCGGGGCCAAGAGACTGAAGGCCAAGAGTATGGGTCTAGGAGACGCAACCTTATCTGCTATAAATGCAGCAAGAAAGGGCAATTTCGCCAAGGGTTGCATATTGAAGATGAAAGTTGCTAAAAGTAACGCGACAATGAAGGCCCATGAAGATAATGAATATTGGGATGAGGATGAGATGGAGTCATCCCAGGGAAAAGAGGTAATTGTGGTGACTAGTAGCGAAGGAGACAGAGAGGCTGTCACTAGCAGTGCCGAAGTCCAGCGGAGTTGATTATAGTAATGATTGGATCATTGATTCCGGGTGTTCCAACCACATGATCGATGACCAGAAGAAGCTTTGGAGTATGTCAACCTATAGAGGAGATAATGTGATTGTGTTGGCATATAACACAAAGCTGCTTATCGCCAACATTGGGAAGGCCGAGATTTGTCCGATGCTTAGCACGAAGAAGTTGCAGCTACGGGACGTCTGTCATGTCCCAGGTATGAAGAAAAAATTACTTTTAGTGGCGCAGTTGACATTCACTGGTAATTATATGGTGTTTGGACCTAAGGATGTGAAAGTGTCAAGCACTCGGCTAGCCTCTATAGGCCTAGGAGCCCCACTTTTAAAAGAGGAGCATAGGACTCTGTTGGAAGAGATTAACCGAATGCTCCCAATGCAGAAGGGTCTCATCCCAGCTAAGTTCCTTTTCGGGTTGCTCTGAATCGCCACAATCCTGCAAGCAGGTTCCACTTGCATATCGAGTTTAGAGAGGAGAATCGGGATGCAGCTCGATCAAGCCACCTTGGAGGACTTCTTGATGCCTAACCTCCCTCATTCCATGGAGACTCTATACAATGAGAACTGTGTTCGGAGGCTTCTCAAGCACTTCTTTGCTATGGATCAGGCTGCAAGTTGTGCAGGTGGAGCCTCTTCATGTTCTGTCGATGATGATGAGCAGTCAATCCCCATCATTGACTCCGATCATGATGGTTGCGAAGCTTATTGATAAGTAACTCGCTGAGGTCGCCCCTGATATCAACTTTAAGCTCCCCAAATTTCAAGCTCTGCCGCTGGTGTCCCCGACTACGTTAGACCTTTGGATGATGGTATTTACCGTGCAATAGATAAGGTGATTAATTTTTAAATATACATTTAGAGTTGGTTGATTTCTAAGACTCCTATTGTTTCGATGTTCTTTAAATTTATAACGATCCAATGTCTTTGATGTAATTCGTATGTTCATAATGTGTTGTATGCAGTCACACCCGTGACTGCGAGAAGCTTTCACTGGAAGCTTGTACCCATGCAGCAAAGAACGAGAGGCTACCCTTGCGAATGATAATCCAAGTCCTCTTCTTCAAGCAGTTGCAGCTCAGAATTTCCATCAGAGGCTGCTTCCTTGTGTCTGCGAATCTCAACGGCGGTTCTTGACAGCTGAGAGGAGGGCCTAGTGGACCTACTACTGACAGAGTAGGAGGGGGATGGGCCTCAACTGTGAAGGAGAACCAGGTGCTGAAAGTAGGGATAGACAACATGAGGATGAGGGAGTCAGAGCTTGAGAAGGAGTGCTCCCATATGAGGCAGGAGATCGAGAAGCTAGGGCGTGCCAAGGGTGAGAGCGGATCCACGGCATGGGGGAATGTGTCCAAGAAGTTGTGGTTACGGATGAAATCGCAAATGTACAGCGCTCAAAAAGGCTCAGTGAGCTCCCAGAACAACCAAGGGAAGGTTAAGGAAAGGCATGGGAAGTTCAAGAAAAACTCTTCTTTGGAAAGGATAAACAATTTCAAATCTGCGTCGACCCTAGCCATTGGTCGAAGGTCACCCGCAGAACCAGTTGCATCAGGGGGATGCAGGATCCGCCCCCAAAGTACTGGTGGCCAGCCCCAAGGCCACTAGGGCAGGAGGGTTGGGACTTGGCCTCTCGTGCCGCGGGTAAACGCCCCATGGTCTTCGAAGACTTTCCTTCCAACAGTTTTGAACATAGTTTTGAAGATATTAAGGCCCTGTTTGGTTTTAGGATGTAATTTTAGAATCACAATTCTAACTTAACTTTGCCCACTACAAAACAAAATAACTCGTACAAAGTCAAAGAGTGGGCCCCATTTATATTACTTTTTTTCACAATAAAACAACATAACTCATACAAAGTCAAAGGGTGGGCCCCATTTATACCACTCTTTTTCAAAATCAAAATCTGATTTTAAAATCCTACTATGAAACCAAACGCAACCTAAGATTCTGAGGGTGAAGGTGACTTCCCACGCCAAGCAACGGTTGGGACGATATCGACAGTCCATAAGGGAAGTCGCCCTGTCGAGATACTCGGCGTGACTGCCGTACCAGTGACAACGCTCTTCCCTCCTGAAGACGTTGGGAAGCTAGTAAAAGAACAAGTGGCACCTTTGCTCCAAACAGTCAAGAGGAAGCAGAGGGTGTTACCTGCAGTGGACGAAAATAGCGACTCACCTTTCATCCTTGAGATAAGGGAAATGGTGATCCCGAGGATATTCAATGTCTCAACCATTGCTCAATTTGACAAGAATGCTGACCCAATCGAATACGTGAGGAATCACACCACCTCACTCATGGGAAGGAAATGCTACTAACGAGATCACGTGTTTGCTTTTCCCGGCAACTCTAAAAGGTATTGCAAGCACTTGGTATCACTCGCTTCCTCCTGGGAGCATTCGAAGTTTTAAACAACTGAAAGAAGCTTTTATTGAGCAATTTGCGGGAACAAGGAAGGTGAAGAAGAGCAAGTTGGAGATATTCAACCTCGAATAGGGGGAGAAAGAGACCCTACGCGATTGGTATAGTTGCTTTCGAAGGGAAGTCACCGAGATTGAAGGTTTAACCTAAGTTGAGATGATGTCTACATTCTGGAAAGGCCTCCATAATGTGGATCTAATTAAGGCTCTATTGACAATCCATCCTAAGGATTTCTATCGGATGACTGCTGTTGCCCAGAGGTACATGTTTGTTGAGGAGCCACTCAGCAGATTGAAGAAAAGGAAAGAAAAAGCAAGGGAAAAGAGGAAAGAGACTCCTCAAGAAGGCCAAAAGGCCTAGAGAAGCTCGACCTCTACTAGGGTATCGGAAAAGCAGTGTACTCCGCTGAATGAAAACCAAGCAGTGGTGATGAACAAGATCGCGCGTTTGCACCCGAGGAAGTTCCCCAAGCCAGAACTAGGGAAGCCCAAAGGTAGAGACCCTAGCAAGCATTGCTGCTACCATAAAGCAAATGGTCATGATACTGAAAATTGTTGGACGCTGAAAATGGACATTGAGAAGTTAATCCGAGCAGGGTATCTTAGGGGGCGTTTGGTTTCAGAATTAAAGTAACTTTGATTTTGATTATGGAAAAAGACAAATGAGATAATATTATAAATTTGACTTGGGAAACATGTATTTTTGTTGTGTAGTGGGTAGAGTTAAAATCAAAATCATTATTCTAAAATCTAATCATCAAACCAAACAGGCCCTTAAAGACTTTGTCTTGGGAAGCGGCCCGACTAAAACGGACTCCACTAAGCATTCAGTTAGCCCTCCAAGCATTGATAGATGTCAAAGTCCTCCAAAGGAATACAAGCGACAACCTCGAAGAGACTACAAAGAGCGGAGGGATGAGTCAAACTCGCGGAGGACTAGCGACAAGACTCCCAAGAAGGAGTCAATCACTGCAGGGTTATTAATATTATTGCCGGAGGACTTACTACCGGAGGAGACTCTTCCTTTGCGCGGAAAGCTACAACCTTGAAGCTATTACAGAGAGCAGAGGGATGAGTCAAACTCGCGAGGGACTCGCGACAGGACTCCCAAGAGGGAGTCAATCCCTGCTGGGTTATTAATATTATTGCCGGAGGACTTGCAGCCGGAAGAGACTCTTCCTTTGCGAGGAAAGCGACAACCCCGAAGCGACTACAGAGAGCGGAAGGGATGAGTCAAACTCGCGGGGGACTCGCGACAGGACTCCCAAGAGGGAGTCGATCCCTGTGGGGTTATTAATATTATTGCCGGAGGACCTGCAGCCGAAGGAGATTCTTCCTCTGCGTGGAAAGCATATGGAAGATAGATGATCAATATAGAGGCGGGATCAAAGAGGAACCATCCCCCCCCCAAGCCACCACGTAATCGGCTTCACTGGAAATACTGCAGAGCCCGTCGGGATGGTTTCCCTCCCGGTCTCTTTCTGGAGGAGTCCCAAAATGTTGTACAATGTGGTGGACTTCCTGTCAGTTGATATACCATCGACTTGCAATGCCATTGTTAGATGCTCGACGCTTAATGCAATACGGGCTGTCATATCAAATTTTTTTTAGAGTTGTTCAGCTGGAGCTCTCAGCTAATTTGATCAAATCAGCCCAATTAAAAGTTACTATAATCTCCTCCACGAATACCAATCCACCAGCGGCCTTCAGGATCGGGTAATGCCGCGGATCCTCTAGTCGGGTCATCAAGTGTTCGATTATGGGCCGCCTCATAACACGGGCCTCTTCTTGTATCCAAAAATGTGAATGGCGAGTCATAGGCCTTTATTAATCCCAAAATTCGACAACAAAGCTCATCCAAATGTCACATTCGTCACGATCTTGTAACGTCCGTTAGATGCGAAAAACAGGTCTAAACACTATCAATACACATTCTCCATGTTCCCTCTTTCTCAGAAACAAAAAAAGTTGGTGCAACACACGTTTGTTTTCGCTTGAGAATTTTATTTTTGTCATACAATCAAAAGTCCACAACATTTTTGCTCAAAACGCTGACATGTACGCTTTGATCATTTCTCAAGTAGCTGAAAAATTTCAGATTTTTTTTTTAAATTTTGATTATTTTCAATTTTGCCTTATTTATTTATTTATTTATTTATTTTGGACTGCACGTTAATTTTTTTAACTCTCTTTAGTTTGTAAAAACCAAACTCTGAATTTTATTTTTTTTCTTTTTATTTTCTGGTTGTTTTTGTTTTTCCTTTTGAACTTTTTTTTTCAAATTTTATGAATTCTTTTGTAATTTCTTATATTTAAATGTTTTAAGGTTTTTAATACAATCTTTAATTTTCTGAATTTTTATTATTTTAGTCCGGATTTAGGTTATTTATTATATTTTTATGAAAATTTCAGATTATATTACTTTTATGAATTTTTTGAAAATTAATCTAAATAAATCGTTTTTTGGGTGAATAATGTAAATTATAAATTTTTTATTAACTTGCTATTTCATGGAAAATAGAAGAAAAGAAAAATATGTGTGCCCATCCATGTCGAAGGACAATGCAGGCCCTTGATTTTCGGTGAGGAAACGTGTCAATTTATGATTAAAGAGACATGAGATGGAAACATGAGTAGGTATAAAGGATATGCTTTTTGTGAAGGGCGGGCCGAACTCGAGCGACATGAGATCCGGCCCAAAAAAAGCATGTTTCGTAAATAGAACTATAAGACAGAATGTAAACATTATTTGCATAATTGAGGCGAATAGATGGCAATACAGGGTACAAATTCATTTTTAGAAATATATCATATCTAAAATATATTTTTCTTTGTTGTATATCAGCTTATTTTGGATACCGAAGTTGGAGCTCCTAATTTTAGACAGATTCTCTCTGACATTACAGAATTAATTTCAAGGAGATGAGAGGTCTTTCATACATATCAGGAAGGCAATTGTTGTGCAAACTATCTTACAAGAAGAGTTTCGTCCTTTCCATTTGAGTTTCATTTCCTTGGCTCGAGGCCATCTCATCTTAGGAGATATCGTTGGAGTCTCCGTACCCCATTTCTATTTTATTTAATTTCTATATGTTTTATCGCAAATTCGAGTGAGAGACGGATGATACACAGAAGAGAGAACGAGAAAGACTTCTCTATATTCCTCTGATTGTACTGTATGTTCACATCTTACATATATACACTCTTTCTAGTATATAAAAGGAATGTGTACATAAGAGGAAAGAGCAAGAGGTAATCCTGGGACAGAATAATGTTGATTTGGAAGAATAAAATTTTCGGATCTTCCCTAAAATGTCGAGATCTCCAATATTTTAATTTATGTACGGGCTTTTGCCCCTCCATTTACTGCAAAAAAAAAAAGAAAAACATTTTTCTTGAGGTGGCTTTCGGTGCATTACCATATAAGATTACCATTAATTTAGATTTTCACTGAGATTAGATTCCCGAATTAATGGTAATGTTTACATTACTGGTAATCTTGCTGGTTTTAGGTATATTACCAATAATCTACTGCATCCAAATTACTAGTAATCCGTTGTAGTCAAACATGGTAATATGTGTAGTCCAGAGAATTTAAAATGAGATTCTCAGTAATTCACATAAATTATCTCACATCAAACGCCTTATATAAGGATAATCCTTAAAAATTGGTGTCTGTGGGTGTGATCAATATATTGAATTTCTGGACAATTACAAATGATAACATAATAAATGCTAGGGTAAATTACACTGCTGGTCCAAAATATTTTACAAATATTTCATTATTGTCCAAAAAGTTTTTTTCGCTACATGATAGTACAAAATGTTTCAAAGTTGTTTCATGATGGTACAAACCGTCAATTGGCCCTGACGCTGTTAACATTTTGCTGACGTGGCGCGTCCTATGTGTCACTTTTGTTACGTAGAATTAATCATAGTTCGCTACGTCATTTAAGAGAAAATAAAATTTTAAAAAGTCCAAAAAAATACAAAAAATAATAAAAAAATACAAAAAAGAAAAATTTTGAAAAAAAATAAAAATATATTTTAAAATTTTGAAAAATTTAAAAAATTTAAAAATTTTAACTTTTTTAAAAAATATAAAAAATAAAAAAAAATACGAAAAAAGAGTAAAAGTTTAGAAAAGATAAAAAAAATATTTTAAAATTTTTTTAAAAAATTTAATTATTTTTAAATTTTTTTAAAGAATTTTTTTTAAAAAAAAGAATTTTAAATAATTTTAAAAAATTTAATATTTAATATTAAAATTATTTTAAATTTAATATTCAAATTATTTTTAAAAGTTTTTAAAATTTAAAATTATTTTTAAAATTTTAAAATTTAAAATTATTTTAAAATTTAAAATTATTTTAAAAATTTTAAATTTTTAGAATTATTTAAAATTTTTCAGCCACGTCAGCAAGGAGGTGACACGTAGTAGCCACGTCAGCGTCAGCTTGACGGTTTGTACCATCATGAAACAATTTTGAAACATTTTGTATCATCATGTAGCGAAAAAAACTTTTTGAACCATAATAAAATATTTGTAAAATATTTTGGACCACCAGTGCAATTTATCCTAAATGCTACAAATTAATTACATTCTATTCTATGCAGACGGAAGGATATGTTTGACCCAATCTCTAAGGATTGTCCTTTCTGTTCCGGTATATCTTTAAGGATTATCTGCATTATCTCTTTTTTGGTACGAATTAATTACATTTATACACGTCCCTTCTTTTGCGGGACCTTACTTTTATATATACCAAAAAAAAAAAAGTAACTAATTTAAGAGATTTTTCTCTTCATATATGTCTATAAATAGTCTACAATGTCTAAACAGACGATTGTCTTCCAAGAAAAGCAGAAAAGAAAATACGAAGTCCGGCGGCGGTGAAAATGAAGCACTCACGCCTGCTTTCCTCCGTTCTTCTAGCCATCCTCTTCTTGGTTTACGTCGCCGGTACTTGTCCCCGAGGATTCCATATCATGTTCCAAATTATTTTGGTTTATCTATTTATCGTAGCTGAACATATAATTGTTGAATATATATGTGTGTATATATATATATTGTAGCTGAAAGAAACTATGCACGTTGCATATGTATATTATATATATGTGTGTGTGTGCGAATTGTAGCTGAACGAAAATATTTATGCCAATCAGGGACAACAACCGCACAATGTCCGCTCAACAACACCGAATATACCTATTTATATGTTCCTATGAGTCCGCACTGCGACTTGACGCAATGCATTGGACTCTGCACAAGTTACGGCGGAGCTGATACTGGCTTTTGCGTCCAGCCAGATTGTTGCTGCAAAAGTAAGAATTAATAAACTAAATTAGCCCGACATAGCTCTCCGTGTTTTTTTTTTCCCTCCATTTATAAAGAAGGTTCATGGATCTAGCAAACAAATGCTATACTGTTTGTTAATTTAATGTATAATTTTCAAAGTAAATTATAGCTATGGCTATCTTGCTTGGGTTCCATTAGCTTGGCTAATACGTTAACTAGGTGGTCCAAATATGACCACCTAGCTAGATTATATAGTCGGTCAGTGTCCGATCTGTAACCTGTTTTATCTTTCTACCTGTTTGCTTATTCATCTATTCACTGAGGTCTTTCCACCAAGCACACCTAACTGATCTGCGCTGAGCTTAAGGGGCCAAGGCCGTGATGAGAATATTCGGTTTTGGCATGGCCGGTAATTTTAGCTATAGGTTGTCAGGATAGCTTGTTGGAGATCTTACGATTTGGGAAAGGGAGTCGAAATGTGAGATCGGATCGGGATCTCCTGCAGGATCATAAGATCATATGATCATACCGATCCAATCAATTTTTTTCTTTAATTAGAATGCAATATAATATCCTTTTAACTCTGGTAATCCTTTCTCTCTTCCCTGAACAGAAGCTAATCATAGCTCCAAGAAGAAGGTGGCCGAGCATGTCCCGACCGCAAATTAAGACGAACATTCATCAAGGAAAGCCGGGAAATTATTATGTCACCAGACAGATGAGAAAGAAAAGAGTTTCTATGTAGTGGTATACTGCTTCTTCTTAGAATTAATAAATATTGAACTCGATTCTCATGACAAGACATCCCGGGACTCTCCATTTTCCTTTCCCTACTAGACCTTTGGGCCCTCCTCCTAAGAAAAAAAAAAGTGCATAAATTTAAGCCAGCTCAAAGAAGCTATTGCCACAACCAAAGATTGTGAATGAACCAAATCGACCTCCATAACAATAAGAAACTAGAAAGACACTGCAAGGAAACATGCTTTTCTGATCGCACCTCACGTCACTCAAATCTCCTCTCAAGAAACGCACATCCTATGTCCTCAATTCCCGTCTTCTTCTTCTCCTTCTTCTCCTTCTTCTTCTTCTTCTATCGTTCACGAAGTAACAATTTAAAGATTTATCCAGTTTAATTTTTCAAAAAATTGTAAAAATATATTAAAATTGAAATTTTTTTAAGTAATAAAACAAAATATATAAAAATCTAGACAAAAGTAACAAAAACTCAGAAAATTTCAAAACATTTCAATATAAGAAATTACACAAGTTTCATATTTTTTTTTTTTAAAAAAGTTAACATTACAAGAACAACCAGAAAATGATAAGAAATAACATAAATTTAGATTTTGTAAAACCTACAACTGAAAATTAAAACACAATTAAAAATAAAAATAAAAGGCAGAAGTAGTACTTAAAACAATTAAAATTCAGCTAATCAAATTCAAAATGGATTCGGCCACAGAAACGTTCCGATGTAATTAATTTTTCATAAGGATATTGATAAATGCACTGCTTGTGAAGTATGTGTTCGTGTACTAAATTTAAATAGAAAAAAATCTACTGTTACCTATAACGTGTTGGTGAACTTATTTGTTATCACATAAGAGCTGATATGGAGGTCACCATTTGAATTGAGGAAAGGTTGATAATTTACAAATTATAGTAGAAAATAATAGGAAAAAGTACAATATGATATTTTGAGTTTTTTTTTTCCCAAGCAAGTAGCATGTATCGTGGCATATTCACCATATAGCACGATATTTTATAATTTTTACATGCAACAAAACATTGTTTACTTTCAGCAAAAAATGGATGGAATGCTGACGTGGCAAACTAAACAATTAAATAAAACAAAAATAAAAGGGAAATTATACCATAAAACATTTTTTTTTTAACAAATTTCACGAAATAGCACATCTTGTTTCATTTTCATCAGATAGCACAACATCAACTTTACAGCATACATCACAGTTCTTTAACTGTATTCACAAGATAGCGCCTCAGTAAAGCCCAGTCTGGCCTACTGCTTCAAACCTCCTAAGTATCACATTATCTACGACTTCTTGATTCCACGAGCATCAGCAAGCACGTTTACAGTCGAGAAGAAATCACTGTACTTCAGAAGGTTCCTCAGTTTTCTGATCTTCTGTTCAATGGCTTTCACTTACAGTCTCCATGTCCTTCATGTTCTGCTTCAACGCCATAACCACTCCCTCTGCTAGACTGTGGCTCGAGATTACCCACATAGTTCAAGAAACTGTCCAATTTAACGACTGTAACAATGAAGCAATTGAGCACCTCTTTAACCAGTTTACGAGTCCTATTGCTCCATTGATCCTCAGTAGCATGATAGCATTCCGGAATAGCTCCTCGTCGGCCTTGCAGCTTTTGAGTCGCATATACCTCCATCTTCTTGAATTCATTATCCGCCCTTATAACCAGTTCGTGTATCCTCTTGACAAGCCTTGTGTTGCTATTTTTTGAAGCGAGCAATTTCAGGGAGGACTCAAACCCCTGGAACTTGGACATCTCCATCTCATTCATAGACAATAAGACGATGATCCAGAGTAGCAAGAGCGAAAGCTGGCCCTCAATATCACCAGCTCGAACTATCAACTCCTTGTTGGGCTTCTCACTTTCCTTGTTCTCGATAGCTACCTCTGCAGCTCCTGCAACCTCCAATTCAGGATTGGTCAAGAGCCCAAGATTGGTGCAAACAGCCCGATTTATCCCGTGCCCAGCACTTCCTGGTTCGGCCAGTCCAATTTGACGTAATAGTTCCATCATAATATCTTCCATCTGTAATAAAAAATATTTAATTAGCCGTAATAAGTCACAAAAATTGAACGATAATTCACATAGCTATTCGGACAAATAGAATACTATAAAATTAACTAAATTTCATTAGTGTAAGAACTTGGAAATTCAAACCGAAACAAAGGCGAAACCGAAAGATACGAGAGAGAGCCGAGTCCTGTGTTAGACACAAACCCCTTGAAACAGAATAGTCTCCTCCTCGGTGCTTGAGGTTACGTGGACAATCGTTTCCCAGGATAAAACGGCAACAAGCGAAGCAGCAGTACAAACAGCAACGCTTCAGCGAACTCGAAGAGAACCGTGAACACTTTTGAGGTCGAATCCTTCGTAGAAAAATTGTAGCCTACCACTTGTGCAATTTCCTTTGGTCTCAGTAAAAGGAAGTTGTTCTTCTCTAGGGAATTGCAACCAAGGGAAGACTTTTCTTCTACTTTTCAATCGGCTACAAGAAACAATGGAAGGCATGAGGCTTTTACTTTTTTTTTTTGTCCTTTTTCCTTTTTGCCGTGTGCCCCTTTTATAGACTATGGGATCAAGGCTTCTATGACTCTTCCTATTCTCCTTTTATGGGAAATAACTCACATATATTCAATATATGTGTTAATGGTATTTAATTATTCATGAATGCAATTCATTCATTTCTTGTAACCACCAAGAAAATCAAGAGTCATTAGCTCGTGAGCAATTTCTTCATTCACCCATTAGCCATAATTTCCAACAATCCCCCACATGAATGGAAATTGTTTTGTTTCGACTCGTAGATAGTGTTCACCAGTTGAGCCTCTATAGGATAGGTAGATGTCACCACCCTTAAACCTTCCCTTGTGAAAATGCATGTACTTTACTAGCAGTCCAATAGACACGAAGTCCTTGAATTGTTCCGCTGTTTTGTGTAAAGATATCACGCACCTCACACAAGAGTCAACTGACTTCCTTCAGTTCTCATAGTCGTGTCCATTTTTTGCCATGGAACACCGTTCTGGTTCTGCGAGAGTTTCTAAAGAATTAAGTCCATAAAAATTCTTCTCTAAAGCGGCCCCACTTCTCTCTCACATAGGTGATTTCACATATCATTAAAGCAATTTAGATTGCTAGCCTTATCCGTTTATCACTGTTTCATCAAGGAATGGTCTAGGGATTTTCTCCCCCACAGTGATTTAATTCGGTTTTATAACTTGGTTGTCCCATTGAACCTAGATCTTGGGATCTCCAGTCAGCTAGGTTGGGTGTCCGCTATAAAACTTTTCCTCTAATAGACTGTAGACCCATTCCCTTTGACAACTTCTCAAACTCCTCTTTACTTAACCCTTTGGTTAGCGGATCCGCTATATTATCCTTTGACCGCACGTAGTCAATAGAGATAATTCCAGTTGAGATCAGTTGTCTAATGGTGTTGTGTCTACGACGTATATGTCTAGACTTACCATTATACATATTACTTTGTGCCTTTCCAATTGCTGTTTGACTGTCACAGTGGATACAAATTGGTGGCATAGGTTTTTCCCATTGAGGAATGTCCTCTAGAAAATGGTGTAGCCATTCAGCTTCTTCTCCACATTTATCCAGAGCAATAAACTCAGATTCCATTGTGGACCTAGTGATTACAGTTTGTTTTGAGGACTTCCATGAAACTGCTGCACTTGCTAGTGTGAACACATATCCACCAGTGGATTTCAAATCCGTTATATCAGATATCCAGTTCGCATCACTATATCCTTCTAGGACAGCTGGATATCTGGTATAGTGCAACCCGTAATCTCGAGTGTATCTAAGGTATTTGAGTACCCTGACAATTGCCTTCCAATGGTCTCCACTCGGATTACTCGTATATCTACTGAGTCTACTAACCGAGTATGCAATATCAGGCCTAGTACAACTCATCAGATACATCAGACTTCCAATGACCCGCGAGTATTCTAATTGAGAAATACTCTCTTTTCTATTCTTTGATAGATGAAGATTATTGTCTATTGGAGTCTTTGAAATTCCAGAATCATTTTTGGTAAATTTTTCCAGAATTTTATCTATGTAGTGTGACTGACTCAAAATTAGTCCATCTGATGTTCTCATGATTTTAATTCCTAAAATCACATCAGCGAGTCCCATATTTTTCATATCAAATCTCGAATTCAGTATATTCTTCGTAGATTTGTTCATTCTGTCATCACTACCAACAATGAGTATGTCATCCACGTAGAGACATAAAATGACATAACCATTTTCTGTTTCTTTAATGTATACACATTTATCACACTCATTGATCTTAAATCCTTTGGAAATCATTGCATTATCGAATTTTTCGTGCCACTGTTTTGGTGATTGTTTCAACCCATACAATGATTTAACCAATTTACAGGCTTTCCTTTCTTTTCCTGGAGCCACGAACCCTTCGGGTTGTTCCATATAGATTTTTTCATCTAAATCTCCTTTTAGAAAAGCTATTTTCACATCCATTTGATGAACTTCCAAATTACGCAATGCCGCAATTGCAAGTATCATCCTAACGGGATTTATTCTCGTCACAGGAGAATAAGTATCAAAATAGTCCAAGCCTTCCTTTTGCTTGTATCCCTTAATTACAAGTCTGGCCTTGTACTTATCAATGGATCCATCTGCTTTCATTTTCCTTTTAAAGATCCATTTGGATCCTAAGGGTTTACAACTAGTGGGGAGATCCACTAATTCCCAAGTGTGATTTCGCAGAATCGAATCAATTTCACTTTTGATTGCCTCCTTCCAGAGAGGTCCCTCAGAGGAATTCACTACTTCAGCATGGCTTTGTGGTTCCTTTTCTAACAAATATGTCAGAAAATCATTCCCGAATGATTTTTCAATTCTAGCTCTTTTGCTGCATCTAGGTTCAATCTCTTCATCCGAACCCTGCCTTTCATGATCTACGTCATGAAGTACATCATTCATAGTGCGTGAGGTTCGTTTCGATGAACTCGATGCCTCATTCAATTTACATGGAAATACATCTTCAAAGAACGATGCATTCCTTGATTCCATTATCGTGTTCTTGTGTATATCGGGAATCTTAGATTCATGCACAAGAAATCGATAAGCACTACTATTATGTGCATAGCCAATAAAGATGCAATCCACCGTCTTAGGACCGATCTTTACTTTCTTTGGTGCCGGAACGACTACTTTTGCCAAACACCCCCACACTCGCAAGTGATCGTAGGATGATCTCCTACCTCTGAATAATTCATAAGGTGTCTTTTCCCTTTTCTTTCGAGGCACCTTATTTAATAGGTAATTGCTTGACAATATTGCTTCACCCCATATATTTTGAGGTAATCTTGAACTTAATATCATCGCATTCATCATGTCTTTCAATGTGCGATTTTTGCGTTCAGCAACACCATTCGATTGAGGTGAATAAGGTGCAGTCACTTCGTGTATAATTCCGTATTGTGCACAGAATTCCCTGAAAGGCGTTACGTATTCGCCTCCTCTATCACTCCTCAATCTCTTGATTTTCTTGTTGAGTTGATTCTCAACTTCATTTTTATAGAGAACAAATTTCTCTATGGCCTCATCTTTGCTTTTCAACAAATATACATAACAATATTTTGTACTATCATCGATAAAGGTAATAAAATAATTATTACCACCTCTTGTTGTTGCGAACTTTAAATCGCATACATCACTATGAATTAGATCAAGTGGCTCGTTGTTCCTTTCAATCATTTGAAAGGGTGACCTCGTCAATTTTGCTTCAACACAAATTTCACATTTGTGCTGTGAATCAATTTGGAATGTAGGTATGTGATTCAAGTTAATTAATCCACGCAAAGTATTATAATTAACATGACCTAGTCTTCCATGCCACATATCAGCAGACTCAATCAAATACGTAGAAGAACCAGAATTCTTATTGATTATGGTCATTACATTGAGCTTTAAAAGCCCATCACGCACATATCCCTTTCCTACGTACATTCCAGACTTGGACAAAATAACTTTGTCTGACTTAAAAACCATCCTGAACCCATGTTTGTTCAGCACTGACTCAGAGACTAAATTCTTTCGAATCTCAAGTACGTACAATACATTGTTTAGAGTCAACTCCTTTCTTGAAGTCATCTTTAAGACTACCTTGCCTTGACCTTCAACAGCAGAATGGGCAGAGTTTCCCATATAGATCCTCTCCCTAGTGACCGGTTTGAGCATAGAGAATAGGTCTCTGTTTGAGCACACATGTTTGGTGGCACCGGTAACAAGCCACCATTCCTTTGGGTTGGACCCAATGAAGTTCACCTCTGAAACCACAGCAGATAGGTTGATGTCTGCCACATCTCGAGCCATTTCATTGACCACGTTTGCTTCATGGTCCTTTTTCCTCTTTGGGAGCCTGCAATCAGCAGATCTGTGACCTTTCTTGTCACAGTTGAAGCATTTCCCCTGAAACTTGGGCTTGAAGACTCCTCCATTCGTACCCAGCTTCTTCTTGCCTTTTTTGTTCTTGGAGCTTTGCCCTTGCTCCATGACATTTACCTTAGCAGCAGGGAGGATGAGATCCTTTCCGGAGTTTTTATTGTCTTCTTCAATTCGAAGCTTGACAACAAGATCTTCCATTGTCATCTCCTTCCGCTTATGCTTCAGATAATTCTTGAAATCCTTCCAACCAGGAGGCAGCTTCTCAATGACAACAGCCACTTGGAAGGATTCACTTAGAGCCATCCCCTCAGCTTGAATCTCATGCAAGAGCACTTGCAATTCTTGCACTTGACTCATTACGGTTCTTGAATCCACCATTTTAAAATCGAGGAATCGTCCACGAGAAATTTCTTCGCACCGGCATCCTCTGATTTATATTTACGGTCCAAGGATTTCCATAGTTCCTTTGCCGTCTTAAACCCCTGATAGACACTATACAGGGAATCATGAAGACTATTCATGATATAATTTCGGCAAAGATAGTCGGAGTGCTTCCAAGCGTCAACCGCACTGAGAGCCTGCACATCTGACTCCCCCACAGATAGGGTTGGAGCATTTTCAGTCAAGAATCTTGCAAGGTTAAGAGTTGTGAGGTAGAATAGCATCTTTTGTTGCCACCTCTTGAAGTTCAACCCATTGAACTTCTCGGGCTTCTCGACATGGTTCACAGGGACCATCGAGGGAGCAGCCACGTTTTGGCTAACCAAATGGTTAGGCAAGATAGGAGCAGGGCCGGAGCCAGTAGTCCGGCTTCCGTTAGTCGTATCTCCATCGTTCCTCGACGCCATTCGAATCGTTCAAATAACAAAGTCTGTTTCAAGATTGTAATAAAAAAAATTTAATTAGCCGTAATAAGTCACAAAAATTGAACGATAATTCAAATAGCTATTCAGACAAATAGAATACTATAAAATTAACTGAATTTAATTAGTGTAAGAACTTGGAAATTCAAACCGAAACAAAGGCGAAACCGAAAGATACGAGAGAGAGCCGAGTTCTGTGTTAGACACAAACCCCTTGAAACAGAATTGTCCCCTCCTGGGTGTTTGAGGTTACGTGGACAATCGTTTCCCAGGATAAAACGGCAACAAGCGAAGCAACAACACAAACAACAAAGCTTCAGCGAACTCGAAGAGAAGCGTGAACACTTTTGAGGTCGAATCCTTCGTAGAAAAATTGTAGCCAACCACTTGTGCAATTTCCTTTGGTCTCAGTAAAAGGAAGTTGTTCTTCTCTAGGGAATTGCAACCAAGGGAAGACTTTTCTTCTACTTTTCAATCGGCTACAAGAAACAATGGAAGGCAGGAGGCTTTTTCTTTTTTTTTTTTGTCCTTTTTCCTTTTTGCCGTGTGCCCTTTTATAGACTATGGGATCAAGGCTTCTATGACTCTTCCTATTCTCCTTTTATGGGAAATAACTCACATATATTCAATATATGTGTTAATGGTATTTGATTATTCATGAATGCAATTCATTCATTTTTTGTAACCACCAAGAAAATCAAGAGTCATTAGCTCGTGAGCAATTTCTTCATTCACCCATTAGCCATAATTTCTAACACCATCATCTCTATTTCACGTTCATCACTGGAGCCCTTCACATCTTCTTCGCTCTTGGTGCAATCCCCCTATTGATCAAGATCGCTCGAAAGTTCACTCGATTCCTTGGACTTCTTGCCTTGTGCTTCTTCGAGAAGGTCTTGGAGCTTGTTCAATCCAGCATTGATTATTTCTTTCGCCTTTGAGAACCACTGAACCATTGCTTCCATGACAGCTCGAGCCTCTTCACGGTCCAGGATGACTGCGGTGGCATTGTCTCTTCGGATGGTGTGGAATAACATATTGGTCACATGATACATCTTGCTCTTCAAGCTTTCATGATTGCTTTTCCATGATTCAACATCATGGATCATCTCATTATTGCCTTCCGCTTTCACATCATTGTAGACACTCTCGATCTTTTCTTCAACTCTTCTGATGAATTCAGCAAAAAAAAAAAAAACTCTTCTGATGAAACTGGATAGTTGAAACCATCTGTCACGACTTGCAGAATAAGTGCAATGACGATCTTTCTCGGCCATGGATGGTCCTTGAGAATTAGAGTAAGAGGCTGTAGAAATCAAAGAAAGGGAACAGAACGAGAAACTACTGAAGAACCTTTGATTTGCATTCAATTGTGTGATGGGAGAGAGGGAAAGAGGAGCTAAAGACTGATATCTTTGGGTTTATATGTTAAGCGTGGAGTTAGTTATTTCCTTATGATACAGAAGAAAACTCAAAGGATTCTTGTTGCTTAGATTTTGGTCCTATAAATTATTTCTCATGAAGTCAAACCCTCAGATTTTGTGGTCCTTTTCTCATTGGTCTTCTTTGTTGCAAGAGCAGTTAAATTCTTATCAGCTCTATATATATGCCACATCATCACGCAAATGGCGGGCCACTTTCAAAGCCTATTTATCCTCTGAAGCCAGACTGACATAGAGGGTAGATAGAGATATGCAGAAAAAGAAGCATTTCAAGGTTACTTGTTCCAAATCCGAGGAGAAAAACACTTACTATGACTGGTACTAAGTAAGTACATGTAGCTCATCTATGGGAGGCCTTGATCCAATGTTATATCCCAATGGTGAGTGATGCGGCTGAAGTAGCAGCAAATCGGTACCTGAAGAAAAATAGGTTTTGATGGCTCTATCTCAAGGGAAACGGTCTCCGGAGCAATATTTTTCAATATTTAAGGCAAATTCCATTGTTTAGGACCTCAAACATGCAATTTTATGTTATTTGAGTGTTTTTACAATTTTAGGAAAAATTTATTTTTTTTGTGCAAGTTAGGTTTTCTTTAAATCCTATTTAAGCTTTGTAAGCCATAGGTTAAGAACGTTTTTGTCTTTTGATCAGTTAATAAAAATTGGAGCTTTCGTGCTCTTTTCCCAATCTCGGATTTGATTCGAGTTTGATGCCTATTCCTTAGTATTCGTAGAATCAACAAGTGATAGAAGATTGTAGTTCCGGTATTCGTGCGTGAATCAACGAGTCTATGACAGGTTATTCGTGTGTACGCTGCGTCAATGAGGGATCCTTCATGTATTGGTTAAACCCGAGATTAATGTTCAGTGGTTGATAGATTTCAGGTTAAGAATCTAACTGCAAATCCTCAAACAAAAGCGGGACCGGACGGGAAATGATCTTGAAGATTCGGATGTACTGCAGTTTCTGCAGATTTCATCTCAATCACTTTTGGTTTTAGAACTGACGAATTTAATGCGCATACCAGAAGGTACGTTTATTCAGAATTTTTGCTACATGACAAAATTTTTCCCAGCTTGTCTGAAACGGACGAAATTGGGACTTCCAAGTATCAGTTATGCTTGTATAACTCTTTTTCAGTATTCTTGAAACTGAGTTGAGACGTTGAACTACAGGAGAGAAAAGACCATCAATCGATTTATTGTCCTTCTGTGTTCCAGCCACCAGTAGCCAACATTTTCTTATCGAGGTCCTTTGAACTACTCATCTGTCAAAACCCGGATTTTGACATGTAATTGGTAAACCTTGGAAATTAAAAGCAGCCACTGAGATGAACTGACAAACTAATTGCTCGACTATTAACCATCCCACTCAGTCATCGAGGTCCCTACTCGTGCTTTCATTTTTTGGAATAAGTTCACCATCTGCTGTTTTTGGGACTCGGGCATCCAATTAACCGTCTTCCTACCTTTCTTCTTGAGGTCAAGTTCATTGCATCGAACATGCCGAGTCTGCATGGGTTGATTCTACGTGTGTTCTTTCTTGTAGTACATCATCTATGGGCAACCAGTAGTAGCTTAATGTTGGAAATCAACACTAATTTTTTATTAATGAAATGTCTAGAGATATGTAGAATAATCTATGAAGATAATTAGCGATGTAAAATATCTTAGATATTAGTTTGGAAAAATCTAGATATAGTATAAGGACCAACGTAGAATAAACTAGAAACATCTAGAGGAAAAGAAAGAAGGAAAAATCTAGGGGTAGTAATAGAGAATTCTAGAAAGAAGAAGAAGCAATTGGATGGCGGTTGAAAGGAGGCAGTGAATAACTTTAAGTTTAGTAATACATGGTCTTACTTTCTGATAGCTCACGTATGGAGCTAGCGGTGTCTTTCGAGACACAAAACTCACATCACTAATCTTGAAAAAAGAAAAGAGGAAATAAAAGCAAATAGATAATGAAAAATAAAATAAGAAAGAAAAATAATTTAATCAACTCGTTTGCATCTAGGGATAGATATACGTTTCGAGAGCTCACTTTAGTTATAAACGTATTCTTTGAGAGTTGAATAGTCCCATGTTTTTGTATATGATAATTCATATTTATAACTATCGTACATAATTTAGATAAAATATAATCTGATTTGTCTTCCTTTCTCAGTGAACAAATCTGATTAAAAATGTAAAAAAGTAAAAAAGTACGTTTAGAAAGTTATATTGCATTCAATTAGAGATTACCGTGATATCTAAAAGATTTGATGGTATTTTCGATCCTTATAAAAGGGAATATTGTAATGAAAAAATAATTTTGCCAGATTTTGTTTCTAATTTTACTATAAGAAATTATTTAAAATTTTAAAACTAAAAAAATCGAGAAAATTCCATTAAAAAATATAGCGTTTTGAGGCCATTTGGCCGAGCCCACCTCGTATGTTGCTTTCATATATATATATATATAGATGTGTGTGTGTGTGGGGTGCAGATATAGAATACAGGCACACAAGAAAGCAGATAGGAGAAAGAGAAGAGAGAGGAAGAGCGAGCGTGTGTGTGATAGGAGTGGGTGAGTGTGAGTTTGTATTGTGTAATATTTTCGAGATTACTAAAAAGTTTGTTGTTCGGCCCACCACACCTGAACCAAAGTTTACTAGATTAGTGTTTGGGAGAGCTCCTACAGTTTGTATTGGAGCACCTACAAGTTGTATCAGAGCGGGTTGATCAGGGACCGCGAAAGTGTCGACACTTTGTCCCGGTGCAAGTTCAGTCAGGGATCGGACTCGGAGGACGTTCTGCCTAAGCCAAGAAATCGGTCAGGGACCGAGGGGAGGTGCTGCGAGCGACCACAGTTAAGGACTGTGAGTTATAGGTTTGGGACCATAGCAAGCATGTGAGAAGGCCAAGCGACAGATCTGGCAGAGTTCAATACGATCGACAACGTAAAGAAATTGAACAATCAGAATTATAGCACCTGGAAAACATTCATGGAGTCATATTTGTTGGGGCCAAGATCTCTTGGAAATCGTTGGCGGCAGTGAGACCACAGTACCCACCGAAGACATCATCGCACTTAGAAAGTGGAAGATCAAGGCCGAGAAAGCCATGTTTGCCATTAAGGTATCTATCGAAGAAGATATGCTAGAACTTATGAGGCACTAGTCCAAAAGAGGCTTGAGATATTCTAGCTGCAAGGTTTACGAAGAAGAACGATATTAGTCCGCAGTTATTAGAGAATGAATTAATGGGCCTTAAACGAAGAGAAATGAATATCAATAGATATTTCACAAAGATTAAGTCAATTTGCCGGGAAATATCGAAGCTGGATTCCATGTCGAAAATTAATGAAGGCAGGATACGGAGGATAATAATTCATGGACTAAGGCTCGAGTATAAGAGTTTTATTGCAGCAGTCCAGGGGTGGCCAGTCCAGCCATCCGTGGAGGACCTCGAGAACCTTCTCGCTAATCAGGAGACTATAGCACAACAAATGGCATGAGTTTCTTTGAAAAGCGAAGAAGAAGCTTTATATAGCAATGAGAGGAGCAACAGACAACCAGGAGAAGAGCTTCTGAGCTGGGGGAGCTCGTCGGGGCCAAGAGAGTGAAGACCAAATGTAGGGGTCTTGGAGGCGCAACCTTATATGCTATAAATGCGGCAAGAAAGGGCAATTTCGCCAAGGATTGCATATTGAAGATGAAAGTTACTAAAGGTAACGCAGCGATGAAGTCCCATGAAGATAATGAATATTGGAATGAGGATGAGACGGAGTCATCCTAGGGAAAAGAGGTAATTGTGGTGACAAGTATAGTGGTGAAGGAGACAGAGAGGCTGGCACTAGCAGTGCCGAAGTCCAGTGGAGTCGATTGTAGTAATGAATGGATCATTGATTCCAGGTGTTCCAACCACATTATCGGTGACCAGAAGAAGCTTCAGAGTACGCCAACCTATAGAGGAGATAATCAGATTGTGTTGGCATATAACACAAAGCTGCCTATCGCCAACATTGGGAAGGCCGAGATTTCTCCGAAGCTTAGCATGAAAAAGTAACCGACGGCAATTTGGCCAAACGGATGGAAATAATGCACAACATATTGCGTAGAGAGCAGATATATATATTAACACATATTATTTATTGGTAAATTTTCTTTTTTAAATTTATTTATTGGTAAGTTTTCAAAGTTAGGGGAGTGAACATTAGTATTTTTATCAAAAAATAAGAAAAATATATAATCTTCCTAATGTCAAAAGTTTATTAGACTTTCTCAAGTCCCCCTAGGTCCATTCCTGAAACTGGTCAAATCCATGTTCAACAACATCGGTTCTCCCTTTCTATATCTAGTGTGAGAGCACTATCTTTTCTTTTCTTTTCCTTTTTCTTTTTTTTTTAATGTTTTCTCTCCTATATAGAGAAGCAAAATTCGAAGGATATATCATATATAGATCTACTAGAGATATAAATGTGTAAATATTGTGATTATGCTGCAAGAGATGAACATGTGTATGTACACGTTACAAGCATACAGTGTTAACTCTTTTTCCTCGGTATTGTTCTTCATGGGCATATAAGAAAGAGCTGGTCAGGTTCCTATGTGCTAATTCAAACCATAATTTTTATTTTATTTTATTAGAAAATCAAATTGACTATTAGCCGCTTTTGAAGGCCATATAAATATATATATGCTCCGAGGATTAATCATACGTCAAAGATCCAAATGTAGCATCGGTCGATTCCCTTGTATCCTAAGGTTTTATTTAAATTGATTGAGTCATTTTAAATTGCTTAATTGTACGAAAATTTGCAATTTATTGTATGCCAAAAGTATATGTGTGTGCTATAGCATATACTAAGGAAACAGTTTTCTTTTTTGGGGTAAATTGGGAGAACAAATTTACTGGAACATATATATATATATATATATATATACACACATACATACATATATATTGAAAAAGACGTGCTTCTTTTCATACGTTATATCATAAAGATATTATATAGTTGCATTTGCTTAGTTAGCTTGGATCATAAGTTACAGAAATGTATTTGAAAAGAAGTTTCATTGAATATAAAGCAATAAATTAATCTCCGGACCCTAACTAACCTGCATACGTATATAGACTAATTCAAATTGTTTCTAAGGCAAGCATATATGCTTATTAAATTTTCTTGAGCTAATATGTATATTTTATGTCATCTAGACATGGTCTCCTTGGCGAAGTCCAATAAATTAATTTCCACATATCGTCACACGCGAAAACCCTAGCATTCAACCTCCATTGGAACACTATATATAGCTGATTGCCTTGATTTTAAACTCCACGAAAAACATTAACTCAGTCCATATAGCTAAATAAATCGTTCCCCAAATTTGTCAGAATACCTTGATTCCAAAGGCAAATCAATGGCTTCGGGTGTCTTGAATGTCCTTCTCGCACTTCTTTTCCTCACTTCTTAGTTTCAAAGTTCACGACCGTTTCGTAAATGTATGATATTGTGAACTTTGAAACTCTAACCACACTGTTATTATGCATTTTTTATGGTGGATACTAATGCGTCATATCTGTTTCGAATGTTCAGGGTTGTGATGCCTCCATTCTCCTTGACGAATCCACCCCCAACAGTGAAAGAAATGCCTGTCCTAGTCTGAGATCCGCTAGAGGAGTCGAAGTGATCGACCAAATTAAGGAGGAGGTGGACAAAGCTTGTGGCCGCTCTGTGGTCTCTTGTGCGGACATCTTGGCTGTTGCAGCTCAGGATTCAGTTGTCGCAGTAAGAATCATGTGCTTCTGTTTATAGCGTCTATTATAGAAGATGTCCAAATGCATCCTTTATATTGTGAATAATTAACCCATGAACTTGCAAATATTTATGTGCAGCTTGGAGGACCATGGTATCAAGTCCCTCTCGGCAGAAGGGACTCGACAAGGGCGTACTTAGATATAGCCAACAAAGATATTCCTGCACCGAACATGGGCCTCCCTCAACTGATCGACACCTTCAACAAGCAAGGGCTCAATGTTAAGGACCTCGTTGCTCTCTCTGGTGGGCACACCTTAGGTTTTGCTTAGTGCTTCACCTTCAGGGACAGGATCTACAACGAGTCCAACATCGACCCTATGTTTGCGGATAAGCTCAGGGAAATCTTGATGTAATCTCAAGGTATCGAATGCTTTTGTCAATCAAGAACAAGAAGGAAATACTAGTTTTTTGCTCCCCTTTCAACGATGTGCTAATCTCGAGTATATACTCGAAGGTTTAGCATGGTAACAGAAGATAACAAAGCACCCAAATCCATGCGAGATCAAATCCTACCCGCAAGATCAACTGTCAATCCTAAATGATAGGAAATTATTACGAAAATAGAAAAGAACTAAAAATACGAATAAAATGGATAAGCGCCTAATTGGCGTATCGCCGGTTTGGACGGGCTCGGTGTTGACTCCTCCTGACCTCCGGTGCTGAGCTGGTCCCATCAACTCTTCCCCCCTCGAGTCAAACCTTGTCCTCAAGGTTCAAGGTTAGAAAGTGCTGCTTCAAGACCTCGACCGGCTCCCATGTCGCGTCCTCGTCTGGTAAGGAGTTCCATCGAACCAAGGCTTCTCGAGTGCGCCCCCCGCCATGTGCGGCCCATCGATAGTCCCGAACATCAACAGGTGCCAAGTCAGGAAGGCTGTCACTCGCATAAGGAGGGAGTGTGGGCTGCACAGCTTGCCCGTCGCCTACCCGTCTCCTCAGCAGCGAAACATGGAACACAACGTGAATTTTTGCATAATCCGGTAAGTCTAGCCGATAAGCTGCTGCCCTGACTCACGCAATAACCTGAAATGGCCCGAAGTACCGGGTAATGAGCTTTTGATTAGCTCTCTTGAACACCGAGTGTTGCCGGTATGTTTGGAGCTTCAAATACACCCAATCCCCGACTTCGAACTCCTCATCCCGGCGATGTTTATCGACGGCTGCCTTCATGCGGCTTTGAGCTGCCACGAGGTTGGACTTTAACTCCTGCAATAACGCATCTCGAGCACGGAGCTGCTTCTCTACTTCATTGACAGCCGTGGAACCGGGTTCATACCCCGCCAACAACGGCGCCAGTCTCCCATACACTGCCTCAAAAGGCGTCATGGCAATGGATCTTTGATAGGTCGTGTTATACCAATACTCTGCCCATGTCAAATAGCGCTCCCATAGCCACGGTTGATGATAGACAAAACAACGCAAATATTGCTCGAGATATCAATTAATTACCTCCGTCTAGCCGTCGGTTTGCGGGTGATAGGCGAAGCTCATTTTCAGCTTTGTGCCATGAAGCTTGAACAGCTCCTGCCAAAATGAATTCATGAAGATGCGGTCACAGTCCGTGATGATCGACTCTGGAATGCCATGTAGCCGAACGATCCCCCGAACGAACACCTCGGCTACTTCCTTGACTGAATAGGGGTGCCCGAGCGCAATAAAAGTGCGCATACTTCGATAACCGATCTACCACGATCATAATCGAGTCCTTTCCCTGTGACCTCGGCAGCCCCTCAATAAAATCCATAGAAATGTCGGACCATACCTTATCTGGGATCGGTAGTGGCTCGAGTAACTCGGCCGGTCTCTGTGAATCGCTCTTATTCCTTTGGCACGTATCACATTCTTGCACATAATGAACCACATTCGTCTTCATCTCGGGCCACGAGAAAATCTGCCCGATTTGTTTGTAAGTCCGCAAAATTCCTGATTGCCCTCCTATGACTAAATCATGGAACTCTTGCAATATTTTTCTCCTCAGTTCGAGTGTGTTGGGCACCACCACTCGACCGACCCTTATAAGGCAACCTCATCTCATATTGAATTCCCCCTCCAATAGTTCCCCCCAACGAATATTCTGTAAAATCGATCCCGGGTGTGGATTGCCCTCGGTTGCTTGCGCGATCTCAGCCCACAAGTTCGAATAGGGGGTTGTGACAGCCATAGTAATTGCCACCTCCGCTCTTCGGAAAAGGGCATCGGCCGCCTTATTCTCGGTTCCTGGCTTATATTCGATCCTATAGTCGAATCCGAGTAATTTGGTGATCCACTTTTGCTATTCAGGCGTGACGATACGCTGCTCAAGGAGATATCGAAGGTTCCTTTGATCAGTCCGGATAGTAAATCGGCGTCCGAGCAAATAAGTTCGCCAACAACGCACCGCTTCTAGTATCGCTAACATCTCTTCGACGTACCTCTCGATCTCGTCTTTTTGAAAATGAGCATAGCGGCATAACGGTACGAGGCGACATTCATCGGCTTCGACTCATCCACTAGCTGAATGCGATGGTCAAATTCACATGCAGGGGGAAGTCCCTTTGGTTTGGCCACTACCTCAGCAAACTCGGCTAGCAATCAAGCCACGTCATCGACTATCTGCTTTTTCGCTCCTCCCTCAGCTACTACATTCACCCTTGCTTCGATTGCCATGAATAACTGCGCCCCTAACGTCACCTCTCGCATTAACGATCAGGCCTCCACTGCCCTCGTCCCCTCCGGAACTGCTCCCCTCAAAATGTGCCTCTTATCCTCTGCCCCGAATTCCATCGTCATCTCCTTGTAATCCGTGACTGTCGGGCTCAATTGTTCTAGCCACGGCACCCCGATAACTACCTCTACTCCGATTACCGGCAAGGCATAAAGAGTCACCTTGAACTCAACCCCTTGGACCCCGAGGATTATTCCTTCGTATCGCCGGTTACATAGTAGCCGCTCACCGTTGGCTGCCCACACCGCAAAGGGCTGCTGCCCTGTCTCGATCAACTTTAGTCGCTCTGCCATCGGTGGGCCTGTGAAATTCAGGCTTGCACCGCTGTCCAGAAGCACTTGGACCTTCTGCCGCCCGATTCGCCCACCAAACCGTATAGTCTTGTAGTTTACTTGCCTCGTCAATGCATGAATCGATATGTGCTCAGTTTCTTCCGTTAGCGGCTCCTCGACCGCCTCCCCCTCGTCCTCTTCAATAACCTCGATTACCATCGCCTTAATTCAACTGCACTTATGTCCAGGAACGAATTTCTCGTCACAATTAAAACATAAATTCTGCTCCTTACGCCCGCTGCATCTCCTCCCATGTTAACCGATGCGTTGGTTCGAGATTAGCTCATGGTGGAGGCTGAGCAACCTGTGTGCCCGCTCCTCCAGTCGCAGTTCTAAAGCCGGACCGAGCTGAACCGCCCCCTGCTCTCCATGCACGCTGTAGTTGCTCGTCCTTCCTCTTCGCGATCTCGATAGCGGTTTGCAAATCCTTCAGCCTCCACATCCGCAGATCTCCTGCAATCTCCTCTTTTAACCCGGCCATGAATGCACCGAGTAGCGCACTCGGGTGCCAATGAGGGAGAGTGTTCATTAGGCGCTCGCACTCCCCCAAGTACTCCCGAAAGGCCCCCTTCTCCCGTAGCTTGTTCATAGCCTCATTGGCGTCTTCATATTCCGACGACCCGAACCTTACTAGCAATCCTTTCTCGAACCGCCTCTACGACATCCTCTTTCGACGGTTCACATGGTTGAACCATTGCCACCATTGATTCGCCTCTCCCTCCAGGTGGAATGTCGCCAGCCTCACGTGTTCCTCTTTGTCTACATCTTGTGCCGCAAAGTACTGCCTTGTGCGGTCCAACCAAACGCACGGGTTCTCCCTTGAAAATCGTGGAAACTCCATCCTCACGCGCCTTAGCTTCTCCGTCCTGTGCCCTGACCTAGAGCTCCAAATCAAGCCCTCTGCCTCAGAACTCGAGTCTCGGTCCTCAACCTCCGACCTATGACTCGTAGCTGCCATTGATATCGATGAATTGCTCCCACTGCTGCGGTGGCCTCCCGACCTCCCCGACCGTTGCCGAGAGTCGGACTGCTGCGACGAAATGACCGCGACAAGCTGGATGAGCCACCCCCTATCTCCTCCACAGATTGTTCGAGCCTTTCGAATCATTCCCGATTCGTTGCCATCGTCGTTGCTGAGACCTTGATATGATCTCCACCTCGCTTTGAGCTGGGTCCCGATACGATCGTGACCTCACTCTGATACCAATTGATGTAATCTCAAGGTATCGAATGCTTTTGTCAATCAAGAACAAGAAGGAAATACTAGTTTTTTGCTCCCCTTTCAACGATGTGCTAATCCCGAGTATATACTCGAAGGTTTAGCATGGTAACAGAAGATAACAAAGCACCCAAATCCTTGCGAGATCAAATCCTACCCGCAAGATCAACTGTCAATCCTAAATGATAGTAAATTATTACGAAAATAGAAAATAACTAAAAATACGAATAAAATGGATAAGCGCCTAATTGGCGTATCGCGGGTTCGGATGGGCTCGGTGTTGACTCCTCCTGACCTCCGGTGCTGAGCTGGTCCCATCAAATCTGCCCACAGGCTGCTGGGAATGGGGACACGAACTTTGCTGGGCTAGACTCCACCTCAGCCCATTTCGACGCGTCGTACTTCGTTAACCTACTGAGTCACAAGGGGCTCCTGCACTCCGATCAGGCATTGTTTGGCGGTGTCTCGACTGATCAACTGGTGAAGAACTACAAGTACAACCCGAAATTATTCTGGGCAGAGTTTGCCAAGTCGATGGTCAAGATGGGAAATATAAAGCCGCTGACCGGGGAGCAAGGTGTGATTCGCTCGAAATAAGCTGAACTATTCTTGAGATAGGTGTCCATTGAATTGAATTGATTGAGATCAATTGGAGAATTGGTCGTTTTTTGGATAATGTTGAAACTGTGCATGTGTCAATAAATGTTATTGCCTCTGGTAGTTGATTTGATAAAAAATACATTGTTTGAATATGTTACCGGGAGAAAAAAATAATAATATATATATATATATATATGTATGTATGAACCATGAGGAATTCTTTCGTGTACTTCAGTCAACTAATAAAATTATGTATTTCCTTTGATCAGCTAGTCCGACTTTACATCCTCCGGCCTCTAATTGAAGTACATGTTAATTTTTTATTTTTATTTTTTTTGTGCTTAGACCGAGTAAGCAGTTGATTCCGCATATATATATATATATACATACATATATATATACATATATACATATAATGGATATTGCAAGATATATTAATTTTAATTCGCAAGATATTGTGGAAATTGCAATAAGTAAGATTAAACTTAGGTCCTTTGAAAGTGTTTTGTTGGTTAATTGTGGTCCTGACAGTAAGTCCCAGAGAGGAGGTAGTGAGACCGTTGGTCAGCGGCGAGATTGCATAGTACCTAAAGGTACTTAAGATTAAACTTACTCTCTTCAATTTACATAAGATCTTGTAAAAAAGAAGAAGATGAAACTATTTAGAAAACTCTCATCGAAAATAAAGTGCTAGTTCAGATATTAATAGTATTTATTCTTTTCACTTTGCTCAAATGGAATTTTCTACGCCAACAATGGAATCTAACCGAGATCTACATAACGTGCAAGAAGTTTATCAAAAACTTAGAAAGAATAAATAATTTAGAAAGTTTATCAAAAATTCCAAAGATCTATCAGACGCCATTATTCAAAAGAGGTCAAGATTTAAATACATATAAAGAACAGTTAAAGCAAGAGTTATTTTACGTATTCACTTTAATTGAAAGTAAGCAAAATGTAATAGAAAATGAAAAGAAAAGAATTTCTTCATTGTATATATGTATACATGTATATATAACATACATATATATATATATACATATGTATATGCATATATGTATACATGTGTCTATAACACATATATATATATATATGTATATGTGTATATGTATATACATATATTTTCGGGCGTATACTTGAAGTGCACTTATGAATCTACCATGGACTTGTATCAAAACGAAGTATACATAAAGAGTGCAAAAAACCTGAAAAACAACTGGAAGATTGTAGCACGAGACCAATCTCAAGCACCAACAACTCTAACTAGACATTCAGCACTTGCATCTGGTCTGGTAATAGGCGATTTAATTATGATATACCCAAAAAACAACGAGAATTTTCTGAGCTGATCCGAATTAACGAAAATTATAACGACATTGATATATAGCATTGAATGTTCCACAAACGTCTGTACCCATGCAGAGAAGGCCAAATGGGCCAGAGTGGCATGTTTTTGGCTGTACAGAAAGACAGGGAGACCTAATTGGAGGAAGTACGAGAGTAACAAGTCTGTGGAGCCAAATGGGCCATAGGTCGAATTACCTATATATTACAGACTTGGTCCATTGTGAGGACAAATTCTAATTAGTTTATTGTCTGAAAATAATTTCGCATGCAGGAATTAACCACAAATTTGGGCAGACTGATGGAATAATGCACCACATAATGTGTAGACAGCGGGTGTATATATCAACACATATAATTTATTGGTAGGTTTTCAAATTAAGGATAGCGAACATTAATATTTCCATCAAAAATCAAAGAAAAATATATAATCTTCCTAATGCCAAAAGTTTAGGCCCTTCTCAACTCCCCTAGGTCCTGAAACTGGTCAAATCCATGTTCATCAACATCGGTTATCCCTTTCGATATCTTGTGTGAGAACACACTCTTTTCTTTTTCTGTACTTTACATTTTATTATATATTTTTTGATGTTTTCTCTCCTATGTAGAGAAGCGAAATTCGAAGGATATATTATATATAGATCTAATAGAGGTATAAATGTGTAAATATTGTGATTATGCTCCAAGAGAAAAACATGTGTATGTACACATTACAAGCATACAGTGTCAACTCTTTTTCTTCACTATTGTTCTTCATAGGCATATGAGAAAGAGCTTGTCAGTTTCGTATTTTCTAATTTTATCTAGGAAGACGCGTTGTCATTTATGATGACTAAATTGTTTTGGGTAGACAATTATGGAAAAAAATATTTAGTATTTAAGATTATATAGTCATGAAATGCTTTCTCTTCCAACTTGAGTTACTTGATATGGATACAGAAAAAATTATGCTGCATGGTTGTTCCTATCAAAAGGAATATATATATATATATATATGATTGCTACTGAAACATAGACATCACATGTTATTTTTAGTGTTATCAGAACCAGACCAGACGTTGAACCGGTTGAGGCTTGGGTTCAGGGTTTTTTTGGTTGAACTTGAGTTCAATGGGTCGAACCGCAGGTTTAATTAAATTATAAATAAGTGTGCTAAATTAATTTAATAAGTGTTTATAATAGCAAATTAATATATTAAGTGATGGTTAATGTAAAATGAATTGAGTTTACAAAAAAATGAATAAAAATCTACATTTATTACATAAAGGAAGTGAAAGTGGTGTGGTTAGCAAGTCAAGCATTTTCCTCATTGGAGTGTTATAGGTCAGGACTTCAATCCACTCTGAAGTCAAGCTCATTTTCAGTTATTTTATTAAAAAAAATAGGAGAAACCGGCCCAACCGACTTCACTGTAAATTTGCCTAAAAACTAATCAATTCTATGGGTTCATGTGTTCAATTATGCATACAGAACCGGACCGATCAAGACTTAGGTTTCTAATCGAACTAGCCGGTCCGGTCCGGTTCTGATAACAGTGGTTATTTCTATTTTACACATGGTAATTACACCCGTTGTGCGCAACTTAACACGAAAAGAACTTAAGAAGACTTAAACTTATCTTGTTTGATTTCTTTCAATGTCAGTCGCACACAGTCACATATCTTAGTCATCGTCATCCCGGCCTATGCGCGTTCCAAAGGATTTAATGGTCATAATGCATTATGTTAAGGTGACAAATGTAGTAATACCCCAAGCCCGTTTTGTTGTTGGAGTTGGAGCTTCAAACAGGTTTCAGGCTGAGGGTGAATCATCATTGATAAGATCTCAACTTCAGTAATCCTATTGATTGCACGGTTAAAAGATAATTCTGGAAGTTGACTTTATGTGATTTATCATTCAGAATAATGTACCTACCTATCTGCTTTCTATTAATAATTTGTTTTATATGGCTTACCCCTGAAGTGAATTTAGTTTACAAGATTTGTAGAGACGTTCTAAGCAAGCTGTACTTATATTAAGATCTTTTCCCACTAACAAACAGAGATCTTCGCAGTCTCAAGTCTCTTTCTTCTTCGATTTCGACCCATTTTTGCCGAGTCCCTCCGACCCCTTCGGCTCCAATCTCCACTGGCACTCCGAGTCTCTGACGCTTAGAAAAGCACTTCAATATAAATCTTTTAAGTAGTAAATTTAAATAGAAAAAAACTCTATTATTACCGATAACATGTTCGTCAACTTATTTGTCATCACAGAAGAGCTGCTATGGAGGTCATCATTTGAATTGAAAAAAGGTTGATAATTTCCAAATTATAGTAGAAAATAATAGGAAAAAGTATAATATGATATTTTGAGTTTATTTTTTCCAGCAAGTAGCATGTATCGTGGCATTTTCGCCATATAGCATGATATTTTGTAACTTTTACATGCCACAAAACATTGTCTATTTTCCGCAAAAAATGGATTGAATGCTAATGTGACAAACTAAACAATTAAATAAAACAAAAATAAAAGAGAAATTACACCATACAACATGATTTTTTTTAACAAATTTCACGAAATAGCACATTTTCTTTCATTTTCATCAGATAGCACAACATCAACTTTACACAATACATCACATTTTTTTAACCGTATTCACAAGATAGCACAGTTTTATTTCATTTTCATCATGTAGTATATCGTTAGCTTTGCAATCTTCCCTAAATACTATGACAATGGTTAATATGTTAGATTAAGGGATAGTTACTATATATTTTTCAACTCTATAAGATAAAGTGATAAAAACATTCGAGCGAAACTAGCTGTAATTCCTTTTTCTTGGCTTGGGTATGTGTGGAGCTGTGGGCGAGGCTCCTAACATCGATCCCCTCCTCCCATTCCCTTCACAGTTTAACATATATATATATATATATATATATATATATATATATGTATATGTATATATTTTAAGTAAAATTGAGTGGTTGGAGCCTCATATATGTATATGTATATATTTTAAATAAAATTGAGTGGTTGGAGCCTCATATATGTATATGTATATATTTTAAATAAAATTGAGTGGTTGGAACCTCATCGGACGCCACCGTCGCCCATAGAGAGTCACTTGAGAACACAGAAGTCGCTCACGGCCCGGATTGGTGGGGGTGGCCAGCAGTGAGGTCCCACCATCGGCTTCCCTTCTTCTTTGTTGAGAGTCAAAAAGTCCCTTGAAATATTGATAAAAAATAAAACTACAAATTTATAAGGGATTGTATATCACATCAGCGTAAACTTTGAGATTGAAAATAGACCTAAACCTGTAGCTTAATTTTATATGATATATACGTGAGTTATGTGTATCCAATCTCTCATAAACTTGTATCTTTCATATGAATATTAAGATGAGGGATTTTTTGACTCTATACACTCCTCCGTGTTAGGGTTTTGCTTTTTATTTCTTATTTCTTATTTCTTATTTTTATTTTATTCAAATATTCATAATATATTTTTATATAAAAGGTAAATCGCTGTGAGACATGTGGCACCGTGCACTTAAGTAAATTTCGTTAAAATTAACAAAACTTTAATCAATGTCAACCCAAATGATTGAAATATTAAATATTACAAGTTAAGCGGAATATATACAGGAGGATACCAGCAAGAACTTATCTCAACCTCAGTCAAGGGCAATCAAAATATCCCACCACATCACGGAAATCAAACAACACTAGTTTAAGAACAAGAGTTCCCAACCAGATGAAACTCTCACTCAAAAGAACCACAACTCACTCAAGGTCAAACATATATACAAACACCAAACACTATAATTAGGACATTAATCAAATAAGTAACTCATGCATCAAATCTAAGGTTCGATATCAGCAAATTTGTTTCACCTCATGAGCAAAGGAATATGCCATTAGATTATTGATAGTCAGCAAAATCAGTCCCAAGCTTATTTCTTTTAACCAAACACAAAAAAATTAATAACATCAACCTCTGAAAAATCTTAATAATATGTCAGTAAAATATTAAAAGTTTCTCATAATTAAATAAAGCAAATGAGGCCGAAACTAATCGAATAACTAACATTGCAACCAAACAAGGAAATTTCAATTAAAGTTCAACCACATCTGCTTAGATCATTGTCCAAATTTCCTACTCCAATAAGTCTTCCAAATAATCGAAATAAACCACATAACCTGCATTTTGTATTTATGTATCTTTTAACAAACACACATAACCCATACTTATTCATTAACAAATCCAAAACATAAACGACTCAAACGTTTAATAAGCATGGAATTCAAAGGAAATCCTATCAAAATCTCCACAATTATCAAAAAAATTTCTCGGGGATCAAGCCTCAACTTAAGTCTACGGAATCTCCTAACCTATGCTCTGATACCAAAATTGTCACGACCCAAAATTTCAGTAGAGTTTCCCCTAAATTTCTTGATATCCATTATCACATAACTATTCATATAACGACCTGCTTCCCATAAACTTCAAAATACGTATAACTGATCTAGCAAACTCTAATATGTATAAATGCTTCTCAAGAAATTACTTTTTCTCGCCGACATCAGTAATCCAGCTAAACAAAAGTTTCATGTCATAACATATTCAAATGCATTCTATACAAAAATTACTTATCAAATAACTAAGATCCTTACCTAGTCTTTCGAGCTGATCCCCGATGTCCATAAAAAGTTCTTTTGTGCTGCTAGTCTAGTTCATAGCTCATCTGAAAAATATATGTAGGGTGTGAACTATATCTCAGTGAGTACTAAATTTCAAAGCAAAATGAATTATTATTAAATAAATATTTAATTGCAAACAACCAAATATTCAAATAAATAATACAATCACATTCAATTCAACTATCAGATCACCGCATGCACGCATATACGGTGTATATACATATAGAGAGAGAGAGATATGCCATATTAATAATTACATCCAATATAGTAATTAAATTTAAGTCCTACTAATGAATTTACACAACTCTTCAAATATTTTTTCTAATATCCAATATCACATAAACATCAATTATTCATTCATTTAGCGTTCCATAGCAAATTACTACACAATCACTTGACAGATCAAGCTCAACAATCATCACATTCATCTAAATCAATATGACCAAACAATGCACAACACTAGTCAAACAATAGAGCCACATGGTCGCATTTCCTTGCAACAATTTAGGACTGTACCGTGACCCCACACATCTCATTCAAGCCCCTTTTTCCATTCCGCCGAGTCCAGCAGCCGTTCGAGCCCCATTTTCTATTTCGCCAAGTCTAGCAGCCATTCGAGCCCCATTTTCTATTCCACCAAGTCTAGCGGCCGTTCAAGCCTCATTTTCTATTCCGCCGGGCTCAGTGGCCATTCGGGTCCAATTTTCTATTCCGCCGGGTCTAGCGGTCCCATGGCTATAATCAAGCAATATCAGTATACACAAACACAATCTAAATCACATTACAATGGTATCACACTATCATCAGATTTGTTATACACAATCACACCGCATATCCCAAGTCAAAATGAAATATAAAAGGCAATATCTCCCAAATCTTTTCACACAACCTAGTAAGACCATTTCTTAATCTCTAACTATCACAATATTATTCTTAAATAATTTATATAACTATAATACATCATTTTACAATGTAATAGAGTACTTATTGAACAACCAACATATGGTCCACTGAATCGAGCCTTCAGGATGCTTGCTTTTGGTCTCTTCAAATCCTATAAATCATAAATATAACAAGGAAACAATTTATAAAGCATATTCATGCTGTTTACATATTCTTTATAACAAAACATGTCACATTTGGCCCCAAAAGAAGGAATTTTTTCGTATTTACTTGCCCTTGAGAATCTCAAGAATGAACCAACTTCAATCTTTTATAATAAGTAATGAATAAGTTATTCCAATAAAAGATGACTTAGGGCAGTAACTAACTGTCCTTTAACAAATAACCAACCATATTCCATAATCTATTGTATTAAAATTTACAATTTGCCTAAGCTGAAATAGTAACCAAGACTTGAAAATCCAACAAAACCAACAATATTATTTGAAAAGAAAACAGGTGGAAATCTAACTTGAAGTTACTGACTCTAAATTAAGTTATACCATAAAGGGATGAACTTATATTTATCTGAATGAAAAACAAAAATGAAAACAACCAAAGAACGAAAGATATCAAATCAATAGCTAGCTTTTGGTATTTCTCAAATCATCAATTATATGGCTTTCTACCCAAAATTTGTCTAAGCAAATGAACGTGAATAATTTGCAAATCAGTTGATACGTCGACAATAAACTCCATAGGAGCATTTCCAATGTTTCCTAGCTTTCTACAAAAAAAAAATCTTGACTAAACTATTACTTCCAACTCCAGCCAATTAACCAACTCATTTCTCAATTTAGTACTTCAAGTAGTTCATTATCCTTGAATTCGCAACAACGATTACCCAGTTAGACACATTCTCAAGAAAATTTGTTCTTACACTGAGCAGCAAAGTTCTAGACCCAAATGGATATTTTGGCTGACCGTTGTCAGAATGAAGCATGTGAATAATAATGTCATTTCTTCTAAGCTGTATCCAGAAAACTCATGGCATTCTACAAAGGCAAACCAAGAAACCGAGTATCGAACCTTGACCAAGAGCACTCGACTATCAATAAACTAATTCATACATATGTCAATCACAACCAACCACACAAACTCAATCTTCCATTGACCCTATAAAACTGAAACATTCACCCCTAAACTGATTTTTTCTAGTAACTTGTCACGACTAAGCTCAATTTGTTTATCTTTAATATCAAGAACAATATTTAAGTATAAATATCCAAATCATCAACCAATCTTGCTAGTTTTCCCCCAGTCTATCAAAACATACTTCATTTAGTTATAAGAGAACCAATTCCGATATGAGCAAGCCGGCAAATTACCAAATTTCATAGTACCCACTTGCATAAAAACTATTTCTATCATCCAACTCTAACCTCAGCTGAACAGACTTAAAACAAGCCATCATCCACACTAACACTTAGTAGATACGAATCTCTAAGTCATGGAAGGATCAACTTACAAGTCGAAAACTGAATTTTGCTCTTGGTTATGAACTTCCTCTTCTCAAACTTGAGCTTCCCTGTTTCAGTTTTCTCTCTGCTGTTCAGTTTGTAAAGAAAGAAGAATAGAGCTGAAGCTACTCCCCGAAGCTTAGTCTTCTTCTTCGATCTTGCTCTGTTCTCTCTCTCTCGTGCTCTGTTTCTCCATTCTTCTCCAGCCCGAAAACAGAGCGAAGGAAAGGAAGAAACAAATGAAAAAACAAAGAAGAAAAGAAAGAAAGAGAAGGAAAGAAAAGAGATGGAATGGATGGCGGTGCAAATGGGGTAAACGAGGAGCCCATGCAACCACTTCATCTCTTTTTTAAGATCGGATCGGGATCTCCTGCAGGATCATAAGATCATATGATCATACTGATCCAATCCTTTTTTTTTATTAGAATGTAATATAATATCCTTTTAACTCTGGTAATCCTTTCTCTCTTCCCTTAACAGAAGCTGTTTCATAGCTCCAAGAAGAAGGTGGCCGAGCATGTCCCGACAGCAAATTAAGACGAACATTCATCAAGGAAAGCTGGGAAATTATTATGTCACCAGACATATGAGAAATAAACGAGTTTCTATGTAGTGGTATACCGCTTCTCCCTAGAATTAATAAATATTGAACTCGATTCTCATGACAAGACATCCTGTGACTCTCCATTTTCCTTTCCCTACTAGATCCTTGGGCCCTCCTAAAAAAAATGTGCATAAATTTAAGCCAGCTCAAAGAAGCTATTGCCAAAGCCAAAGATTGTGAATGAACCAAATTGGCCTCCATAACAATAAGAAACTAGAAAGATACTGCAACAAGGAAACATGCTTTTCTGACCGCACCTCACGTCACTCAAATCTCCTCTCAAGAAACGCACATCCTACGTCATTCGTAGTCCTAGATCCAATATCCATCCTTCTCAGTGCTATTGCCTCCTCTAATTCATTCACTTTGGTCTCTAGATGTTAGTTATTTCTATACGGGAAAAAAATTATATAAAAGCACTTCAATATAAATCTTTAAGTACTAAATTTAAATAGAAAAAAACTCTACTATTACCTATAACGTGTTCGTAAACTTATTTGTTATCACAGAAGAGCTGATATGGAGGTCACCATTTGAATTGAAAAAAGGTTGATAATTTACAAATTATAGTAGAAAAAGTATAATATGATTCAAAGATTAATTCCCATCTTCTTCTTCTTCTATAGTAGAAAAAGTATAATATGATATTTTGAGAATGTATCGTGTTGTTTTCACCATATAGCTCGATATTTTGTAATTTTTACACGCCACAAAACATTGTCTATTTTCCGCAAAAAATGGATGGAATGTTGACGCTGTGTCGGCACCCCGTTTTGGTCCATTAGCACTCGAGGACCATTGGCACATTTACTGCTTTTTGAACTCAGTGGCATCTCTTTAATTTAACTCTAATTTTATATTTTCAAAAAAAATAAAATAAAATAATAAAAAGTAAAAAAATACTCTACGGAACGTTTTCAGGCTTTACGCGAGTCAAACTCGATTTTCAAAATTCAGAACAAAACTCGGGTTTGAAAAATATTTTTCTGCTTAATATCGATCCCTGAATTTTTCTGAACACAGTGGTGGTCCCGGATTATTTTTCGAATATCTGGTTGAAAAGACGAGAATTTCTAGCATACATGCATTAATTTCGATTTTCAAAATTCAGGACAATACTCGGGCTTGAAAAATATTTTTTTTGCATAATGTCAATACTCGAATTTTTCTGAACACAACGGTGTTTTCAGATTATTTTTTGGATATCCATTTGAAAAGACGAGAAATTTGAAATAATTGAGTAATTACTACTGACGCTTTAAAGGAAAAAAAGAAAATAGGTGGCATAGGGGTCGGTCCCAAGTGGCCAAGTAGGCCGACCCCCATGCAATCTTTTCATGTTTTCTGCTTTCTTTTTTCTTCTGTTGCTGGCACCTATCCCATCAGAGAACCCCATGCCCTGCTTCCTTTGTTTTGGCGACCAACTCCCCTGCAAACTGCTTCTTCGGCTGACTCCTCGGCAAGGCCTCATTCACGATCACTTCTCCATCACTTCGATTCTTTGCTTCTTCTCAATCTTCACTGGCTGCAGCTCCCAGACAGGCCATCAGAGATCACGGTCTTTTCCATTCTTCTTTCTTATCTGGGGGATTCTCGGCCAAAAAAAAAAAAGAGAAACAAAAAATAGCAGCGGCAACAAGAGTTTGAATCATCTTCACTCTCTTGCTTTCTCTCGGCTGCAACCTACAAATCACCACCCATTTTTTTCCTTTCTTCTTCTTTTCCTTCCTTTCTTCCCTTGTCCTGAACCGGTTGCCATCATCCCAACTCCCCGGTCATCAGCTCACAGAGACCACCCTCTATCACTTTACATCACCAGCATAATCTCTTATCCTAGTCTCGGCTGCTTCTTCTTCTTCTTTTTTTTTTTTTTTTTTTTTCTCCATTTCGTTTCAGCTGCCTCCCCGAGCTCCCTTGAGTTGCTGAATCGCTGCTGTGGTGCTTCTCCTCGGACTCCTGGATCTCTGTCACTGCTTGTTGCCGCTGGTGTGCTGCCATCCAGCCCTTCTTGAGCTCGCTGAACCGTCTCGCAAGTTGTTCAGCTCAGCCTCGAACATCCTGATCGAATCCAGCTGCCATTCGTCTCCTTTGTTGCTGCTGTCCAGACCTCCTGGCCCTCACCGAGCTAAGTGACCCCTTTCTCCCTCTATTCCAGCGATTGTCTGTGCCATTTTGCTTCTGTTTGTCTCGATTTTGTTCTACTTCTTCAGCCTTTTCCTTTTTCTGTGGCAGGTGTTCGAGTTTAGGCGACATTCAGGACAGCCCCGAGTTCCATGGGATGAGCTGCTATCCCTCCTCGAGCTCCCTGAGCTCCCTGCTGCTGGTTGCTATTCTTTTTGAGCTCACAAGAGCTCAGCCGTTGCTGCCCCACTCCTCCTCGAATTGCGGAAGTTGTTATCGTCATTCCGGCTCCCCTCCCTCGACCTCTCGGGGCTGTTCTGCTGCTCATTATCCCTTATTTTCTTCTAACCGCTGCTGTGCTATGATGTCCCTTTTCGTGTTATTTTGCTGGGCTTTTCCTTCTATCTGCAGGTTCGACATTCCCTACGAGCCATTGTGGCGGTTGCTGCCGTTATCCGAACTCCCTTGTGTTGCTGCTCATTACCATTAAGCTGGTACTTGCCTCTGTGTGCTGCTTCGATGTGGTTGGACAACACATAACGAGCCTCTCTCGTGAGGAACTTGAAGATCTACGGGTGGCCTCCCGACATGGCTTGGGAGAGGTACAACACTTGAACCTAGTGACATGCATAGCGTTCCATTTAGTTTTGATTTAACGGGTGCAGGAATGATGATGTTATGAAATGTGTGTTTCTATTGACATTAGCACTAACCGGTTTGTTAATTAAACTTGACTTTTAAAACCGCGACGTGCAATATAAACCAACTTTACCACGAACTTGACTTTTAAAGAATCAAACGTAAAATTGGTTGTTTGAAATGAGAACGAACTCACGTGAATCAATTTTATGCTCACTCGGCTTTAAGGGATAAAAGCGACCAAAAGCACCAAAACCGGCTTAATCGATCATTCGAGCTTAAAAGCGACAATCTAAACATCAATGTGATCTTGCATGTCCGTGTTTTTGTGCTTTGGGATGTTTAAATGCGTCTTTGATCAAATTCTCACACCAATCGGATTAATAAAGTAAAGTCGGTTAAAAATCGGATCTAATTTCGAGACGGTTAGGGATTGAGATCTTATTGAACAGTGGCTGGCTCGACGACTCGAAACTCGCAAACCAAAGCATTCGGCGAATTCACTCAAACTAATAAATTTCACACGTAGTGAATTGGGGCAACTCACTCGGTTAATTAATTCACTTGACTCCTAAATAAATTATACGAACCAGGTTAATAATTTGTAATCAAGTCGATAAATCATGAATCGATAATCGTGCCATTTTTCAAACTTACTTTTTTTATATCAACATTGAGAAGCGTGATCCGTGTAGCATAGATATCTAGGAAGGATCCCTGTGTCCTGACTTGAGTTTGGGCCCGATTTGAGGCGGCTCAAGTCGGAATATGTGAGTTCTTCCTAGACCACTTATGGGCAGACCAACGGGTCATCTGGCTCCCTCGAGGTTTACATATGATCTTGGTGGATCCAAGGGATCGATCAACTCCGGCTACTGGTCAAGGTGGTCCGCATCTCGTAGTCTCATTTTTGCAAATCAATTTTGGTCTCAAGGGCAAGATTATCGGATCATGATTTACCGATAATCCTAGGGTTAGAGTGATCTAAACAATCCGTGCCATGGGTAAAGACGGGTAGCCTGTGCAGGCACAGGTGTCGTCTGCATTGCTCTCTTTACCGGACGGAATTGTTTTTGTCATTCTAGCATAGATTCAAGCGCTTAGAAGGTGGACCAGAGGCGCGAGCGAGGATGGCCCGTGAAAGGTTGTTTGGTCTCTCATGGGACATGTGCAGAGACTTTGGGCATCCCCGTGGTGTCTTATGTCCCCACTTCCCAAAGTTTGTGCTTAAATCGGATTTATCTGTCACAAAACACCAAAATTGGACTAAATACACAATCGACGCAATAAAAACAAGAAAATGGGCGAGGCAAAACCTTGGATTTTAGGATTCCAGCAAAACACACTTCTATCATAATCTGTTAATCTAGAAGCATCATAAAACAAAAGAATTTAAAAGAAACTCACTCACTCAGAGCTTGATGACAAACATTATGTCTGTCAAGCCCTTTCTTCCAGCAATGCCAAATGCTACTTGCCCTTTCAGGGCAGCCCATGGCCATTTATCACCACCCATAATTGCTTTGTTTGTTTGTTTAGGGTAGAAATGCGATTGTTAAGAAACCTGGATCATAATTTGATAATCATGTAAACACAGTAATCCACACACAACTTGTTTGTGTCCATTTGCTTTTATATGTTTTTATCCGTTTTTATCTTTTTATCTGTTTTTGTTTGTTTTATGGCGGTTCAAGCCTAAACCCATAGGATACGGTTCACACGGGGTCCAACGCCCTAACCATCAATCACGGGGTCCAACGCTACCACACACTGTGTGCGCGCGACCCGAGTGTAGTATGGGTCTAGTCTCGAGTCACCGTTTCGGCCTTAGTAGGACCCAAGCGGAGGACGACTTGGGTCGGGATGCATGAAATGGAGTTGGGCAATCACTTGGGAGCTTGACTGGTCCCAAGACTATCTTGAGAACCATTTTCTCCCTCCTTGAATCCATTGGTTCGATCGGACCCGACCTCCGGCGCCCATGAACCCTTGTCGCATTAATTTCAGTTTCGGTCTTTCCAAAACTCACGACGAGTACAAGCGGAATATTTGGCCGAACGTGAGCCGACCAGTATCTATTTGTGGTAATTTGTATTTATTATTATTTGAGAGTACATTGTGAGGTATTTATTTGTACATTTATTTATGTAACGATCACAGTCGGCAAGCGTGGAGTCTGAGAGCCGGAACCGGTCGAGTCGGTTTACGGGTCCCCTAGACGAGCGAGACCACACGAGTCACGGAACTGGTCCACATAGTGAACCGGTCATCACGGTCCGGTTAACCGAGATGTGAGGACGGTGGACCGATCCCCTGACCTTAGGATCTTCTCCTCTTTCGGTCTTTTAAGCCGAAACGATCAATTCCACAAATTTACGGTGTCAAAACGAGCGACATGAGCAAAACCTAATCAACGCTATAAATAAACAAAAAATGGCAAGCGTTAGACAAACTAGAGTACCGATACGCGTGCGGGATATAGGCCTGCACGTAACAGAACCCCCGAATTCGAAACTCCTGGTTCCGCAAGACCATATGCCTCAGCAAACTAGGTGTATCATTACCCCTAGATCCGGGCAACTCATCGGCTCTCAATCTCCAGGTCGTAAACAAGTAGTGGCAACTCCTTCTAACGTGTGTCCGTCATGCGTCCCCCCGAGAAAGTGAACACTCCCAAGCCGTGCCATTAGCACGCATGCATGCGGGTCTTGACGAGACAAAATTCAAATCCACACACATGGCAAGCTAAACAAAAATAAAAGGGAAACTACACCATTCAACTTAATTTTTTTAACGAAATTTCACGAAATAGTACATTCTGTTTCATTTTCATCGGATAGCACAAAATCAACTTTACACTGGACATGACAGTTTTTTAATGTATTCACAAGATAGCACAGTTTTATTTCATTTTCATCACATAGTACATCGTTAGCTTCCCGTCTAGAATTTTACAAAACATAGACGGTGTGCTGTGCCATACAAAAATTTCAATGTATCGTGCTATCTAATGAAAATGTCACGATATATATTGCATGGTGAAAAAACTCAAATAACATGTCGTAAAATGCAATCTTCCCGAAATACTATGACAATGGTTAGTTTGTTAGATTGAAGGATAGTTAATATATATTTTTCACCTAATGTTTAATATGTTAGATTGAGGGATAGTTAATATATATTTTTCACCTCTATAAGATAAGGTGATAAAAACATTTGAGCGAAACTAGCTGTAATTCCTTCTTCTTCTTCTTTTTTCCTTCGGCTGGTGTATGTGCGGAGCTGTGGGCGAGGCTCCTAACATTGATCCCCTCCTCCCTTTTCCTTCACAGTTTAACCTATATATGTACTAAGCCCGTATAAGCTTAATTATAATATGGTATCAGAGTGAATTATATGTATCCAATCTCTCATAAACTTGTATTTTTCAAGTGAATATTAAGATGAGGGACTCTTTGACTCTCTACACTCCTCCATATTAGGGTTTTGCTTCTTATTTTTTTATTTTAATAAAATATTCAAAATACACTTTTTATATAAAAGGTAAACTGTTGTGAGACACGTGACACCGTGCGCTTGAGCAAATTTCATTAAAATTAACAAAAGTGACATTGTGATAATATTGATATTAAATAAATATAAACTTTACATTTATACAAATCATTGTTTTCATATATAAATTTTTATAATAAAATTTTCCTTACTAGTGTATTTAGATATTTGTGTTACCGAAGATCATTCTTCTAAGACTTTTCTAAGACCAAATGAAGAGATATAATATATGTATACATACATACATACATACATATATATATATATATAATCTCTTGACGAAGTTTAGGTACTTGAATTCTAACTGGTCCAATCGCGTCAAATACCCATCGACTCCTACACCTAGGCTCGGCCTTGGCGTTAGCTGAGCTCGTTCCTACCGTCATCAAGACCATGCTCAGTCTCTGAACATGAAGATTGGCCAAATTTTTTTGAGGTTAGCTCGATGAAACTGACTATAAAGTGTCCGATTGAGTACAGTTAAGTTTCAATCAGCCCTAGTTTGACTTACTTCGTGCATTGGACTGCTCCAATCCAATCCAGACAACTCCAAAATCAGTTTTTTTTCTTTTGCAATTTGGCCCAGAAAAGTCGTCAAGATATATGGACTACCTTCTAAATTTTTTCCGGTACAACGAATGGAAGGAAGGCGGTACGTAATGTCAGCCAAGAATAGTTACATAAACAAGGTACAAAAGAATGAGACCGCAGACTTATGGCATGTACGTCTCGATCACGTAAATTATCGTAAGCTGAAGGTGATGATGAATAAGTCGATGCTGAAGGGATTGCCTCAACTTGAGGTCCGTAAAGATACAGTCGGTCCAGGGTGCCAGTACGGGAAGGCCCATCAACTGCCCTACAAGGAGTCTCCGGCCAGAGCAAAGGAGCCATTAGAGCTTATCCACTAAGACTGTTCGGACGAGTGAAGGAACCATCTGTCGGAGGCATGAGATACATGGCGACCTTTATCGACGACTACTCCAGATACGTCTGAGTTTACTTTATGAAAGAAAAGTTGGAGACTCTAGCAAAATTAAAGGAGTTTAAGGAGAAGGTCGAGGCCGAGATTGGCAGGAAGATAAAGTGCTTAAAGACGGACAACGTAGGAGAGTACACGTCTCAGGAGTCCACGAATTATCTACGTCAGTGTAAGATCTGGAGGCAATTGACGTGTCCGAGTACCCCTCAACAAAATGGGGTGGCATAGAGAAAGAATCGGCATCCTCTTTTTCCCTCTTTGGTACTCTGTTTTGCCCAGGCAGTTAAATTCTTATTAGCCGCATATATATGCCATTTGATCAAAGATAAAATTCTGAACAAATGTCGTGCAGTTGGTGAATTTTGCTTCATGTGGGTGGGGTTAGGGCTAAGTCGATGCTTGAGCAGGGATCAGATTAGCATTGGAACGGATGACCGGTGACTCAAGCTTTAGCTGATAAAAGCTCTGGCATCACCATGGCCAGAAATAACTCCTTCCCTGCCTTAACCACTGTTTTTCAACCACCGTCAAGGCAAATGGGGGCCTCTCGAGATGCCTATCCATCCTTTACTAGACCACCCTCTATGTTCAAAAGAGGAGCATTTCGAAGTTACTTGTCAAATATGACACACCTTAGTGGATTAGTTCATTTCCAGGATCCTCGATCCAGTGTTATATCCCATTGGTGAAAGGTCATACGAGCAGCGGTTTAATCTGGGATTATGAATCAGTGGATGAGTTCATGTTATGATCTAACTGGAAAGCTTCAAAAAAAGCGGGCTGGACTGGGAAATGTTGAAGCTTCGGCAGAGTATAGATTCTGCAGAATTCATCTCAATCAGTTACGGTTTTTCAATGGACGGATTTCAATGTGCATACAGGAAGGCACATATATTCAGAATTCTTTCATATAATTTGTTAAGCCTTGCAAATTAGGAGTGGCCACTTTGATAAACTGATAGACCAGTTTCTCGACTAAATTACCACCCACCTCAGTCATTGAGTTCCTTTTTTGTGTTTTAAACTTCTAAAATAAATTTACCATCGATTAACCGGCTTCTTATATTTCATTCCAAAGCAGTCACATTGAATAAAGCATTTCGATAGACCACATGGATCGATTTCACATGAGTTCTTGCGTCTTGTTGAATGCCGCTTACAATGTCTGTGGTAATTGCTAGCCAGTAGCTTTACTGATTCAGACAGAACCTTTGATATTGTTGTTATCCCGTCCGCTGCTAGAAGTAGAACTAAATACGTGATCTACAACTTAAGAAATACATGATATTGACGTAGTCCTGTTCGCTGACCAAACCATGATGAAGATTTAATGGGGCCAGGTAGTTTCATAAGAGACTCTTTGAAATTGGTCCTGCTTTTAAAAGTTTACCAATTTTACAGTTTCCACGTTGGGAATAATCGACAGAAGATAACATGAATGTTAGCACTCCTTTGTCCATTCGCTTGAAAGACCAAGCTTCACTGGAAAGTGCATGATACGCTTCTTTGTTTTCATTAAAATGAATGCCGATTTAGGCCTACTCTTTTACTCTTTCAAGTTTCAGCCCATCTACTCTACTCGGAATCCAATCCAAAAGCTAGCAGGTTCTTCTACAATAATCGAGCCAAAGACGCGGTGCTGCAATTGGATTATCAGTTTCCTGATGATCCATTCAATAGCTTTTAATCCAGTCCCAATTTAACCTCCACTATGAAGCCATCAAGTACCTCATTAACCAGCCACCGAGCACTTCTATGATGAAGCCATTTGAGATTTAGAAGGGACGTTTGCATCCTACAAAGGATATGATAAAAACTTTTATACGATAATCTCTGGGAGTTATGCAAACAACTTGATGGACATGACCAGTAAGCCTCGCAGGGAAAACTGAAAAGAACACGAAAACATTCGGTTTCGACTAATGAAGAAAACTATATTGAAGTGCCCAAGTAAAGCACAGTATGGGCCTACTGTTTCGCACTTCCTAAGTATCATATTATCTACTACTTCTTGAGATCAATTCCACAAGCATCAGCAAGTACTTTTATAGTCAAGACGAAATCACTGTACTTCAGTGAGGTCCTCAGTTTCTTGATCTTCTGTTCAAGGGCTTTCACTTCAGTCTCCATATCCTTCATGTTCTGCTTCAATGCCAAAATCACTCCTTCCACTGAAGATTGTGATTCGAGATTACCCACATAGTTCATGAAATTGTCCAATTTAACAACCTCCACGATGAAGCAACTGAGCACATCTTCAACCAGTTTGTGGATCCTATTGCTTCAGTGATCATCAGTCACTTGATCCGATCTCGAGTTAATTCCTACTTGGCTTTGCAGCTTCTGAGTCACATATACCTCCATCTTCTTGAATTCATTATTTGCCCTTATTACCAACTTGTGTATCCTCTTAACAAGCTTGGTGTTGCTATTTTTCTCAGCAAGCGATTTCAAGGAAGACTCAAACTCCTGGAACTCGGACATCTCCATCCTGCTCATAGACAGTAAGACGATGATCCAGAGTAGCAAGAGCGAGAGACCTGGTCCTCAATATCAGCAACTCGAGCTACCAACTCCTCTGTGGGCCTTTTGCTTTCCTCGATCTCAACAGCTACCTCTAGAGCTCCTGCATCATTCTTCCGGTCCTCATCTCTAGAGCTGACACCAGGAAACTTGCCAAGATAGAAGAAATAGCCAGATGACTTATCTGGACTTGTTCGATTTTCCTTAGACCCTTCTTCGGCATTGAAATCAGTAACGGTCAAGTGACCAAGGCTGGTGCAAACAGATCTATTTAACTCATCCCAGGCGCTTCCTGCTTCAGCCTGTTCACTCAGATGTAACAGTTCCCACGTGTCCTCTTCAGTTATCTATACTTCGCATTCTTCGCGGGAGCAAAGTTCACTTGATCCCTTGGACTTCTTGCTTCGTGCTTCTTCGAGAAGTCCATGGAGCTTTTTCCGTGCAGCATCGATTATTTCCTCACCCTTTGAGAACCAATGAACCACTGCTTCCATGAAAGCTAGACCCACCTCCCAGTTTTCAATGTCGAAGATAATGTTGTCTTTGTTGATGGTGGAACTGAAAAGTACAGAAAAATCAGAATTGACGCACGAAGAGGTTTTTGGGTGAAAATCAGCTTAGCCTTCTCATTGATCAAACTCATCCATATATACAGAGAAGCTCTCTTAAGAATAACTGACAAGATCCTAGAAGATTACAAAATATCCTTAAAATGAGAAAGCAATCAAAAGGTAATAACAAACACAATTAAGAAACTGAAGAAAATATCATGACAGTTGCCTGCCATAGAAAATCGCCCAAATCTTTGCTGACTGTGATAAAAAACATTAGTGGACCGAGAGTTGCACACCGTGGACTGAGCCTCGTGCAGTTCATTTTCTTCATTAGTCCCCCTCAAACCAGTCAAGGGGAGCTGCCAAAGACCAAGTTTGGACCGAAACCCAACATAAGTACCCACTGCAAAGGCATGAAAGACGGGATTGGTCGTGAGATGAAGTGCGGAGATATTATCCAAGAATAAAAGCGAGGGTCGCTGCTGAGGGATGCCAATGTCACCGCATATATGACATATCCACATCAGTTCGGCAGTTGCCGAGGCAAGTGCACGACATTCGGCTTTCACGGTGGATCGAACAATAGTAGGTCGCCTCTTCGCAGACGAGGAGACGCAATTAGCTCCAAGAGACGTGCACTAACAACTAGTAGATCATCGGGTAAGGTTGCATCCAGCCTAGTTTGCATCGGCCAATGCCGAAAAATCCAGAGAACTATGTGCAAGGATGCGAAGCCCAATATATAAAGTGCCCCGAACGTAACGAAGTATCCGTTTCACCATTTGAAAATGACAGGGGTTCGACCAAAGAGAATTTGTGGCCTAAAGCCGAAGTTTGATACGAGGCCTCTCATTATCTTTAATAGTTAATTTTCTAACATTTTCAGATGCAAGATTACTGAGTAAATTTTTATAATCATTCACATATAAAATTTCTTTTATAATTGATAATACAACTAATTCAAATGACATTTCTTGAAATGTTGCAGATCTTGTTTTTATTTATTTTAATTTAGAAAAATTCTACCAAAGCAGCAGGTACAAAGTCAAAATTATTTAATGTCAATTAGCATATTATTGCATAATACTTCTTTATAAAAATAATAAGGGACCATCGAGATCACATGGAGAAATGCATTTTTAATGTCAAATTGACGAATTGGCCAATTATGAACAGTTTCCATAGACAGAACAATGTGAATTGTAGCGAATTGCACTCCATGGGCTGAACTTTGTGCAGTTCATATTCTTCAATAGAGGGTAACATTTGGGTCACATCATACAGCTTTCTCTTCTTGCGAAATGACTTAGTTCTAACAATCTGTCGACACTAACAGAATGAGTGCGATCACGATCTTCCTCGGCCATGGGTGATCCCCGAGAAATAGAGGAGTAAGAGGCTGTAGAGATCAAAGATAGGGAATGATATAACTATCAAGAATCGAATCACCTTTGATTTGCTTTGTATGATGTGAGAGGGGGAGAGAGGAGTCAAATTCTATATAAGGTAGTTATGTCGGTTATCATAATGCAATTGAAATCATAACTATCGGTTAGACTTTGGTCCTCTGCTCTGACTTATTTCTCATGCAGTCAAACTCTCTGCTTTTATGGTCTTTTTCTCATTGTTCCTCTTTGTTGCCTGAGCAGTTAAATTCTTATGAGCTCCTCATATATGCCACAACATCCCTCAAACGGCGGGCCTCTTTCGATGCCTGTTTATCCTCTGAGGCCAGACCAGCCTCGAGGTTAGAAAGAGAAGCATTATGAGGTTAATTGTTCCAAATGCTAGGAAACAATACTTAATGGAAGCTAGTGAGACTGAATGAGCACGTAGTTCATTTGCTGGATGCAACATTATCAATCACACGTGATAGCCCATTGGTGAGAGAGATCTTTTGAGGATTGTATAACCAGAGATTTGCTGATCAGTGCTGATTTCATGTTGCCAGTCTAATTGCAAAGCCTCAAACCAGAGCAAGACTGGATTGGACCGGAGCTCTTGAAGCTTTGGATGGACTATAGATTCTACAGATTTAATCTGTGTCAGTTAAGTTTTGCAACTGGCGAATTTTAATGTGCATACCTGAAAGGTACGTAACTTTGTCATGTAATTCAATAAACCTTGCAATTAGAAGCAGCCATGATAAACTGATAGACCAGCTTCTCGACTAATTTTCCATCGGTCTCAGCCATCAAGGTCCCCTTTCTCATGTATTCAACTTTCGGAATGAATTCACCATCAGCCACTCTCTGATCAAGACTTCGACACCCAATTAACTAGCTTCCTGTCTTTCTTCTCGACGCCAGTCACATTGCAAAAGCATGTCAAGACTGCATGGATCGATCTCGCACAGGTTCTTGCTGGTCGATGAATGCCGCATATATCATCTATTGCAATGTGGCTCTGTTGTTCGCTGGCTGGAGTAAACCAAATTCGTGAATCTACAATCCCAAAGAAATGCTCCCAACCAAATGTGAGGTTGCGGAATTGTTTCGTTCTCTTGCTAGTTTACATTACCAGTCAAGGGTCCGTGATTGGTATAATTGGTTCCGTCTATCCCGGGGGCTACACTTCCTGCTTCGGCCCCATGTCCACTTGAATGCAACAGTTCTGATGTACATTTTGCGCATCCACCAATGTAGTTACCGCTGATATCGGAAGTAGTGCCGTTGTCATCTGAGGAACCAGAATCAAATTCATCATATGCAGCAATCTTTGAGCCATTGCTCCTTCTCGTGGTTGAACTTGCATTCTAAGGTGCTTTCAAGCTGAATATATCCACTTCTTGCCCTTCCTCACTCTCAACACAATCCCCAGATCGACCATTTTTTCTTGCCTTGTGCTTCTTTGAGAAGTTCATGGAGCTTGTTCAGTGCAGCATCGATTATTTCCTCCACCTTGAAGAACCAACGAAACAGTGCCTCCAAGACCTGGATGACCCCTTTGGTCTTTGTGATGACTACAAAAGTGTCGTCTTCTTCAACGGTTTCGAGTAACATCACACAGCTTCCTCTTCGTGCTTTCTTAATTGTTCATCAGTGATTCAACATCACAGATCATCTCATGATTGCCACCCGCTCTCACTTCATTCAACAAGCTCTCGATCTTCTTGCCAATTCTTCTGATGAAACGGGTTAGTTCTAACAAGCTGACTCGAATTCCAGGATTTTGCTTTCACGATCTTCCCCAGCCATTGGTGACAGTGAGAATCAGAGATGTAAGTAAGAGGTTGTAGTCTTGTATAAATCAAAGAGAGGGAATGAAATGATAAATTAACTAATGAGAACTGAACTAAAGTACGATCTCGTTAAATTTTTGAGATAAAAAAGCATGGAAACTTTGGGTTTATAAGGGGGTAGTTATTTCAGTTCTACGTTAAGGGGGTGTTTGATCGAGTGTTGTTAGACTACATCATACGTTAAGATTACATAAAAATTTAATTATGAGATCATTTTTCCTAAGTTATAGATTGCCTTGTAAAATTAATGCCTTTGGTAAATAGATTAGATTATTGCAAATGTGGATGATAAAATAGTATAGAATCTACTTTTAAATATATAAAATTAGGTGAAAATCCACGCTTGGGCGACAAAAAAATTAATTATTTAATAGCAAAAATTGTATACATTATGAATTCTTTAACTAAGAAAAATATATTCTAAATTATATTGTTTCACATGAATATTAACTGAGTTCAGTGAAGGATGACTGCATTTTATTTTTATCAAGGAGCAGGATTTTGATATCCTAAGTGGGGTTTTTGTATCGTACAACTGATATCACGCGATCTAAGATAGATATTTTAGGAAAGTAAAATGATTGAAAGTTATAGAATTGGAAATTAAAAAATGATTGAGAAAATGGTTCTTAGTACAGTGGCATAAAAAGCCGACTCAGAATAAAGGGATTATGGTTTCGATTCTAGTCAATGGGACTTATGCACCCCGTCCTTGTACAGGGCCCATAGGCCTCCTTTATGATCAAAAAAATTAAAAATGATTTGTGCATAAAAAAGAAGCAATGTGCCAGCTGTTTAAATATAGAAAAACATACAATTTTAAATATTTATATTAGGAAAATAAATAACTAAAAAAGAAAATTAATCAAGGTACTTAATTATTCGAGGAAAATTAATTATCTTCTATGTGATAATTATCACAGTTAAAACCTACTGATAAAATCATCAATTTTACCAATGTAGCTTCATTCAAGCAATTTGGTGTTTGTACCATTAAGTAAAATCTTGGGTTCAAGTTTTATGAATAGAGAAAATCCACGTCGGGAGAACTTGATCCCTTATTGAGTGGACTTAGCTCCAATTGGATTAGTTGGGGCCTTTAGAGCTTCCAGATATCAGGTGTGCACCGAGAGAAAGAAATCACTGATTTTGCTACAGTGATGCGGTGAGAACTAAATAAATAAATTGAGAAATAAAGTTATTCATATTAAAAAATTTATCACATTCAATCTTGTGATGCGTATTAATATAAATTACAAAATATGAAAATGTAAGAAAACAAAGAATTACATTTACTGATATACAATTAGATAATGTGTATTGAAAATCTGCACATACATATGGACATTTATTAATTTTTCTCAACGTGACCCTAATTTATTATCATATTGAAATTTTTCAAAAAAAATTACAATACTCACAAATAATATAACATTACAAATTAAGAGAATTAAACTTATAATATACATAGCATATAAGAAAAATGCGCTTTTGCATTTCAATCTTAAAGTGAATATATATATATATATATATATATATATATCAGTAATACAAAATGTGAATTCTTCTTGGAGTATATAGAGAATAACTAAGATCAAATTTTTTATATAAAACAATTCCTTAAACTCTAAATATTAGAAGAATTATCACTTGTCAAGGAAAATTGATAAATTATGAAAACTAAATATATAAAATCCTTAAAAAAAATATGATGTAAACTAATCATGAAAATAAAACAATAATGAGTCATATGATTTGAAACATGATTTTTTTTCAATAAAAGCAAAAAAATAATGATTAAAAACTTTCAACATACGAGAGAACTCTTGCAGTGGTGTAGGATTTTGTGATCTATGTTTCAGCTTTGTTTGTTTTAAGACTCCGAAAATATTTTGTGGTTGAGCAATAAAACAGCACTTATCCAAAAAAAAAAAACTTTAAACACATAAATATTTCAAAGTATCACTAGATAGAAAACTTCATAAGAGCTTTGGCTCTTCATATTCCTGCGAGAGTTATATCTATGATATACATGATATGGAGGAAATTTTAGGAGGAAAAGTCCAAAGATATTTTTTGAATGTGTATATAATATATATATATATATATATACACACACACACACGACACCTATACAAAAGGTAAAATTTTCTCCAAAAATATAAAGAATAATTAATATTTTTTTAAAAAAATATAATAATTTCTTAAACTCTAAATTAGATGATCTATCTTGAACAAAAGAAAATATTAATAGAAAATCACAGAAAATTGATAAAGGGTGATAAAGGGTGCCAGAAATCCCTGCCAACCACTACACCTGGGGAGGTGCCGGATGCGTCTGGGCCTGCCGGCGAGCTAGCCATAGCAGTGGTGGCCGCGCAAGCTGAGGCCAGCCTGAGGGCTCATACTTGTAAAATGGGAATATCAAGTGTCTCGGTTGTAGAATATTTCTTGATCATAGTTGTATAGAAAGTGATTATAAATTTACGACGATTCACTCGACCAAAATATTGAAACGTTCGGTGGAATATATTTCCTTGCTTTATTTGTTGCAGTTTAAGGAAAATATACACACATATATGCTCATAGATGGATGTCATCATGGAATTCTTAAAAGATGCCAAACTGAAAACTCGTTAATGAAAGCTTGAAAGAACATTTATCATCAGCATAGGTGCATATTGAGCCATGTTGAATCTTCAAACTCCTAACTCCTAGCTTCAAGGGTTTGGCCTAGTAGTTAAAGGAGCTCAAGTATTTTTCCGATCCCGGATTTGAAACCTCTTGGAGCCACCGGAACGTTTTTGGTGTGATTACCTGCTTCGTGCGTCGCCGGTGGTTCACGGGGCGCCAGAGATTAGTCAGGCGAAGCCTGAACACCCCAGGTTGGCCAAAAAAACAAATAAAAAAAAAGACCTCAAACTCCTTATAAGCAATGGGTAGCGAATATTTCACCAGCTTAGTAGATCTCTCATCCAGAAACGTGAATCTGTTCGCAGAGAACGTCTCTCCTTGCTCATATACTAAAAAATGTAGGAGTCGTCGGTCATCTATTCAGGCAACGTAGGTTACATTAGGTTCCTTCGGATAGTTTTTTATGACATAATTTTTATACTTAAACCCCATATAGTTCAGCTACGAGCAAGAGATTCGAGATTGTGATTTCCCCTGTTAAGATTTTTCGCTTCAAACAGACGAAAGCTCACATTCGAGGTTGAAGCGATAACGAATTCAAAGAAACATGGTGCAACTGCGAGTTCCAATTTGATTCGATGAAGAAATGTTCAACAAGAAAACATAAAATCAATGCCAGAAACTTCCAATCTGAGTTCTCAGTGCAGCCCATCACCTAACATTCACATTCTAATCCTGGCAATGTGAAATCCTAAAGCCTACCAATCAATTTGCCGCTAGCAAAGAATCAAACCATGAAGAATTTACAGCGGAACAGCAAATAGCAGGACTCCAACAGAATCGATTACCGGACCTTTCCGCGATAAGACCAACGCACGAAGCACATCCAAATGTTCTTAACCATTCCATTGATAAGTGGAGCAACACAACCGTACCTCATCCTTATCTTGCGTTCTCCTACAGTTTTCTTGATTGCTCTCGTTGCCCTCTCGATATGCTTCAAGTCTGCCTGCATCAATTCGACTGCCTCATTTATTGACGTCAGAGAATGTGGAAGACGAGTGAAACTGGCAAGACTTTCCAGATCGGCAATTGCCGACATAAAGTTGCAGAGCAGACGATCTACTTCCGTAGCAGTCGAGGTCCCTCCTTGACCTGCCACAATCTCTAGATGACCGAGTTCTTTTTCTGCCACCCATAGCACATGAATGATCAACTTGACTACCTCTCTGTTACTATCCTGCTGCACTAAGTCCTCCAGAGAAGACCAGAAATCTAGGTAGAGAGACATTCCCTTCTCCTTGTCTTCAGGCAATAATTGGACATACAGTTCGACTAGCGAGAGAGAGATCTCGACGCTAAGCACTGCGGATTCAGCCAAGATACCTTCGACCAGCTTCCATTCATTATCGCTCATCTCGGTTAAGTTTAGCCGATCAGCCAACCTTTTTCTTGGACTCTGCACATCCCTGAGAAGCTTGGATGCTTGGTGGATTTTCGGATCTTTATCACTGGCTTCTGGAACTTCAATGATTTCACTCACTGAAGTCGAGGTTTCCCCTGCAGAAGCCTCTTTTCCAGTTAATACCGGCGATACGCTCTTGCTAGAATCCGATTCTTTGGTCTCAGGTGCTGCGCTTCTCGTACCAGCTTTTCCACCTCCCGGAAATTCTGCCACCATATCTTCTTTTGTTGGCTCAAGCTTAATACCAGCATGCTTCGCTCGAGTAGTTTTGCCTCTTGCTTTCTGTGGCACCTTTCCTTCTGCTTTCCTCGAAGGATCAATGGGACTGCCAGAACCCGCATCTTTCGAGGCAGAGAGCAGATCCACTAGAGCTTCCATTTCTTCCTCTTGCTGGTGGAACCACTGGTCCAGCGACCTCAAGACTGTGAGACCCTCTGGGCTGGTCGCATATACTTCGAGATGGTCATCATCGTCCTTGGCCATTAAGTTGTAGAACATGTTGATTATCTTATCGAATCTCATCTCCAAATCTTTTTGAATACTTTTCAATTCTCCGATCTCCCCAGTTATCCTGCTGTTGCTTTCTGGTTCGTTCAGCAGAGACTCGATCTTTCCATTTACCCTTCGAAAGAAAGCGACCAGATCGGTGAAGATGACAGCAGTACCGTGATCAGCCATTTCTTGTGCTCTGAAAAGTTTGGAAGGATGAGATGTTAGTTGTCGAAGGGAGTTGCGAGTGAACGAGGGAGTCAATAATATCTGAAGTGCAATACCTTTGATTTGCTCTCGGGCGAATCTGCAGAGCAAGCCAGATCCTTCTTGTTTCTCAGAGAGGCGCCAAAGTATGTGAGAACGGTTTTCAAGTGAAAAGGAGAGAATGAGAGAACTTTGGCTGTTGATTGTCAGGGTAGATAGGTAGTTACTTCAGTTGCAAGTTTTGAATTTTGCACTCTGACCCTCATACTTTTTCTTTCTTCGATTAATCAATGTAAGTGTCGTGCTGATGAGAGATTAGTGATGCTCTATAGCCATCTATTCGCAATCTGACCCTCCTTTCCTGCTCTTCGATTCCTTAAGTTACAGCTCTCTTTGGTTTCCAATCCGTCCTCGGATTTTTTCTCCCTTCAAAACATATCCTTTTAGATGTTGTTTTTGTTCAAGACTTGTTATATTAGATGCACGCGAGCTGGAAGATGGACCTAGCTGTGCAAGGAATATTGATTATTTAATATTTCTCGGCTAGTTATAAATATTCGGGACGTAAAAATATCAAGAAGTTGCATTTGTATGTAAATGGACGCTGGTGGTTAATGTTTGTTAATGACTTGAACATATATATAAATTCGACTATGAGCTAGCCTAAATGATTATGGCATACAGTGTCAATTACAACACCGGAAAATATAATGAAATTTAACGACATGAACATTTATTATCGGACAGATTCATAACACATTTACACATTAATGATATTACTATTTGATGTTTAAGATAAACCAAATGGATAAGTTTCCCTGTACGCAAATTATATATACATTATACTAGTTCACAAGCATATGGACCATATTATCTTTATATATCTTGGAAAAATATATAGCATTTTTTGATATATTAATTAGATTCTAAAGATTGTATTGTTTGTCTACTGCCTAACTAATATGATGCCCAACGTTTATGGATATCGACAAGTTAGTAATTGATTATTACTATTAGTAATTAGGGTTTTTTATGTTATGTAGATTAATAGCCATAAAATCACATATTGTAAATTATAATGGAACAATACTGCACCTAATGGAAGTAAATCGAAAAATATTCTTGGGTATGAGCACTAATTTAGCAAAAAAAAAATGAGGGAGAAGATAAAAGTGAAAGATACAGAAAAGGGCCATGCTTGAGCCATTGTAAGCACTAAAGAGGCCATTCGAGTAGAGATCAAAGGTCTTGCATGTAAGAGGTATATAACATAGTGTCATCAGATTAAAGAGAAACTATAGTTTACATCTTTAAACGGCAATTCATTTTAAACGGAAACTCATTATCTTTATAGGGGTTTGGAAAAGGAAAACATAAATGCACGAAGAATCCTTATTAATAAGAACCAAGTCCATAATTACCAAAAAAAAAGAAGAAGAAAGAAGTCCATGTTTACCCAAAAAAAAAAAACAATTCCATAACTTCTTACTTCGAGATGAAGACGTATATCATTATATTAGAATCTTTCACATTATTCAGATAGTTTCATGCTCACTCTAGCGCATTATTAGATATATTTTAAAATTTTCATTCAATTAGTATTATAAAAAAAACCAAACAATGTTAGTTTTCCTCTGGTACCTTTTGTTTCCTTTTTTAGTAAATTAAACCACGTAATCCAATGTTTGGGCATTCTCTCAATTGTAGTCTATTCTTAAAAGAATTTTTTAGGCATCATAGCCTTTCGTTTATGTTCCAAGTACATTTTTGCTCCAAATAAATCTTGCTGTCAATTTTCCGTCGAAAATTGATGAAGAATATGACGTGGCATGTTTTCTTGAGATCTACGGTACTATATTATATATATTTATTTATTTATTTATATTTAATTCATAAAAATATGAAAAAATTAGGAATTTTTACCTCATTTATCACATGGTTTACGCGTTTTGTCAAATCTATCATATGTTTTAAAAAGTGTTTAATATATCTCATGGTTTACATTTTGCTCTAAATTTATCTCGGCATTATATGTTCCGTTAATAAAACGTTAGTAGGCTCCACATCTATTCCATGGTCTTAATTTTTTTCTCAAATCTATCCCGAATATACCATGCTACAATGGCAAGACCGTCAAAAACGTTGACGGAGATATAATGGCGGGATAGATTTGAAGCAAAATGCAAACCATGAGATATATTAGACACCTTTTAAAGCATATGATAGATTTGACAAAACGCATAAACCATATACTATATGAGGTAAAAACCCTAAAAAATTAAAATTAAAATATATAAAAACTTATCCACCATCAGCAAGCCAATGGCGGCGACTTCCACCAGGCATCACCCCCTTGAATGAGGTCACTAGCGAGAGCTCGCCGACGACCTCATCTAGGGGGTGATTCTCTCGGGTGGGGCCAGAAACCCCCTCAATTTGGATGACAATGCAAGATTGCAATGAGGTTGCCAACAAGTTCTGGTTTTGCCGACAACGTCATTCGGGGGGCATGGTGATCGATGACCAGACTACCACACCCCCCAATTCGGCCAAGTTTTATTTTTTATTTTTAAATTAAATATAAATTTATGCTATAGTAATGATGTCTTTCGTCAATTTTGAATGGAAAATTAAAGACATGATAAATTTAGAACCGAAATGAAATGTTAGGATGCCTCATAAGTTTTTTAAATGACAAGATAAAATTGGGGCAGCTATCAAACATTGGAATGTACAGTGTTATTTTCCTTTTTTTAACCAAAATATAATAAGAGAGTTAAGTTCCTAATTTTCAGGAGAGTTCTGGGGACAGTTTTAGAGAATTATCGAAAAATAGAAAAAATACGAAAGAAAAAAAAACAAGGAGTGTGGCCTTTTTTCTTTGGGGGTGAAAGTGTGGCCAGTTTTTGGAAGAGAGATGAAGTGAGAATATGAGTATAATATGGACTATGGAAAGCAGAAAAAGAGAGAAATTAGAAGGTTTTGTTGGGAGGATAATTTACAAAAGGGATAATTGTAAAAAAAAAAAATCGAACGTTTTCAACAAATTAAACATAGATCCTAATGTTTCAATTGTGCGAAAGAAGGGCCTATTGTTTGAAACTTTTACAAAAATGGAACTATCACATATTAATTAATTTTGTTGTCCCGATCTATCAAATTCAGACATTTGAATAGTCAAAATGGGTCACTTTCGATTATTCCAACGTCCATGAAGGATACTGTCAAGATCTACTGTCTTCAGACTCCCCTTATGCAAGTCTATAGACTTCTCTTCTACGGTCTTCAGACTCCTCCGTGGAGGTTATATTGTCAAGGTCTATTGTCTTCAAACTCCTCATCCACAAGTCTGTGTGGCAAGTAATGCGGTATACAATCGACCTCCTTATCACAGACAGTGGCGATGTGCGGCCAAAACTTTCAAAGATTTCCGTGGTTTCCTCATTGTTCTAAAATTTACATGGTCTCATATTATTAAACTATCATGAAAAGCCATAAAAATTGATGACATGATTAACGGAATCCATTATTAGCAAATTTCTGCAACAATTGAAACGTTGGGTTTCGATTTTTAATTAACACAAATTTTGAGAGACAAGTGAAATTCTTTCCTCGTTAGTAATATAGTTGTTCACTTTGTCCCCATTTAAGTTTTCAACGGTAGTAATTGATTTTTCAAATTAACTAATATTGCGTAAATTGCGGTTATCCGACTAGTTGCTAACTAAAAACAAATTGTAGTTCTTAATCAAAGCCCAATATTGGCCCCAAAAAAAACCTGAGGCTACTACATTCACTCTGAACACACCATTTTGTTTTCCAAATTCCCAACCATACTTCTTCCTTCCTATATAAAAGCATCACATCCCCTTTTGTTCCATTTCACCGTCTCCCCCTCCATTCCTTGAAATTCCCAAGTAATTCTTCCTTGAAAAATTACAAATTAATTTTAAGGGATGGAGAATAAGAACAACCCAATGTTGCTCCTTGTACTCTCCGTCTTCTCCTTCTTGCTCCTCAACCCGGCCGAGGCCCATGTTGGCCGCCCTGCCCTGCACGGGATGGCTAACCTCCAGATCACCGCCGCGTGCCGCAAGACCTCCTACCCCGACCTCTGCGCCACCACCTTGGGCGCCAACATGGATGCCACGGTCGGCGTCAAAGACTCGACGGCCATCTTCAAGACCGCTCTCAAGGCCGCTGTCGCCGAGGCCAATGCCGCCATCAGCAAAACCGAGAGACTTATCGTGGCGGTGGACAACCCCATGGACCTCGACTGCCTCACCTCGTGCAAGAAGTACTACAACGAGGCAATCGCGCGGATTCAGGAGGCCATGACTGACAACAACTACAACTCCGTCATGAGCACCCTCAGCTCAGCAATAAGCCAGATCAGTACGTGCGGCGACGATTTCGAGCCGAGAGTTAACAAGATGGCCAAGATTAACCAGCGTGCTCGCGGAGTCATCGATAACGCCCTCGCCCTCGCTGGGTTCGCCAGGTGGTAATTAATTTCGACAATTTTTTTGTCATCCCAAGATGTGTATCTTGTCCTGGTTTTGATTATGATGCGGAGCCACAGAAAGCGTGCCATAATATGGATGGTGTAGCTGTGTGTTATTGGCGCAAGTCATTCTTTTCAAAAATCGTTGAGGACGTATAAATGCTATTTGGGTTAATTAATTAAATTTACCTTCTCACGCATAAATTATCAATTTACTTTTACTTTTTTTTCCGTTATAAGCCAGACATATAGATTTAAAAGGAAATATATAAGAATGAAAAATATAGAAGTATAGAGATTTCCAATCATGATAATTGAATTTAAATTTTTTTCATCCCAAATCAAAAACAGTGCCTCCGCGCTATAACCCCCTTCTCCAAATCATCAATGTATAACATTAGAGAATCTTTCAAGCATATATAAACTTCCTCCAAGTTAAATCATCAATTTACAACATTAAAGATGCTTTTTTTTGGGAGGGGGGAACCAGAACATAGAGGGTGGTTTATATATGCTCGAAATTCCCTTTTCCGAACCATTTCTTCGGACAAAAAATTGACGAGTCGGAAAAATGGGGTTCGGGGTAGATGCACTCAATTAGTAGAGATTGAGGGATATAAGCCACGTGAGAAGCCCTTTGATGAGAGTCAAATCTAAATTAGTTCTTGGTTTCAAGTGAAACTGAAATGTAATTATATACCTTTGATTTCAAATCAAACATGACATGATATTTGTACATATTGGATATACAATCATGTTGCATCAAAACTCAAGTACTATAGACATGAAGCGGCAAGGTTTCATTCAGTAAACTGACCAAAATTGTGGTCAAATTCTACTATTCTTTTTTTTTCGGTTACAATGGAGGCTTATGGACCTAGTACATTGAAATATAAATCTTAAATATCTAATAAAGGGGCACGAGTAGTTCCACTGGATATCGAACCTGAGATTTCTTGGTCACTAGGCGAGAGGTATACCACCGTGCTATTCCCTCTCTTGATAAATTCTACTATTCTTGATTGGCTTGTGTTATGTTAATTGTCAACTCCAACTACAAGTGTTTATGACAAATCCTATATTATCTCATACTTGGCATTCATAGATTTGACACAATTCATGAGTAATGCAGGAACACATTTAATTAGGACAAATCGGTGCATACATACCAAGTAAAGGAAAAACAATATAATAAACCAATTATAGTCTCAGCCATTAGAAGTAATGGCACATTAGGTATATAACAAAATCACGAGGGGTCCTGCCGAGACATGAAGTATCATTAGAGATGCCTGTGCGAATCGAATGAGCAGCCTCTCTCGCAATATGTACTGGAATGCATCTTCAGTTTGTTCAGAGTCACTGTGTCCCACATCGAAAAGATATAAAGAAATCCATGGGTTAATAAAATTGGATACCATAATTTGTCATCTTGAACTTTTGCATTGAAGATGAGTCCGATTTTTTATTGGCCTAATTTTAAACAGTTTGAGTTAGAGAAGTTCTATCGGGCTTTGGTTAGCTTGAAATTTGGACTGTGAAAGACTGGAACTTGAGGCCAACTAGGAGATTAGTGCAGCGTGGGTCTTTCCATTTTCCGTTTAGTCATTCTTTTGTTAGGAGGCTCCGTATGGGGTACCTGTGCCCCATTTTGCTTAGTTTAATTTGTCTCGAATACGGCCCATTTTCCCAAAAAAGGAAAATCTAGCAAATCTTTAAGATTGTATGGAGTGCCTACATCCTTCAAGATCAAGTGGCTAGATTCCCAGCTTTGTCATAGACTGAATGTCCATCGACAACCATGACGAGCCTTCTTAACACTTAGTTTGGATTCATAGTTATTAAATTGTGTGCTATGATCCACAGAGGTCTCATTATTATGGGTTTGGCTATTAAAATTTTGAAGGGCGAGATGATTGCTCGAGGGGACTTAAAGATAGGGCTGGTAATATTTCACACGACAGGATAATACGACACGGATACGATACGGAGTTAAACGGGTTTGGATTGGACATTTTTGATAATCAGTCTAAACGGGTCAAACCCGTTTAAACACGGTTAATAAACGTGTCTTACTGGGTTGAACCCGTATAACTCGATTATACACGATTAAAACTGTTTATTTAGACATGTTTAATTGTGTTACTATAATCATATAACCAGTTAACCCATTTATATATTTGGATTTACTAAAATATCCTTATGTAATCATAACTTCCTAAGTCTCTAACCTAATTTCATTCCCTTTCTTTCACTCAGTCCAACACAGCACAACCGCACTTCTACTTCTACTTCTACTTCTCTACTACCCTCCCTCAGATCTCATCTCGATTTGATTTCATTCTTCTCATCCATCAATGACGAAGTTCTGCTTCTTTGCTCTCATTGCTCTCCTCTCCGTGCACCTCGCATTGTCCGCAGATCCGTCTCAAATCTCGCCCTCCCCTGCTCCCAAGCTCGCCGCCGACTCCAATTCCATCATCCCCCCTTCGAAGCCTACCGCTTCACTGGCTCCCGCTCAAGCCAATGCGCCTCATGGCTCGATGTCATCCTCGCCGATGCTACCTCCCTCGGATGTGGCTCCCACCTCTTCCCTGGCCACATCCCCCTCCCCTCCATCTCAATCTCCGTGTTAACGTGTAAACATGTCGTCTTAACATGTTCGGGTAAACGAGTTAATCGGATAAACATATCGTGTTAATGTATCCGGGTAACTGAGTTGATCGGATAAACAAGTTGTGTTAACGTGTCCATATAACGTTTATAATCGTGTCGTGTATACGTGTACCTATTATGACACATTTCGATAAACAGATTTAAATGTGTCTGAACGGGTTGACACGGATATAAACGTGTCGTGTATGGGTTTCCAAAACCTGACCCGTTTAATAATCGTGTCGTGTACGGATTATGACTTCGATGACACGAACCCGTTTAGACACGACACGTATAAACATGACACAACACGAATTGCCACCCCTACTTAAAGAGTTCAGATTCCATCATAACCGATTAAAACCCATATATCTCATCGACAAAATGTTGGTTGAATAATAAACAACTTCAATCCTCTAAAGAGGAGAATACAAGTAAATGTTGGATGTACCTGGACGCGTAGAAACCATACGTCATGAATACTTGAATCTAAAGTAAAGGTTCATAATCAAGTGATGAAACTAGACACTTCATTATGTAAAGGTCATACCTTGAGTGTCTCCAACGTATATGGGGATGGCTTGCCTTGATTATCGGACGAGGTCCAAACTCACAAAACTAGTTATTTAAATGGAGATTGAAAATTGCATTATTAAATCACCATGTCTTAAAATGAAATTACTTTATTTTACGTTTAATAATTTCTTTGGCCTTTCATTAGACAACATCAGGAGTTCTGATTTTGAAGAATTTGTTTTTTCACATTTAGTAATTTCTTTGTCCTTGGTAAATCATGGGACTAACATCTTTAGAAATTTTAATTTTTAATATTTGTTGGGTGTATTTAAAAAGAATTTGGCTGGGCAAAGAAAGCAACAGAAGAAATAAAAATTAGATAACCTACATTCATTAATGTAGGGAATATGAAGACACGATTAAGCATGAGCTAAGTATTTACTCAAAACACTTACGTGAAAATTCCTCATCGCTCGAATGGGAGGTTCCATACTATATAATATATGTATATGCATATATATATATATATATATATATATCGAACTCTTGCTTGCATAAGCCCTGTTATAGGAAACATAAGTCCGATTTATTGAAAGTGATTGTTCCTCTATCATGTTACATCATTTGAAATCCTTTACTTGATGAAAGCCTGTAAAATTTGGATTATACTAGTCTTTTTCTATCCGTGTATCGCGTGGTTTCTTTTTTATATACCACTATCTAAGTTCTTATTATAATTATTACATTTTGAAACACTAGTTTTCTTATTAAAAATAATTTTCAATTAGTAATTGTAACAAATAGTAATCTTCAATATTTTGGTTGAAAATTAGAGTAAACTAATTATTATAATAATGTGTTCAAAATATAGTATAATAATAATAATATTTAAGTTAATTGTTAATTATTAATATAGATTTGTCACTTATATTAATTAAGTTTAGTAATTAGAATAGAAATTTGCTTTGTCCTTTTAAAATAGTGTTTTGTCATCTTTATTTTTAAGCTTTAATTTTGTTTTATTTATGAGATAAAGTTCATAATGATATGTTATAAATTTTTCTTTTATAGGACCATTGTTGTTTTGAAAATTCTATATATTTGATCAATTAATTTTTTTCGTTGTGTTTATATCTTTTGCATTGTATATGTGTGTTTTAGCATATTTATATATAATTTCTTTAAACAATTATTCCGATTTTTAGAAAACATATTTCCTTATTAACAAAATAAAATATTTGAATAATTAATTTCAAGTTTTTTACGATAATCAATTAATAAAATTAGACGTATTTTGAATGACTCAATAAATATGCAACTAATGTCTCTCAATTACTGTGCAATTATATATTTATTTAATTATTTTTGTATTACATAGATTTATTACAAATATATATAAACAAACTCAATTAATTTTTTTAAAATATAAAATTTTATGACATAGTTATTCCAAATATTCAATTTGTATTTTTTATATTATCATAACTTTATATATTATGATGATCTAAATCTTATCATAGGAGTTTGATTAATAGTTTTATCTTTTCAAAAAATTGTTTTAATAATTTTGTTCTATTAATGATGGATCATTTATTAAAATAGGAGTCCATTTTACTTATATACTAGTTTTCTATCCCGTACGTTGCATGGGTTCGTTTTCATATATACATTGTTAAACACACATTTTATGATAAAAATGAAAAATTAATTATTAATTATAATAATATTTTGAAACTATTTATTTCAATTGATATGCACCAACATATTTTTTAAATTATCTATATAGATTGACATATATTAAGTTCAGTAATTAAAATAAAACTTCATTTCACTCGTTATTTTTAAACAATATTTATGAGATTCTTATTTTAAAAATTATATTTTAATTTTAATTTATGAGAGTAAGTTCATAGCATTATATCATAATATTTTTCATTTGTAAGACCATAACCTTTTTCAAAATTATATTTTATTTATGAGTTTAAAACATTTGTATATCATTTTTGTAACAATATTTTCTGAATTTTTGGAAAACATAATGGCTTCTTAACACAAGAAAAATATATTTGATAATTAATTTCAAGTTTCATAAGATAATTAAATGATAAAATTAGACTAATTTTGAAGGATTCAATATATATTTTACAATAAATTGTCCCATTTAGTAAGCATTATATTATATGTTTATTTCATATTAAGTATATTAGAGAGATTTGTTGTAAATGACTCCAATAAGATAAGTTCATACATATTTACTTCATTACCCATTTTTAAATATGCAAATTTTGTGACATCCTTATTTGATTTTTTATATTATCATAAGTTCATAAATAATAATAATAATTTAATCTTATAATAGAAATTAAGTTAACATCCAATATTAAATAAATGAAAATCAAATGAATAAATCAACTCTCTTAAACTTTTAAAATTATGTTCAATAATGAGAGACCATTTATTAATATAGGAGCTAAGTTTACTTATATGACCATAGGTTCATAGAATTAGTGATTTTGTGCTTTTTATTATGAAAAATAATTATTTTTTAGTGTTCTATCTTTGTATTATACGTGGTTTCATTTTTCCATACATTTATTTCATTTATATAAAATTATATATTTTTAAAAAATAATTTGCTTCTTAAGAATCACAAAAATATCAAAAAAAATTAAAATTCACGCAACAATCTTTGAATAATAACCTTCGATGAACTTAAACTAACTAACTTATTCAGTATTTTTTTTAGTTTCTCTTACAAATTTGATTTATATGTTCTTATACTCAATTTCATATATTTTATTTTCTTTAGCATGCCAATAGTTTATGGTTTAATCCTATATATGATCAACTAATTGTTTTTCAATATAAGTTATATAATTATATCTAATTAAATATTTAATTGTTATCTAATTATAAATTGACAATTTTAACCCTACTAATATGACCATATTCAATGCAAAGATGAGTCGATTTTACTATATATACTAGCTCTTTTGCCCATTCGATGTATGGATTATTATTTAGAGTGGTTAATTTTAGATGAATCTTTAAAAATTTTAACATCACAATTAAAATTTTCACTAAGTTATATATATATATATATATATATATATTCTAAAATTGAAAGTATTCAAATATTAGTACATACAATAATAAATTAGAATAATTGAAAATAAGTTATAATACGAAATATGGATGAAGGAAATGATATTACTTAGAAAATATATTACATTTTCTTAAACATCAAATCCTGAAAAAAAAAATTGTAATAGATGACCTCCATGTATTTTGTAAAAAAGAAAAAGAAGTGCAAATCATCTATTTTTAATAATTTTAAATAGATTTTTTTATTACTACTCAAAAGTGTTCGATATTTAAACATACTTATTGCATATAGTTGATTTTTCTTTTAGTTACCAATTATGTCGAAAAGTCTTTTATAGATATTTATTTTAAGAAATTGTACCTTTTATAAATAAATTTTGAGATTATATATTTTAAATCAAGAATGTGCTTGTATAATAAAATTATTAAGTATTTAATGATTTATATGCGTTTAGTAATTTAGTTCTAATTGTATATACATTTATAATTATTTATTTAGACATTTATCTTTATGACCTTATACTATATATATAATTGCTTTTCTAACCCTATTTATTATGGGGGATAGAACTTTATATATATGTAGATAGATTAGTCTTTTTTTACCCCGTTCGCTACAGTTTTCTTTATACATCTCTATGCATGTTCTTATTATAATTGCTACATTTTAAAATATCAATCTTATTGTTACAAATATTTTCAATAAGCAATTGTAATTTTTATATAGTAATCTTCAATTTTTTTGTTAAAAATTAGAGTAAGTTAATTATTATAATAACGTGGTTAAATAGGTTTTTATAATAATAATATTTAAGTTTATTGTTAATATAGTTTTGTCACTGACGTTAATTAAGTTTAGTATTAGAATAAAAAATTGTATTGTCCTCTTTCTAAGATAGTATTTTGTCATCTTTAATTTTAAGTTTTATTTTTATTTTATCTATGAGATTAAATCCATAGTAGTATGTTATAAAATTTTCTTTTATAGGACCACAATTGTTTTAAAAGTTCTATATATTATCAATTAAATTTTTTCATGGTGTTTATATTACTTGTGTTGTATATATTTATTTTAGCTCATTCTTGTAGCATTTTTATAATAATTATTCCGATTCATTCTTAACACAATAAAATCCTTTAAATGATTAATTTATAGTTTTATACAATAATTAATTCATAAAGTTAGACTAATTTTGAATGATTCAATAAATATGCAACTAACATCTCTCAATTAATGTTTAAATGTATATTTATTTAATCGTTTGTATATTAGACAGGTTTACTATAAATATATACATACACAAACTCAATAACACATTTTTTAAATATAAAATTTTATGACATTTAGTTTCAAATATTTAATTTTTTTATTTTTTATATAATCATAAATTTATATGTTATAATGATATTAACCTTATAATAGAAATTAGGTTAATAGTTTTATCTTCTTAAAAGATTAATTTGATAATTTTGTTTCATTAACGATAGATCATTTATTATAACAAGAGCATGATATATGGATTATAAGACCCAAATTATCTTATTAGTTATGATTATATTCTCATGTCATCTTATTGAACTTTTGTATTTTACAATTACCTTATTTTTAATACATTTCACCTGCTTTATCAAATTTAATAAATTAATTTTCACAAATTCAATTTAAAAAGAATTAATTAGAAAAATAGAACATGCAGATACCTGTGCAAAGCGCGAACTAGTAACTAGGATGGTGGAAAATTAGAGATTGTCTCGTTTCATATGCTTTCTTGCTCATTCTCAACCTAGAAATTAACTTTTGGATTGGATGTGTGTCCAAATCCCTTTTAGTGATTTAATGCAATCCAATCTTTTATGGATGCTAGCCAACTAGGGTCAATGGATGGATTTAATTTAACCTTTCCATAACAAGGCCTAACATTCAAATTTTATTTTATTTTCAAATATGCTCACGGATCGATTAATTTAAAAAAGAAAAAAAATTAACGGTAGGAAAAATAAAAATAAAAAAAGTAAGAATTACAGATAGAATCAATATGAATATAAAAAAAGCCAAGACAAGGAATGTGGTTGCACCACATAACGAAATTTTAGAATCCTTAGCTCCACATGCATTGTCTTTTCAATTCCAATTAAATGTATATTTATTATATTTTGTTTAGAGTTATATTCAGTGAATTTTAAAGAAATGTCCATGTTATTTGTATATGATAATATATATATATATATAATAAAATAAAATTTTGAAAAGCTAAAACCTTTCTCAATAATTGAAATGTGATTCTTTTCTAACTCAATGTACCATATATCCTATAAATAAAAGATACGAAAATTCATTTTACACGTCACATATTCACTCATTATAGTTTTTCTTACACCTAGCACCGACAAAGTATATGTTCTGTATATACATCTCACTATCTCTTACTATATATAATTTGCATTTTCATAATATTAGAGTAAGTATTTGTTTGTTATCACGATTTTATTTTTTGAATCTCACTCACAATTTATAGCGTGTATTATGTTTTTTTGTAGAATATATTCTTCATTTTCAATTAATATTGATCCATATACAATATGTGTTGACTTCTTATTCTGTCATAAAATAATTGACCAAACACACGACGGGCATGTATCAACTAGAATATATGAAAGATTGAATAAGCCCACGCACACAGAGTTTGGGCCACAGGCCCACTCACACCTCAACCGTGAAAACAACCTAGAGAACACACCAAGGGTTGGGGGACTATATGCACCCTTTTTCAACTAATATATCCCACCAAAATGTAGCCACACTAATGAAAGATCTGCTTGAAAACCAATGACAAAAAATACACACATGAGAAATATTATATTATACATATGTATATGTATATACAAAGTTACATATTTTTAATTTCATTCCCCAGTTTGCATATCACCGATGTGATGAGAACACATCCCCGCACCGACATACATTGCCGAAAATTCGAAATAGAAACTGTTGATAAAAAAAAAGTTTGTTACAATAGAATAACAATTAGATGTCGATATAGAATTAACGTGACAGCTGGACAACTAAGGTGACAATTTGCTACGTATTTCTGTAGATAAGCCTTGAGACCAAATGTTGGAACCGCATCAAACCCACACTCTTGTTGCCTGCTGACAAGCCATTTGAAAATTGCCCAGCCGAAGCTGATTGCTGAATATTTCCCCAGCTCTTTCATTGTGAATAAAATTAACAAATCTAAAGATAAGAACCACGCAGTTAATATATCCAGTTAGAATATAATTTACACACAAGATTATTAAGGATGTGTCGTGCTCCAGTCCCAGTGGATATGAAAAAAAGAAAGAATCTCAAAATTGAAGAAATCAATAATAACCCAACCCACTCCCCTATCGCAGACGTCATCCCCGCCGCTGGTAGACATGTGCCCCCCGACCTTCCGACTGACCTCCTCCGACCGGTCCTGATGGGTTGTCAGTGTTCAATGGCAGAGGAAACGTAGGGGTAGTGGTATTATCTATATATTATTATTATGTAATACAAAGTACTCCCATAAAAGTTGATGAGGAGCTTCCATTTGTGTCACGAGGAGCTTCCACGGAAACGTACTGGAGCGACAAGAAGTTTTCACGTAAGCTTCCTTTGAAGTATTTCATTAAATATATGTGACTTTTCCCAATTTTCCCCAAATTTTCATGCATATTTCGCTTCCTTTGAAGTCTTTCATAAAATGTATGTAGACTTTTCCAAATTTTCATACATATTTCATGTACAGATCCGGTTATTTTCCCTCTCTACGGATCAAAATAACCCGATTGTTTCCCTTCCCTGCAGATCAAAACAAAATTATGGATTTTGCCATTTTCTTCAATTTTGCCTCAAAAATTTTTTTAACAAATAAATTCACAAATTTTTTTTTGCATTGCCGCATTTGTTATTCTTTAATAATTTTATCTAATTTGCTGACATGACAGGAAAATGGTGATGACCAAACAGAGGGATCAAAATAATACAAACTTCTCATACTTGCAATTGAGGTCGTTTCTTAGGTCCATCTTCGTTTTATGCACGTTTTTGTTTACTAACCGGTATATGTGATTGTACAGTATTAATTTCTTTACTTTTGGATTTTTTATACCAAAAAATATCTATAAGCTTTATTACAAAGATTACCCACGCAATGCGCAGGCTATATGTTTAGTTATTATTTAAGTGAAACTAAATAATTTTCTTGCAGTCGACTAAAGTAATTATCCCATAATTGCAAACCAGAATTGAGCTTCTCCATCTCCAGCCCAGCCCAGTGTTGCAGTTCAGCTCCCTGAGGTGTGTTGAGACTGTTGATGACGGGACCCATAGCTGTGGCGCTAGGAAAACTGAGTCCAAGGTCGACGATCATAATCTGTCGACAGAAAGTTAATTTGTTTGAATGAATGAGCAGCTTAAATTAAAAGAAAAGTACAGTTGTTCGAACGCCGCGGGTTATACCTTCGTGAGTTGGATCATCAACAATATGCCAGGGAAGCAGATGAGCAGGAGAAACCCAGCCATCCACAACAGGGACGGGTTCATGAACTCTTGTGTGCCTGGGTCGCCTGATCGGCCCACGACCCGTTCGCTCAGATCGAAGTGATAACTCCCGAACCCTCCTGGCATTTGACATCAACGAAAAAGCATATCCAGTTAAGCCAGCATGAATTACGTAAAGGATACTGAACTGTCAGAGCAAACACTAAGATTATAAAACGTATTCAGTTCAAGCTAACTCACCACCACTAAATGCTAAAAGCTGGTAATCAGAAAAGATTATTTCTATTTATTTATAGTAATCATTTTATAAGTTGAATACATACCCGTACTGCTGAATGCTGAAAGCTGGTATTAGTATATTACGTATCGCTAAATGCGGTTTGGTAGGAAGAGAAAATGCAGGTCTGAAGCACTGCATTTCCTTGCCTTGTGAAGCCCAGGGAGCGGCACCAAATCGCTCGACGATCCACGTCCACACCTTGAAGAAGAAGAAACCCATGAGTCCCGCACAGGAGTTGAGGGTGGGGACGATTTCCGTACTAGGGCTGATCCGTATCTTCACGAAGGAAATAATCACGGCCAGGATCAGAAGAATGCCCCGTAGCGCGTAAATTGTTCCTTCCATGATGGTGTCATCCCCTCCTCAATTAATTAGACCCAACTCTTCCATTATGGCATCTTCAATTTCGGAAGGAGGAGCAGAGTTGGGCAGCATTTCTGGAGAGAAACTTAATTAGAACCAAGAAATAATTAAGTAAGACATCATCGATCAATGATGTGGTCAGCCCTCACGTTGCTCCGGCTAAGCTTGTTCATTCCCGTGAACTCCTCATTGCATGACCCGAATTCACCTATGGCGTTACTAAGGGCAGTTGTTATCGTCCCATATTCCCGCCTAGGGATTGCGTTGACAGCATTCTGGATATCCTCAACTGCTTCATTGAAGAAGCCCCTGCAATGCCTGCGGCTCTCGAGCATGGCCAGCTTCTTCTCTGCCCTAATCATTCGATCCACACACACAACGGCTGCCCGGGCCTCTTTAGCAGCAACCTTGACCGAGGTCTGGAAGACGAACAACGGGTCATTGAAGGGGGACCTCTTGTTCATTAACAGGGACATGGTGGAGACGCAGAGCAAGGGGTAGGTGGTCTTGCAGCACAGTTCCGACACACACAGATGACGTAATGCACCCCCTCGGCGGACCAAGCCGCAGGCCTTGTTCGGGTTGAGGAGCAAGGAAGAGAAAAAGGTGAAGGTGAGGAGCAGGATTGTAATGTTCTTAGTCTCCATTCCTTAAAATTGTGGATTTCCTAGGAACAATTTTCTTTCTTTCTTTTTTTTTTTTTGTCTTGGGATATATTCACAATGGAAAAGGCTGAGGAAGGAACGTGATGCTTTATAATATAAGTGAATGATGCAGTTTTTGTTTGGTACATTAAGAGGGATATATTCACAATGGAAAAGGCTGAGGAAGGAACGTGGTGCTTTATAATATAAGTGAATGATGCAGTTTTTGTTTCGTACATTAAGATGAACTGTAAGGATGAGACATTCTAACAATTAATCAAACCGGGCGGACTGTTGAGAGTGATTTTGTTTCAACAAAACCTCATTGCAGGTTATGAAGAGGCCGGATGAGATGGCGTCAGTTATGGAGAGATAGCGTGGCCTACGAAAAAGGTTCAAATTATAACCAAATAAAGGTTTGAATCAAATACATCTATAACCTTAGTTGGATAACATCGATAAAAGGTAGGGTTGGATATAATAAGAAAGTGTATGAACCGATCCAGACGTATCTTCTGCATTGACGGCATTCATTATTTATATCAGCCCAATCAACTGTTGCGCGTACAACTGAGAGCTATGGATTTTACTAGGTCATGGTGGACGGGATATCAGGTCCCTTCTCAACGAGAAACTCTTCAATCATAACGATCTATTAACGAACTTCAGTCTAAACAAAGTCTTAGAGATCTCGTTGAGGTTATCAATCGACATTCATCTGTCCTTGAGATGGTGAGCCTATATGTACTCTCAAGCAGTACATATAGGCTGATATCAAATAAACTAGGTGGCCAAAGCCCTTAGCACTACAAATAAAATTACCAAACATTACAAAAACGAGACATGAAGATCGCAGACTCTGACGAACCAGAGGCTGCTGCTGATGGAACTCATGACCTGATATCAGTCTCTCAGGAGCATGTCTTGGTGGCTCTTCGATGATCTCATTTCCTTCATGGTTATGAATGGCCTCTTCATGTTCAGTGGGCCGCGCTTCTTCTTCAGGCTGCCTGATGGCGGAATGCTCGTAAGAGAGCTCAGGTTTGCCTGGTTGAGGAATTGGAGGTACCTTGCTTTGCATATATTCGTGAATCTACAACACAGATTCTTAACCTAATTGAAATTGTTAGAGAACTTTCATCTGCAATTTTAAATGGTATATGGTTCATTTTGAGACGGTTTAGAATCAAACAGACAAAGATGTAATTAACTAAGAGTCAAGCAGCAGAAATGTGTCTCCACATTTTATTCTACCATTTTTTTGCTGGAAATTCTATTCTACCATTTGGATTCTCAGAATTATTACTTACAATTATCACAAGGTTCGAAGACCATCTCAAGAAGCTGGTTTGAATTCGAGATCATTATGTACAAATTTCCGAATCTGCAAAATGGACAACTAGTAAAATACCATACCGTAAAATCCTTCTACTTGCTCGGGAATCTTCACCATTCTTCTCCAAATGGGGATGTAGAAACATATCTACAGCATTTGAGAGCCCAATTATGTACTGACATTATGCTCATGAGTCATCCAGGAATACGGCTCCATAGCCGCTTGATTTCATTAACTTCTTCAGCAGAAGGATTGCGATGGCCATCATTAGACCCACAGTGGCCCAAGTTAAGAGACACCTCTGAACCCTCCGTCTCTGAGCCAGAGGCTGCGGCTGATGGAACTCATGACCCAATATTGGTCTCTCAGGAACATGTCTTGGTGGCTCTTCGACGATCTCATTCCTTTCATGGTTTTGAATGGCCTCTTCATGTTCAGTGGGTCGTGCTGCTTCTTCAGGCTGTGTGATGGCAGAATGCTCGTCTGAGAGTGCAGGTTTGCCTGGCTGAGGAACTGGTGGTACCTTGGTCAGCAGATATTCATGAATCTACAACACCAGAGATTCGAAGTATACATAAAGACAGGAACTTGAGTACGATTGAGATACAAAACGGAAAATGCTAAGGTTAGGAAAAGAGATTCCATCCCCACTTTCATTTTCTACTTTCCATCTCTACTAAAGTTCAGGTTTTTATCTCTTAATCTAAGTTTCTACAGGTAATATGATTTTTCAACGTTTATGCCGATAATAAAAATGCAATCACTCGTACTGGCTGCAGAAATTGATATCTTCTAACCATTATCAGAGAGAAAAGGAGAGTGGAATAATTTTCCAAAGTGAAGATAAAATCAGCCTGTTACAAAGTCCAGCATTCAGGGAAATCAATTCAGTAAAGCAAATGTCTCTCCAATTTTCTGAAAACACAGAATTTTATGAACTCTTGGACAAGTAAACAAGCCAGTTACTCCTGTACTATACCTCATCAATCAACTTCTGACGCTCAGGGGAACCAAATCTTGGGGCAGCTTCCTGAGATTTAACGGCAAGGGCACGCCTCTCTTCCTTCTTGAAGTCTAAGGAACCTAATGCACCATTCGGGTTGGTGGGCATGAATGCAATAAGTGCCACTAAAGCAGTCCGAACTGTCACCAGATTAGAACACAGAAAATTAGCACAATGCAAAGCTTCCAACTTTGAAACTGAAGTCCTAGTCAAATTTCACAGCAAAATAGCTCAGTTAATTTCAGAGCACATTGCAGCTATTGTTAGGATGATTAGATGCTCATGTATCCGTACAACTCCAGTCGCAGCATTTTTACTAGAAAACATTTACTGGCAAGCTATGGTATTGGGGTGTAGAGTCACTCTATTTGATACCAGTGGTTCGAGATAGACCATTAACATCAATTTGAGGACCAAGACAGAAACATTTAAAAACAGAGCTTTGTCGCATAGAGTTTGCAGTTTGCAGTTGCCAAGTACGAATAGCAATCACTACATCTCATCGCACTCGGGAGTCAGGAGGAGCTAAAGGTAAAGACGGAACTTACCGCTCCATGAGGGCTGCCAGTGCTCAGGATGATGATTTGACATGCTTAGGCATATCTTGGTCTGTGTTTCAAAACGACTATTTGGCTGCAAGTGCAAAAGGTCGGAAACATGCGTCAGCACATTTAATAGGAGAACAAGCAGGAAGCTGAAATTTGTAAAGGCAGTTCCATGGAGCTTAAACACCGGGATACCACAAGGCATAAGAACGAGGAGATTACAGTGAGCAACATAAAGGAAGGTGGCTTGAAAGGGTACTCTGCAGGCAACTGAATACGTCCGTGATAAATCCCACCCTCGAACTCAGAATCACGGGGACCTGCGATACCGAATTGCCACTCGAATACGTAGACAGCAGAATCAGATTCGGCAGCTGAATTGATATGATCCCAACCGAAGAATAAGATAATTTGGAAACCGAAATAAATTTGAGCATCATCGTCCACGCAAAATTTGATAAAATCACTTCTGAGAGACATTAGCCGGAAAATTAAGCTCCGAAGAGCCAAGTAAGGGCAAGATCACACATTCAGAGATCCTCATGAACCCCAATGCTGTAATGACAATGGAACGACAACGAAATTGAAATCAGTCTAAGCTATTCCGCAATCCACCGACCCGATCTTTGTCCGAGAAACTAATGATCACGAAAATCACAATGAAACAGAAATCGATCGGGCGAGCAAATAAGAACGATCGATCTCAGCGACGGACCTCGAGAGGGAGGCTCATGAAGTCATCGGAGGGACTCGACTGCATCTCCTTGATCTCCTGAAGGATCCTCTTCATCGCCGGGTTCTTCAGGTTGTACTTGTCCATGGTGGCCATCGGCGCGCCCTCGCTCGACGATCCTACGCTCCTGAAATACGTACAATATACGCATCCGTACGACCGTACACAATCGGAGAAATAGCCGTAGAACGGTAGAAGGTACCGGACTCGGGAGGGATCCTTTATGGCGGTAAGATTTTGCATTTGGAGAGCGTCAGCGGTAAGCGGGACGGTGATAATTCCGTGCTCCCGGTGCACAATGAGCCAAGCGAAATGATGCAGACTATGCTCCCGTCTTTCCGTACACCGGGAGCATCGATCCTTCCCTGGCCGGACCTGACACGTCACTCGTCGCCCGCCTCCTGCCGTGGCGGGAATCGACTCGAGGCCTGAAGTAGTCTCGAGCGTGCGGCCCAGTCCACTTCAATAGCCTGGGCTGGGCCTGGGAATTTTTTCATCGATAAATTTTGATCGACAAACGCACACAAATCAGTGACCGGTAAACTGAATTTATTGTCGATATTGGATCACCATATGATCTCGGTTCAATGCCATAGTTAACCATGTATCGGTTAGAACACGCAGTATTTGTATCGGACAATTCAGAATATTCACTGTCCAACGCACGGTCGCACGCCCCAAATCGAATGCCGGTAAACTGCAGGGAATATTCAGCCATGGGCAAGGCGCGGGCTGTGCTGTACCTGTAGTCCATATTCCAGTTGAAGAAAAATGACACGGAGAAGAGACAGAACCATGTTTCATGCAACATTGTCTCGTGATCCTTTCCACGCTTCCAAAGTTGTGTAATCTCGTTGGCCGTTTCATGTTGGAATTACATTGAAAGACTCTTTTGTGCTTAAGCCGCATTGCCCCTGTTCATATTTACGTATTCAACTTGTCTTAATCACTGCCGGTTTTTACGCATTTCCGGTCGGGCAAATAAATATGCCACTAAACAGAGGAAGAGGAAAGTTAGCGCTGAGACCCCGAATGTGCTGATTAGATATCTCATTTCTTGGCATTTTTCGAAAGTAGATCTACGGAACATTGACATCTTGAAGTGGTTATCAACCAAATGAATCATTCTATTTTCATTAACATCGGAAGCGAAGTTATTAACGTACAGGCTAGAGCCAGGACTCTGATACAATTTCTGGAAATAGTACCAACTGCTGTGAAGCTTCAACTTCTTTGCGGGGTTATATTACTTCTTCGGACACGCTTGGTCCTCAAAATCGTATCCCGATCGACCGCCTCTGCTATGGTTCTTGTAGACAGAACATGACAAATCTTTGCAGACAAGCCTTGTCTCCACGATTTCCAAGGAATTCTGGTGCAGCACCGGACTTATGATCCCACTTCTCCTCGTACCCTGAACGTACTTTGTCAGAGCATCTTCTCCCCGGCGCATAGAAAACTACTGTTTTTACCGATACTATGTTGGGTTAGATTCTCATGATATTCGATTTTTGGTAGGGTCCAGAACAATCAACCTAGTCTCTATCACAAGATATCAGCTGATGATCATGCCTCCCAAAGTCTAGCCTATATCTTTATCCATCAAGTGCTTCCTAGCAGAAGATAAAATTGAACCAAAAACCCAAACTGAAACTCCTCTTCATCTGTGATCCTCAATAGATAAGTTTTCCATCATAGAACATAATACCGTCTATATATCTTCGGCCCTGACTCAGATGGAAAGGTTCATGTTTCCTCCAGACGAACTCAATTTAAAAAAAGTTATGGATGAACTTAACTCTTTCAACAGAAGTGACGAGAGTTACGAACTCGAAGGTCAGGGAGACTTCGACAGTAATTTCCACTCTCTCCCTGATTATGGGTTCTCCAACTTCATGGAGGAAGACTATCAGCAATCACCGGACTCTGATCACGGCCTCCTCAACAATCTACGGCTCGATATGGCGTCTCCACCGATCCACACCTGTCTGGAAGAGATTGCCAAGTTGGAAAGAATAACAAATGAAGATCTTAAAAGAGGCAAGCATAAAAATCCGCCTTCTTTAGCTTCACTTGAGCTCCTGAAGAGTCATGGGACTGGGTTTAAGAAGTTGACCGGGGAAAGAATTATCGAGGCGACCTGCCCTGTACAAATAAGACCTGATAGAGTGAGGTTGTCAGTGATCGAGATCATGAGGATTGCAGGGGTGAAGTTAGTCCATTCTGCTTCCAAAATGAATGAGGATAATCCCTCTGACATCCCAGGTCATCGTTACGGCCATCACTGCTCGGACCTCACCGGCATAGAGGTTAAGAATGTCCATCTCGCGGAGAACCTTATGAATGCTGTAGAGAAAGTGAGCAATGAGCAGTTCGAGAATGCAAGTTCCTTGCTTGATGAGATCGATCAGTTGTGCTCCTATACGGGGGAACCAGTGGAACGAATAGTCTACTATTTCTCGGAGGCTTTACGGGAGAAGATCGATCGGGAGACCGGTCAGACCTCGGACAAGGGACTAGGGAAGAAGCTGACCATTGATCTGGACAAGGTGATCATGGGCCCGACATCTCAGATGCTGGCTTGCCACCGGCGAATCCCATTCTCTCAGATTCTCCAATTCTCAGGCGTACAGGTCATCATAGATCACGTCATGGACGCGAGGAGGGTCCACATCATCGACTTAGGCATACGGAATGGGTGCCACTGGACCGTGCTCATGCAGGCCCTCGCCTCGAGAAGGCATGAGCCTCCACTGGAGCTTGTCAAGATAACGGCGATCACAACTTGTTTGGAGAAAGACATTGCAGAGACTGGAAAAAGGTTGGAGAGCTTTGCCAAGACCTTAGACTTGCCATTTTCATACAAGGTACGATATATCAAGGACTCAATCAAATCGAAATACAAATCCTATGCAGATACTCTCAGGAATAATCTTTTATGTCCTAATAAATGGCGCCATGTTTTTAACTAAGGTAATAATGTTATTGGACATGCTCGATCTCAAAGAGGACGTATTTGATCTTGGCGAGGAGGAAAAGGAATCTGTGGTAGTCTATGCCGATTTCCTGCTGAAGACGATGATTTCCAAACCAGACCGGCTCGAGTGGTTGATGAAGGTTTTAAAGAGCATCAACCCTTGTGTGGTTGTGATCAATGAGGTCGAGTCAAACCACAATTCTCCTAACTTTGTTAACCGTTTCGTGGAGTCACTGTTTTATTACAGCGCCTACTTTGACAGCCTTGATGAGTGCATGGAAGATGGGGATGATGGTCAGAACCGGAGGATGACCGAGTCGGACCTGTTTGGGCAGGCAATCAGGAGAATTCTGGCAGCTGAGGGAGAGGAGAGAAACATCCGGCACGTGAAGATTGCTGTGTGGAGGGCCTTCTTCACCCGGTTTGGGATGGAGGAGGTGGATCTTGGGATGGCCTCGCTGTACCAGGCTGAGCTGGTCGTCAGGAGGTTCCCATGCAGGAGTTCGTGCACGCTTGATTTGGATGGGAAAAGCCTCATTATCAGGTGGAAGGGAATCCCTATTCACTCTCTTTCAGCATGGAAGTTCCAACAGCCAGAGGAAGAGAAGTATGATGACTCTCATCTATAGTTTGGAGATGGTTCCTTTACTCGGTCTTCGTTTGCACGGACTAGTGTCCATCTTCTTATCCCGGGTTTCTTCTCATATTTGCATCCTCCAATTATAATGACATGGCATGTATCATGTATGTGGTTCCTTCATCTTCAGCGTAAGGTTTCATTATGTGCAGGACATGAGAAATTAAATCCAAAACACTCTCAACTGCTGATGTCTTATGATACCTTCGTTCGGTAAATGACTTTTTTTAGAGATTGGCAAAGTGCATGCTGTTATGAATGCATGAATTCTGTCATTCAAAAATCAAAGTTATAACCAAAAATAAAAAGGATTAGGAACTACTTCTAGTAGAATAACCAGCCATGAGCATTGTAGCCCACTAGAGGAAATCAAAGGCTATCATATTCTTATATGGAGAACATGAAATTTTATTGTGGGAGCATGATTCTCATAACAATCCACGATTATGAAGCTCTTTTTGCAAAGTATCGAAAGCTGCATCTTCCCGAGCAGAAGCTCAGGAGAATTACGCGTCTGTAATTGTAGAATATAAAGTGATGATGCTTAGGAGCTCATTTCTCCCCTGCATAGGCTGCTGGAGATAGTTCGGGTTTTGCATTAGTCCCAACCAAAAGTTAAATACGCAGCTGGGGAGTTTATGGAAACAAAACTCTTCACCCAACAAGTTCTTGGTTGCGATTCTGGCATGTCCCAGTCCATGTTTAGCAAAATGGTTCAGGAAGGTCGGGTCGAACCTATTTAACCCTGCAACAGACAAAGGACTATTGGAAAAACCATTTCTCTGGGTTCTACTGTCCGACGAGCACCGACCTGATCTTTCCAAAAGGATGTCCTTCGCGCAGTGCTGATCTTATGGCATCTCAAATGCATCAAACAGTACAATATTGTCGTCTTGGTGCCTCATTGTCGGTAGGGACAACGATTAGCATGCTAAGGCCATTGAGCACTTGGGACACATCATATGGCCCTGGATGTGATTTCAATGGCGAGCTTATCAACCAATCAGCTCGAGCTTTCCTCTGTCTGGTGATGATTGCCTAAGCGATCTAATTCAGGAGTTTGAAGCTCTTAATGGGTTTTATATCTTCCCCAGCCAGTGAGTAATTATCAATTCGATTATTATATTGTAGCTACGAAACATTTGCAGCAGGCGAACGACGATCTTGCCTCACCGGGAAATCTTTCACGGACCCCATTGATGCTGCCGTCTTCTGAAGAAGGAAATTTTTTCACCGACAGGATGGCATCGCCTAAACGAAAAAGTAAAATCACGGTGGCCTACGTATGATCCGCTAACTCTATCAAGGCACATACCCACAATGCCTTAATCATATGTCTGACTGTTTCGCAGGACTCATGGGATGGACTTGGATCAACGGGAAAAATTTCCTACAGGCCTCGCCTCGTGTAACTATTATCTATGTGCGACTCTCCAAAACGGCGATCTGACAATTTAAAAAGGCCGAGGCCGGGATTGATATCTCTATGCATATTCTTTAATACCTTCCAACAACCTCCAGAACTTGATAGTAATAAGCAGTAGTGGCACATGCCTAAAGAATGTATGATTGGAACACAAATAGATGGTTCTATCACCTTTCTGCAACTCCTCTAATACCTTACTCCAACCTCCGGAACTTGAAGGAATAAGGTCTAATGAGGAATAAACTTGTGGAAACTTTTTACTGTTCCTACTGCTTGCTCGTCTCGGAATGCAATCCGCCCCGACCATCTGGTCATAGCGACCAATACAAACATTTGACAATACTTTTCGATGTGTATCTTAGTATTCAAAAGCCAAACGAATTATGACTAATCCAGTTTGAGCCGAATCGACCACTAAAGTAAAACTCTCGCAATCAAAAATTTTAATACTCGAACTCAATATCTTACTTTTAATTCAAAGTGCATTAGGATCGGGGACGAGGCCACAGTGACATAAGGGGAGGCAATTGCCCCCCCGAGATTCTCAAATGCCCTTTTGTTCTATATATATATAATATTATAAAACTCTTAATATTATCCCATATTTATAGAAGTTGCCCCCCTAGAATATAATATTATCTGACGAACGAAGTAAATGCCCCAGATATAGCCAAAAAAACAAAACAAAAGCCACCTCAGAATCATATGCGACAAAAGAATGAAAGAGGTGTGAAGATTTTATTGCAAATCTAAGGTTATATGTTTTAGAAATTTCAAAGACGATTAATAAATAATCATATTCCGATAATAGAATATTTTCTCGGATATTTATCGGCAATAAACTTGAATTTAGTAGAGTAGAGAAAATTTCGGTAATTTTAATATGATATTTTCTATATAATTTTAAAGGTTTAGAAATCACATCTACGAAATATTTAAAAATGCCAAAATTCGATTTTCACTTTAAGTTGGAAGGATCTCATTCTCAAAAGCAAAACTCCAGAGTTCAAAGAAAATCACGATTAAGAAATTAAATTGAGCATAGTGTTCAGAGCAATTACGAGCAATAGATAACCTCTTTCTCATTCGAGTTTTCTCCTCAATCTTCATGTAATTAATTTATCCACGTTTGTATTATTATTTTTTTCTTCATTTGAATTTAGATATGGACAAATTAAATATAATTCCATTCATATATACATCGATTTTAGCCCTGCCCCACCCTGATATCATTTTCTGGCTCCGTCCCTGGTTGGGATCAACTCTTGTTGGTACCTTCGGCAATTTTGAATTGGCGTCTCTTATACAACTCAATATCGTGTGATTATAACAAAGATTCATAACTATTTTTTGGCGGATTTATTTATATTATTTCAGTACTGTTTCATCGAGGTGCAACCCTCCCAAACAGGGCCTTATCTTTTCCAGAGCCATACACCACACGTCGCCACGGAGGAGATGCAGACCGACAGGCGGCACCGGAAGTTTCTCGGTCGGTCGGGTCCACTCGAAGCCCTTTGCAGCCTATAGAAGTCAAAAAAGGGAGCATTTGGGACTTGGAAGAGACAGAGACAGAGAGCGAAAGAAATGGAGGGCATCCACCGGGACGTCGGCTCCACCACCGACGCGTGGCTGAAGAAGCACAGCATCGTGTACATCGCCGCCACCAGGCACCCCTTCATCCACGCCATCCGCGACGGATCCATCGACCCCAACAACTTCAAGCGCTGGCTGGTAGCCTCTCTGAGCCGATTCGCTTCCATCCTTGTCTATCTTCTCTTCTTCCGAAGTATCTTCGAAGTTCGAACACTGAGAATCGAAACCCGAACATTTTGGTTGCTAGGCGAGGGCGTGCCCGTTGCACCATACTGTGCTAATCTGTGACTTGTGTATAACTTCCTCCATTTGATCGTCTATGCATCAATTGACTGTTAAAAAATATTCATTTTATGTTGTCTCTTCGGGGAAGATTGCCAATCTGTTCATTTCTCGGCGTGGATTTTCTCGTACGACTTCAAATGATAATATTTGTTCATAGAGAAAGTCGGTAATCCATCGGAGATTATGATAAGATTTGGTACAGAGAAACGTCTGGTTATGTTCATTTCGATGCAGGGACAGGACTACTTGTTCGTGAGGACGTTTGTTCCCTTCGCCTCGAGTGTCCTGTTGAAAGCGTGGAAGGAATCAGACGATAGCTCCGACATGGATGTCCTGTTAGGAGGCATTGCTTCCCTTAACGACGAGATCTCTTGGTTCAAGAGAGAAGCCTCCAAGTGGGGCGTCCAATTATCGTCAATCGTTCCTCAGCAAGTAAACCAGAACTACTGCAGGTAATTTTCAGCCCTTTCGTCATATATGATTTTAGTAAGTTTGAGCTCGGGAAATTGAAGTTAACTGTGAGGGGTCGTGCTCTCTTGTTGAAGTGTATCGGGCTTTCGGTATCAATGCATTTCTTGAACCGATATTCGTCCGACGTGATTCTACATGACCACAGTTGTTTGGGAATTGTTTGGGTGGCAATGATGCAGAAAAGATCTGATCTTGGAGTTTAAATTACAATTTGCTCGTTATTAGTAATTACAATGGCTTGAGAATTCATTAAATGGATCATTCGATTCTCCTGACAGGTTCTTGGAGAGCCTGATGGGCCTGGAGGTCGAGTACACGGAGGCCATCACGGCACTGTGGGCCATCGAAGTAGTGTACCAGCAGAGCTTCGCACACTGCCTCGAGGAAGACGCAAGCACCCCAGCAGACCTGAGGGAGACATGCCAGAGATGGGGCAACGAGGAGTTTGGCAGGTACTGCAGCACTCTCCGGATGATCGCCGATCGGCGCTTGATGAAGGCCACCGACAGTGAGCTGAAAAAGGCCGAAGTGACCTTCCTATGCATCCTAGAGCACGAGGTCGAGTTCTGGAACATGAGCCGTGGGTAGATCTCTATGGTCTTGCCGTTGCGCGTGTTCAGGTTCATGCTCGGCTGTTTATGTCTATGGTTCCGTAAGGTAAATAGGAGTACGCGACTTGCTGTGTTTCCACTGAGCAAATATAAGGATGTTGGGGCAAAGGTGGAATTCTCATCAATATGTTGCCCTTTTAGTTTGTGTTTTTAGTGGATAAAATAAAATAGTTTAATTCATATATTTTTTAGTGGATAATTTTTATTATTTATGAAAGGGAAAAAAATAGTTGAAGGGCTCCCTTTTAACTTCAACAAGGGACCTTTTTTCCTTCCGTGATTACTTCGGGGGACTTTTTCTTTTAATATTTGTGACAATAATTTTTATTTTCTTTTGTTTGAACGATAAGATTTTGTTGAAAGCACTACAATTTACATCGAGATTCTGACTAGGCCAGCCACGACAACCTCTATATAGTCGACCACAAGGCCAGCCAAGAAACTATAGATTAAGGAATGACCATCGATCATGCGGTTAGCCTCATAGACCCTAATAAGATAAACCCATAAAGCAAACTGCATAGTAAATATAATCGAATCAAACCCTATAGATTCCAAGCAGATTTGACCCAACTCAGCGCAAAACATGACTCACTAAACACGATCCAACTGGACCGGGCGTACCTCAATATGGACACCAGGTGAACTAGTGGGTACTAGTAGACTACGTCTGTAAGTCAACAACAATGATTTCCATTAATTATAAACATAAGTATTACACTTAATAGTTTGTAAGGGTTAATGCAATTTGCCACTCGATCTTTGAATCTAGTTGCATTGTACAATTTGAACTTTGAAAAGTTACAACTTGCCACCTGGCACAGTGCAATCTAAATATACTTTCCAGCCATTTTTTTGGCCAAGTCAAGTCACATGAATGTCATGTGAGAGAGAATTTTAAAGGGCAAAATGATCCTACACCAATTAATTATTTAAAAAAAACAAAGAGAGAGAGAGAGAATGAAAGGAGGAAGGATGGGAAGGGGAAAGAGGACAACGACGGTCCCTCCTCCCTCCCACTCGATCAACGCCAGAACAGCGACCTCTCCCCCCCAGCTATCAGCGACATGCGTCACCCCTGCCACCTCGCAGGTGTCCCGTTACTTACGAACTCATCCCCCAACCGTAAGCTGCCCCTTTAACTCCAATGACGGTCGTTGCTCCTCCGCGCGGTCTAGCCCTTCATGGCGGGCTTCTCCTCGACGACAACAGCTCATTGCCGCGCCCCTCTTCGCGAGCTCTGACGGTCTTCACTCCAGCATGTCCCATCTGAGCCACACCCCCCAGAGCTAAGTGTCGATCCCTCTTTCTCGTTCCCTTTCTCTCTCTGTGTCCTTCTATTTGTTCATGTCTGCTTTTATCTCTATGTCTACTTATCGCAGCTTGCAGACACCCAGAAGAGGGTCGCACTCATGCTCAGCGTCGAGCTTAGCTTTAGCAAGAAAGAATATGGTGGAGTGGTAGGTGGTGCTTGGCAGCGTGCTCTGCCCCTTTTTCTTCACCTGTTGATATGCGTATGCTATGGAGGTTGAGCTCCTTTTTTTATGTTTTTTGTTTTTTTTAGTGTGTTTGCAATAGTAAGTGTAGGACCATTTTGCCCTTTAAAATTCTCACATGACATGCATGTGATTTAGCTTGGTCGGAAAAGTGACTGGAAAGTACAATTAGGTTGCACCGTGCTTATTTTTAAATAGGTCGGGTGGCAAGTTGCAACTTTTCAAAGATTCGGGTTGCATAATGCAAATTGAGTCCAAAGGTTTGGTGGCAAATCACATTTTTTGCTACTAAATTATAATAGATTAAAACTTAAAACAATCATTTTTTTTTCTTTTTCTTCAAAAATTTTCTCATACTTTTTTTATATATATTATCTAAATTAATTTTTTATATTAAATCCTCTCAACTATTCAATATTTTTTCCTCGATTTTAACATTTTTTTCTCAAACACGATCATACTTTTTTTTATTCTTCTTCAAATTATTTCACATACTACTTTTTCAACTACTTTTGTTTTCATCTCATCAAATCAAACTAAATCGAATGAAATCAAACTTAACTTCGTTACCAAACGCTAATCTTCTAGAAAACAATACATAACAATCACAGGGAAAGAGGATCCATAGAATACATATATACCTTGATGACAATATTTTCAAGAGTATACATATAATATGTATTTCCTTAGGAAAAAAATAAAAAAAGATTTCACCTTTTTTATTGTATCTAGATATATCTATAATATTATATAACGGCAAAAACTTGACTTTGTACGCACTTTTGCCTTCCCGGATTACCTTTTGCATTTTATTTTTAATCTATTAGCATAATAGAGAGGAAGTCTCACCTTCAATGAATTTACAACAATGCCCACCAAAAATTTCAAAAAACCAAGTAGACAAAGGATTTACCAAAGTTTGAACTATAAAAGAGAAAAAAGGAAAATCCCAGCCACTTTTACGAAGAAAATTACTCACATAGCTCCTGCAACTACCAACGTAATTTTCTTAGATGATATATTAGGGGAAACAAAAGAGTTGAAGCATTTCAATTGAAGTAAAATTCGAAGGAAGCACGGCAGTGGAAGTAGAAGGCAAAAAGAAATAAACTTTTTTTTTTCTTTTCATTCTGTTTCTATTGAGTTCTTTTTCTAATTTAGTCTTTTTAATGTGTAATTTATGCGCGTAGTGCTGGTGCGTTACCCTCCAGTTAATATAGACCACTAAATTGAAATTCTAATCTCTTAATATTGTATTAATGCTGCCTTCTTATAGGTGGTTGAATGTACATGAATGATCCAACCTTTCTAGGTGAATAAAAGTTCAACCTTCTAACTTATCCGCACAAAAAAAAAAAGGTTCATCAACCTTTTGTTGAATCAATGAATACCTAATTAGATGAAATTATATTTTTAGATATCCTAACAGATATAAAAACATTAATTCTATATATCCATAGAAAATAAAATAAGTATATATATGTATACATTTGTTATATCTATGCAAAAGTTCTATTAATGTTACATGTTGTGAAATAATCTGATTATAGATTTTGTGTACTAAACATATTGCGACCCGACTCCAAGATTCATCTCAAAAGAGCTTCAATACTTTTCATGAGCTTCTGTGTGTATATATATATATTTTTCTTTTTTCTTTTTTCTTTTTTCTTTTTTTTTTTGGTGACTTCTTGATTTCAAAATTTGGACTAAAGTGTAATGCTACAGCCAATCCAGTAACAATTTGCCCAGGATAACAAACTTTCAAGATGCGAATAAACTTTAGCTAATTAAAAATATATTGGAAGATTAGGAAATAAAATATCTTTCTGATGAAAATAAGTTGGCCCAACATATAGACTCAGATTTCTTTCCCACTTTAGAGTGCACATTAATTTACTATTTTCTTGATAAAAGTTATAATTTAATTCAAACTTAAAATAAGATTTTTATTTATAATTTTTAATAATTAATTTTTTTGGAGAGATGAGAATTAAATTATTTTTTAATATTATACTTTATGTTTAAGTTATAATATTAAATATATACTAATTATTGAGTGAATACGCTCATAGATTATTTGTAAAAAAATACTAAAAAAATTTAAAAAAAATTATATTTTTTTATTTCTTAACTTATATTATTTATATTTTCATTCAACAAATTCACGGTTTTTTAGTGTGATTCCATATTTTGTTTATTCTTCCTTTTCATGAGGTGAAACTCCTCTTTCAATGTAATATCTTCATATAATTTGATTATTGTTTTTGTTTCTTATAACTGATGATTATCTATTCATTTGATCAGGTTATATAGATCGAAGTCTGGAACAACCAAATTAAGGAGGGGAAAAGTTGCTTATTCTAATTTCCATGCCTGGTTGCGGGCATGAGAATTTGAAGAGAAACTTTTGAAACATACAATATATATATACTGTATAATTTTTTCCATGCCATTAATTTGTACATCTACAGTATCAAGATCTGCACAAAGTACAAACTTATTATGCATCATAATTATCATTGAAAGATTGAAAAGTAGGCCTTACATAGGGATTAAAAATATTCACTCATAATTAATACTGAATATTCAAAATAACAAGCTTTTAATAAATGAAGATACAGAATATTCTGTTAGGAATACAGATAAGGATTTATTGTATTTCAAAGATTTATTTACATAAAGGAATAAAAATAAGATGATTTACAATGCAAATTTCAATATGATTGAATTATTCTTTAATAAATTCATTCATTTATTTATTCACCAAAAAATTAATTTATTATATTATATTTTTATAGAATGAAGTTTATAAAAGCTATATAAGTAAAATATAAGCAAGTTTATTAGCTGACCTGTGCAATGCACGGGCAAAAATCTAGTGGTAAATTAATATTAAATAACTATTGATCTACATATATAGATTATTAAAGTAGACTCCTCAGTTTCGTGCTCAAATAAGTATTTCTTTCTTTTTCAAATATAAGATGTAATGACTATTTCAATAGATATATATCAATTATATGAATTTCTATATATACTTTGATGACATACCATTGCTTAACAATAACTAAAAAATATCATTTATATTTATATTTTACGATCTATAATTAGCGGGTATTGATGACCGTGCATATCACGAGTCATCTCCCAAGTTTTATGTATTTCTAAGAGTGTTTAATGATAATTTGAAAAAATATAAAGAAAAATTGTAAAATCTCCAAGAACCCTTTCAAAAAAAAAAATCAAAGACGCCCTTAATTATTCCTGGCGGGTTCTGATTTTTGTAGGGCAGTCTTGCATTGAAAGCATCACACTTTCCATCTCTGGGCGGTCCATCGCGTCAAAAATAACGCAAGAAAGTAGAAGGAAACAAACAGACTGAAAGCGACAATGATCTTTTATCAAATAAAGGAAAAAACTACGAGAACCGACAATCCAAGCATTTTCAATTTGACTCTGAGTGATGTTGGTGTCTCTAGCTAGGTCTTTCTAGCGTGACTCAAAGTAACTGTAACACGTCTAATAATTTTATTACTCGTGATTAGTATAAGTGTTTATTACTTTTACTTTCAGTTCAATTGTTTAGTATTTTAATTCAAATGTCTAGTATTTTAGTATAATTCATCCCAAATAGTAAAAATATTTAACACTCGAACTGAAATACTAGATGTATCACCTGTGTCGTCGTGACTTTTAGATTTCCCTTCTAATTAATTACAGAGAATGGAATCCCAAACTTGAGATAGTTTCATCATCATCTAGTGAGAGTCAGTCCAATGGCAGTGACTATAATGGTGGATGGAACTCCAAATTTGAGGTGGCCCCAGAAGGAAAGGGTATACCCCAGGCCTGAGGCCCGCTGGGCCTCCTCGCACACGATCAAGTTTGCCGCCGATCCGAGCAAGGAGAGATTCCCCGCCACTGTGCTCACCCAGGCCAAGATCAGCCACGACTTCTTCTCTTCGGTTGATGAAATCGCAGCCGCTGATGCAGCCACACGCCCTCCAAGCAGCAGGACTGAAAACCGAAAAGATCGATATATGCTGACTACGGAATTGATTGTATGAGTTGAAGTATTGCATAGTTCATTACGTGTTGGTACGTTGGAAGCCAAGTTTGAGAGAACCAGAATCACTATGGCAAGAACTGCAATTCCGCTCGGACGGTCGATCTTCGAGTATGGTTCCATGAGATTCCACAACGTGCTCGGGATACCAGTCTTATTGAAACCATCAACCGTGATGAACATCCCGCAGAAGAAGATCAGCAATGAGTGCGAGACCTGAACCAGAAGAAGACTAAACCACCCCATTTAAAACGAAAGTCGTCACATCGTTTTCGTGCACATATTGAAGGATACATCTCGACCCTTAGCAACAGACTAAAGAAACAGGTATTATTAAACGATGAGTCATCGTAGAACTTCTAGATCTTAGCCAAAAAGTCGAGAAACTTTGGTATGTTCATATTTCTTTTTACCTTCTCAAGGCAGGCCCCGGCATCCTTAAAAGTCAAGGACTACAAGGGCAAGTGCGGCGGTGATCGCTGTCCAGGACATGTTGAGACCCATCAGCAACGAGACCAGCATCCCAACCGTGACAAGATAAACGCAGGATTTCCACACCAGCCTCTTCCATTTCGCGGATGGAGTTTCCTTTCCATCGTTGGATCTCATTTCCACTGACACGACACCTTTTGAGGTAGTGAAAATGTTGTCTTCATTGAGTCCATTGTTCAATGAGGCCATCCGGATTTCATTCTCGCTTGAAACCAGCCGGTTCCTAATCGTCTCGGGATTAACTGGACTTCCATTAGCCTTGGGAGAGCTTTGAATGCCTGTAGGAGATGAACTCAATCTCCTGTTCGATTCTTGGGACAGGAAGTGGGACATCCTAAGAGGAGGCCGAGGATCTGGAGGTCGATTGATGCATATTCTTGGTCGGGAGTTAAACTCGGAAGATGACCATCAGCATGGCCCCGAGAAGAGAACCTGCGGTCCGCCCAACTGGGAGCAACGGGACGGACAGGAAAACAGCGAGGATCCAGAAGATGGCAAAAGCTATGGAGCCAAGAACCACTTTAGCAGTTGAAGCCAGTGCCATTTCCTTGCAGCTTAGTTACGTTAACTTCTCCTAGCCTCAACCACCAACTATGCCCACAAGAAGCGGATCTATACAAACTGAACTGAAGAGCCGCGATACACACCCGAACCACAGATCTAACTGATTACACAAGAATTTGCCAATACTATCGGCGTATCCAAGCGGCTTCGGCGATCAACTTACTTTATTTACTCGGGACAGCAACCCGAGTGAATCTCTGATGAATTTGGGCAATTCAGGACGTGCCAGAGCTGGCCCCAAACTTCCATATGTCATCGGAGCTCAGAAGGGCTAGAGGACCAAAACCTTAGAAATTCAGATAGCTTTGGTTAGGAATTGAGATTAGGCTGCAAAGAGAGAATGTCTGTGTGTGTATGTCTCTGTCCGGCTCGGGACAAAAGGTTGTCTCAGCGTTGTGTCTTCATTTAATTAATTAACAAGACTTACGTGCCACCAAAAAGAGAGTTGCAGGGTTCATCTTAACGCTCCATTTGATTTCGCAGTTAAATCACAAAAATTTTAACGTTAACTTTAACTTAACACACTACACAACAAAAATACACATTTCTCAAGTCAAAAATTTTAACTTTAACTTTAACTCAACACACTACACAATTATTTATCATTTTTCACAATCAAAATCAAAGTTACTTTAATTCTGAAACCAAACGCACCATAAGTGTCTTCGTATGGTCCAACATGAAGGCTTCTCAAATTGGGCATGTTCTCATAAAGAATCGAGCAATTCACTTCCTCGACCTTTATCTAATTAATAATATATCCCAAACACGCTGAATTTAAAAGCCAGTTTTTGGCATGAGATATTTTCATACAGTAATATCGAATATTTTTGCCCTTGTTATCATAATAAAGTCTATCTTTTTAACTTTTCAATGTTCAACATAAACAAATCCAACAGTGACGCTAACAATACAATTTGAAATCTAAATTTATCCCAAATTGCAACTCATGTGCCCAGTTTCTTTTTCTTTTTTAAGTATAATTATTCAAAGATTATTTGTGTTAAGGATATTAATCTTACATGGAAAAGATAAATTAAGGTCCATTTGTTTATATAAAATATTGGTATTAACACTTATCAATTTGAACTTTTAAGTGGAATTAGGCCAAGGCCCGTATAAACCCAATGGAAATTCAATATGATATCAGAGCTCAGATTACGCGTATGAGTGCGCACGCGTACCAACCACACGATATCACGTGAGGGTGGGATGTTGAAGAAAATTGGAGGTGTAGGGACAAAAGAAATCCCACACCTTTTCAAAAAGGAAAAATGGGGAAGTTTATAATTGCCAAAGGTTTAGCAATTCATTGGCTTAAACTTTTAAGTTGTAGATGAGCTTAAGTCCAAATTAGGCTCATTTATTTAAAAATTTATCACACTGTTTGATATGACGGGTATCAATGAACAGTAAATGTTACACCGTAGTAAAAGAATTGATATATGATTTATCAAATTTTAATAAAATTCTTTATAATATTTGTCCTGGAAGAATATCTTGAGTCCGTCCCTCAACAAAAGGATTTCACCAAGGATGAAACGACAAGTGATTTCAACCAACGGATATTTGAAAATAACATGTATATAATTCAATTAGGATTCATGGCGCAATGAGCAAGTCCAGTGACTTAAGTTTTACTGTCGCTAAACAAAAATATATTAAAAAATAAATTAATAAAATTTGGGGAGGAGAGAGACTCCGACTAAAACAAAATTCCAGCTCGCTTTATTTACCACAGAGGTTGCATGCATGTGAATATAAAAGGGCTTACAGTCAATTTTTAGGTCCTAACTAACATCATTGTAACATTTCATATCAAATGAAAACGACAATACAGAAACAATTGCTAAATAATTATAATTAACATTTATCATTGTTAGCAAATTTTATTTTGGGGATATTATCTTTATTAAATAAAGGGAAATAAAAAAAAATGACCACTCCATATGGCGCACAAACTTGTTATCGTTCGATTAAGATTTTTCTTGTAAATATATACTTTCACGATCTCCATTACTTTGGATTTGATTTAAATTCTATAAAACAGTATTTTATGACGTGTAGTATGAGATTAAGAAAATATTATTAACTATTCAGCAAAAAAAAATATAACATATTATTAACATTCAGACATTTTTGTTCATTTTGTTTTCACTTTTACACAGTTAATTACAGATCCATGCTTTGGAGGTGTGTAAAAGAAATTAATATAAAAAAATAAACTAATTTATGGAGAAAGCTAACTTTATAAAAAAAAATTTAAATTTGTTTGCAGAAATATATTTCATAGATTACAAAATTTTCATTTAGTTTATCGAGAAAACCTTTTGCTTTTAAGAAAAATATTTAATATTTGTCCATAACTGGATTGGTTTATAATCTTTTTCAATTCAAAATTTATTTGATTTTGTGAAGAAATTAAATTCTCGAGCAGCACGTTCAACTACGAGTTGAGGGTTTCAAAAAAGTGATTCGTGACACGTTCTCATATCGTTTCCCAACTTTTATATATTATAATTGATTTTTATCTAACAAATAAATGATATTCTTTCTTATAAACATTCAATACAATCAGCTTCATTCAGCGCCATTAATAAAAATATATTCACCAACGGCTGATTTATTTATTGCTTGATATGTAAATAAAATTATTTTTTGAATTTATAATATATATAATTGTTCTACTTATAAGATATACTCAATTCATTTCACATTTGCCAGTAATTTATTATAAATTTGCTAATCTATATTATTGAAAAGCTCAAACAATTTTACAAAAGGCATCACACAATTCACTTTTAATTTGTTCATAGTCATAAGACCAACATAAGTATGGGAGATAAAAGGCGATTTTGGAAGGAGAAAGGGTATGAATTTGATTGTATATATAGAAGTAGAACTACATTTATTTATTACGTCAATGGTATGACGTTTTATACATCCATCTTTTGACATAAGAACAGAAAGGAAAATATGAATTAGAATATGGAAAGTGAATTTACATACCTAATTATTAAATTAAAAAAAAATATATATCATTCATAGCTATCAATATATAATTATATGAAAGTGATCCTAAACTGTGAGCGGTGAGCTCCCCAACACGCTTCTAGAGGTTTGTGATAGTTATTTTAGGGTCTTTAGAATTTCTCTCCATAAATAAAAAAATATTTACTGTCCGCTCTCCTTTCTCTCCATATATGATAAGGGTTATGTATTCTTCAAATATACAGTGATGTAAATTTATTTATTTATTTTATAAAACTATTATTTTTGTTTTCAAAAGTTCAAAATGTTTATTTTCGAGACACTTTGTTCGAAATTATAGATTGCAAATTCATTAGATTTTATTAATGGGTCACTTAGTGTGATTCATGAGTACTTGCACGAATTCGGATTACGATGTGAAGGTTCATTCGTTCAATGGATACATTTGAGTGCAAGACAACTAATGTATATGGAAGTGTCTACATTAATTAAGTGTTCATGTAAGATCATTAATTGCTTATCCATGGGTGATATTCCATCTAAGAGTTACATCCAATACGAAGGGTTCTGACTCTTCGATAGTGTCCATTGAGTGCATATAAATAGAGACGCTATAGTGCTCAAATTATTATTAAGAAATTCCAGAAATCATAGTGAGAGTTAGGGAATCCCTCGATTTTGCTAGTTGAAGGAATTCATAAGACTTCGTTGTATCTCGGGAGGACCTTTACCTTAACCCTCTAGCAACTTTGTGTGGGGACAAATAGTTCTATTTGGAAAGCGTCATTCGCGCTTCGAATCCTATCGTGTTAACCCCACATCGCCTCCGAATCGATCGTCTCCACCCATTTCCCCAACACACTTCACCATCTTCGACCCGCAGGAAGTCCTCCTGAAGATGATGCATAATATATAGGTGTTCTGATCATGCAAACAAATCACAATAGTCTAGCTTATACTTGTCATGGCCCAGCCTGCGATTATTAAGGGACTCTTGCCAAGCCAGAAAATTAATTAACGGTCCTCGCGATTCCAATGTGCTCACCATTAAATACGACTTTTTTTTTTCTATCCCTTCCCATGGTTTTCTAGAGAATCATGGGATGGGGTAGAGAAGTGATATATAGTGACAAGCACGTCCGAAGGGTTAGGACTTTAATTTTTCTGGTTTTGTAATGCTCCTTAATATAATTGCACAAACTGGGTGATGAACGAGTACATGGTAGACAACTGTGATTTGTTTTTGACAGGGAATCCCCCCGGTATTTCTAACTTGATGTAAGAAATGAATGGTGATGGTAGTGAATTTTATTATGCTGTAAAGAGAGGAATTTCTGAAGATCAAAGTGCATTACCTCCCACTTTTTTTCAATTTACCCGTCCAAGCCATCCAGCCCATCCCTTCTCTTTATTATTCTCTTTTATTTTTCATAATATATTCCTTATTACCTTCTAGGGGGAAAAAACTCATTATATGAATGGACAACCTCTCACTTGAAGCCTCATGCTATGTTTGATTTCAAAATAAAATTTTAAAATCAGATTTTAATTTTAAAAAAGAGTGATATAAATGAGGCTCACCATTTGACTTTATATGAGTTATTTTGTTTTGTTGTGAAAAAAAGTAGTATAAATGGGGTCCACTCTTTGATTTTGTATGAATTATTTTATTTTGTTGTGGGTAGAATTAGATTAAAGTTGTGATTTTAAAATCACATTTGCAAATCAAACACAGCATCAAATTCGACCAAATGGAGAAAGTAAAAGTTTATTTTATTTAATTATATATTATTATTATATTATTATTATTATTACATTTATCTGTACTTCAAACAAATAAATTGATCATCGTAGCATACGTCATTTCTATACTTTTCAATTTTAAATCATTTTTTCTTTTTATTTTTTTTAGTGCATGGGGCGGGTGCATTCGTCTAATTATACATTGAAGAGGACAAAATGGCATGATTAATTATTTAAAAATATGTTAATGTAAATTTTGGAAAATCAAGCGCAGATGTGGCTGTAGTTTAGTGGTTAGAATTCCACGTTGTGGCCGTGGAGACCTGGGCTCGAATCCCAGCAGCCACAATTGTTATCTTTTTATTTCCTTTTGTATCATTATTTTTTTTTTCTTTTATAATTTTTCCCCGCTGCAGCTCCATTTTCTCGTGCAAGCCATCTCTCGAGGTGTGGTTACGTCCAAATGACACAAACACTGTGTGGTAATCTTCTTAGTTCTATGATATTTAACCAAGTCGATATTTCGATATTGCATTACATAGAAGTCATGGTGATCCTCTTATTTAACTACAAAGATTACCACTATCAAGATTCCTAGCTTAGAGCAAAGATTCACTTCGCTACTTTTTTCTCATATGTCACTCCTAAGGGACCCTGCCACGCCATGGCTATAGTTAGATGATGAAACATCCCATATCCCTTCCCGGCTTTCACCAAAACTTAGCGGATATTTTGGTTGTTTGTTTGGTGAGAACAGCCCGAAGTGCTTCTCGAGCTCTGGCTGCTTCTGGTTCTCGTCGAACATAGCGAAAAGATAAGACTCTATGGCTTTCTTTGGCCTCTTCGGTGTCCCGCCAGGCACGTGCTTAATGAAATTCTTGTAATATGTCCCCGCATTACCCACCGTGGCTCCTACCGCCCCAGCAGACGGCCACCCACTCTCCGAGACCACCACATTGAGGGCTCCGCCACCTGCTCTCTCGAGGGCTGAGTACAGGGCGTCCAGCATCGCATCGAATAGGTTCTGGTACGAGCGGGCCCCGTCCCTCACGACCACCCCTGGGGAGGTGAACAGGGCGTACGGGAGGGTTATGTCTTTTGGGTTCCCAGCATAGCTGAAGTAAGTGTAGATGTTCGCCAATAATGGAGATTTGTTGTTCACCAGGAACCGGATGATTGGGTCCAAGTGGCCCCTCGCGTCAGCCCTGAAGGCCCCCTGGGACGGCGGGTATGAATTCCCCATGACGATCATGTCTATGGCAGTTGAGACCTTGACTTGGTTCTGAAGGCCGAATGAGTTCACTGCGTTCTGCACGTTCCTCATCGCAGGCAAGACAAACTTCGCGAGCTGGGACGTGGCACCAACCTCATTCCCGACCGCGATATACCGGAACCTCACGCCCGGTGAGTAATTCTTGACGTTTCTTTGCACCCAAGATTTTGCATTAGATGGGTTGTTGGCTAGTGCTTGTAGGTCTGAGTTCGGGACCCCAAGCATCAGCTCAATGTTCGAGCCTCTGAGGGCCTGCAGGGTCGCTTGGTTCGGGTCATAGATCCGCATCCGATTAATTTTGCGTGACTTGTACAGTGCAACCACTTCCCGGGCAGGAGGAAGGTTGTTCCCGAGCATGCCATAGCAGACTCCTATTGATTGTACGCCTGAGAGATCAAATTTTACAGGAAGCATCAGTTTTGCAGTACTCTACCGAAACGTAAATGTAAGATCCGGTATATTGTTTGTGCACTTAATTTTTCTCTACTGAAGTCCTTAATTTGAAAGATAAATGCTTAATGCTAACAAATATATGACAACCATCTTCACGGGCTCAAGCTTCCGGGTAAGCCATTCATTAGCTTACGACATCAGACATAGTTCAAAAATTTTGAGCTCCATCCAAGGACTTGAGCTCCAGATCGGTTGGCAAATTATGATAGTAAACGTACGCAAGACATGAGCATGAATTTCTGACGGTGAATGGATATTCCGTACCTTTTATACCGAGGCTTGCCATAAGGAGTCCCAGAAGAAGAAGCACAGCCGACGCCATGGAAGAACTGTGATATGCTGCAGGGAAGTTTGAGGCCATGGAAAAGAAACTAATGAGGGACGGGGGATGGAGCACTCATCCATTGATCACTCAATTTATATGCAGAAAAGTGACAGTGATGGCCTCTCTTTTTGAGGTGTTTGTCATCCACAAGTAACTGAGTTCTCAAATCAGGTTTTACTGATTCAACTCATGCTTATCTGCCCTTATACGCTTTTGAAGAGTCAAAAAATGGAACCATCTCGGTCGTCTTTTAACTTTTTTAATAATCTCATTAATTTGTCTAATATCGATAATCTTGTTCTAACTGCAGATAACTTCAGTGTCGCGTTTGATGCGCAGAAACAGAAAGGAAGCGAAACCGAACTGTCAGATACCGCTCCATTCACCTCAGAACCATGAATTTATCTGTGGGTATTAATCGAACTCCTAGGAATGCCCGACTGCTCGCCTTTTCTGTTCTTTTCTGTCTTCGTTTCGCCGAGCAACTTCCTATTGCTCGCTGCGTCTTCCTGAACCAAAGACGAGCCGTCTAGCAAGAGGCTCTTCAACGGGCAAAGATAAGTATCACAACTACGCATCACCGGCTAAACGTGTCTGTCGAGGATATTTCTCTTTCAGGTCCTGAGGCTGATTAGTCAAAATTGGTGATAGTGATTTAAAAAAGGGATGAGACTCAAAAGTGAACACTAAAGAGCATTTGACAACTCATCCAAGTGATTTTGACAAATTAAGGTCTGGTGTTTTGTATTGATAATCATCAAAGCCATTTGGCTTTATCTCCATAAAGAGGCAACCGACGGCTTCACTGTTTGTGATGGGCACTTTTGACCAGACTCTTCTCCTATGAAAATGATGGAAGAAGAAGAGCAGCAGCAGCAGCACAACCTGGAAACAACCGAGCATTACAAAACAGACCATGTTTCTACAATCCCGGGTTTTAATATATTCCCGGCTTTGAATCAACACGACTATGCATATTTGTAGTACCAAAATAGATGGCTATGAGATATTATAACAATCAAACAATAAGAGATAACACCTTGAGATATGGTTATGACGACAGATTATCTTGGAATGCCTCTAAAAGCATTCATGTCAATGGAAGTGATGTTTTCACAGGGTAAATTGTGTCACTGCAAACTCTTATCGGTGGATTTCTACCTAAACATGTGGACCCCTTCAAAATGGGGGGGGGGGGGGGGGGGGGGGGGGGGTAAATAACCCTCTGCAGGCTGCAGATGGATTTTTGGTGTAGTTGGTGCAGTCATCTCACATTCTATAAATTTATCGTTTAAGATGGAAACTCATTAAGGAATTTGCTAAGAGGTGTTGGACCGACTACTCTAACATGTAGCGGCAGAGGAGCTAAATCATGTCACTAGTTACATGAGCAAAAGAACTGAATGGATCTCCATGGTTTAACCAAATGGGCAAGCCTGCTTCATTGGCATTATCTAAGTCACATAGCAAAATACAGAGGATCAAATTCTACAGAACGATACAGCAAAGCTGATCTACCAAACTTCAACCAGAATATTATCGTACCGAAAAAACATACTAGCAGGGAAAAAAAAAATCCTTTCAAAGCACGCCAGTCTATAACCAGAAAGATGCTTACTACAACCCTGATATGCTTCACTAAGAGAGCGAACTATCTCGAAAGAGATGGTCTGTTGAGCAATTGACCCTATGGTCCATCATGAAACACTTTAGAATGCCTATAATTCATCATAAACCACTTCAACGCCTCTTGTTGTGCTTCCTGTTCTTGCTTCGCCGGCTATTCTCATCAGAATCCGATTCAGAGGCAGTGTATGAATCGGATGACTCGGAGGATGAGCTGTACCTCCTCCTTCGCCGGCTCTTCTGCTGCTTCTTCTTCTTTCTCCTCCGCCGCCTCCTCTCTTCCTCCGAATCGGAGGATGAGCTGTAGTCTGAACTACTCTCCTGGGAAGAGTAATCCGACTCAGACTCACTCTCAAACACCGAAGCCTCACTGTCACTAGGAGACGAGTCGGAACGGTACTTCCTCTTACTCTTCTTGGACCGCTTGTCCGACTTCTCGGTCTTCTCTTCCTTCTTGGCATCAAGATTCTCCAGGTCATATGATACAGGCCCCACCATATTGAGCTTAGGGTTCTTGAGCATTTGGGTTCGTGACGGGCGAGAGATGTAGACCCGTTCATTCTTGCACTCATAAGTCCAATGACCGGACTGATAACACTTCTGGCACTGAGCCGAGCCCGCTATTGTAGATGACGTAGCCTTCAAGTCCTTCCTTTCACCCAACCTCACGGCCTTCTCAGTACTCATCAGATACATCTGCCTCTTTGCTTCCCTCTTCTCCTGCCATCTGCTCGGACCTTCTTCCTTCTGTCCGTAAGCATTGACATTTCGGGCAGCAGCAGCTGCTGCTCGTTCTGCCTGAGCTCGGCTAAGGCCTTTCGCAGCAGTGAGGGCTGCAGCCTTGATTCTCTCGGCCGCATCCTGAGCCTTGTCTTCCTTCTTGCTCGACATAATCTAATACCTGCTGCTGCTTTCAGAAAAGTAGCACCAGAAGCCGCCACTTCAAGTCACTATCTCGAACTGCAGCCACATGTGAACAGAGTTATTGAATCCAATTTTCAGCATCTTCATAAAAAACCTGAATCTAACACACAAGGATGTTTCCCATTGCAAAACGAAATCACAGAAGGTTGAATTATCTAACTTTTTTGACACATGAACTACACGTGAGTAAGCAACGCAAAGATTCCTTCTACTTGTTTCCAAGTGATCATCTCAGAAATAAATAAACAATGAAAAACCACGTAAAATATAGATTAAGCAGGGAAATGCACATCCTCTACCCTAACAACTAATTTCACAAAATTTTCCATCTCTTCACTGCTCTGGCATCTCAAATTCCCGATACACTGCATCAAATTTCAATCGCTATCTCGTCATCATAGACAAGCCCTAACCCAAAATACTATTTGCTTCAGCACACAAAACCGGAACTTGCAGCCCTATAAAAGAAATCATTGCATTCACCACAAAGAGAAAAGCTTTCCTTTCGAGCTGCCCAATGAGACAATCGTACTATCACAAGCTCAGGCCCGACGAAAAATAAAATTAACATCTCACACTTACCCAATTTCCCGATTTATCAACACATCTCGCTATCATGAACAATAGACGACGTGAATCCCCAATCACCCAACAAAACCCTAAAAACCTAGGGCTGCTATAATCGGATTTTTCTCCCTGAGAAGCCCAAAATCAATGCAAATCGAGCTGAAAGCGATTGGAGCAGATTAAATTGACTACAGAGGAAGAGCGGAGGGATTAAAGAAACGAGAGATCTGAAGACACAGATGCTCAGAGGAATCATACCTTTGCCCAAAGAGAAAGGAACTCCGAGGAAGAAGAAAAAGCTCCTCTGTCACTTCTGTCTGTGCCGGTGCACAGAGGGAGAGGACTTGCATTATTTATTTATATTCCGAAATTTTGACTCGTGCTCAATCCAGTCCCTATACTTTTGTATCTTTCTAAATTCCCCCTTTGTGTATTTTTTTTTCTTTTTTTTTTTTGGCCGAGATTCATTCGCGAAATTCTTTTGGAAACGGGAATTTACCCAATAATAATCACACAAAAAATATTATTCAAATTTCCATTTCTTTAAATTTTTGTACAATTATTTTAATTTTTAAAATATTAATATCATGGATGCTATTTTAGCTTAAGGGGTTATTTGGATTACAGTTGGGTGGCGTTCGGTATGTGAGAATTTATGTGAACTCTCAAGAAAGTTGATTTAAATTTCCTAGACCCAAATGATTTGGTTTGAACATGGTAATCTGCATTTCCATTCTCACATTCCCACTTGAGTGTTAATGTAAATTACCATAGAATGGGGTGAAAATGTAGATTCCCACCTTAGTGAGAATGTCCATTACTAGCAACCACCAAATGCGCTATATTAATGGAAGTTTACAAAGGAGTTGGTTATAGGGGGTCCGTATACATTGTATAATAACCTTCATATTCCACTCCTCCATAATTTTTCATAACCCGCAATCTAAATAAGCAATAAGGGCCAATGTCATGTTGAATCTGTTGCCACGTCAACAAAATATGAGTAGTAAATGTCCTATCTCTGAAGAAAAAAGGATGTCATTGATATATTGTAAAGCTATAGAGGATGCATGCGAAATTTATATCATTATTAGTCTAATCCAATGTTTGGGTTCTTACTCATTATTTCGTCAAAAAAAAAACTAAAAAGAGTGGAATTTTGATAAAATGAAAAAGGTTAAGTCGCTAGTGAAAAAGAAAATTGAATATTTCACTTTTTCTAATTTCAATACAAATTATTATTGTTATTTATAAAATCACGAACCATCACTTAGTACCAAAATTTTAGCATTCGTTAATTTCGCTAAGCAATTACACTCATTTTCAAGTGAGGATAAAATTCTTATTACTATTGGGAAGGGGAAAAAAAAAAGAAAAAAAAAAAGAAACATTATGCCAGTTCATCAACTTAAGTTTCTACTTTAAAATAACAAATTATATAATACTTTAGGCGAATTGTTGTTTTTCGGCAATATACAAATACATTTGGAACTTGAGGAACAATTGATATGAACTACACCAAAGATACCACCATTAGTAATACGACTACTACAAGAGTAACACGGGAACTGATCCCTACTTGACCCATCCAGGACAAATTCAACACGTTAGCGTGTATGTCAAGGGCAAGCCACTAAATGGTAATGTATATATCAAGGTGAGGTTAAATGCATGTCCTTTGTGACTACAGTTATTCCTTTTATGGTAGATGGATAAAATTCCCATTTATCTCTTTATAAAATTCAATTGGATAGGGCCCATTTTAAAAAGATAACTTTGTCTATTTATCATAAAATGAAATGAGTGACCCTAACCATATGAAATGTGTATTTAACCGCAGTCGTACTTTTATGGGGATTAATATAAGTAAATAATTATTTAGGTAAATCTTCATTTTTTTGGAGAAAATTATTCGATCCAAAAGAATTCAAATGAACACAGTCGACTGCAAGTATAACACAGTCCGTCGATCGCAAGTACAACACAGGATTCAAATGAACACAGTGGCAAGTACATCATAGGATACAAATGAACACAATTGACTACAAGTAGAACATTATCAATTAGAGTCAAGGTGCAGCCGATTGTGTTTAAACTTGCCATCTACTGCATTCATTTAGAACATCGGACACAACTGGTCGGGACTGGATAAGCTTCCTTGTTTCAATTGAATCGCGAATGTATGGTAGATTATCCGAAATATATATATCATTCATCGAGAATCACTATGCACAATGTACATCGTTAGGTAGGATTATTAATCTCGCAATTGCGAACCGCATCCCGCACGATTAAAATGACTTTAGGCTTCATTGATCATAAATAAAACAATACAAATATATACATTTAGGTGCCCCAATGTGCTTGAAAAATCATATACGGATGGAGACAACCCCGTAGAAAATGCGGCACACCAAGTGGCGATATTTACATTACATACATACAAATCCTAATCAGTCATTTCATTGACAGAGGTTTACACCAGTCCAGGTGCCGCCGCAAGCATTGCCTGCTTCCGCCTGTCCGGTGTCGCCGGCAACCGAGCCAGGAAATTGCTACGAGGAGACTCCTCGTCCTGATCTTCCCTGTTCCAACTGTCCTCGAAGTTCAGGGCGTAACTCAGCGGATCATACCTGAACTCCGGCGAACCGTGTCCGGCCTTCCTATGGGACCGCCCGATCAGTCGACGGCACCGGTCGCGGATCTCCGGCAGGTTCTGAGCCTTCGACCGGAGCCACGAGCAGCCGGTCGGGGAGCTTTCGTCTCCTCCGGCGCTGAAGCAGCAGAGGTGGCGGTGCCTGAGAGAGGGAGCGGAAGAATCACATTGAATCGTCATCATCTTCTAGTTCGGATGGATCAGAGTTTGGGATGGTGTGGGGGTGTTGAGGGAATATGGGGAGTGAGCGTTGAGCAATGTGAGAGAGTGAGAGGAATATAAAGAGAGAGAAAGGGGAAAGGAAGGAAGGAAGCAGAGGACGAGGAGACAGACATGAAAGGAGGAGGGGGAGGGGGGGGGGGGGGGGGGGGGGGGGGATGAGGACGAACGCGGAGGATGCGGCAGATCAGTACTGGCTGGATGTGTGGGGACAGGGGCGGCGTTAATAAAAACCGTGGGAGGGACGTGGCAATGGCCTTTTTGCCCTTTGTTTTTATTCAGTCGGCGGGATGGGGCCTTTTATTCTTAAGCGGTTTCGTACCGTTGATTCCCGTGTTTGGGGCTTTTTTTATTTATTTATTTATTTATTTATTAATTATAGGAATGGTTATTTTATTTGGCTTAACTTGCTCTTACATCCATAATCATATTGTTACAGCTGCCTCCTACTAAGTACCGTTGCCTTCAGGTTTATACGCAAGCCTTTATGCTCTTTTCCCCCTCTATTTCATAACGATAACGATCCGGGTCTTCGAAGCTTTCGAATCTTATTAAATCTTTCTCTCGTATCGGTCCGACCAGATCATCTGTCTGGAGTTAGAAACCTCTTATATCTACAAGAATAAATATTCAAGAAGACAAGCAAGTTCTCTAACAATATTATATATTGTAAGGATTTTTTTTTTTGGAAACTTCGTGAGATCACAATCCAATATTGTAATGGAAAAGTTTTTAAATTGTACAGATTTATTTGGAAACTCCGTGAGATCACATTCCGTTTAGTTTTTACAATTCATTTTTAATTTTACTCCACTTAACTCTATTTATCTTCAATTCAACAAAACAATTATTACTTTTCCTTTTTTTCTTCAATTTTTTTAACCATTCAATTCAATTTTTAATACTAAATTCTATCAGCTATTCATTACTTTTTCACACTTTTTTCTCATACTTCAACCCCACAATCATTACAAATCAATTAAAACTAAAACTCAACTCTACTCAATTCTAAAACCAACTCTAAAACCAAACACAATTTTGATTCCACTTAGTTTTAATTTTGATTCCGTGTCTGATTGACATTTTGATTTCATTTTGTCTGATTCACATTTTGATTTCGTTTTTATCTAAAATTTTATTTTGTAAGGGATTAGTCATTCCGCTGATTTTGATTCCATTTGTAAGGAATAAGTTATTTCGATCAATTTGATTCTGATTCCATTTCGTTTTAATTTTGATTCCTTGTCTGATTGACATTTTGATTTCATTTTGTCTGATTCCCATTTTGATTTCGATATTCATCTAAAATTTGATCATGCCGTCCACACTAAAATGATCGAAATGACTTATTCCTTACAAGTGGAATCAAAATCAGCGGAATGACTAATCCCTCACAAATAGAATCAAAAGCCAAAGTGAAGTATGGTACGTTTAGTTTTAGTTTTAGAGTTAGAATTTTAATTTTAATTGAATTGTAATGATTATGTTGTTGAATTATGAAAAAAAAAATAATGAATAATTAAGAGAAAATGATGATTGTATAATGATTATGTTGTTGAATTGCTAAAAAAATAATAAATAGTTGAGAGAATTTAACATTAAAAATTAAATTGAATATAATAAATTTATATGTGAATTTATATATAGAGTTCACCTTTTTGAATTAAAAGAGTTAATTTTTATTATTTAGTAAATATACTTAAAATTAAAGTTAAAATCTTAAACCAGATTGCAAAACCAAACGGGTGATAAAATCAGAATCATGTGTACACTTTCAGTGTAACAAATTTGCAATTTGCAATGGAGGGAGTTAAAAACTTTCTTGATCGTGAATATTAGGTAGAAAGTTTTTAACAAATATATCTAAGATGGAACGAGAGCTCAGAGATGACGGATCGCTTAATAGAACCCGATACTCGAGGGGCGTTTACATGCAGAGCTACAGCTCAGACGTACAACATAACATCGACCCGATATACATCGGGTGCACCACTGAAGAAAACCATCACTTAGTGGTAAACATATTGAAGTGATGGAAAACAAACAGGCACAGTACCAACATTTCAATATCCAAGACGAAAAGAAGACACAAGAGTCATTTGAAAAGGGAAGGATACTATCCTATTAAAGTCCCGATTCACTGCTATAGAACCGATATCTAAAAAATCCCGGAAAGGAGATTTGCAGCAGTGGAGATAGCAGCGCCGGTGATAGCGCACTGCACGATCTGCTCGTGTGATGATCCATCCGCCGTGAGGCCGAGTGCCGCGCCCGTAATTGCCCCGGCCACTGCACTGTTTTTCTGCACAAGGAATTGCACATAGCAGCAGATGTTAAAGCCTCATTCCACTAAACCGAGCCTTGGCAAGATTTTTATCTGCCAACTAATAAGCTGCGGTATTCCAGATTTTAAGCTTTCAGAATTCAGACAGTTGACATTAATCCTCCCTATGTTTTCGCATCGATTAGGCATCTAAGACCTAAACTTCTAAATTAGTGTATTCTAACTTCCCTTCAATTCATGGGTATTCCAGATAACAGTAGTTCGTTTAGTACAGCTGAATTGAATTGAACTAACACAAACCAAAATGAATTGTGTTTTGAAATTATATCGTTGCAATAGAACAGATTCCAAGCTGTGCAAGTGAATGGGCAAGTTGAAATTTCTCCCAGTGTCTTTATCCCGATAAATTAGAAGACAAAAGAAAGAGTTGCATAATTAAAAAGAGGACTCGATAAAAAGTAAAAGTTCAGCCGGCGAAGAGAGGGATGCAATAATTGATAAAGAGGATATTCAAGAACTCACCCAGTCATGAGCTCCTCGAGCCTCCTTCAAGCTGTAAGTGAGACCAGAATAAATTCCCGCAGCTAGTCCTGATGATACATGAAAGACCGAAGCATAAGCTCCGAGAATACACAGAAATTTTTTGAGCATATGAGTCATCAAATGCACAAAGCAAACCGGTAACTGCTGCTTATTACCCCATTGAAGAGATTCTTTGCCAGTGCTCTTCACCTGACAGACATTCAGATTAATTAATATGTTAGCATTTAGATTAACTATAACCAGAGCTTCCACTGCCACACTGGAAAATCCTAAACCACCAGCGTCTTTCAACTTTGTTACATATAAAACAAACACTGCATCCCAACACGACAGCACGGATAGTAAAGTTCAATTCAGCTTGAACTTTCGTGTTACGGTAAATATAAGTTAAAATAGGAAGACATACCAAAGCCTCCAGAGAGTTTCTGTTGGTTTCCCCTGCCAACAAATAAAACAATAGCCTGTCATAAACTCGGTAGGAGGAACATGATTACGAGTTAACTACTATTTGGGGAATTCGGTTATTCATCCTATAGTAACTAGTCCTCGATTGATCACGAGCAACTCAGCTCGAACTCACTCAGAGCTCTGTTTGATGGGACAAGCTATCACACCTCACAGTCACACCTGAAGCTTCATATGATGGAATACCCATACATACCGAAATTCACATTCAAATCCAGATTAATGCCTACCTCTGAGGTTCGGTAAGCGCCGCGCCTTCTTGGTGCCCTCTGTCATGCCACCATCGGTAGAATCGAGGCCTGCACCAACCGCTTTAACACCAGAAGTTAATTACTGGCACATCAGATCTCTTCTTCTTTTTTCTTTTTCTAAAGAAAACGAACATATAGGTGTACGTTTTGTTTCACAGTGGCAAGAGCATCATGCTATATAGGATTCATGAGTTAGGGCCCACTTCGAATCACATTACCTTCAATGGCAATAAAGTAAGCCTCCCGCGACACGGCCTGAATCGCCCCGATCTATCAAAACAACACCACCAAGCATAAAGAAACATCAGGTATCGATCGAAATTCAAATGGTAAATTCCTATATATCAGCAAACAATGATCACCGATCACTTCATGTAACCCTCATGTCCTGTCATCCCCCGTGTGTAAATGTAATCTAATACAGAATTACGCAGATTGCTCGTGCAAAGTGGATCCCCGGAGTCAAGTCGAGTCGAACGAGCATGACCTGGTCCGAAACCAAGCGACCCGTTTTTCCCCGCTCCCACTAAGACGGGTGCCAAATAATATTCATGTACCGATGACACAAGGCGGGACGAAATTGAAAACTCAAAAAACCTTAGTGGCATTCTTGAAAGAAGCAGAAATTTAGGGATGGAAAAAAGAAACTGCGGGGACGGCATCATCGAGGCAACGCCATTTAATTTACTGCCATAGCCACTTTTGGTACGGATGGCAAAGCAACGGTATCAGATCAGAATGGACCGACATGCCGATCATCATATAATAATCCACGGTAGATTGCAACAACGGTCACTTCTGAAAAATATACTATCCATATAAGTGGCACGCGCCGTTGCCGATACGAATAGATCATCCCGGATTCGATACTCATCGTGTGTGTTGTTGTCCCTTTATTTCCTTGTAGTCGAGAAGATATATAAACACACGCAAATAAAATAAAATAAAGAAAATGAAAATTCAAGGGAGGGTAGGGGAAGGGAAGGGAAGGGGACCCCAGCAGCCTTGAGGAAGCTATCGGCGATGCGGTTGAGGAGAGGGTGGCCGAGGTCGAGGAAGCCTCCCTTGTCGAACCCCGGCAGCTCGTTCAGCAGCGACCGGCCCTCCCTCTCCAGCTTGCTGACGCCGTTCATTTTCACCTTCTCCTTCTGATGATGATGATGATGATGATGATCGGAAAACGCCTTTTTGGTTTCTTCACTGCACACTACACTCTCGAACTGAAGCAGAATCAGGCAAACACCGCCCAGATGGATAAAAAAGAAAGGAATAAATGTGGTTTTATTAAGTAACTATTCAGTCAATCGTCAAGGGGAGATCAGATCAGATCAGATCAGAGAGGCGGGGGAATAGCCGGTCAGAATGGGCCGGACAAGTGTCCCCCGTAAAAGCTTGAGGTGTCATGTTAGATCCGATGTCCGTGGCATTCTCTAGAACCGCCTCTCCACGTGTCCTAACCTTCCACGAGCAGCCTCCTCCCAATGGAAAAAAATCGCACCACATATGGATGATAGGGAAGCGATCCCAAGTGGGTAGACTGCTCGTCAGATTTAAATGTTGTGAACGAAATAAAACAATCTTTAATATTTTCAGACTCAATTCGATTCAAATTTGAATTAGATAGAACACGTGCTGAATTTTTAATATCAGATGGGCATACCGAAAAGAAGGGAAAAAGAAAATCATATACGGAGCGAAAGCCTTTTAAGGTACCAATGATGATTTTGGGGAAGAGGCCTACTCCAGGACAATGGCTGAAAATGATAAAGGGTTCGTGTGGTGTGTGGCATCCGAGAGTGCCATGTCGTCCCATTGTCATGTAGCATTGCTCACGATGATTGAGCTAAACTTCATCCATTCATTACAGCTCGAAACAATTTAAGATTGATCCATGTGGCTTGGCATCAGTATAGTCTCGTGAGGAAGCCAACAGAATCATTGATGGAATTGGGTCCCGATATAAAATTTTCGTTACGATAGGACACCACGTTTTTTTGCTGCCATTCCGACGGTCATTGTCATATCACTCCACGTTTTTTAGTCGCCTCTGCCAGAGATGGAGACGCCTCGCGGTATCTCAGAACTTGCTGGACGTGCCCCCTCGAAGGCTTCCAAAGCTTATACGGCAGCGCCGCGGTGACACTTTATGGGTGTGTAATGCAATACGCCGCGCATTGTGTAGTTGGCTCAATTTAGCAAGGACTAGAATTAGATGCACAATGAAACTGATCCACAGCGAAAGCATAAGCTAACGAATGTTCCCCCCATGACCAACCGAAGTTTGAGCACGAATTCAGGATTCAGGTCAATCCCGATCCTGACATCGATAAGCAGAGTATATCGACGGGTAACACTACATGAAGTGACTGTAACAAGATAATCTCCACGAGTTTCACAATATTAAAAACTGAATCACAACAATAGGAAGATGTCCAAACTTTTTTCCTCTTTCCTTTTTTTTTTTTCCCTTCCTTCCGATTTACACGTCTATGAATAGAGGCCAACATTCGTCCACCACGGAACCACATTTTAACCGCCACGAAACCAAGATACAATGTACAGACACTATAAGACGGGCCTATATTTCATACCCTAACATATGTATCAGTTCCCCCCATCGCAGGGGCAAAATACAGGGGAAGATCTCAAAATCGTACCTGAGAGAGGAAAGAGTCTTTCAATGCTCAGTATATTTTACACGCAGCAAAAATTACAACATTCTACCGCATAAGAATTGAATAGAAAGACTCGGCCAAAAATCACGATTACTCCAGACCGATTCGATTTGATCCGCGTCTATCTCAGGCTTCTCAGCACATAGCATAGCACAGTAATCTCTTCATGCCAGTGACCAGTCGTTGAAAAGAGACTGACCTCCAGATCCTTCACCCACCCATCCTTTCGTCCTTTCCTGATCTTCCTGAGAGCTCCTCTCTTTCGTATTTTGAAGCCCGAATTTCCAACCAACCAAATCCACTATTAAAGATGAACAAAGGTAAATAGAAAGGAGACCGATAATGGCTAAACCTAAGTCAGGATCCATTCACGGCCATTTCTGGCGAAGACTTGGGTGGCACCAATGGAATTTCCTCTCCCCCCAACTGTCTCGTGCTGTCAGATGATTGGTTCTGCAAGGAATCAGAGCAGCTCCTCGGAGATGAAGGCTCCTCCTTGTTACCTGTTTCCTCCTTTGAACTGCTGCTATCGGGAGATCCCCGAGAAATCAGTGCTTCCGTCTCCTGTCCATTCTTCTCATCAGAACCCTTGTTAGACTCCCCTGCTTGAGAAGAACCCGGTGTTGTATTTGAGTTCGACCCCCTTTTACCAGGAAGCACTGCTTGGCTTAGGGTTGAGCAGAGAGCGGCAAAAACGCTGTCTTTCGACTTAGTGCTTTTGTTCAATCGCTGCTTCTTCCCGAGCTCGGGCGTTTTTTCCTTGAGAGGCTTCCTCTTCAACCTAAGGGACTCCATTGCTCCGTCATCCTCATCCATGGCATCAGGTTGCTTTCGAGGTGGTGGTCTGTAGTCCTCGTCATCTTCATCATCATCATAGTCGACAAGACCTCCTGATCTTGGACTACATAAAAAAGATCATTGCATTCCCATAAATAAACACAACAATAAAAAGCTAATGTTTGGCAGTCAAAACATAGGTCATTACTATTTCCTATCCCTGTTCGATGACAACGAGATCAGGATTCAACCAGATAAAAGGGGGACAAGGAATCCTGGAGGCAGAGCATTCAACGGGATTCCAAAACTTTTTGAACAACAGAAACCCCTCAACACAGTTTTACTTATTTCTCACAAAGTCCATATCAGACAGCTTCCTGTAGGTGGGATCTGGCCTCTCGAGGCCAAATCACCTCTTAGTTGATCTTTCAGGGTGCAGACAAGTAGAACTCAATCAAGGCCAATCTTGGCATCTCGGCACAAATCATCTCATAGTAGACTGACATTCTATGGCTGATGCCAGATCGACCTTTATCAAGGCCACTCAGAGCATCTGGGCAGGGGATGAGGTCAATCGTCTTCAGGTGATACCCGAAGCCATTCTATCAAGATTTGCCAGCCTGGCCTCAATCAAAGGCCCTAATGGTCTCTCCTAGCCATGCTGCTATAAGAAAAGCCTGTCACCGCCGCCCTTGACAGAGGCGGTGGATGCACACCTTTTAACAGCAATCATAGTATTTTCTTTTCTGCTAATATAAAATATGGGCTAGTAGGATTATTTATTGAAAAAAAAATATGGGGCAGTAAGATCGTCTTTATTTATACACTATATTTTAACAGATTATCCCCATTGGCTCTTTATAAGGTCAAGGCATACCTTAATGACTGGGAGCTCGGTGAAACTCCATTAGATGCAACAGGTTGAGGTGGTGTCTTTTGGGGATGCGACATGGAAGCTGATGCAGTATCTTCTTCATCACTGAAAACCAAAAGAAAAAAAAAGAAAGATATTGTCAAAGAACAACTTTCCAAAAGAATGAAACATGCTCAGCATTTAGCAGGTAAAATACAAACCTGTCTTCATTGAAATAGTCCTCCTCCTCTTTCTCTAAAGCGCGCTCGTCTATGCGTTTCCGAGGATCCGAGACGTTACCGGTGCTTTTAGGTCCAGAACTGTCCTGGCTCTGCAAATAGGGAGCTAGCGATTATGTGCACATAATTCTTTAGGAATGTGGAGGAATTGGTTGTACCAAATAGGAAGTTACCTGCTCGAACTTGACTTTCAAGGCCTGTATCGTCGGAAAACGTTCAAACTTCACCAAATCTTGAAAAAACGAGTCGACTATATATTTGAGTAACAACTTCAGATTTTCCTGCAAGAATTGAACCATCACCACAAACACTTCCTATATATTCAAAATGCATACTTTAGTTACGATGAGAAAGAGGGCGGTGCTTTAGCAAAAGTATGCGCACCTTTCTAATGTACTCGAAAAGATCTAAAATTGCAGAATTGAGAAGGTTGTAACGATCACCATTGCTCACAAAGGCATCTACAATTGGTTTGAGAAGGTCGTTCCTAATTATGTGATTTATCAAATGCTCATCCTGCATTCAAGACAAAAGTTCCATCACAAATTATTATTTTTATAATAATGAAAATAATATTAATAATTAAAAAGCAGTCACACCCAAAATTTTTTCTTTAAGTTAGGGGCCAGCGTTTTATGAGTGAAAGCAGTTAAAAACCTCAAATCCAAACACACACACACACACACACACACAAAAACTTGCATTTCCCATGAAGAATGAGAAATAATGCCCATAAGCTCCGCCTCGTCTCTATATTTGCAAACAAAAATTGCATTTGCATTCTTACAATCATAATGCCAGACTTCTGATCCATGAATAATCGTCTCCAATTCTGTTTCCATTAATTACCAATTTTCTCTACACTATCATTATCAGGTAACGTCGAACAAGAATCATTTAGTGTAGAATCACCTACATGGCGGGAAAGAACCGTACGGATAAATCGGACAGCAGCAACTCTCAGGTACCTCTCCCTTCGATGCAATAGCAACAGAACTTTGTCTAGAAAGTTATTAAGCAGAAGATTGCACCTGCAACCAGAAAAGCCAAAAAGATAAATTATCAGGTTATCTTCCAATAGGAAATCATTGAAAGTCGCACAACGCACATAATAATTACTTTGTTCTGTAAGGATGGTGCATGACACAGAAGCAAAGCAATTCACAGATGTTTGAAAGTATCTCCGGCTTTGTGCTCTTGGGATTTTTAACTCTTGGAGAACCCGCTGATTTACCCAATGAAGGTGGAATGCTTCCTGAGGGACATGATGCTACGATAACATCAATTAATTGGCCCAAATGCCTCTCATAGAATATCTCAATGATACTGATGTCCCTCTGAAACAATAGAAACTGAGACTAGTCAACATCATAACAAGATTAGTACAAAGTAATATTATTTTAAAAAAGAAAGAAGAAGAAAAAGAAGCCAAGGAAACATGACAATCTTGTTTTACAGGTCAAGATGTGGGGAAACCAAGGCCCTGCCTGTTCTAGGATTTTAAGGTCTTGCTTAATATGCACATGCAGGTCTTTATCAGAACATAATAGGTAAAGGAGAGCCAAGCACAGTGAGAATTTTAATCTAATGCCTTCATTTGAAAGTAGAAATTTGGAGCTCCGATGTACTTTAACAATGAAACAATTTTATCCAATTTGAATAAGAGAATACATAGTGAGTCATAACAAAATATAGTATTAATTGAATTACTACATTAAGATAAAAGGAAGAAGCTTACCACGGAACAATCAAAAATAGCAGCACATGACAGCAGATTTCAACAGAAAAAAGAAAATTGGACATTTTGGACTTCAAAAAAGAATGTGACATAATTTTCCGAGATAGACAAAAAATGTTCTGTCCTATGCTAAAAGGCATTTGCGTGTCTTGATCAGACTAAGTTGAGCCTTCTATAACATCCCAGCTCAAGTCTTGCACTAAATAAAAAGTTCTTGCAGGTAGAAAAAGCCAAAAGAAAGCCACAATAACTCATGAAATCAATTGCAGGTATAGAAAAACCAACCATAAAATTTTCAACATGGATTCAGGAACCATTAAAAACTCAAAAATATAAGTCGATTGGGTAAGTTGACAACAAGAGACAACCTGTCCTCCTGCTAGCGGATGTGAATCCAACAAACTCCGAAGAATTTCAAGAAATTGGCAGTGCATGTCTTCCCCAAAATCAGTGATCATCCCTTTAACCTGCAAAGTAAGAAGCAGAATCAGTAGTGAGAACATCAAAGAGTCATTCCAATAAAATAACATTTCTCTTTTTTTCTTTTGTGGGTGTATCATGGATGGTAAATAAGAGATTATGACTAATGGATATGTCAGAGGGAAATAGGTATTTTACAGGGTTGAGACCATAAATTTTTGATGTAGTTGGGTATATAGATGGGACTTTCATGTCCTTAAGGATATGATTGATTCCCACACTTTTTCTAGAGAAACAATTTTGTACGTTATGGTTGTTCTCTTGCTTGTATATATGTTTTGCACTTTACCAGTATGTTTATCAAATTTGGGTTTTGGGGGTGGGTGGGTGGGTGGGGAGGTGTTACCCAAAAAAAAAAAAAAAAGGTGACACGATGACTCATCCTTTATCATTTATAGAGGCGCCAAGAGGGCAGAATACTTTTAAGCATACAAAAACAAATAAAAGAAAAATGTACCAAAAAAGTTATGTCGGCAGAGACTCACTAAAATCTAATACTATGACAAAGAAACTGCGTCAGCTGCCAAATTCATAAAATTATTGCTTTGCAGACCATACCCCATTAATATAAATATAAATACTTCAAAAAATGTGATAAGGAGGTCCACTGAAGTTACTATTAAATGCTTCGTGCGAGAAAAGAATTGAGCGCCCGGAAAAAGGTTAAATCTGAGGAAACACTGAGCAAGAATCCAATCTCATGAGAACAGTCTCAACTGAAACTGGAGATTATCCTACAACAACAACCCCATCTACAGTTTACTGGCAGAGTGAAAGTGGTTCACAAAAGCAGGAAAATGCCTCTCACTCGCATCACAAAACTTAAAAAAGGTTTAGACCAATTCCTGATCATGTGATCTAAGCATGTCAGTAAATTACAGCTTGGACCAATTTGACCTATGTGCTCATCAAAGGTAATGGTTGAGGGCTTTTTTTCTCTGGAGAGGACAATGTGGTCATAAGCAAGCTGCAAATTAAAAAGTACGTGGAACAATCTATAAAGCAGGAAAGACCTTCCATTTAAGGATCTTACCAGGAGTCCCAGAAGTGGAACTCCTTCTGGCCGAACAACATAAGAACGCAGAAGGTTTGGGTCCTGATTTAGAAAGAGAATAAGTATATCTGTCCTGCATAAATTGAAATTTCACATGTCAATATCAGAGAATTGTCATGAGAATATGTAAAATAATAAATGACAGCAGCGAAGCATTTCTCCAGTATTCTTCTCATGGTCAATCCAGATAAGCAAACAAAAGAAAGAGGGAAGGCATAAGGAGTAGATTAACTTGAAAAGTAGTATTGAGTTCACAACATACCCAGTTAATACAAGCCTATTGTCTTGGCTCTGCAAAGCATCCTTAAGGATGTCAAAAATACCTTCATTTATGAGATCCCTACAAGAGAATAAGTTTTCATCAAAAGATGCATACGTTTAGAGAGCAGGAAAGAGATTAGAGCCTTCATCTGATTCAATTGGCTGTTTAGTAGCTTTTCAAAAGCAGCCGCTAAAGAAAATCTTGAAAGATCTTTCTTTCCGAAACTTTAGATAGGTTATACCTGAATAGCCGGAGTTGCTGGACCATCTGCAGGCTCTTGCTTAAATTGCAAAAATCGTGCAAGAAGTAGACCTATTAATCCGGAAGAGTATAAAGCATAAAGGAGCACCAAATGATCAGCTTTTTCTAGGCAAATCATTACGCTAAAAAAATAATAATAATAATCATGAATTTCCACAGCTACATCCAGATAATCCTACAGCAAGGAATCGCATACAATGAAGAATATTGTAATCTCTCCATAAATTAATTCCAAGCTAAATCCATAGAAAAAAAAAAAGGAATAGAAACAAGGCCTGCAGAGGCACATGACAATTGTGATAAGGGCCAAACAGAATACCACAATCCGATGCGTGAGAACACCAATAGTGACAATTCCAGAATCACTTACCAAATTTTTCTTCGACTCTGACGAAGTCGTGGGTGACCGCAATCTTGCAAACAACTCCTGGATAAACGTATTGTCATCCTTTAACAATGAAACAACCTACAGTACAGCATTTTTTGTAGTAAGAAACAGAACCTCAGGATTCAGGAAACTAAAAAATCAATTTATTCTGGTTACTTACAACAGCATTATTTGAATGAATAATGGAATTGAGGTTTGCGATGGTGGCATCATCCAGAGCTCTAGCCAAAATCACATCCTAAACAGGAAAGGTGTTGTAAGAATAATACTGGAAAAGAAGGAAACTTTTAAGCAGAAGTTCAAATATAAATCCAGACCTTCAAGTAACCAACTCTATATGTCTGGTGTATCTTTGACAGGACAATGGGATCTTTAATTGGAATTGCCTGGAAAAAGGAAGCCAAAAAGAAAAAAGGAAAGAAAAAATAAAACATATGCAGAAAAACCAAGAATCAACTCATATGCGCAGGCATCTTATCCAGCTTCAGTGCATTCATAATTCTGCTGTACTTCAAGTTATAAAGACAGGGACCAAGGACTTTTGTCTCACCTCCTTAAACACGACGTGCTCTTTTAGAAAATTACGGTGATGTACTTGAGAGACCTCAGGATCATCTGCCAAACAATTACAATCCAACTGTCATAAACTAACATATCATAAATCACAAAAGGGGGGAAAAGGCTGACTAGTGGACAATACATCTGGAAGTTCATTTCTATTCACAAGACTAAAATTGCATGCTACTATGATGGAAGTGTAGCAAGGTATATGATCAAGGTAACTTAAGAGAGAGGCCCTGTTGAAGTCAAGAAGAAAGAAACTCACACTCAAGAGATCCAATGATATCCATCATCAGCTCATCTCCAAATATTTTCTCAAAAATTTGAGGGCTGTTGAGTAAGACTGCCATAAGCAACAAATTCAGAATGGGCCAACAAACTGTAGAAAAGATAGCAAAGTTCGGAATAGAGTGGTACTTACTTATCCCTTTGACTATTCTATATATCATGCGCAGACCTTCTAAATTGTCCAAGTCCTCACATATCCTGAATAGCTCCATCAACCTTTGGAAAAAATCTAGCTGCAGAAGATAATCTACCATCAGTAGAAATTCTCTTCCGTAAAGCAGTAAACCATCTCATATGAAGAAACTTGCAAAAAAAATTTCATATCAAGTATATGTTTAAAACAAAATAGAAAGAATGTGAAGCAAGACCACCAATTACATGGGCTTTATTTAACAAACTTCTCAGAGTATCTCTTACATAGATGCAAAATATCTTAATTTTAACATTAAGACAACTACTTTTAGATTTGCACGTTATAAATAATATAAACATGATATGCACACATTAATTCATAAACCTTATTCCAATGCACCAACCCCCATCTACCATATTGCACACACCCAAGGCATGCAAAATCATAGAACTTCCCAAACATGACAAGGCAGCTAGCATGCAGAGAGCATCATATATCAAGCACTGGCAAATCCAATGGAATCAGAAGAAGGCATGTGGAGTATGTCAGAGCAAAGACGGAAATAGATCACCCTCAGCTATTTTTAGAAAGTGCAATTTTCCTTTGTCAAGTATACAAAAAGGTAAGACAGCATCTCTCTATAGTCCATTAAAAGAATGGTCCAGCTCCACATTCAATTGTATTGTCGAGGATTCTATTTGCAGGAACAATTATTACTTCCATTTACACAGGAACTATCCACTTTGTAATACCATGAACAATGTCAAAGAAAATTATCTCGTTAATATAAGGAAGACCCATTTGGAGAGGAGGTATCACTCTTAACAAATAAGTCCTCTTTTTAAGAGCTTATAGTTGATGAGATATCATCACCTCATTCGTACCCCCTCTACGGCTAATCTCTGGTGTTTTGCTACTCAATGACAGCAAATTGTGGAGCAAAACATATCTAACTAGCTTTCGGCTAATGTTAAGAAATTAAACTTCCAATTGGTAATTTTCACTTCTTGGATTGTCCATTATCGTTTGACAGACTACCAGTAAAAGGTCATCACAAGCTAAATCATAAAAAAAGACTACCCTGTTAAAGACATGTATACTTAAGGTGCCATGTCAGAAATCAATTTTCCAGTAAGAAAAGTTAAAACTGAGAATTACAGGTACAAATTTAATGGAGGTGTCATAATTATGCCTATTCCATTCTTTTACTGATTAAAAAGCACAAAAGATTTCTATATATTAATGATCAACAAAGCAGGAGCCCACTCCCGGTTAAACAACAATCTAATCGCCATACCAGCCAATAAATTAGAAAAGATACATCAGTAGACAGCTTTAAAGGCGAAGGAAATGATAAAACTCCAACATACTTAACATCAGTATTTTACAAATGCTGTGAATTAGATCAAAATGGGAATACCATGCCTCCACCTAGATATCCACAATGAGTTGCATACAAACGCTTACATCATGCAATAAAAGTTCCGTCAACCGCATCTGATCAGCAATCCCACTTTCAACCACCATCTGCATAAGCAAAAAATCAATGTAGTTAAAGTAAAAAATTATATATACTAGTCAAATGTACAAGTAAAAAATTCATAACTCATTAAAAACGCCAGAAATTTCATATGCTAGCTCTAAAGGAGAGACCATAGAATCCAACTCTTTCTTCAAGAAATAAAATAATGAAAAACCTTAGAAAACCATCATACATGCAATACAAAGTACATCATTCAGTAGAGCGAAAAGTATGAGAAGATTCTTATCCTGCCTTTTTCTTCATAACCTTTCTCATTCCAGATAGAAAAGCTAGCATAAGAGTTGTTAAAAATGTCACCAGTCAGAAGTCTCTGTTTCATATTGCATGCACTCAAAGTCTCAAACTATTCAAATGTGCACCACAAATGCACCAAAACACAAAAAAGGTAGACCTCTTAACTTCAATAGAAATCCATAAACTGATCAATATAATTAGACTCATCAGCATGACATTAGTACCACAGAATAAAAATGAAGAAACTCCATACTACTAATAGCCAATAAATTTTAATCACCGCCACCCAAGTTTGAGTTTTCTTTGGTCAATCCCACTGAGAAGGAGATTAAAGAATCCCACACAAGCTTGAGCAATAAAAGGAAAGGTGAAGCATCATTTGGAACCTTATGCAGTAACGGAAGGCTGGCTAGGTCAACTGCAGGCAGCTCCCTCAACTCACTATTCACACTTTGAAATGTATCATCTGTGGAAATATCAACAAATAAAGTGATATAAGAAATTCTCAAATGATAATTCAATAAAGACAGATTCTGACTCTATCAAAATGTACAATCTGCAGGAAGTATCAATTTCCACATCAAATAAGTACATTGTTCATCAGTTTTTAGTAACATTGCAGACTGCATAAATGCCAAAGTAAATGTCCATCACCAATCTACATTTCCAGGGACTGCAAGACCATCTCTGTTGAGTGGATAAAGCATTTATCTTGAATCAATATCTAGGATTCCAAAGTGCAAATAAGTGTTTAATATTGACATAGATTCACTAAAACAATTTTAAATCTTTGGCTTCAAATCTCTGTTATGGCCTGAAATTCTGACAAAACTACATGAAAAGAAGGATCACTGAAAGAGAAACCACTCTTGGACTGAGCTGTCACATAGAAATTTCATGCCATAATAGTTGCTAAAAATGTAAAGCTTAGAAATATATATTCTGGTTTTAGACAGAAAAATATATATGTGCAATTGTAGTCCCTCACATATAAATCTTCATCATATCAATTCTACATAGACAATAAAGGCCACATAATTGTAGGCTACATGACCACAAGCTACATGCCGCATAACATGCAAAATCCAGAAACTTACTAGCTCGATGGAATAATTTATACATAAGCAAGCTTCCCATTGAAGAACAGAAGAAAAAAAAATGCAAAAGAGAGAGAGAGACAAAAGATAGACAAATCCAATAATAATCACCGAGAAGGTGCAAAAAGAAAAATGTACAAAAGACGCCCAAACAATTCCCCATAAGGGAGCATAATTATGGAACTGAGATGCAAAAAACTTATGTAACTGAGAAGTCAATAAAACATTATAGAAGGAAAAGAGAAGCATAATTCAATGTTTAATTCCAACTCATACACCATTAACATGCCCTTGAATATCAATTAATAAGAAATAAACAAATAGAGGAATGTATTTAACAAATGTAAGATTACTTTGTAGACTTACTGTTAATAGCAGAAAACTGCAGATTTCTTTGCACATTAGAGATATGTTCCCTGGATTAAACAAGAACACTGTGACTACTAAATCCAGTCATGAGGAACATATATGAATAAAATGGAGGAACATATAACAATAAAATTATTAAATTAAAATAAATCTCTACCATATGAATGAGCATCCAGCAGGCTCTTGGAAACTGAGAGCCAATTCTGTAGCATAATCAGGATCTTTCCAAGCAATGATAGAGTCTGTAAAATAAAGAAACAATGTCATTTATCACATCAAAGTAATTTAGCAAGAATAGAAATGAATTCGAAGTTGATCTATCAATGCATAAATCGGCCACTTAATTCTTATAAAGTAACATTTGACCTTCTTGCCTCCTGTAGATGTCTTCCGCTCTGATACGATGCATAAGCAGTGTCTCATTGTCTTCAGCATCAAATACAAACAAACCCAAATCTTCTGACCTCTGCATCAGCGTTCAAATCCAGACCAAGATCAAAGCTGCATCGTTAAACATAAAATCTATAACATCAAAATTTAAACTAAGTGCGATGTCCCATGAAAACAAACCTCTAGATAGTCAACACTAACATGCCCAGTTCCTTGATCATCCCACTTGCCATCATCGCTCAGGCAGTAAACTTTAACACGCTGCAATTAAGAGAGAAAAGAAGATCAGGTATTTCTACAGTTACAAAAAATATATAACGAAAAAATTTGAAAATTTTCTAAATTCAAGAGTTACTAATCTACAGTATCATATACGGGCTTTAAATTATCCAGATTTTCACTGATGCTGGAATAACCAAATAACTTATTTATAACTTGTAAACAACTTAGCCATTTACAAATATATTGTCTTGTGTTCATAACGCACCACAAACACGTCTATAGAGAAAACTAAACAAACTTTCAGCTGTTGCAAAATAAAATAACACACAAAGTAAAGAATACCATTTTTAATTACATGAAACCAGATCCTGGAGATCTATAGCATAATTGCAGCATCTTAAACAACACTGCCTAATTTAATATTATCATGAAGAAGAATTCAAAACGACTGAATGATAAAGAATGGAAAATAAATTATTCTCTAAGAAGAGAATGGAGAGTAAAAGGTACAATCAGCTCTTGCTATTTTCTCAAATAGGACATTTGTAGCTGCACAGCAGAATAACAAAACAACGTTCAATCCCACAAAAAGGGACAGGCAAAACGACATCATTCTGAACCTTAATGCTTTGTTTGCATGGAGGGATTCAGAGCAACTCGAATGGGAGGGATTTGGAAGGGGAGCATTATCCATCATTTTGGAAGTTCTGTCTTAGGAGGGAGAAATACGGAAAAGAAAGGAGGTTGTCTTCCGTCCATTGCATGCATTTTCCCTCAACCCTCCGAGTATACGTAATTTACACAGAGATAAACAAAAGCATACTGTAAACAGAAGAAGTAGGTCTACTCTTTTTTCTTTCCTCTCCCTGTCCTTAAATCTTCAAGGATAGTATCCTCTTCTTCCCTGATCGCCTTCAAGGTAGAGACTATTTTTCTTCCCAATCCCTTCCTTTCTCGCCCCTTTCGTTCCTATCCCTTCACAAACATGGACCAGCCACACACAGTGCAACTTCATAATAAAACCTACTGAAACATTCAGCAGTCTCCATTTACCACTAAACTTCATCATTTATTCAGCAACAGGACCTCCTATATACATTAGAGTCAAGCTCGTGCCTATTAACAGAGTCTGTATCAGCCACATAAACGCATGAACCAGTTCAACTGTCAACATACGATCATCCACTCAGACAGATAAATCGAACAACCAAAAATGCCCAAAGCGAAACGTAAATTAGCAGCTTTGCGCTAAGCCACTGCTCAAACTACTCTGCCACAACACCAACAACTGAGATGAACCAGCACGAGCTTGGAAACTCGGAAAACTTGAGAATCCGCGAACTCCACAAATCCTCAACTTCTTCAATCAAAAACAAAAGCGCCAGACAGAGCTCAAACACCCGCAAACAGCCAAGCTCATCCTCGAACTGACTCCCAACCTCTGAGAGGATCGGCAGTTCGATACAACAGTAACAAAATCCAGCAGAACTGGAACGGAACAACTGACCTGCATCGAATTAGAGTTCGCCGAGGATTTCTCCTGCTGGCCCATGGCACGAGCCGATGAAATTCGGCCGGACCGCGCGAAAACTAGGGTTTGCGGGGGAACCGCGGGAAGAAGGCACGAGAGCTGAGATTTGAGGGCTTCGGGGGGATTAGTTAGCCGCTAGATAACACCTGGCCGCCATTGAAATAGCAGCTTGGACCTTCGATTCTTCTACCTCCCTCTCTCTCCCTCCCTCCCTCTCTCTCTCTCTCTCTCTCTCTCTCTCTCTCTCTCCCCTTTCCTGTTCCGTGCTAGTGGTAGTCTGTTCCCCGACCTTCCCATCTCCCGACTCCAAAGAGAAATGAAAAAGGTCTGGAAGCCCCGCGGAAAATTCATTTTGGTCCCCTGATTTTTCTCAATTTGAAATATCTTCCAATTTACACTAAGTTGTCTCAAGTAAGCCCTTGATAATCCGGTATAGCCTGTACCTGGAAGACGGCTCCCCCGCCATGAAATTTAATTAGGTACCGGCATTCTCATCGTGCGGGTGTTTAAAGACAACTGGTGAAGTATAATTTATTAGATTTTTTTTTTTTGAGAAAAATTTTGATTTTCATTTGCAATGTTCAAAAATAGAACAATTCAATGATTTATAATTTTAATGATTTTAAAATAATAAGGAAATGAGAATTTCAAGAGACGAGAATTAGCAAAAAGAGTTACGATATTTCGTTCTTCGACTTTTACACCTTATAATATAAAATGGTTGTAACTTATAAAGCATAGTGAGTGAGGACAACAATAAAGGGCAGTTCTTGTCAATAGACATGACTGCACTAGTTACAACAAATATTCAACTTTGCTAGATTTTTTTTTTCTTTGTGTAGTAAGGAGTCGAGCTATTTCATTTTCCTATACGACCAATATGATGTGTGATCCATATACTGTTGCTTTTCATCAAGTGGAACTCCTCAAATTAAAGATTGTATCAATTTCGCATCTCATAATTTTGTTAAGTAATCAAGAAAGCTGATGACATATTTAAATAGATTATATTAATAGCTTAATTGGGTATGCAGATTATTGTGCAGAAACTCTCATAATCTTCCATGACCTCCCTCTCCATAACCCTCAATCCAAACAATCACTAAACATCTGGTCCATGCAATTCTTTATCTGCTGCAAAATCATTTTATGCATGTGACTATGAAGAAAATTAAGCAATTTGATATAAATGTGATCACAATAATTCTCTTAGTTCACCTAATAAATGTCTACTAATCCAACCATCAAATTTATGTATTCGATTAAGTAGCATTTTGTTCTGGCAGTGTTGCTTTCGACCAAAGGGATCACAATAACAATATTATTAGTACGAAAGACACGATCTATTTGTTTTCGCATAACTTCAAATGTGAGTTGCTTTTAGCTCGCCTTTAATTTGTTGAAGGATGTGTTTCATTTTAGTGCTTGATTGAAGTGGCATTTGGTTCGGGCAATGCAGAGAAATCCATGGGCAGAATCATAACCAAAATGTAATGGAAGGTACTTTGAATTAGGATTAGCTTCAACTTAATTAAGAAGATATGAAAGTTTCGACTTACCTTAGAAGATATATACTTACATTGAAATGATAGAACAGTTGCCGATTTGACTTTATGAATCAAATTAGTGTAACTTACTACTATTATAAATGTAAGAGAAAAAGACAACAACCTCCATGGTAATTTGGGATCGGGATAAATCGCACCATATTCTTTTGTTTGGGACAATTAGCCCTATTGTGATTTGCTCTGTTAGACATAGAGGGTTACGGCGTTAATTTTTTTTCCATTTTCAGTCCTCAATTTTTAGCCATTTAATCATTTTGGTTCTAAATCTTTTTCTTTTATCATTCATATCCTCAACTTTTCATTTTGTTTCATTTTAATCTTATAAAAAAATCGAAAAGGAAGGAGGGGTTGGGATCGCCAATCGACGACTCTGACCCCTCCACTGAGGTCGTCGGTACCCATAAAGGACGCCGGCGACCTCGGTGGAATGGTCGGAGTCGCCGATTGGCGACCCCAACCCCGAGTCGATCGAGGACTCCGAGTCGAAGGTCCCCGGTCGATTCAGGTTTGGGGGCAGCTAATCGGCGACCCCGACCCCTCCATCGAGGTCGTCGGTACCCACGGAGGACGCCGACGACCTTGGTGGAGGGGTTGGGGTTGCCGATTGGCAGCCCCAACTCCGAATCGACCGAGAACTTCCAACAGTCCTCGGTCGATTCGGAGTTGGGGCTGCCAATCGGTTACCCCGATCCCTCCTTCCCTTTCAATTTTCTTTATAGGACTAAAATAAAATGAAAAGTTGAGAATATGAATGATAAAAGAAAAATATTTAGAACCAAAATGATTAAAAGGTTAAAGATTGATAATTGAAAATGGAAAAAAATAAACGTCGCAACCCCCTATGTCTAACGGAGCAAACTACAAGGGGGCTAATTGTCCCAAACAAAAGAAGATAGTGCAATTTGCTCCGACCCCAAACCACAAGGGGGGTTTTTGTCTTTTTTCCTAAATGTAAAATAATGAAGGGGCATGAGAAGAGAGTTCTCTCTCTTGTTTGAGAGTAACTAGAAAAAAATTCCCGCGCATTACCGTGGACTAATCTCATAATAAAAAAAAATTGAAACTCATTAAATTATCTTAAATTTGAAATTATTTTAACTTTCTTGAATATGCTATATTTGATTATTTCTAATATGAACTCCACTGGTATTCCTTCATAATTCAAATTATCAAATATGGGAACTATATTACTGCATTTGAGAATTAAAAAACGTTGAATGAATTAAAAATACTTTTAAAAATAAATAGAAAGTTAAAGAAAATATAGAAATAAGTTGCATTCAAAATAATGTAGATTAAACTTATGTAAAACTATATAATTTGTTGAATAAAATATTAAATAGGTTCTTTTTTACATTAATAGAGTTATGGGAACTTTTGAAAGGAAAAATATTTGTTCAGAAGTTAGAGGGATTCATACGAAGATGAAAAATAATATTGGTAAGCTTTTGAAGAAAAATAGTGAATTAACCAATAATTAATGGACATGTGTCAAGCAAATGAGAGTTCACTTTTATGACTCTCAATTAGCTTATAAGTATAGATTAGCGCGGGAGAAAAGAGGAGTAGATAGGACAAGAGTGTAATGTAAAAGAAAAATGTTTTAAGAAAGTTGAGATTAATGGAGTGCGTAGATCCTCCAAGTTCTCCCAATATGAATCAAAAGAGGGTGTATTGCAGTGACGTAGGTTCTCGCCTGTTGACATAGAGGTCGCAGGTTCGATACCTAGTAGAACTACTCGTGTCCCTTTATTTATGTAATTATTTTTTTGATAACGAAGAGTTTATTCTCCTCGGGCCCATGAACACCTCACAAGCCCATGAATCCAGGTAAGTTAATATGCAAGTACATGTGTGGGTGGTCTCACCAAGGGCTACGCATGCAAGAGGAGATTTGAACTTACGACCTTGTGAACTATTCACAAAGTATACGCACATTTTAACCACTTGCGCTAACCTTTGGGGGTTTCCTTTATTAGTTATTTAGGATTTCTCTTTTATTGTATTATGCAATTGGCCTCCTTTGTAACCGAAAAATAATTCTCCTAACATGAAAGATTGGAGAATTTCTTTGTGATGGAGGAAAATGGTGAGAGAGTGCCTCACTTCAAATCCATCCCTCTCTCCCCTCCTCCCTCCCCCAAATAAGGAAAAACTCTTTCCCTTCAAACCCTCTCCCTCCCTCACCCACCAAATCCATTCTCCCAAACATAATGTTATGGCCATATGGCATAAGATAATATAGGCATACATCTTCCCTTCTATACTGTTAATAAAGGTCGAATACCTAATTTTGTCTCACTCTCACTTCCAAAATTGTTAATATTATGCGTTATGAATAAGACAAAATCGTAAAGTTACCACTATCTACTATTATAAAGGCCAAAGACCATGTTGCGTCTCACTTCTACCTTCTCAAAATGCACATATTATGCATAATCCATAGCTATATCCATATTCATTTTCATATCTATATTCATACAATAAGCTAAATAAGAGTTAAAGTAACTCTCGATCAAAAGAGGATGTAGTGTAATGACGCAAGTATTCCCCTAATAACCAAGATGTTTCATATTCGATACTTGGAGACTACTAGTACCCTTTCATTAGCTATTAGGATTTCTCCTTTATTGTATTTGGCGTATAGACCTCCCTTATAATCGAAAAAAAATAACTCTCCTTTAGTTAGCAAGTGGCCCATAAAACTTTTCAATTTTGTTACTTTTGCTACAATATTTATTTTATTCCATCTTTAATACGTTCTCGTTAATTAAAGTATATTCATTTTCTATCACAAAATTAATTGAAAGTTGAAAATCATTTCATCAAATTCTTTATCTTCATCTGTCATTTTGTTTTTAAGATTATAAACAGGTATTCTTGAGTACGTTTCTTCTCATTTTGTATTCATTCTTACACTTTTATAATTAATTAATATGAAAAATAAAATATGCACCATGAAATTGTAAATTTACTGAGACAAACAAATAATTTTTTCGTGAAAAAATAATATATCGCAAATAAATTGACTTAAATTAAACATCTCAACAAGCTTTAAGTGCAAATAAACGTAACGGAATACTTTTTTATAAATCATATTAATTTTTATTTGAGTGAGAATCTCATTAATTCCTATCTAGATAATAATTTAATTAGTTATGTTGTATTCTATGGCATTTTTTTATTCAATTGTTAATTTCTATCTAATTTTTTAATACAACTAGGCAAAGTGCTCGCATGGTGCTGTAGGGATCTAAATTTTTCCACCAATAATATCATAATCATAATTCATACAATACTTCATATGACATATAACCTCAACATATAGTAATAGAATTAAAATTAGAAACTCTTAATTGTTCATAAAATTTTAAACTTCTTATAAGGTATACTGATTAATATATGTTACATTTAAAAGCTATAATATCTCTTTGTGGTTTATCAAAATTTTACTTTTAATAGTTACAAAGCTTTTTTTAAAATTTTATCAAGCCATTTTGCTCAACCAATATTCATTGGGATATTGAAAGGGAAAATGACACTGTTGGTCCTAAATGTTTGCCAATTTTTGACATTGAGTTCTAAAAGTTTCGCTTCGAAAAAATAAATCTTAAAAGGTTTGGAAAAGTGTCAGAATTGGTCCTAAAAGGTTTGCAAAACTGTCAGCGGTGGTCCTTTCCATCCGCTTCCGTTACCGACCCGCCACCATGGATGTAACGCCGACAACTCCTTCCACGTGTCAGTTAAATGATGACGTGGCACCATTGGCCCAAATAGAGAACCGAAATCTCAGGTTGAAACCCAAAAAGTTCCGTTCGGGTCGAAACCCTAAAACTTCTGGATTCCCGCCCTTCTTTTCCTTTCCCCAACCCTGCTTGAAATTTCTTCCAAATGTGGAGATCTCGGTGCAATGTCGGTGCTCTGTAGCTTCTAATTTCTTCCATAGCTTCCAATTTCTTCCAATTCGAAATCGTGGACGTGGAGGTGAACTTTAATTTCTTCAGTTTCGAAGATTGTGAGCACAGTAAATGTGGGAGCTTCCAATTTCTTCTAATTTCTTCCAATCTCATTGAACTGTGATGTATTTTGTAGAAACCAGTTGAGCTAGTTTGTGAGTTTAGTAAATGAGGGAGCTTTCAATATCTCGGTGTTCTTGATTTTCATCATTCAACTTTAATGAGAAGCATATCGTAGAAACCAACTGAACTGATGATATTAATTAGCATATTCAGCATACATCTAAAAATGGAACAACAAAAACGAGTACTTGCTGGTGAATATTTTGTGTTTGTTCACATGAGAGGTCATCGACTAACATGAGCTTGCTCATAGCTTAAAACAGCTCTGAAGAAGAAAAGTTCCGAAGAAGATTGTGAGTTATTGTCTCTGTTCGCAGGAGAACAGCAAGACAAAGCACCCCCAATTGGTTTATGAGGCCACATTATACGAGAGAGGAGGAGAGGGAGGTGGAGAGTAGTAGACCCGACCCGAAGAAGAAGAAAATGGAAGCTCGACCCAAACAAGAAGAAGTCCTCAGTACTGATTATTTACGGAGCTTTCCTTAGTAGGTACTCTTCATGAATTATTGAAATTTTTTGGCAAACCGTGTTTTAATGAAAGATTATCAATATTGTGATGCTTGTTCTATTACATTGGTCTTGTAGAATGGATGACATTCACAATTTGAACTATCATAGATATACTCTTGAAATACACCATGGCGGGTCCTTTAAGGAAGAAGGAAGGGAACTGTTGTACATTGGGGGTGAGATATTGCGTTGGGATATTGATCGGGACAAAGTTTCTGTCACTCATATGGTGAAAGAATTAGAAAAAATGGGGTATAAAGGTAATGTAGAGGTAGTCTTGTGTAGGGTCCATGGGAAGGGGTTAAAAGAGGGATTATTTGAGGTGTACAAGGATAGTTCTGTCATTCAACTCATAGGGCAATTGTTGGAATATAAATATTGCCAATTGTATGTGAACCACATAACCGACCCTTGCCCTAAAGTTTCTGAGGGAGGTGTTGAGGCTACTGAGGGAGGTGTTGTAGGAAGGAAGGGAGTCGATGCTGTTGTAGATCGAGCAGTAGAAGAAAGTGAAAAAAATAACAGTGGGAGTGAGAGTGATTTTGCATATACGAATGTGCCTGCAGATCTAAGTGAAGAAGATGATCCTGAGCTACAAGACATTAGATCCCAAGTTGAAATTGCAAAGAAGAAGAGAGCTGAAAATTTGAAGAATTTGCGGTTGCAGAAGGATCTAGAGACTGTTATATGGGAAGCAAGACAAGAGAAGCAAGACAAGAAGGGTAAAGAGAAAGAGGGCGCTATTGTTGTTGTTGATGCAGGAGATGAAGGATACATAACCGATTATCCATCTTCGAATGAGGCATGCAGTATTAACTCTGGTGAATCAAGTTCGGAGTTTGGGGATGATGAACACACAGCGAGAGAAAAGCAACCTAGAAGTTACTTCAGAAAGTCGGGTACTTTCCCTCAATATGAACCGACTTTGTGAGTTGCCTACTTTTACAATAGGCCAACTGTTTGAAGATGGAAAACAATTTAAGGATGCAATTTGTTTGACTTTTGTGAAGAGCCAAAGGAACCTATACTTCAAAAAAAATTGCAAAGAGTATATAGGAGTGAGGTGTAAAGAAAGGAGCTGTCCTTGGAAGATAGTTGCTAAATTCATGAAGAACATTTGTGCTTACCAGGTGAGGAAAATGTTTGACAATCACACTTGCAATATCAGTTACAAGAATAGTAGAGTGAATAGCCAATGGTTGGCTAGACATTACATGGGCACAATCAGATCTCTTCCATCCATCAAGCTAAATGAATTCAAAAAGCTAGTGAAGGAGCAGCTAGGTGTGGAGGTATCTAGATCTCAGTGTAGGAGGGCAAAGGAAAATGTCTATGATTTGTTGGTTAGTGATAGTAAAGCAGAGTATGCATTGATGTGATTTTATGCCGATGAGTTGAAGAGAGCGAATAAGGATTCCTCTGTTTGTATGAAGGTTCAAAGACCAATACCAGCTGAACCACCTATTTTTTATAGATTTTATGTGTGCTTTGATGATTTGAAGACGGAATTTGTAAAGGGGTTAGGCAAATAATTAGTGTTGATGGCTATTTCCTGAAGACAGTGGTTAAGGGTGAACTGCTCACTGCCATTGGTAGGGATGTGAACAATCAAATGTTTCCCATTGCTTGGGCCGTAGTTCAAGTTGAGAGTAAAGATACATGGTTTTGGTTTTTGAGTCTGCTTAAGGAGGACTTAAACATAACTGATGGCTTGGGTTGGTCAATCATATCTGATCAACAAAAGGTAATGTAAATAATATATGTACTGCTTAATTATTCTCTTCATTTTAATTTTAAAAAGTGATAATTTTGGTATTTTTTATGTAGGGGTTGGTACAAGCGGTCAATGAGTTGTTCCCTCTTGTAAAGCATAGAATGTGTGCAAGGCACATCTATGCTAATTGGGGTGGAAGTCATAAGGGGCCAAAGATACAAAAGCAATTCTGGAACATTGCCAAATCAATCGCTGAAGTCGATTTCAAGGAAAATATGGAATTACTCCGTAAAATGTCACCCCAAGCATATGAGGACTTGCTGGAAAAACCAAATCACAAGCACTGGTGTAAGGCTTTCTTTAATCCCATGGTTAAGTGTGACGTTGTTGATAATAATCTGTGTGAAGCCTTCAATGGGAGAATACTTGAAGCAAGGTGTAAATCCATTTATTCAATGTTAGAGGATATTAGAAAGTTAGTGATGGAAAGGATCCCTACTCAGAGAGCAAACTGTGAGAAATGGATGAATGATTTTGGTTCTAGGATTAAAAAGAAATTGCAAGAAAATCTGAAACTGAGTAGGTATTGTCATGTTATTTAGAATGGTGAAAATTGTTATGAGATCGAGGCTTAGGGCACCAAGTTTGTGATTGACATCAAGAATAATTATGTGATTGTAGGGCATGGCAGCTTTCTGGAAATTCCTTATTGTCATGTTGTTTGTGCCTTATTACATAAGGGTTTAGACCCAAGTGATTATGTTCATAACTTCTACAAGAATGAGATGTTTTTAGAAGCTTATGGGAAGATGATGGAGCCTGTGAGGGATCCCAAGTTTTGGGACAAAACTAACATGCATAAACCACCAATACCACCAGTCTTAAAGAAGAAGAAAGGCAGACCCAAGAAAGTGAGAAGAAGGACCATGTTGGAGACTACCGTTGGAAAAGATGGGGTTGAGCAAATGTCTCGTAAAGATACAGCTAATACGTGCAGCCTATGTAGGCAGCCTGGGCATAATAGGAGGAGGTGTAATCTAAGAGCCAAAGACAACACTAAACTGGTAAGCTCATTTTTACTTTAACCGATTTATGGATTTCATAATTTGTGTAAGTTCATTTTAAGGTTATTGGAATTATGGAATTATTTATTTGTCTATGTAGGCTGTAAGTGGAACTGCAGGCCCTATTTCTACAGTGCAACAAATGCCAACCCAACAAAGTTAAGGGTATGTTCGGAAAAAAATATGTATGCTATTACATAGTAGATATCATATACATACTTCCTTGTATCATTTTATTTCTCACTTTAAATATCCATCATAATTAGGGGCAGAAAAGGCATGTGAATTTTAAAGATGGAGGAAGGACGAAAAAAACCAACACACAGAAGGGGACTACAGAGATCAGTGCAGCTACATACGAAGACCATGCAGCCTCAATTCAGTCATCAGAACAAAATAGAAGCATTGCAGCAACAACGCCTTTCGATAATAGAGAATACATTGTAATAAATGTGAGTGAATTGTTGTAATGAATACATATACACAATTTATGGAAACATATATGTATAATACATTTTCTGTGTAAGTGCAGCCTAGAAGTGTAGGCGAATTGCTCGTGGCTAGGGAAGCTGATATGTCAAAGCAGACAGTGACAACCAACCAACTTCAAGCCCAAGTACAAAGGAGACTGACACACAAAAAGTTAGCAAGGAGCACAAAAATAGCCCTGCAATCATCTTAAGGAAGTTCGAGTGGAAAACGTGTCTGATGGAAGAAACAATTTGTTCATGTGAAGTATCATATTGAAAAAATGGCATTTGTTGTTTGCCAAGACAGAACAGTGGATATGGTGATGTATTATGTTGAAAAAATGGAATTTGTTGTTTACCAATACATAACAGTCGATATTGTGATGTATTCTGTTGAAAAAATGGAATTTGTTGTTTGCCAATACAAAACAGTGGATATGGTGATGTATTCTGTTGATAAAAGGGAATTTGTTGTTTGCCAATACAAAACAGTGGATATGGTGATGCATTATGTTGAAAAAATGGAATTTGTTGTTTGCAATACATAACAGTTGATATTGTGATGTATTTATTGAAAAAATAGAATTTGTTGTTTGTCAATACAAAACAGTGGATATGTGATGTATTCTGTTGAAAAAATGAAATTTGTTGTTGGCCAATACTGAACAATGAATACGTGATGTATTCTGTTAAAAAAATGAAATTTGTTATTTGCCAATACAGAACGGTGGATATGTGATGTATTCTGTTGAAAAAAAATGGAATTTGTTGTTTGCCAATATAGAATAGTCGATATTGTGATGTATTCTGTTGAAAAAATGGAATTTGTTATTTGCTAATATAGAACTATGGATATGTGATGTATTATGTTGAAAAAATGGAATTTGTTGTTGGCCAATACAGAACAGCGGATATGTGATGTATTATGTTGAAAATTGTATAACTGATAACATTCAGTAGAATACACTCTGAATAGAAATGATAACAAACACTTAGCCAACAACTGATATCCAAACATTACATGATAGAACTGCAGAATAGCCAAAAACTTAGGCAACATTACATATAAAGACAATGAGCCACTTTTGTCACTTAGGGGGCAGCAGAGGACAACTTGGGTGCAGCGAGAATTCACCAAGTTTGCTGCTGCAGGAGAAAAACAAAATTCCATTTCCTTGCCCTGTCCAAAGTGTGATCATGCAGTGCCTATGTACAGTGGAAACGGGAAACTGGAAAGTGGAGGAAATAGTGCAAGCCTATACCATGAAACTTGACAAACCAGCTGCAAGCGTAATACTATGTCAACAAGAGAACCAGACAATGCAACCGAAAAGACAATGCAGCACAACGCAGCACAACTTGAGCTATAATCACTAAGCAGCACAATGCAAAAACACACAAGACTACATCATTACCTATAATCACTAAGCAACACAATGCAAAGACAAACAAGACAACAACATTGTCTTTCCAACCTAAAAGACAATGCAGCACAACTTCACCTATAATTACTAAGTAGCACAATGCAAAGACAAACAAGACAACAACATCATATCCAATCGAAATTGAACCAAATATCAAGGACAAACTAGACAACAAAGACAATGCAGCACAACTTGGGCTATAATCACTAAGTACGAGGAAACAGGGCAGGACCAGGCATAAGCATATCCAACCGAAATTGAACAAACATATTCAACCAGCACCCTTTGACCAGATATCAAAATTGAACAAACATATCCAAATAGAAATCCAACACTAATATCCAACACTAATATCCAAATAGAAATCCAACACTAATATCCAACACTGATATCCAAATAGAAATCCAACACTGATATCCAAATGTAAATCCAACACTGATATCCAAATATAAATCCAACACTGATATCCAACGATCGAAACACTGATATCCAAAAAGAAATTGTATTTCATTAGCAGTCAACTGACTCAGTACAAAGTACAAGCCTACTTGCTAATACATAATTGACTGCCCAACCATATCCCAAACAAAATTCCAAACATAATACAGATACAAATTGCAGAAACAACTACCCTAACATCACAACAATGACTATGTCAGTGTTTTAACTCCTCCTCCAATTCCTTCATCTTTAATTTCAGGTACTTCATTTCCCATTCAGAAGAGGAAACTTCTTCTTCAGCAACAATTTCCGAAATCGAAGCTTCAAATGGACGGTCAATCCATCTAAAATACCCATACCCCCCCCCCCCCCAATTATTTCGGTACCTTGGACATCCAAAGAATCTTCTACCTGGGTTGTTTGCTGTCCGTGAAATTTTTTGTTGAAGTCGCAATCCGCAGCTACAAATGCCCGCACTTCTCCCAAACAAGGTAGCAGATTCCCTTGAACCACATGTCTCCCCTCTTCGGGACTTTCCTCTGGAACCACGACCAATCACCGCTTCCATGACAACTGCGAAGGGGATTTCAGGACAAGATTGCGTCAACAAATGGAGTTCGAAGCTCGATCGAAGGGGGTAGACAAAGTCAATCGATCTTCAATTTAGGGTTCCTGGTAGGGTCAAGATTTCAACACGGGATTGCGTCAAGAAATGGAGTTTGAAGCACGATCGAAGGGGACAGAAAATACACTCAATCGAAGGGCCGAGGGGATTAGGTTCGGGAAAGGGGATCAATCGAAGAGCTCCATTTGGGATTTAGGGTTCCTGGTAGGGATGAGGCGCTCGATTTCAGGAGGGAAGGAAAGGGAGGAATTAGGGTTATGATCGGATTTAGGATTTCGATTAGGGAGGAGGCGCTCGATTTCATGAGGGAGGGAGAGGGAGGAATTAGGGTTACGATCGGATTTGGGGTTCTTGGTAGGGAGGAGGCGCTCGATTTTAGGAGGGAGGGAGAGGGAGGAATTAGGGTTACGATTTGGGAATTTTGGGGAGGGAGAAGGAGGAATTAGGGTTACGATTTGGGAATTTTACAAACTTTGTACTCTGCTCGAGTTGGGTGTAAAGTTGGGTCTTCTGGGTCTTCCGAAATTTGGGCCGTCCGCTCGGGTGGAGTCGGTTGAGTGTGCCACATCATCATTTAACGGCTAGCTGGATGCGCCATTTGCCTTGCTGGCACTTCCGTTAACGGGGGTAACGTTTAGGACCAATTCTGACATTTTTCCAAACTTTTTAGGACTTGTTTTTTCAAAGCGAAACTTTTAGGACTCAATGTCAAAAATTGGTAAATATTTAAGACCAACAGTGTCATTTTCTCGATATTGAAATATATGAGAAGAATTTATATAATATCTTTAATAAAAAGATAATCATTATGATATATCAGGACTTATTATATAACTTGAAAAGTGTTATAGAAAATTTTTAAATTATACCACAACATGATTAGTGACTAAAATTCATGATGAGAAAATAGGAAGAGAAAAATATGATTACAAGAGGAAATTTTACTAGTGTTGAAAGAAAAAATTTAAAACTCATTAAAAAGAAACTCGTTATAAAATATTTATGAAGAACCAAATTTACAACAAAGTGGGGAAATTTGTTTACAATTATTTGATAAATGTAAAGTGAAAATATTAACAATGGAATGAGTAGAAAATTGGAAAATGTCGAGTATATTGGTATAAAAACATGAGCACAAAATTTTCGGATGGAAAAAATTAAAAAATGACAAAAGAATTTATGGCACGATGTGGCAGGCTAAGATGACTCCATATCCATACTAAAACCGATTTCATTCATTATATATAGATAGATATAATAAAATCTAAATGTAATAGTTTTTAGAACTTAACCTTAATAGTCTAAATAAATAGATGGCGCTAAAAATGATTTTCAAACATGTACTATTATAATAAAAGTATTAAATAAAATAACCAAAAAGACGAGTCGCTATAATTTAAAAAACCTTATTAATTCTCGAGAAATTATCAACAAGGGTGTAGCGCAGTAGTGTACTTCCTCGACTACCATAAGGTCCCAAGTTCAATACTCAAGCAAGACTAGTCGTGTCCCTTTATTAGATACTTAGAATTTATATTTCATTGTGCTAGACCCATGATCCTCCCTTATAATCGAAAAATAACTCTAGGAATTACATATACGATCAATTTAATTAATTAATTTCCTAAAAAAATAAAGAAGGTCCCTCTCTCTCAGTACCCCAATAGGCAACAACATATATTTTGGTGAGAAAAGGAAAAAAAAAGAGTACTTTCAAGAAGCTAGCGCTGGTTTATTTCTTCCTATAAACTTATAAATTAGTTCTTACTTATTTAAATGATGTATTGTATATCATTACAAATTATTTTTGACGTTAAATCGATCATTTAGCCAAAAGCTATTATTTGATATATTATTATTTTTTTATGAATTTTAATAGTGGGACGTGTAGCGTGGGTGTGTTCTCATCTATGCATATGAAAAGGAGAGAAAATACTAAAAGAAACAATTATAAATATGGGGAAAATAGTTAAAAGCAACAATGAAAAACATGTACAGAATACTTCATATATCATGCGAGACTATACTCCCCATTGGACATCGGTATTTTTGTGGTCGAATTAATATGTCTAGAGAATTTGTAAGGTGTTTATGAGAATCGTAGAGAATAGTCGGTTTAAAATTGTATACCCCTCATTATATCCCCCAAAAAAAAAGAAATCATGTAATAAATACAAAAGTCTACTTTTTTTTAAAAAAAACACGCTTATGAAAATCTCCTTCCAAAAAAAAAAAAGAACTACAGGGCTTTAAAGTGCAGCAAAATCATTTTATCTCATAAGATTACCCATTGGCAAACGAGTGGAAGTACGCTTTGAACTGCAGGGCTCGAGTGGGTTGAGGAACTCCACGGCCTGAGTGGGGGGAGAGCTCGAGGAGCGCCTTGGCCTGTGTGGAAGTAGGGCTTCGACCACTAGGCCGACATTAGCAAACTCAAGGGCTACCACCGCAGCCACAGGGTATTATCAATAATGCGGCGAGTAAGCAATCCCTTTCGCTGTCTTAATTCAATTAGAGTTCCTTCATTGATAGCTCCGTTGTGCCAACGCTACCTCTGAGCTTATTTCAAGTTTCTCTTACCCTGTGTTAGTTTTTAGCATGTTTCTATCCAATAATGATGCTTTTGTTGTTATAGCTTTTACATTCTGTGTGTGTAATTTATGAACTATTCTAACTTTGTTGGGGTTTTTTACTACTACTCTCTGTGTTAGATAGTCGTAAAAAAGGATGAGTGAAATTGTTGCTTCCCCTTTTAAAGATTATTATGTGGTGAGTGATCCCCTCTTCCCATTTTCATCCATGAAAGAAGCAAAATCTAGTTGTTTAAGATGTTTCTTGATAAAATCATTTTGACATTTTAAGAAATCGGTTAGTGCTCTTTTTTGCTTCTTGATGGACATCACGAGCATTGGCTTTGAATTGGCTATGGTTGTTTGTGCATGGTTGATACAAAAATTGTTAAATAAATTTCTTTGGGAGTCTTAATTGTCTTCTCTTCTATAAACACTCCCTATATCTAGCTCTTTTTGGTAAGCTTCACTCTTGTCGGGATATCTTCATAATCCTCTCTCCTCTTGATGCATTCTTAACTTCTATCTTTGGAGTGCTCCTCATCTTCGTGCTTCCCCTTCCACTGACGAATAACATCTATTTATAAAACAACAAAGCTAGACTTTGACATCTTAGCTCACTAGGTTCTTAGGCTATAGCTATAGACTTTTTGACATTTCATATTGTTTCGCTTAGATTCGTACGAGCACCTCTCTAACCTCCACGTGGCGGTTTAAGTTACTAAACATGTTAGGGTGCTGCCCCAAGGATGTCATCGCGAAACACCAGCCATCCTCACCAATTTGACGCTTAGCTCCTCGGTCCCAGAGGCCCAAAGGATTAGCTGGCGACCAGGTTCCGGAAGTGATATAGTTGGATAGACGATGTCGTAGCTCGAGGATTCAGTTGCTTCAATCCTCCCAAGTGTAAGCGCGATAAATGCCCGAATCTGTTTAGTGGATGGCCCAGAGCTTGTCTTGGGAGCATTGCAACCACAAAACTTAGAAGAAATGTGATCGCGTGGATCTTGGCCGGAGGTAACCGAGAGCAACCATGCTCAGCTCGGAAGCCTAGGCTCGGGTGGATGACCTCTCTTTGCCCGGAAGCTTGGATTAAGGTAGAATGGTAGGGTGCTGACCAGGGGCGAAGCTAGGATTTCCATTCAGGAGGGCAAACTCATACTTTTGGGGTAAAATTTAAAAAATTTAAATTTCAGGGGGGCAAAATACTAATTTTACATAAAAAAAACTCATAGTTTTGGGGTAAAATTGAAAAAAAAAAGTTCAGGGGGGCAATTGCCCCCCTGCCATAACATTGGCTCCGCCCCTGGTGTTGACGGATCGACTTGGTACGAGAATTAAAGGTGTGTGAAAGTAGTGATGAAAGTACGTGAAAAGTTGCGGAAAGGTAAAGATATTACGAAAACGTGCATGTTGGATTGGCCAAAGGGGGAAATACAATAGTCGAACTCATAAAATCTCGGCCAAGACCACCAAAATCAGAAAACATCTAACAAAATAAGCAACTAGCTAATCCTAGAACTATGGAAAATATTTTTCATTTATTTAGAGAATCTAATAGCCTAATTAAGATCAATCAGAGAGAATAATATCCGAGCAAATATGGAAGGCCACCTCATGGCCATCTCCTCATGAACCATGCCCCAAGAAGCAAGTCCATAGTCATACTCAATTGGCTCAGAAAATGCCACAATTTCCTTTTGGTGCTCATTCCTTTTGCTGTCAAGCAAAATTCCAAGTAATATGGCAATTCTTGTAAATGTTGCAAGCTGACCAAATCCTTTGATTATAGAAATAAATTCTCACCTGAAGCCGTCCAAATCGGGTTGTTCCGTGGGCATGAGCTTCTCGGGGCCGCATCTTTCCATCGGGCTAATCCAATTGCAGGCTCCATTGGTTCCTTAACATGTCAAGACTTGTATTTACAGCGAAGTGCGAAAAATGGGCATAAACACATTTATAAGTGGGAGTATTCTTTTTATATACAAGTGACAGCATTATCTTGTAAATATTTACTTTCTTTAGACCTCCAATCTAAATACTATGACAAATTATTTATTTCGTTGCTGAGTATAGAAATGGGTCAATTTGGGCATGTAGATGAAAGTGAGACTCTGGGGTTCATTCTTGATTGGCTTATTGCTCTATGATGGAACAACTTAGGCCTCTTAGCTGACATTGAGCTAATTAAATCAAATGATATGGATATAGTTTCCTTGTAACTCCATTTAAGGTTGCAACTCGAACCGCCAAATACTAAACAAGTAGTGGCTTTCAAATTATATTATTACTGTCATGCAGTTTGCTTCCCCTGGTAGATGCCGATGCCACTACCGGCATCAATTGACGTTGACCTCGATTGAAGAAGAAGCAGGTAGGGATGGATTTGGAAGAAGTGAAATATCTACAAGAAGGTATAACTTTGATTTATGTATATATATATATATATAATTATGTTCTATGGATTTTCTCATGCTTGAGCGATCCTGCATTTTTAGCTGGAGTTTTCCAGTGGATTCATGCGGATGATTTTGATTTGATTAGCATTTAATCAGGGGTTTTAGCGATAGAGCAACGATGGAGCCTCTTTCTACAGGTAGTTGCTTGCATTTTTTTTTTTATTGCTTTTGATTTGGTTCTCTATCCTTCCATTCATTTCTTCAGGTAATTTGATCCCTTTAATGTTAGAACATCTCTGCTTCAAGTAAATCAATTAGTTGTCCTCTCGAGGTTTGGTGACTAATACTCTGCTAAAATTATGCTCTTTTGGGTTGCGCATGATGGAGTAACCCCTTATTGTTTCATCTGTCCTGTTCGAACTCCCATTTGATGCTATTCGGTTATAGATGCATCTAACTGGATATATGAATTCTGCCCCGTTTGGATTCAAAGTCAATTGATTTTAACTTTAACTTTAACTTTAACTTTAACTTTAACTCAACACACTACACAACAAAAATACACATTTCCCAATTCAAAAATTTTAACTTTAACTTTAAATCAACATACTACACAACAAAAACACACGTTTCCCAAGTCAAATTTATAATCACATCTCATTTGTCCTTTTCCACAATCAAAATCAAAGTAACTTTAACTCTGAATCCAAACGGCCCAGGAAGTATCTTTCCCAGAACCAATGAGTTTTGAAAACCTCCTTGCATTTAGCCTATATAGATGGCAAAGCATGGATTCTTCGTATCTGGCATTTTCCGTATAGAGTTAGAAGAAGATGTATTCTTGCTTGTAACGTATAGTTCTTACATTGGTTGCCTCGATGATATCTCTATGTGGATCTAAAGTTTAATTTGTTTGTTGAAGTTGCTGGTATAATTGAATCAAAGAGATTGCGGTACAAAGCATTCTCATTTCGTACTTATAGTTTCGATTTTTCTCTTTCTCTAATATTTGGTGCATATGTCATTTTCATTTTGTAATTACGGTTTTCAAAGCAGTAAAAGGAACAAGACTATGAAATATGGTATGTATACACTCATTTTACATCCTATGAATATATATTGATTGAGAATCGATGTTGTAAAAAGCAACTTCATTCTACTAATACTAGCCATCATGCACACGCGAAGCACGTGCGCGATTGCTAAATACTCAATAGCAATTTCTTTAGGCTATTAAGTTCATACGTGTTTAGGTTTTAATTACGTGGAATGTAATAACGCAACGAATCGGACCATTAATCCCATAATTGAGTTTGTTCCCATGCTCCACGGCAACGATTTGTAATTTGCTTGACGGCTCGAAAGCAATATGTTGAAGCAAACTCGCTTATTGGTTTAACAGTCCAAATGGTATACGAGTTTGCTCCAAGGCTCGAAAGCAATCGCACTCGTGCGTACGTGAGGGTTAGTATATATAGATGAGAGTTAGTGAGTGGTAAATTCAAAGGAAATATAGATTTATATTTCCTTATATATTTTTTTAATTACAAGTAAGATTTTATGATCGTGGATTAGATCCCTGATCTCCGAACTTTGGACCCCTTATAGTCTTGTCTTTTGACAATCTTGGTTATAACATTATCCTTAATTCAATGTTGGGTATGTTGGGCCCTCTTCAAACCGAACCCAAATATTCACTTCGATTTGGTTTGGATTCTTCTTTGGTTCGGTTGTGTTGCTAGAATTTGGCTTTAAAAAAAATCAGGTTGTTTTGGATCGGGTTCACTCGACTAGATGCCCCCCATGGAGATAATGCATAAAAGCAAGACCTTGGTGATCCGAAACTTAATAGAAAGATTTCACTTGTAATGTTGGAAGTATTTTATGATCATGGCAAATCAATGTCTGAATCATTATTTTAAATAATATACGGAGACTTTTGTTATCTCCGTGAAAAAAAATAAAATTGCATGCTCCCATTCGATTAAGGTTTCTTAGATTTTTTTCGGTTTCCGTCACTTGTTATTGGAAATTTCTTCGAGTACTTACTAATTTAGGTCGGATCGATCCACTAAACAATAAAGCTGCAGCCAAGCAAAACAAGCGACTCCTCCAATCCAACGACTGCCCGGCTCTCCGTCTCTGTCGACCAGCAAACAAGGAAATGGGGACAGCGCGGACATGGTGGTTTATCCGCCGCTCTAACTTCGATATCTCCGCCTCCCTTCACCCCCCTACTCACTCATTAACTCCTTCCTCCCCTGCTCCTCCCCAACGGACATCCCAAAGCTCTCTCTCTCTCTCTCGCGCGCGCCCTCAGATCTCTCTCCCTCATTCGTTGCTTCGACAATGCAGTCCTCTCTCTCCCTCTCCTTCTCCCAGGGCTCCTCCGCCGTGGCTCTGGCCCCGAGATCGCGCCTCTCTCCCGACTCCCTCCCCCTAGCCTCTCCGGCGGCGCCGGCGAGCCTCAGGTTCTGCGGCCTCAGGCGCGAGGCCCTTGGATTCAGCTCCCTCAGGAAGTCAGGCTGCGGTGCCAGCGGGAGCGTCCTCGTGGCGAGCCAGAACCGCGCTCCCGGGCGAGTCTCGGCCTCCGCCTCTGACAATGGAAGCGCTCCGAAGTCGTTCGACTACGACCTCGTCATAATTGGAGCTGGCGTCGGCGGACATGGAGCCGCACTTAATGCCGTGGAAATGGTAACGTCGATCATCGATGAATTTGGAACTAAGCCTACGAATTCCAGTAATTTGCAGCTTTTATTGTCCGTGCTCGTTCTTAGCCATCGCTATGCAGTAATGATCAGTTACAGCTCAGTGGATCGCTTACTTAAGCTGAGCTTGCTCATTTGACGTTGTATTAGCATTGATGACTATTTTACTTATTTATCAAATTCAAATATTCTATGTACATACGAAATTCCATTGACATGTCCAGGCTCTCATCGATCTTCCGGCCTGTGTTTGTTCTTAGGACAGAGGAAATTTTTCTTCTTGAAAAAAACAGAATAGCACAGTCTACTGATTGCGGTGAATTTTCTTCTGCAGTGGTGCAATGATCATCTATATTTATGCTTTAATCTCAAAAAATTAGTCTTGAATTTAACCAAGGACGTTAAAAAAGATAACTTGTTCAAATTCTTGTGCTATGATTCTAGAGTAAGAAATTGAGCTCTAAGATCATGATTTCTCTCGACTTCTAAATTAAATTGCATAACTGCAGGGTCTGAAAACTGCCATCATTGAAGGTGATGTTGTGGGAGGAACATGTGTGAACAGAGGTTGTGTTCCTTCCAAAGCCCTGCTGGCAGTAAGTGGTAGGATGAGGGAACTTCAGAGCGATCATCACTTGAAGGCTTTGGGTTTGCAGGTACATTTTATGATTGTAGCCATTTGAACTGTTAGATTTTCCTATTGTTGGATCTCATGTCCAGAGTCTATATCCTTCCTGCCTTAGGTTGCAGCTGCTGGGTATGACAGACAAGCGGTGGCTGATCATGCAAATAATCTTGCTTCGAAAATACGGAACAATTTGACGAATTCCATGAAGGCACTTGGCGTAGATATTCTTACTGGTGTTGGCACAGTTTTGGTAAAGTTATAATAAATCCTTCTCTAGGCACGGAGACTCGGCTAACTAGGAAATGATATGATTATCTTGACTTGATTTAATGGCTGTAGCTTAATTAAAAAAAAAAGTATCTCATCAATATGCCAAATAAAGGCATTATGTTGTCATGCTGTAAGATGATCTCCATCCTGTTCCTGACTATTGAAATGTCTTTTAATTCATTCAGGGCCCACAAAAAGTGAAATATGGAAAGGACAACGTGATTACTGCAAAGGATATAATCATCGCTACTGGCTCTGTGCCTTTTGTCCCCAGGGGCATCGAAGTTGATGGTAAACCTTCTCTTCCTGAGAAAAGAAAATTTGGTTCATATGATTGAAGCTTCAATTTGACCTTCCTCCCTGGAATTGTGGGATGCATTGAGGATCGTTTCCTTATCTCTTTTTCTCCCTTGAACTCTTGCATACATGCTGATCAAGTCACACATGTCTATGTTTGAAACAACCTGCAGGGAAGACTGTTATCACTAGTGACCACGCTCTGAAGTTGGAGTCTGTGCCTGATTGGATAGCCATTGTTGGAAGTGGTTACATTGGTCTTGAATTTAGTGATGTGTATACTGCACTTGGAAGTGAGGTAGTTTCCTTTTCTATATAATCATGCTAGTATTGGACAGTTGTCATCTGAGCTTGGTACAAAATGGAATGGTTCTGAGCGAGTTATCTGATCTTTCTTGCATTTTTCACTGGATCAGTGGTATTCTAATGATTAGATCAGGCAATCTTTTGGGATAAATTCTTGGCTTTTCAGCTTCATGTGCAGAACTATTCTTTTTATCTCCATCTTTCCGATTTTTCACATGAATACATATCATTTTACACTATGGCCCATTTTTATGTTGGATCCCCTACTTCTTATGTTGCTCTTTTTCACATGAATCAGCTGACGGTCCTTTCATTGAAAGTTAATATGAAATTTTTTCTAGTTTCCGCTTAATACACCTTAGATCTAAGTGACTGTCCCCTCTTAGTTTCCCGTTTTGCAATTTCTTTGCAACTTGTGGGTACAGAATACTCTTAGCTGCTTTTATGATAAATTTGAGATGTTTTGTGGTTAGGCCTCTTGTGTGCAAAAGTCACTTGTTTTTTGTTTCAGATATTTGAAAGAACTTGTGACGTACACATGTCAATTAAGGCCTATCTGCCACTTTCTCTTCAGATTACCCTGAACAAGTCAACCACTGAATTACTATTTGTTTTTTAAATAAATACGTTTGCTACCATGCCCCGGTTCTTGTTTCTCCTCTGAGCCTCAGATATTGGGAAATACTTGGGTTCTCTCTTTAGATTTTTATTTTATTCTTTTGCTTATTGTTATCCTTTCGGTTATATTAACTGATCTTTATGCTTCCTTTTAGGTAACATTTATTGAAGCTCTAGATCAGCTTATGCCTGGATTTGATCCTGAAATTGGCAAATTGGCCCAAAGAGTTCTGATAAATCCACGGAAGATTGATTATCACACAGGAGTCTTTGCTAGCAAGGTAACTTACTTTATTTACAAATGCCAAGCTTGTTTAGGAGGCCCTCAATTTGCCTTTGGAATTCTCTCTAGGAAAAGGAAAGCAGAGAGAAATGCATGTGCTTATGTACTTCTCTTTTTCCATTTGTTTATAGATCACCCCAGCAAAGGATGGCAAACCAGTCACCATAGAGCTTATCGATGCTAAGACCAAGGAACCAAAAGACACATTGGAGGTATTATGCATCCTTGTTTTAGAATTCTGTAATGAAAAAAAATATATTGGCTTCTTATTTGAGAAATTAGCAATATGAGCAAATGGTTGAATATGGCTATGTCTAATTATTCTATTGTTGTTTTGAAATCTTTTTCTATGCTACATAAATAGCTATCTAGTGTGTACTCTTTTGACATAACTTCTCAATCAATATGAAACTCAAGTGGTCATTTGCATCACCTTTTTTGACTGGCCAATTATATTCATAAGAGATTGATGCAGCATTTCTTCTTCCCCTGACTACGTGCTTATGTAATGCCATCTGCGAAATCTTTCATTCTATGTTCAGGTAGATGCAGCACTCATTGCAACTGGGCGGGCTCCATTTACTCAAGGTCTTGGCTTGGAAAACGTATGAACTCGCTAAATGATTTGATAGTGCATGCTAAGGATTTTTCAGCAACAAAAAAGAAAAATATTACTTAATCATTGCTTCTTCGCAGGTCAATGTAGTGACGCAACGTGGATTTGTTCCCGTAGATGAACGTATGCGAGTAATTGATGCAAATGGGAATTTGGTTAGTTCTTGTTTCCTTTTGGGACTTTATTCCTGCAGAAGAAGGGCAAAAGTTACTAATTTTCACTTGCTTTAGGTTCCTCACTTGTACTGTATCGGTGATGCAAATGGTAAAATGATGCTTGCTCATGCTGCTAGTGCACAAGGAATTTCAGGTCAAAGATTCTCTTGCTCTTCACCGTCTATATAATTTGACTGAACCACCATTTTCACTCCCCTAAAATTTCTGCATGATCATAAAACAGTGGTTGAACAAGTGACTGGAAAGGATCATGTGCTCAATCACCTCAGCATCCCAGCAGCTTGTTTTACGCATCCTGAAATCAGTATGGTGGGATTAACTGAGGTAAAATCTTTATCCTTCTTGCAAACTTCCAGATATTTGCATCTGATCCTGAGTATACATTACACAAAATATATTTCCCAGATTAGCTTTCTAAAATGACTATGCTGGTAATTAAACTAACATACTCATTATGGTTTTATTGCTCGCGATTCTCCTCTCGTGGACTGTTATATGAACATTTTCATTTTTATTTCTGCATGGCTTTTTATTTCCTGTTTTTAGCTGTGATATAAAAAAACATTTTTTTTTTCTTTTCCCACGTCGGACATCTTATATTGCAGCCACAAGCAAGAGAAAAAGCAGAAAAGGAGGGATTTGAAGTGAGTGTTGCAAAGACAAGCTTCAAGGCCAACACAAAAGCCCTAGCAGAAAATGAGGGGGAAGGACTCGCAAAGGTTATTATTTTTGAACCCTTCACTCTCTCTCGCTCTCTCTCTCTCGTGCACAATAAACTTCTGTTATCTAGATAATGTAGAGTATGCATTTTTTGAAAGGATCCAAGGCCCGAATTTAAAACCTATTGTTTGTATCTCAGTTTCATGTTTCACCTTGTTATCAAAGCTTTACTGTCATCAGCTGTCTATAGTCCCTTCCATCAATGCTTTACCCTTTAGACTTAATGCACTGTGAGAAGCATGAATAGGTGCGGCAACTTCCTGAAGGATATGAGCTTTCTTCCTAGTGCAGTTCTGACATTCCAACTGCATCATTGAGTCATGCCACTAAGCCGCTGCTAACCTCTATATGCCATCTTTCTTACAGTTGATATAGCTTTCTTCCTAGTGCAGTTGTGACATTCTAACTGCATCATTGAGTCATGCCACTAAGCCGCTGCTAACCTCTATATGCCATCTTTCTTACAGTTGATATACAGACCAGACAATGGAGAGATACTTGGCGTCCATATATTCGGGCTGCACGCTGCTGACCTCATCCACGAAGTATCAAATGCAATTGCTCTAGGGACACGTATTCATGTAAGTGTTCTGTATTAATAATTGAAGTATGCTTTGCTTTAGATGCTAATAGCTATTCTTAGTAGTCACCTTCTTGAGCATCAAAGTGATTCCATTCGGTTGATGTGCTATTCTTACCTCCTGGATGAGAAATATCATTACTGTCATGTTCTTTGGTCCCAAGCTAATCTCGACATCTGTTATAGAAGTATTGATGGGGTGATAGCTGCATTCCATGGTAACACTTTGCAATCTTATATTTTGTAAAATGCAGGAGATAAAATACGCTGTTCATGCACATCCGACCTTGTCCGAGGTGGTAGATGAACTGTTCAAATCGGCAAAGGTAAACATCCATTACTAGACTTCTCATTGCTTGTTGAGTGCTTACAGTGGATTGCATCTTGATTTTCCGGTTGAGAGCCTAACTTCAATTTTCCACATGCATCACATGTTTCCCTGTAGCTGTGGCCTCAACCAAACATAGAATTTTCAATAATGAACACCCTCTCTTTTCAAGCGGAATCCTCAACTCGAGTTTTGAGTTCATCCCAGCACACCTTTGCTTTTCCTTTTAGAAAATGGCTGATAAATAGAGATGGAAAAGTCAAGTTTGCCTTGTGGTTGCAAAATTGCGATCTCTTATAAATGAAAGTAACAATTCACCTTCTTCTTCTTTTTCTTTCTTTAATAAGTAAAATACCAAATAACTTGTTCTCTACAACGTGGTCTAGGAAAGAGCACCTTAACACATATTTTCCACTTAGGGTGTGTTTGGAAGTTGGATTTGGAGGGAGAGGGAGTGTTTCCCTTGTTTGGGAGATTTATTTGAGGGAGAGGGAAGGGAGGAGGAGGAATTTGGAGGGAAACACTCTCCCTCCATTCCCTCCATTGTTAAGAATCTCCTAATCCTCCAAGGAGAAAGAGGAACTCATCTATTTTCTATTCCCTCCTCTACACAACTTTCTTTATAATAGTTTTTCTAAAACTTTTATTATATATTTTTTTAATTTCTCCTCTCCTCTCCTCTTCTCTCCTCTCCTCTCAAAAACTTCCAAACACCCAAACACACCGTTAAGGAAACATAAAACTGAAAGTTCCCATAAAAAGGAAAAAGAACATATGGCAGGGGTTTTATCTTTCCTCTCTCTTGCATGGACGCAGGTCCACTCTCAAGCTCCCAGTCCAGTAAGTGAACCAGTCGCAGTCTGATAAGATTTTCATCGAAATCCGAGTATAGGTTTTTTTTGAAGGAATGTGCTTGTGTTAGGGAGATTCAACAAACTATTCAGCCTCCGACAGGATAGATGATCAGCGTAAGAGCCACCTTGTCAAATGGAACACGGACTCGGCGAGTAAGTCGCGGAAGTCCTGGCTTGAAAGGATCAAGGCTTCAATGGTGCCCTGGCTTATTGATTTTGCTATTTGTTGCCTCACAGATGTACTTTTGTCCCTTATCTATTCGCCATGGAGAGACATATTCTCGAATTTTCTTTAGAATTGGACATGATATGCAATAAGAAAGCTCTCCTTATCGTTGGCAATTTTAGAAGACCGCCATGTTTATCACTTCTCCTCCGACTGGTATGAAGGAACATAAACAGTCACCATAGGGAAAAATCAAATTGTTCGGTTTGGCAATTTCATTCCACTAGTAGAACATACTTGGGCGCAAAAGCATCATGATGAAAAACGCAAAAATTCGGTGCCTCCAAGTACCCTGATGAAGCGTACTTTCTGATTCTTGCAAGCATCATATCCCAAATTTAAATGCCATATTTGGGTTCTTCGTTTCCAAAACCGACAATGTAAAAGTCAGCAATTTGCAGCCGCAACCCATGAAGAGGTAGGAGTGAAGACAAACCTCGTCAATAACTGATTGTTCAATAACATCTCAAATTTGTCGATAATCAACACGAGGAAACAGCAAACAAGATCATCAACAAGAAAAACAAAATTGCAAGGTGGAATCGTGCTAAGGATTCCTAATTAACGGGTCAAGAGTAACAGAGAGAATGAACATGGCCTCTCTGATATCATCCCGAATCTACTCGTCCCCTGAAGCTGCTTCGTTCTTCACATTGTTGTGCTTCCTCGCATACCTCTGGTTCCTCAGGAACTTTGGGTCCATCTATCATTCGACATATCAAATCAAACATCAATCAAATAATGTCCGAAACCTAGATTGAATTGCATTCTATTTGAACCATTTTGCACCAAACTTCGGTTTTAATCCCATCCTTGCACCGCACGATCCAGAAACTTTCCATGGATTTAACAGACAACGACATTAAACCTGAATGTGAGTCCATCCTACGCCATATGTTTCTATGAGAATTCCAAAAGGAATCATTTGGATGATTCAGGATCCTTGACGGAGTTGCACAATGAGAAGTAATCCATCTAAACACAAGTTTTCCGACAATGCAGGATTCCCCCCCCAGCCGGGAGTTGCCCGATCAACCCCTTAATCGAAAATTCAATCCGCAAAATTCAATTTCTAATCTCTCAGAAGTGGCCGCTAACGGTCAAATCAACAGGGCAACGGTGCAAAATGAGACGAAAACATCGACATCGAACTGAAGCGGGCAAGACGAAACTTTCCCGCTCAGAAATTCATCGATATGGAAGCACGAGCAGAAGCGAACAGTAAGACTAAATAAATTTTCTTTGAGGGGCGATAGTGGCGATTGCTAAATTACCCCTTTGGTGGAGGTGTGGCGGTGGCGGCGGGGCTTCTTGATGCCGTTCTTGTGTGCCTTGTACGACTGGTTGTGCGCCGTGTGGTTCTTCGACTTCGCCATTTCTGCAACAAAAGTTCAAAATTATTTTTTTTCTTTTTCATTTAATGGAACTCCGAAACATATAGATTCCACGATAGGAAGAACAGAGTTAGCAGAGGGAAGGGATCGGCGGAATTACCGCGAATCAGAGGGAGGAGCTGAGATTGTGAACGTCGGAGGCTCGGCCGAGGGTTTTCGGCGATTTCGCGGTCGACGGAGAAGACTGTGAGCTAGAAAATGAACCCTAGCAGCAGCAGTCTGACTCCGGGAGCACATAATGACGAGAATGCCCTCCCAGGCTCTTCGAACTCGCAGGCCCTGCCCGTATTACCGGCCCAGGGGGCCCGAACCTTTTCCGGGCCTAAAAGAGTCGAGCCCAATTTTCGCCCGCCCATGTTCAGGTTTATTGCCATTACAATTTTTTCTCCTTTTCACTTTTTTTTTTTCAGTAGTTTGAGAGTGTTGCAATCTATGGAAAATGGGCTGAATATGTTCAACAAAATAATGAAAAGTGGATGGGTACTGGTCAAACAATACGTAAACCCCTTCGAGGAACCAACTGCTTAAGAATGTATACGTTTTTAGCATAGGACATCAGTTCTAATGGTTGCAGCTGAAATAGACATTATATAGAGAGAACTGAAAATCATGGTCCTAATATATCCATGTGACTGTACAGGAAGTCAAGTATAGAATCCCTCCAACTTTTGTTAGATGGGATCAATACTAGAATAGAGAGAGTTTGCAAGGGGAAGGATGGGGAGTGCGCCAACAATTTTTCCAATTTGGTGGTCCAAATGAGTCCAAGATCTTTACACGTGAAGGGGTCAGCGGTCACAATCCTACATATTTATTAATATATACAATTAGTTTGGGAAAAAAAAAAATTGGGAGGTCATTTGCCATTAGTTGGTTTTGACTCTGCCACGCCCTATTCAATCCTACCTACCATGAGAATTTGGTAGTGGGTAGGCAGAAAATGTGAAAGTGTAACTTCCATTTATATATATATATATATCGTTGGAATCAAAAGAAAATTGCTTTGAAAAATTAGCACAGGCATAAACTCTGCAACATCATGTCTAATGGAGGTAGCACCCTTTATTTGACCCTCTTTTTTGGGTCCATAAGTGAACACTAATAAATCAAGATTTTCTTTTATTTTTTCTTTTGTCTTTCTATGGAAATCATGATGTAATTTGGCAGCACATTAGCTTTAAGCAACATCTTTTTAATTACCATATACGAGAAGTGAGTCTATTGATTATTAGATAGAGAATAAATGAAATTAATAGATTGATTTCGTAAAAAAATTCTTATAATATACTCATTAACGATGAAGAAGTAGAACGAATTCTAAGATGATATTCATGTAGTTTAATGTAATTGTTAACGAGAAAAAGAATGTATTCGGGAATAATATACGATAAATAAATAATTACGGATCCCTCACTATTCTACCTACATAAAAAAAAACTAATATAGTGTCTTTTTAAACCATATGAAGCCAACATAGTTTTTTTAAAAACTAATATATTATCTTTTACAAAATATAAAAAAAAACTAATATATTTTTGATGAAATAATCATACATATATATATATAGGGTAACTTGCACTGGTGGTCCAAAAATTTTACAAATGTTTCAATATGGAACAAATTTTTTTTGCTACTTGATGGTACAAAATATTTTAAAATTGTTTCAGTTTAGTACAAACCGTCATCTCACTATTGACGCCGTCAAGCCGTCCTTTACAAGATTTGTAAATTTGTACTATCATGTAACTTATGTAAAACATTTTGTATTATTAAGTTACAACTTCAAAACATTTTGCACCATCATGTAACGTCCCACAAAAATCAGTTTTGCACTATCAGCGTCGGTTTGACAGCGTCAATGGCGAGATAACAGTTTGTACTATACTGAAATAATTTTGAAATATTTTGTACCATCAAGTAGAAAAAAAAAATTTTGGTACCATATTGAAACATTTGTAAAACTTTTTGGACCACCAGTATAATTTATCATATATATATATATATATATATATACTAGCTCTCATGCATGCACCTTGCGGTGCGAGACGCGTGTCTCTACACAAATGATTTAAAAAAATTGATATGATTTTTTAAACCACTTTAGAATTTGTTGATTTTTCAAAATGGATAGCAAATGAGATAATGGAAGAGTTTTTTTTTTTGGGGGGGGGGGGGGGGGGGGGAAGAGGTTCTTGAGATAATAGAACAGTGAACTTATTTTTCCCTTGAAATTATGAGAGGGAATCTGATTGTGAATTTTTTGGATCCACCAGATTACCATGTTTGGCTAAAGCAAATTAGTTAGTAATATACATTCCCAAAGGGGATGGTTATCTAGATTATCAATAATGTTAATATTAACATAATAATGAGTAACACTAGTAAATTAGTAATATTAAAATTGGGAATCTATGTAAATGGGAATCTAAAATGACCTGTAATCTCAAGTGATAATGCACGATAAGCCACCTTAAAAAATTTGACAATGGTTACAAAATAAAGGTTTTCTTAAATAATAGTATAGGAATATAAGATAAGATATATATTAGCAAAAGTTTCAACGATACTCTCATACTCATTTGAACTTTCTTATTGGACGCTCTTCTCAGGAATTGTGATTTTTCCAAATTTCATGCTATTGATGGATATCTGATGGAATAAATTATAGGACCTTTTTATTTATCTATTCACATTTAAGAGGAAATAAAGGGAAAAACATGGGATAAAAGTAAGGCAAATTCTACCATGGCATGCAGCAAGATGTATTATTGTCGTATGTCTCATCCAAAAGGACCAAAACCATTAAAACATTAAAATTTAATTTTTTTCGGTAAATTTATCAAATAATCATTAATTAAAAAAATATGTGACCATGTAAAAACTAATACTGACATGAAATTCATTTGATTTTTTTAATTCTTGAAAAAAAAAGATTAGAGAAGCCGGCAGTGGCACATGCTTCATCTGGGAGTGCGGTGGCGATTGATAAGTGCTTATTTTGTTGAGTCAAGCAGAATATTGTTTGGTGAATTATTTCAAAATTATGGTTTGGCTAATTTTTGCGATTAGAAATATGATTTTTTTTCTAATAGGTTGATAGGTGTTTATAAAAACTGTTTCTATTTATTCTCTATTTTAAATATTAGTTTAATTTCAACAGTTTCAAATTGTTACTTTTCAAACCTTTTTATTTATTTTAAAATCAGCACTTATTTCAGCAATTATGATTCAACACTTTTCTTTCAGCAACAGTACTTCCAAACCAAGCCTAAATGGTGTTGGCAATCTCGATTATGGCGATAGTGATCGAAGATGAGCCCCCGACACTCAATTCCATGCACACACTCTCTCTCGGGCGGGTTGATCCAGACGTTGAGGGCCTACCTCTGTCCATCGATAACCCAATCGGTGTCGCCACAAAACCAGAGGTCGCCGACGACATGAATTGTGGCGCCAGTGGTCATAGGTGCGCATCTATCGCCTAATTTCGATTGCCCCCTCTCTTTTTTCTAAATTAATTATAAATTTATAAATAAAAAATAAAAAAATACCATAGTAGCGACACAATTTTAAAATTTTGACGTAATATGAGTTAAAAATTGAAAATAAAATCTTTAAATATTGCACGAATAGGATTTAAAAGCATAAATCTAAAATTTTATACCATGTCGTATCAAAGGTAATTTTTTGCGGGCCGTCGGAGAATCGCTCAGTAATAACTAAAAAGCAAGGGGAAAAAAAAAAATACAACCCATCACGCGTTCAGCCCAGTCGTAATGCTGAACAATATGGAGCTGTCCGAGCTCTGAAAATAAAATAAAATAAAATAAAAAATAATTAATCTTTTTCCTCATCCAGCCTTCAAAAAAAAAAAATTCAACGAAATTAAAAACCACATTCATTCATATGACCTACGTTCGTTCACAACGACAACCCCTCCCCGAGAATTTCCCATATCTTTAGATCTCTCTCTCCTCTCCTGTCTTCGTCTCCGATCTGCCCAAAAGACCCAAGAAAAATCGACACTTTCTTCGACCCGGCGAGCGGAAGATGTTCCTCTTTGACTGGTTCTATGGGATCCTCGCCTCTCTGGGTCTGTGGCAGAAGGAGGCGAAGATCCTCTTCCTCGGCCTCGACAATGCCGGCAAGACCACCCTCCTCCACATGTTGAAGGACGAGGTCTGTCCTTTGATCCGACCGCTCCCTCCCGTTGCGATTAGGATTCGTATATCTGGGTCTTCGGTTTCGTTTCGATCGATTAAATCGAGCCAATTTGATTTGGATTTGATGATGCTTTGTCGTTTCTGCGTCGGAATTGTGATTCGATCCTCCCCAATTTCTCAATTTGTGGCATGTGGGGGAATTGACGGTAAACAGTTCGTTCGATTGGAATTGGAGCTCTGTCGAGGAGATCTGTAATTTGGGTATTTGTTTTTACGGATTATTAGCTGAATATGCTTTAGAATTATCGGTCATATCGATTGGATGTCGCCTTGTGTGCTAGTTGGGTAGATTTTGAATCAGGCTCCTTCTTTCCGGAGATTGTTATGAGCTACATTGGCTGTGGATTTTTTCTTTCTGTTGGTGGTTATGATTTGATTTATGGCCGGATGGATTCGATGAAGCGATTTGGGATTGTGGGTTTCTTTATGTGCAGAGATTAGTGCAGCACCAGCCAACTCAGCACCCCACATCGGAGGAGCTCAGCATCGGGAAAATCAAGTTCAAGGCTTTCGATTTGGGGGGCCACCAGATCGCTCGCCGAGTCTGGAAGGATTACTATGCCAAGGTATATCTTCCTTGTTTTCCAGATTCCTTCGATACTTTTTACGGTTGTTTTCTTTCCGGCCTTACTCATCAATTGTGCATTCATTGACTTTGGGACGCAAAAAATCCAGAGGCAGATTCATTTTTAAATTTCAAGTTTTTATATGATTGTCGCGCTTACCAATGAGTTCTTTGTATCTGGTGTCAAATCCAACCGTGGCGACTGATTTAAGAGTATTTGCTCTTGGTTTTTGCTCATTGATTTCAATGATATTGAAATCTGCCTCCTTTAATCCCAGATAAAGGTTTCTTGGTGTTTATCTGATTCATGGGAGGCAAATAATGATGCTGGAAGTTTCGCTGATAGAACCTTTTTCAAGCCTTTCGAAAGGTGTTCTAATAGTAGCTTTCCATACATGTATAGAATTTGCCTCTTGAGATCTTTTGTGATGGAGTTGATCATAGTTAGAATCATAATTTTTTATATGTTGGTATTAGTTTTCTATTGGCGAATGAGTTAGTTTTGATAGATCTATGCGACATTCTGTTTCATGATTTACTTAACATGATTTAATTGAATGCAATTTGCAATCTTTACTTGTGGCTCTCTCATAAGGTGGATCCTCCTGCCTTTTCGTCATTTTCATCTTTTATATGATATCTTCTACATGTTGGCATGTTTTCAATTTTCTGTTTTCCTTTGTTGAAAAACGGCAATGTATTGAAATATCTTCTACGTGTTCTTCATTAAAAGATTGAAATCCCATTTTTATCCTTGGACAACTTGAACCATTCTCCAAAACCGGGTGGATGTTATCTTCAGAGAACTAATTTCTTGATGAATTTGTCTTCAACAGGTAGATGCGGTGGTATACCTAGTGGATGCCCACGACAAGGACAGGTTCGCAGAGTCAAAGAGGGAGCTTGATGCGCTCCTCTCGGATGAAGCCCTAGCTACCGTCCCCTTCCTGATCCTTGGGAACAAGATCGACATTCCCTATGCTGCCTCTGAGGACGATCTCAGGTATCATCTAGGTCTGACCAACTTCACCACTGGTAAGGGCAAAGTCAACCTTGGGGATTCGACTGTTCGGCCCATGGAGGTCTTCATGTGCAGCATTGTGCGTAAGATGGGATATGGGGACGGGTTCAAGTGGCTATCTCAATACATCAAGTAGAGGGAAAAAAGAGGAAACCTTTTTAGGGTTTAGTCAGTGGATGAATATGTAGCTTTTTCCCGGTCATTCTGCGGTTCCGAAGAAAGAAAGGGTCATTACTGGGAGGGGATTCATCGCAAATTATATATGTCCCACACTAATGAGTTCGTCGTGTTTCAAAGGACATATCTGTTGAGTTTGTTCTTGTGACCCTGATGGATTCTTATTTTTGTCAAACATTTATTGTGTTTTTTTTTCCCCGAGGATTTGATAATAAATTAAGGACCATAAGTTGTCACTTGAATGCGTTTACAGTTTGTGCATCTACGTTGAATCTGTTATTAACCTTTCTTTTGCTCAAGTTTTCACTCTCTTGGTTGATTCGCGTTGAGTTGCATGCAAGAAAGATATACCGATGAGTTGGGTTCGGCGATCAATGGCTACAACGAACTGGGCACAGCTGACTCTCTATAGATGCAATAAAACGGGTATCCGGGCATAGATGAAGCAAACAAGTCACTAGCAAGTATTGATCAATTCAAATCTTAGTGGGTCTTGGGAAGTTCTTGACGATTATAATTTGGCAAAATTATCAAGGAAGTTTTAAAACTATGAAAAAAGTGAAATTTAAGTTCTAAATATATGAGTTTGATTTAAGTAATCATAAACGTTTAATGCATTAGATATTTTGGTCCAAAACTGTCACTGCAAGTTAACGGCGTTAAATCGATCCACATGCCACTCATTGATTGGCCAAATAATATTTTTAATTTCTAATTAGTAAACTTATAAAATAAAAGTAAAATATCAAAATATTTTTTAAAAAAAATCAGAAGGTGGGTCTCCTCCGCCGACCACCTCCCCTCGGTGAGGTCGTCAGAGGCAACGATAGGACTCTAGAGACCTTCCTGGGGGAGAGGTGGCCGGCGAGGGAGCACTCACAAGCGGGACTCCCCTCCCCTTTTTTTTATTTTTGTTTTTTAGAAGTTTTTCATATCTTTTAAAAATTTTAAAAACTAAAAACATTATTCGGCCAATCAGGAAGTGACACGGGGATCGATTTAACACCATCGACTTGCGGTAATGGTTTTGGACAAAAAAATTTTAATGGATTAAACATTTAGGATTATTTGAGCCAAACCCATACAATTATGACTTAAATTTCACTTTTTGTATAGTTTTGGAACTTTTTTTTATTTTGATAATTTGGTGAATTTTTCCAAGCTGTTTAAATTGAGTGAAAGTACTATCAACATCAAAGTAAAAAAGAGCTGCTTTCTTTTTGACCGCTCCATTTAAAATGGTCACCCCTTCTACAATCATTGCTCCAATCATAAGCTGCCAAATCATATGATAGATTGTGTAAGATCTAATCATCTTGCCTTGTTCCTAATTCTCCAGTCTTTCTTTTTCTACTTTCAAATGAAAATATTTATTAGCTTTTGCCCAAATTAAATCTCTTTTACAAAATATTTTTTATAATGAACTTCTTTACAAACTAATTCTCGTAATAGATTTATATTATTTTATTTATTTATTTATTTACATTCCCCAAAACATTTTGATTCGTTTGATTTAAGTCATTGGTCCAATAAGAAATATGTAACATTATTTTTCTTTGTACATATATTTCCAAAACATTGATTTAAGTCCTTGGCCTAACACAAGATAGGGGAAGAACAAAAATACCAATATCATTCATCATTAATTAGAACATTAAATGTTACAAATCCCTGAGGGTTGGTATGATCGGTTAAAAAAATCTAGGTTGTAGGTTGAGGATTAATTCTACTTCAATTCGGTGTGTAGTAAACAATTGATTTGATTAGTGACTTACTACGATCCGTTTATCCACAGTTTACCGTTCTTAATTATTAAATAGTTTTAAAAATATAAAATAACTAAAATCATTAAATTTATAAAAATAATTAAAAATTAAAGTAACAAAACCAAAATAATCCACAAAAATCGGCTTCAATTTACGTTTAACTCTTAAAAATTGCGTTCAACATAGCTAAACCCAATTAATTTTTACGTAGATTTCGGTTAAACCAACAAAAAAAAACGGGTATAGTAAATAAAACATAGGAGTACCTTTAAGGATACGAAAATTGGCTTCAATTCACACTTGACTCCTAAGTATTTTGTCCAAAACAGTCGAACCGGTTAATTTCTATATAGAATTCATTATTTTTTAAAAACTCGATCAACCAGTTAACCGAATTGGCAAAACGGCTAATATTTTTTTAATGGTTTAGGGTTTTTTAAAAGAGTTTAAAGAATAGGAATTGAATTGAAATGATTTCACAAAAATAAATCATATTGGAAATTATTTTCAAACTAAGTCTAGTTTGGGAATAAATTTTAAAAAGAAGTCTGATTTAGGAAAAAAAACTCAATATTTATTTGGTCTTTGTTTGCTCGATTCCAAGTACTTGAATGTTTCATAACTTTTCTTTGAGTCCTTAAGATCATTAATTTAAATCGCTTGCATGGATCAATACTTGGACTGTTAGACTTTTGTCATAAGATTTCATTCAAATTACGAAAGTGTTCCATAATAATTATTTTTCTCAAGTAAACATGATACAATAAACTTAAGTCATATTTTAAAAACATCCAATTTTCTTCCGAGTGTGGCAGGTCTAAAGATTCTGAATTGTTTATGATTTCATATAATTCATACTTTAATAAAAGATTTGATTAGAGGGAAAAAAACAATGATTTAAACATCCAAGATGCAATGGTATACCAGATCTGGATATTGATTCGGATTTTGGAATAATCAAAGCAAATAGATCACGAATATGAGGAACTTAATTTTTTAATTTAAATTTTGTGCGTGAATGGGCCTATGAGTTATTAGGCCATGTCTCTAATCCAAAAGTTTGAGTTAACAGATTATGATACTTATTTTTTTATAAATTCATAAATTTCAAATCAATATTTCGATGTGGAATTGAGTGTTTATCATTAACGCTCAACACATAACTTCACATGGCAACATGGACCATAGCACGCCACGTGCCATTAAATACCCGCTCTTAATAACTGACCACAAGCCACACATTATCTTTTTCTGTGCTCGGGTGAGGGGGACGACTAACCACGAGTTCCACAAAATCTTGCTTAAATTAGATAAATTGACCACGAGTTCCACACTCGGGCTAAACTAGACAAATATGTGTGCTTTGGCTGCCATTGAAAAATAAGATACTGGACCCAAAATGGTGAACGCGTAAGTCACTTTGATACCATGCAAAATATGAATCAGCCTATAAATTATTGGGTCCATTTTCAACTTAAAAACTCGAGTTGATGAATAGGTTGTAGTTTCCAATTTCTTATAAATCACTCAATTTCTAATCAAGATTTGAATGTGGGGTTGATTATTTCTCATTAACTCTCCACACGCCATTCCTAATGTTCTTGAGGTCCCATTCACCTTACCCTATTTTGTCAAGATGATATTACGGACCACATATGAAGTTTCTCTTCATCAATTCAGAGGTTTTTACGACCCATATTCAAATTGTATAGCACCAACTTGCATCCTGCATTTACGTTACTCTTATTTCCACTTCTCTAGCAATCTCAAGACCAGTCCACTAATCTTACAATGTACTATATATAGGCCTAGGGGCGCCGAATATGCAACTGCTTTGTCTGATCAAAATAGTGTTTAAGGACATGTGGTACGTGATGGATCACACATTGTCAGCAGGTGTTGAGAGTTTAGATCTCACATGAAAAATTAATAAGATTATGATGGATTTATAAGAGATTGTGAATAACAACCTACCAGTTGGAGCTTTTGGGTTAAGATGGATCCAATAACTTATAGACCTAGTCAGAGCAAGTTATGCCTCCGCCCGTACGTGTGGGCTCACACCACACCAAGTCTAAGGTCTCTTTGTGTGAGGGCAACCAATGTGTGTCCATGTTGGCCCGAGTTTGGGCGGTCCAATTTTGAGGCAACCAAGAGTGCACCTCTTGTTAGTGAAGTCCGAGTGTGGAACTCGTGGTTAATTTGGTTTATCCCTCTTTGCCCGAGCACGGAAGATGATACCTGACTCGTAGTCAGCTGTTGATGCCATGTGTTTTTAAGGACACGTGGCATATGATGGATCGCACGTTGTCACGTGAGAGCAGGAGTTGAGAGTCCACATAAAAAATTAAGAATATTCTAATAGATTTGTAAGAGATTGAATATTACAACCTACTAACTTGAGCTTTTGAGTTAGAGATGAACTCAATAACTTATAGACCCAGTGAATATTTTACAGATGACATTCCATCTCATCAAACGGGAGTCGATAGTAAAATTATGAGATACCGGTTGCTTGCTGTATCACATAAACTTTGGAGCACAAATGAGTTTACAAGACGCCAACTAGCGCAAAAGTATGGAGAGCTGCTCTTCCCGGATGATAAATTTGCATGTACTATTCTCAGAAGCTTGAGGGTGCTTAATGTGATTTTCCCACATTTCGCCCAGTGCATTTTGGTTGGATATAATCTTCGGATTTTCCTGGGAAAATCCGAAGATTACGACCTATTTTACGTCGTCTGGATGTAAAGTGATTCCTTGCAATCATTTTCCTAAGTTAAGATTTCACGGTGTGGTTGGGAAAACTTTTACGGTTGAAACACATAGAATTCTTGAATTATAATTGTGGGTCTCACATTTTATCTCTATAAAAATAAATTATATATCATATCAGCACCCACGTTCTCCATAATCCAATATATTTACCAAACACAACAATCTTACTTTTCGATCCTTAACCCATGTAAAATGATTCCATAGTTAAATTTTCATTGTAACTTTGCAATCCCTGTAATCTAACAATCGATGAACCAAACGACCTAGTTGAGTTCAAAGCATTTTGCCCTTGAACTACGGAGCGTATTTGGATTTGTCCATTAACCTTCAAATTATTATAGAGTACTTCCCGCCCTAGTCCAAAAATAAGTAAGGTGCCTCCTACTTTAAATTCCGGTGAGATTTCCGACCAAAGGAGATTATATGCCACTCACATGCCAATGTAAGAAACGTAAAAATATGACACATTCTAATTATCAAAATTGACTGAAACAAAGAAAAAAAGTTAGGGCACGATTACCCATTTAATTGACGATAGCACTGTGACAGTCGTCTCTGACCAGGCTCTTGCAACTGCGTTGCTGTTCTTTTCTCATACTATCAAAGAGAATTGAAATGCTCAATGCAACTGCAGAAAGTTTCTCGAAATATTTTTTCTTGGCAATGGGGGGGTGGGGAAGCAACAACTGTCTCCATTAACGGTGCTGCCATGAATGAGTGAGTGCCCTGAATTTTTTTTTTAACTTATTCCAGTTAATTTTTATAATTAGAACGTGTGACATTTTTACCCATTTTACATTGCCGTGTACTCTTTTTAACCGGAAATTCGACTGGAATTTGAAGTAGGCACCTTGCTTATTTTCAGGTTAGGTCATGGGATTCTCTGTAATATCTTGAAGGTCAAAAAGTAAAGGCAAACTCATCCCTTAATTCAGGGGGCAAAGAAAAAAAATTACACTATTGATACAAAAAATTTTACAAAGTTACACAATTAGTATAAAAGTTAATTTTTTACACCAAAAATACAAAATATTTATAAAATATAACAATCACATACATTGCGTCAATTTTATATTAATTTCCGTTTTACTTATGTGGCAAATACATATGACTTGCCATCCAATTTGGCACAAAAAAATGATAAAATATTCATTTCCTAAATTTGAATTAAAATAAAAATCATTTAAAAAAATCGTTCTCTCCTCTCTCATGTCTTTCTCTCTCTCTCTCTCTCCCCGCTCTCACAGTATCTCTCTCTCCTCTCACTCGACTCTCTCTCCTCTCTCAGACTCTGTTCAGCAGGCGTCTCTCCCGCCCGTGAGAGACGCCACGTGGCGTCACTAGAGATAGGAAGGGGAGATCGCCTCGCTGGCGCGTGTCTCGTCGAAGAGTCGCATCTCCTGCGACAAGAGACGTAATGAGCTGCTGCCCCGAGGCAGGCTTGGGCCCCACGCGGCAGTAACTCTTGCCCTTTCTGTTTTTTCAATTATTTATAACCATTGCCTCTATCCTCTTCCCTTCCCTTCCCTTCCCTTCCCTTCTCCATCAGTCTGAGCTCGATGACGAACTCTAAAACAAGTTTAGAGGAGAAATTCGACTACGCTCGATGACCAACACCTCCCCTCCCCCCCCCAAAAAAAAAAACAAATCCCTCGTAATTAAACGAATAAACAAGCCTCTGAGTTTTTTTTTTTTTTAATGAAGAAGAAGAAGAAGACTCCTAGAAGAAGGAGATGGTGGGTGTGTCTGTCGATTTCAGGGGAATGAGATGGGATTTGGTTTCTGGGTTCGATTGGTTGGGTGAGAAGTCGAGGGTGGTTGAGGTAGATCAGCGAGGGGCAGGGGAGGTGGCTACTTTTTTAGCTGTGAAGGGAGGAGTCTTTCCCCACATGGCGACGGAACCGGCGGATTTTGATCAGATGTTCTGTTCCGATTCGATCTCAGGTCACGCCCCCTAATTTCTGAACACGGGAAGAAGAGGAGGAAGAGCAGTGCATGATGAAGGAGGATGGATGTACTCTCTGTCTCTCCTCTCTCTCTTTCTTCTCTCTCGGTCTCTCTTTCACGTCTCTCTCTCTTCTCTCTTCTCCCTCTCCTCTTTCTCTTTCCTTTTCGACTCTACCTCCATTCTCTCTTCTTCTCTGAGTTGTCTCTTTGAACTCTAAAACCCCATTGGCTGCTTCCACCATCAGTCAGCGTGTGCATGTACGTGCATGATTTGGCTTTTGTTTTTTTTGTTGTGTTTGCCGAAATGGGGGTTATTGAATTTGGAACCAAAACTAATCCAAGGTCGAGATTTTCGAATGCTTCCCTTGCACTCTTTGCAGGAGGACCCTAAGAAGACAAGAAGCCGAAATATCGTTCCTTTCACTTCTGGGCAGCTCTGGGGAGGGCCGAAATCAATTGGGTATTCGCCTGTTCTCCTCCATATTTGCTCCTTCTGCTGGTATGGTTGTCTGGGTTGTTCGGTTCTTGGAGTTTGATCTGATGGGCGGTGGCCTCGTTTCTTGTTTCCGATTGGGTCTTCGGTAGCAATAGGGCGGGATAAGGAGGGACCTGTAGAGGGAGAGATACGTGAAAGAGAGAGACTGAGAGAGGAGAGAGATAGACGTGAAAGAGAGAGATTGAGAGAGAAGAGAGAAGAGCGAGACATGAGAAAGATGAGAGAGAGATATTCTGAGAGGGGAGAGAGAAAGAGACGTGAGAGAGAAGAGAGACAGGCTGTGTTTGGTTGTAGGGTTGAGTTGAGTTGAATTTTGGTTTTAATTGGTTTACAATGATTGTGTTGTTGAATTATGTGAAAAAATATGAAAAAGTAATAAATAGTTGAGAGAAAATAATGAATATATTATTGAATTGTTAAAAAAGTAATGAATAGTTGAGATAAAGTAATGATTGTATTATTAAATTGTGAAAAATGTAGTGAATAGTTGAGAGAATTTAGTATTAAAAATTGAATTGAATGGTTAAAAATTGAAAAAAAATGAAAAAGTAATAATTGTGTTGTTAAATTGAAGATGAGTTGAGTTGAGTTGAGTTGAGTTAAAAAAAATTTTAAAACCAAACAAGCCTACAAGTGTTTTTTAAAAAATTTTGATTTTGATTTTATTTATTTTAATTCAAAATTTACAAAATGAATATTTTATTATATTTTTGGTGTCACGTCGTCTGTCGCATGGGCAAAAACTAACTGTGTCAATCCAAAATTGACAGAATGTACTTGATTTTTATGTTTTTCAAACGTTTTGTATCTTTGGTGTAAAAAAATTTTTATATCGATTATATAACTTTCCAAAACTTTTTATATCAATGGTGTAATTTTTCCGACAAAGTGCATTTAACTAGAATTTTTTATACCTAGAATTTTTCCAGGTCAGCGTTCCTTTCTAAAGAAAACTAACAGGCCGTTTGGATCGTTGGAATGTTATATGACAGGGAATATTGGATTGCAGGGAAAGTAAGCCCCAAAATATTAGATTACAAGGAATATGGTTGTATTTGGTAAATTATTATGTTGGGAAAATATAAGATAATATGAGATTGGTATGTTTGGTATATTGAGTAAATGAGAAAATGACACTGTTGGTCCTAAAAATTTGCCATTTTTTAACATTGAGTCTTAAAATTTTAATTTCGGGAAATCAAATCCTAAAACGTTTGGAAAAGTGTCAGAGGTGGTCCTATCCGTCCCTTGCCGTCATCGACCTGCAAACATGGAGTTAATAACGTCAATTTCGTCCACGTGGTCGTTAGTTTGCTGACATGGCACTATTGGCCCGATTGGAAACCCGAAAACGCATGATTCTACCTGGCTCCAAAGGAACCCGATCGCACTGAAACCCAACCCGACAAGAAACCCTAATCCTTTCCCTCCTGAAACCCTAATCTCCCCACCCCTTGAAATTGACCTCTTCACTCTCCCCTTTCCCGCTCGAAACCTACTCAATTTCAGACTAGGAACCCTAAATCGATTTAACCTAATCCCCTCTTGAAATCGAGCAGCTTGAAACTCGGCCCTTCAAACCAGGAACCCTAAATCGATTGATTGAACCCTAAAGCCCGCTCTTTCCCCTTTTATGCATGCCAAGTGATTTTGTCGTTTGCCATTTCTCCAAAAATCTTCGAGCATTTCAATTCATAATCGACCATCATTGAACACGAATCCCATCAGTCCTTGGATTCGTCATTGGTTTTTGCAGTAATCAGGAAAGTGGGATTTTGGCCCTCGCCATTGCTTCCTCTTTAAAGGGTGATGAAGCTTTGTTGCTGTCCTCCTACTGAGCTGATAACCCAATTGGGGAACTTGCCGAATTGACCTTCTCCGGTTGTGTCCTCTGCTAAATAGCTGAATGCGCCTGAATTCCTCAGAATTTTGGGGTTTCTAAGGCGTTAATGTCGTGTTCATGAATTTTGTGTAGATATACATTTTTTTTTCTTTTGGGTTTTGGGGGGTTTTGTTTGTACATGCAGAGAATCAGAGTCATCATTTTTTGATGCAGTGTTCTGATTAGTCACTATTCTTGAACATGAATCCAAAGCTTCTGAGCTCTTGATATAGTGTTATTATCTATTTTAGGCATCGAAGAACTCTGTATACGAAGAGGAATTCTGAAGCTCAACTACCTAATCTTCTGAAAGAGATTGTCGGGTCAATTATGAAGGATAATGAAGGTGCTCATCTGAATTTGGACCATGAGCAACCTGCCTTGTGTTTCTTCGTTGGGTATGTATGATCTTCAATATTATTGCTTATGAACTACTAAATGTAGAGTTTTTTGAAACCGAAAACCACAAATTGAACCAGGCAATATACGTCTTTGGGGTTCAACCAGGGTCTCTAACTGCTTGGTTCAATCCATTTTGAAGAGTGTTCTGTGTGTGCGTCCGCCTGCACCAATAGTTGATTATGTACGATCACATTGAGTAGCTTATTTTAGTTTTTCATATTGGAGATGGTTCTCTCTCTCCCTCCACCCCCCCCCCCCCCCCCCCCCTTCATTTGATGTTCCAGTTAATAGCTAGGTTGATGTTGTTGTAATTGCAAACAATTTAATGTTGAAGTGTTTTTGGCAGTTTGGGCAGCAGAGAGGGCAAGCTCTTCGATTACTGGCATGGAAACTGTCATTGGATATGGAAAATGACAGCAAGCTTCCAGAGGAAAGCACCGAAGTGTAGACACATCTGGTTCAAGGGAATCTGCAAGCTTTTCTGGGAGCAATGCCAGCCTTTATAGCTGTGGATTACGAGTTCAATAGAAGATTTCACGGACAACAAATAACCGAGGTAGAAGATTCGTCGGATGCCCAAGGTACTGGTATAATGGAGGGTGTAGGTATTTTAAGTGGATTGACCATCTATTTGAAGGTTCGATTTCTGAAATTGTTGCTGAAGAAGAAGTTTCCTCTTCTGAATGGGAAATGAAGTATCTAAAATTAAAGATTAAGGAATTAGAAGATGAGTTAAAGTACCGCCACAGTCATTGCTGTGATGTTAGGGTGGTTGTTTCTGTAATTGTCATCTCTATTATGATTGGAATTTTGTTGGGATTTGGTTGGGATGTAAGTTTTGTATTGGCAAGTAGGAGGAGGGCCTGCTGATTGTAAATTCACATATGAGCTTGTAAGCTTGTACATTGTACTGATATGAAAAACTTTGTACTTATTGCTAATGAAATATAAGGTCCGTTTGCCCTGATCTAGTCATATTGCAATTGCCATATTCTGTTTTTGTTTCTGTTAATGTTCTCTATTTATGTTTTTGTGTCTGTTTTGATTATGTTTCTTCTGTTTCCATGTTCTGCTGTTCTATGTTTCTATTTCTTCTATTATCTGTTTTTGTTTCTGTTGTTCTCTATTCTGTTATGTTGTTCTCTGTTCTGTTCTATTTTGTTCTCTATTTCTCTGTCTCTGTATTGTTGGCCAAATTGTTAACTGCTATGTAATGTTGGCCAAAGATATTGTTCTGCATAGGTGCTATGTATTGTTGGCCAAATTGTTAACTATTCTCTAACATCGAATAAATGGATTTACATCTTGCTTCAAGTATTCTCCCATTAAAGGCTTCACACAGATTATTATCAACAATGTCACATTTAACCATGTGATTAAAAAAAACCTTACACCAGTGCTTGGGATTCGGTCTTTCCAGCAAGTCCTCAAATGCTTGGGGTGACATTTTATGAAGTAATTCCATATTTTCATTGAAATCGACTTTAGTGATTGATTTGGCAATGTTCCAGAATTGCCTCTGTATCTTTAGCCCATTGTGACTTCCACCCCAATTAGCATAGATGTGTCTTGCACACATTCTATGCTCTAAATGAGGAAACAACTCAGCTACTGCTTGCACCAACCCCCATGTAAAATAAAAATAAAAATTAGCACTTTTTAAAAATAAGATGAGGGGGAATAATTAATATGTATGTATATTATTTACATTACATTTTGTTGATCAGATATGATTGACCAACCCAAGTTATCAGTTATGTTTAAGTCCTCCTTAAGCAGACTCAAAAACCATAACCATGTATCTCTACTCTCAACTTGAACTACGGCCCAAGCAATGGGAAACATTTGATTGTTCCCATCCCTACCAATGGCAGTAAGCAATTGACCCTTAACCAATGTCTTCAGGAAACAGCCATCAACACCAATTATTTGCCTGCACTCATTTACAAAGCATCAAAGCACACATAAAATCTATTAAAAATAGGTGGCTCAACTGATATTGGCCTTTGAACCTTCATACAGACATAGGAATCCCTATTTGTTCTATTCAACTCATCAGCATAAAACCACATCAATACATACTCTGTTTTACTATCACCAACTAACAAATCATAGACTTTTTCTTTTGCCCTCCTATACTGGGATCTAGATACCTCCACACCTAGCTGCTCATTCACCAGCTTTTTAAATTCATTTAGCTTGATGGATGGAAGTGATCGGATTATGCCCATGTAATGTCTAGCCAACCATTGGCTATTCACTCTACTATTCTTGTAAGTGATATTGCAGTTGTGATTGTCCAAGATTTTCCTCACCTGGTAAGCACCAAGGTTCTTCATGAATTTAGCAACTATCTTCCAAAGACAGTTTCTCTCTTTACATCTCACTCTTATATATAGGGCCGGCAATATTTGACACGACATGGATACGACACGAAATTAAACGAGTTCGGGTTGAGATTTTTTGATATTCGGTCTAAACGGGTTCAACCCGTTTAGACACGATTAATAAACGTGTCTTAACGGGTTGAACCCGCATAACCCGATTAGACACGATTAAACATGTTTATTTAAACGTGTTTAATCGTATTATTTAATCGTGTAATCCGTTAACCCGTTTATCTAATCGAATTTACCAATATACCCTTCCACTAACCCTAATTTTGAAATTCCTCTTGCACAGGGACATGAGGACGAGAGGAGAGTTCATGATTTTTTTTCGAAATCAGAGTTCATGCCCTAATTTTGAAATTCCTCCTAGCCTCCTGCAGTCCTGCCTCCTGTCCTGCTCCTATCTCCTGTCGCTCGACCCTACGACCTCGAACCCCCGTGACCGCGACCCCGCGAACCTCGACTCGAGCCCTCTCTCCGACCTCAGAGACGATGTCGACCTCAAACCTGGCTCAAGTCGCTCGACCCCGCGACCTCAGCGCAGCGACCTCCCCCCCGCCACCCTCGAGTCGTCGACTGTTGAGCCCTCTCTAACTGTTCAGACGTTGTGACGTCACCGAGACCTCAACCGCACGGCCTCGACCTCAGGTATCGTTGCTGGCTGCTCTGCAGACCCGTCCGCTGCACTCCCCTTCCCTGCGCTGCTTTACTCAGTTTGTTGCATCTTTGATTTCGTCCAATTTTGCACTCTGTTTTGCTGCAAAGTTGATTATGTGCAGAAGAAAGATTAGATGTGTTTAGGTGTTTTTGATTAGAGGTGTTGTTTAGGTGCTGCTAAGATACAAACAGAAGAAAAAAAAAAGGTAAGGAAAACTGGAAAAGGACTGAAAAAGAAGGAAGAATGTATCTATCCAAATTGATTATACAAGTCGCAGTGGTTGTCCCAATTATATGGTCCCATGATATGTTTTAATGGCAGAGAAGAGGAAAGGCTATACAAGTTCTTTGATCGGAACATGTGTGTAGATGGACAGCATTGGTCGTGTGGTATCCATGTAAATCGAAATTAAACAAGACGTTTTCCGAAATTTCCTAGCTGACTAATATCTCATCGTTGCCTCTACCGCCACTAATTTGCTTGGTAGCTGTATCATTCTTGAAAAAAGATTTAATCTGCAGTATGATTTATATTATATTCCCCAGCTGCTATAGATGCATGTATATGTATATTGAGCATTAATCTGTATATATTCAGATATTGCTTAGATACACATTTCTTCCTACCTGACAACATAAGAAATAGAAAATGAACACATAGTTGCTATATAGTTTTCTTCCCATGGGCAGGTTATGTAGCTGAATAATTACTCCTCCTACGACTAAGTGTTATACTGCAAGCCCCATTTCGATCAGCTCTCCAAGATGTCTGGACGATTAGATAAAAGCTTTGAAGGTGATTGTGAACATATATATTTATATGTATTTGTGCTCCTTCTAATGGTGAATGCCTACTTTGGAAGCATCAATGATATGATGCTATTACATGTTATTGTAATCTTTTTTTAAGACTTAAGAGTGGACTTATATCTCATGATCTTTGTACTTCCTAGATTATGATCCATTTCTATGAATGAAATGAGCATGGTCGGAATTTTTAGAAATTTCTCATGAATTTTTAGAAATCTTTAGAAATTTCTGTTCGAAATAAACAGGTCATAATCGTGTTAATGTGTCAAATGAACGGGTCATGTTAACGTGTCGAATAAACGGGTCGTGTAAACGTGTCAGTGTAATTGGGTTGATCGGATAAACGGGTCGTGTTAACGTGTCGAGTAATTGGTCATAATCGTGTCGTGTACGAATACGTGTACCTATTATGACACGGTTCGATAAACAGGTTTAAACGTGTCGTGTCCGGGTTGACACGAATATAAACAAGTCATGTTCTTGTTTCCAAAACCTGACCCGTTTAATAATCGTGTCGTGTACGGGTTATGATTCTAATGACACGAACCCGTTTAGACACGACACGACACGAATTGCAAGCCCTACTTATATACTCTTTGCAATTTTTTTTAAAGTATAGGTTCCTTTGGGTCTTCACAGAAGCCAAACAAATTGCATCTTTAAACTGTTTTCCATCTTCAAACAGTTGACCTACAATAAAAATGAGCCACTCACAAGTCGGTTCATATTGAGAGAATGTACCTGACTTTCTGAAGTAACTTATAGGTTGCTTTTCTCTCACTGTGTTTTCATCATCCCTAAACTCTGAACTTGATTCACCAGAGTTAATACTGCTGACCTCATTAAAAGATGGATAATCAGTTATGTATCATTCATCTCCTGCATCAACAGCAACAATGGCGCCCTATTTCTCTTTGCCCTTGTTGTCATGCTTATCTTGTCTTGCTTCCCTTATAATAGTCTCTAGATCCTTATGTAGCCGCAAACTCTTCAACTTTTCAGCTCTCTTCTTCTTCGCAATTTGAACTTGGGATTTGATGTCTTGGAACTTAGGATCATCTTCTTCACTTAGATCTGTAGGCACATCCCCATAAGCAAAATCACTTTCACTCCCATTACTGTTTTCTTCACTTTCTTCTGCAACTTGATCTACAACAGCATCAACTCCCTTCCTTCATAAACTACCAAATTCAGTCTCATCAGCACCTCCCTCAGTAGCCGCCTTAGGTTGCTGAAACGCTTTGGAGTCGGTTATGTGCTTCACATACAGTTGGCAATATTTATGCTCCAACAGCTGTCATATGAGTTGAATGACAGAACAATTCTTGTACACCTCAAATAATCCCTCTTTTAACTCATTCCCATGGACCCTACACAAGATCACCTCTACATTACCTTTATACCTCATATTCTTTTATCATATGAGTAGCAGACATTTTGTTTAGGTCAATATCCCAACGCAATATCTCACCCCCATTGTACAACACTTCCCCTCCTTCTTCCTTAAATGAACCGCCATGGTATATTTCAAGTATGTATCCATGATAGTTCAAGTTATCCATCCTACAAGACCAATGAAACAGAAAAAGCATGTAATGAATATTGACAATCTTTCATTAAAACACAGTTTGCTTAAAAAATTTAACAGTAAATGAACACTACCTTTTACAAATTCGACTTTCCTCTTCTTATTTCCTCTTCTTCTTCTTCGGGTCGGGTTTGCTGATCCTAAGCTTCCCCCTTCTTCTTCTTCAGTTCGGGCCAGCTTCTCCTCACCTCTACTCACCTACAAACTCCTCTCTTCTCCTACTCTCCTCTACTCAGTAAACAAAGAAGAACAACAGTACAATGTTGTGCTCGTGCTATCTCCTCTCCTCTGCTCGTGCTACCTCCTCTACTGGTTTCTCAGATTTCTCTTCCAGTAGCTTTCCCGAGTTCCCTTTCAAAGCTTTCGGGTTTTACTTCCAAAGCCGGGGCAAGGGGCAAGGGGCAAGGGTTTTACTTTCAGGTTTTCTCTTTCATTTTATTTCCTTTGATGCCGAGGCAAGGGTTTCCTTCGGAGTCGGGAAGAATCACGAGTTTTCAGGTTTCCATTTGGGGCAAGAGTGCCACGTCAGCAAACTAACGGCCACGTGGACGAAATTGACAGCGTTAATTCCACATTGGCGGGTCGACGACAGTGAGGGACGGATAGGACCACCGCTGACACTTTTCCAAATGTTTTAGGACTTGATTTTCCAAATTGAAACTTTTAGAATTCAATGTCAAAAAATGACAAATTTTTAGGACCACTAGTGTCATTTTCCCTTGAGTAAATCAATGGAAATGTAAAGTAAGTCTACAAATATACCCTTCATTATATTTTATTATTATTCTTTAATTTTTAAATATATTTTATATAAGTATTTGTTATTTGTTTATATTAATATTTAATATAAATATCTAAATAAATATTTTTATAATAATATTTATTTAAATATAGATATATATAAATAAAATATATTTATTTAAATATAAATATATAAAGTAAAATATATCCAATATAAGTACATATATTTATATAAATACATATATTTTATTTAAAAATCTATCAAATATATTTATAAAAATATTTATAAGTATTTATAAAAATATTATACTTAATGTATATATAAATATAAATGTAAATATAAATATTTATTTTGTGTATGTATAGATATAAATATATATTTATATGATATTAGATATTAGATTATGTTTATATCTATATAAATATACTTATATTTATTAATGTACTTATATACTTATATAAATATAATATATATTTTTAAAAAAAGATATCTCATATGGCCTGGGAAAGCCCAAATGAAATTCCTGGACTCCAAATTACATCCAAACGTGTAATTGAGGTGTAATTTAAATTCCCGCCTTGATTACATTGAACCAAATGCCCCGTAAATGTAAGTGAGAAGGAGAGAGTAGAGACACCTATAATACGTGATGGCTATGGAAATGATTATTATTAAATGACTCAAGGAATTACATAAGATAACTAAGCATAGGTTCAGTTAAGGAAGGCGGGATGATGGAAGGGCCGATGAAGTGGGGAAAATGATATGAAAAGCCTTTTCTTGTCCCCGGATCGGGTGTGCCACGACGAAACAAGGGAATTCAAGGTCGCTTTGCATTGGAACAACCCAATTAGGAATGAAATAATATGAAAATATCGGCACAAAATCTAAATTAGATATTGTAAAATCCTAAAATAACACTAACTAATCGGACTCTCAAAATATTTCTTAATATGATGATGATAATACATGAAGCAATTTAAATATAAAATAAGTAGGAGGGATTAGAGATACCAATAATACGTGATGGCCATATGGACTAATTTTAAGGAATTACATAAGATAACTAAACCAAACTAGGAAAGAAATAATATGTCAATATCAGCACAATATTGACCACGTATGGAAATATCCCAGAACACTAATTAACCAATATAACATTATTATCAAATATTCTATTTTTTCGGTGTATACCATGGTATCTGGAAGTCTGACGAGCATCGACTAATTTAGTTCGAACTTAGTCGGCCCATTAAAAGGGTAAAACTTCACGGCATGAAGTTTTTTCTATTCACAATACTCGAACACAAACTATTCAAGAGAAACAAATGTCGAACTGCTTGAACTAATCTATCTATTTTGGTCCAAATATTCTATTTTAGGTAATATTTCCATCAAATCACCTCATAATGACGCATATCAGCCAATGGCAACCCTCGACGTCGACTTCCCTACATACTTAACGGCTATTACCATTACCTGGGACCCACCAGAACTGCCCCACCAAACCGCCGAGTCGGTTGCCCTTCCACTCTCCCCCTTCCCCTATATATACACCTCACACAACGAACTGTGCTCAGCTCTCCTCCTTCAACAGAACCTTCGTCACTGACATCACCAGCTTCTCTGGAAAGAACTTCGGTTTCGGCAGAAAGAAGAGAAAGGGAAAGAGCGGAAACGCATCCATCAAACCGTACATTCATACATCCATCAATCGATCAGTCATGTTTCTTGTTGATTGGTTCAGAGGGATATTGGCGTCTCTTGCTGTATGGCGGAAGGAAGCTAAGATATTGTTCCTGGGTCTCGATAATGGCGGGAAGACTACTCTGCTCCGCATGCTGACGGACGAGGTACTGCCCTCATACTCATGTCCAACTTTCGGTTGAATTTACAGTCGACTTTTGTTTCTTGACTTTTTTTTTATTTTTGGGTGGTGGGGGGCGCAGAGTCTGGGGCAGTATCAGCGAACCCAACACCCGACATCGGAGGAGCTGAGTATTGGGAACATAAAGTTCAAAGCTTTTGATTTGGGCGGGCACGCAATTGCTCGCAGAGTCTGGAAGGACTACTATGCTCAGGCAATAATCCACCTCCCAATCTGCTCTCATGAGTCTTTTTTGAGTTTAATGAGTGCTATCAAGTGCTCGCGTTTCCCTCTTTACCAGTCACTTATGTCATGTATGGTTAGATGAGAACCAGTATGGCTCCGGTTGGCCATTCCTTTCTCTCGCGTTCTGCATTTAAAACCAGAATTTTTCGAGACAGTGGAACGGTGTTCTCGGCCAGGATTTGTAAATGGGGAGTCGGTTGCTGTTCTGTATTGTTATTGTTGATTTCTTGATCAGCAAGGTTTTACGATGTTCCTTAATTGTGTCCTGACATATATCGAGTACTTGTAATCACTGTTTCGATCTTCCGATGGTTGATTTTGCTGTTTTGTTTTCTGTTGAATTGCGTCATCTCTTTCTAGTTTTTTCTCATACCCTTTCAAGTTCTTCGTCAGCAACACTTTCTGATTAATGTCCATGTTGTAGGTCCACGCTGTGGTATACTTAGTCGACTCTTGTGACAGAGAGAGATTTGCCGAGGCAAAGAAAGAGCTTGATGCCCTTCTCTCTGATGATTCGTTGACGAATGTCCCATTCCTTATCCTGGGCAACAAGATTGATATCCTGAACGCCGCCTCAGAGAACGAGTTGCGATACTTTCTCGGCCTGGCTGACTCCACCACAGGCAAGGGCCAGGTCAACCTCGAGGGCACCAACGTTCGCCCACTCGAAGTCTTCATGTGCAGCATTGTCCGGAAGATGGGATATGGAGAAGGGTTCCAGTGGCTCTGTCAGTACATCAAGTAAGGAGACTGATATTGAGGATATAGAGATTTCACGGATTTTGCTGCTTCCATCTATTAGGTTAAAGCTTCATGTTCGTGTTAAGCTGGCTAATCTCCATTTGTTCAACCAGTTCCTCGCACAATTTTGCCTCTTCTAATTTACAATGGAACAATTTCTTCTTTTTGTATAAGTATACAACGATACAATTTAGCTTTGCCTTCTCGCTATGTATAGAGTAATGTTCAACTTCTTCATATAAAAAAACATCTCCATATCCCGAGTTTGAGCTCGAACACAAACACCATCTTTTGGTTTATCCAATACTGAGGCCACTGTCATCTGGGACTAGTTAGAGCCAATATGAATCGAGCCAACTCTATGGCTAGGGGCCTGAAAACAACATACTCCATCAGGGATTAAGCTAGCGCCCGAGTTTCTCAGGTCTGGTCGACATACGATCATGAAGCACGAGAAGGGCGGGGACAATACGGGGAAAACTTTCATTCGATTCATACACCCAGGAGGTCTGTTTAGGGATCTTTGTACGTTACAAGGAAGTGAATGGTTCCATAAACAACTGAAAAGACCGGACACCCCTCAGGATCTTAAAATGGCTATGAGAGGCTCAGGACAGCACTTACTCTAAGACAACAGATTTTACAAGCTGTACAAAGCTATTGAACACAAGCTTCAAGTTCTCGATTCCACTTAATGGCAGCGAGACCCTGCAGAGGTTTACCTCTCCATGCTGGCATCGTGATCCCACATCTCCTCATACTCTAGCTGCACAACAAAGTTAATCAATTGACTCAGGTAAGTCAAATGCCGGCGATGCAAATGTTCATGGGATTCGCTAATCCAAGTGAAATTTGTCCCCTGAGCTAGTAGGCAGTTGAACATAATTGCCAGTCAAGCTAGGCTCGAGCTATTCAAAGCTCATCAGCATATGTTATGTAGAGTCATTGCAGAGGGGACACCAATCTCTTCCATCCCTTGGATACATAGAGAGGAATGAGCATGAAAAAATTCACGATACTTCTTTATCTTTTGAATTGTCAAGACCTTTGGCCAAGCTCGACTGGAATGCCTCACTGAGGTTGTTCTTGACTAGAAGCTCAACCCATAGGGCTCATGCTTGGCTGCGATGATGCCAAAACCCAGGTGGGCAAGGCCAAGAAGGGCCAGTGAGGCTTCAAAGAGGCTGGACCCAACCTCGATGAGAAGTAGCCAGAGTCCGGGACAAGGTTTGGGGGCCTTTTTCATAGCATAATACTAGAAGTTAAGAAGAAGTCCGCCCATTTACATAAAAATTTGACAACATGGAGGGATGTTTCACCCTCGGCCTATATTCAGGGTGTAAATCACGAGAGGATTATCACATTGTTTTAAATAGATAGAGTTACCTCAGCTTCAACGTGGGCCAACTTCATCCTTCGGTACTCTTCTTGGGCCTTCTTCGAACGGAACATCGCCTGGACACGAACAACAGATTGCTCGACCCGTTCCTCAGCCTGCCTCCTGCTGACCTGGAAGAAATCCTCTTCGGTGTCACTCTGTTGTGTAGTCTGATCTGGAACCAACGGATCACTGGGCAGCCCACGGAAGCCCTTCCTCTTTAAACGCCACCGAAGAATTGCTTTCTCAAGCACCCCAACAGACCAAACAATTTTCACGTACTGTCGCCGTGCTTGGAAGGCCCTGAAAGCGGCCTACAAGCAGAAGAAATGCAAATAGCAAGTTTCATGTAGTTTCAGTCTTCTGTAGTGTTATTAAGTTTCTATAAGTCAGGCTCTTTCTACTGGGGACTCTATTCAATTTTTATTTTCTCAACAAACAAAGAATATAAGCAAAGGAACATGTTAAAATGCCCATGTACAACATGTTTTTTCATTAAAAAATGTCGCATGAAATATGTGTATTTTCTCGCTTTACTTCGTTTTCCATGGAGACAACAATGGAAAACTGAAAAACTGCTCTGTTTTCTACAATGGGATAAACCCTTAAGAATTCCACTTATATATATATATATATATATAGAGAGAGAGAGAGAGAGGGGCAATTACCTGAATCTTAATGGCATGACGACGCATGTTAAGGAACTCCCTCCTCAATTTCCACGTCCGGAATCGATGCTGGATCCTGGAGGCAGCCACCATCTGTTTCTTCACCTCGTAGTTCCTGAATGCATGTTGAATCTTCATGGCTGCGATGATACTCCTTGCCTCTTCCTCAGGATTCAAGAACTGCACATGCTTCGACCTGATCTTCAGCGAGTGCTCCCTAAATGCTGACTGGATCCTTCCAGCCGCATCGGCAGCTGTCCGGTAGGCTGCGAGGGTGTCCTTCAAGTAAAGCTCATCCTCTGTCAAATTATTGTTCTCATTGGCCAAGGCTGACAAAGCTGATGCGTCGTACGAGTCCGAGAGGGACCCGCTGATGTTGCCTGCTAGGGACATGTCCTTGAAGTGCTGGACAAGGCCCTTCTCCGCAAGGTAGGCGGCAAGTCCCTCATGTCCATTCCTGGATGCCAGGTCGGCTGCCGTGGAACCACCCGGGTTCTCAGGAGTGGGGTCAGTCACCAGATTTGGCTTTGCCCCGGCAGATAATAGGCTTGCAACCATTTTCTCCCTGATGAAACATCCCTATTCATGAACTCTTGCAAAAGACCAGTTTCTAGGCTTTGATTCAGTTTACATGCAAGTGAACCCATTGAACCAACTGGTCCAATCAATTCATATTTCATCAATCACGTTTCCTATGCTAAGTTCATTAATTTCATCTTTGAAATAATTGCAAAATTACTTTTATGAACCTGATTGGACCTATTGAACCAGTTGAATTTTGAACCCATGAATCAATAGCTCGACTGCTTTGGTATCAATCAAGCTTTTTCTAATTTTGGGGTAGATCAAAATCATCTCGCATTTTATCTTCTAATTTTGAGGTAGATCGAGCAGAAATCCAAATTTATAGTTTCAGTCACAAACATAATCAATTATACATACCTGCCATAATAAGCTGCCCAATGAAGAGCTGTCCACCCGAACTTATCGCGAAAATCCAATGAAAGACTTGACCATGAAAAAAGTTGGACCGACCATGTGTAACCCAAAATGGCACATAAATGAATAACCCCTTGACCACGACTGTCAAGTTCCGAGCTTTTAAACCCTCCAACGAGTCTCTCCAATAACCATTCCCTCAATCGGCTCTTCAGCATGAGCTCGAACAAACTTTCTTTGGCCCGAGCAAACGAAGCTTTCTCGTCCTCAACCAATTTGATCAAATACTCCCAGCTCTTCATCAGATTCGATGTCTTGGAAGCAAACTTCCTCCCTTCCTTTAGAGTGCTCGGTGAGATCTTACTTGAGGCTATGTCAAGGCACTTAGGAGTTGACAATAGTAATTTGGCGAGCCTCATCTGAACTAGGAACTCTTGTTCTATTTTTTCCTCATTCGAAGATTCTACTGCAGATGCATGGGGTGGTGGATCCCGGTACTCGAAGTTTAGTACTTGAGAGATCGGTTTGTGCCCATCAAAGCTCAAATATAAGTTGACAAGCCCAGCGGGTTGAGGAGTTAGTAAGCACCGGTAAACACCGACTTGGATTATTTCAGCAGGAACGCAGACATCGCCAGTGATACAGAAAAGATTGGACTTTGAGAGATGAAGGTATCCTTCCTGGAAGAATCCAGTGACAAGAATCTGCAAGAAAGACCGTGTCAATATTCATAAGGAACAGCGACGAGTTACTCAAAACAGCCGACAATGGCTAATTTAGACAATTAGCAACTGCCTTTTCCTTCAGGAATGAAGCCAAGTGGGGACAGAATGAATCAACGCTCTCTACATTTCATCACTTTTCATCAAAATCCGTAAAAGCTGTCCCCCCCCAAAACTTCTACCTGCTTTTTAAGTTGGTGCCAAACGATACCCTCATAAAAAATTAAAAAAATAGTTGCATAAGACATTGTACATTGAGAATATGGTTTCATTGATGATGCTTCCCTCATGTGAAGAAAAATGCTCATCCTTTTGTAAGATAGTTTCCAATGACATGGAAGTCTCGGAAAGAAACAATGGTCCAATTTATTTAATATTTGCCCAAACATATAATAATTTAACTAGCGCCCATTAATTTCATCTGCATGTACGTATACTGATTCTTTTACATTTAAGTGGTTTAACTCTACTATCAATGGGCACACAATCACAGTCACAATACATGTGGGCCCCGCAAAGAAGGAAAGAAAAGGAATGCTTCACATTTTTCAAATCATGCACTGATGGTTCACATTTTCAAATCAAACAGGGTGTAGTAGTCCCTAGCCTGCTAACCAAGAGATTTCAGGTTCAATACTTTGTAGGATTACCGTGCCCCTTTATTAGTTATTAGAATTTTCATTTCTTTATACTTGGCCCATGGGCTCCCTTGTAACCGAAAAAAATCATGCGTTGATGGTCTAGGACCATCTAATTACATTGCAGATACAAGGGAACTTTTGCATTCACATAAATAAATAAAAACCACAACCTACTAGTGAAAGAGAGAAGTACCTTAGTCTTCTCATTCGACAAGACCGATGAAGGAGAAACATCAGTAATGCTAAATATTTGCCCAGGACCAGGAGACTGCTGAATATCAACTTGTGAGGAGCCAGATGAATAGCAACTGAAAGAGAGTGAGGACTCAATCAAAGCATCATCAACTGAGCCAGGAGAGTCGGTTATAATGCGGTTCATCCACCTTCCAAAACTATCCTGACTCTGCAACCCATCGTTCACCAAGACTTCCATGGGATTGTTGGTGCCCAGTTCGGAATCCCTTTTTGACTCCACCTGAAAACCCATCTTAGTCACAGAATCACTTAAATCGCCAAGTCGAGAAGATTCGACCAATAAGCTTACCTATAGAAATGAAATTGTTGCAATGATTACGAATAAGCAATTACCACACCAGAAATATAATGTGATTTCTAGTTCTCTGTTTTTGCATGAAAATAATGCTACATAACCTTATTTCCCAAACCTCATTTCCCATATTTTTTTCCAGAAAATAAAAGCAATTTTCCATGTTTATCTAGAATGCAACAAATCCATTTTTTGCCTTGTTTTCCATTTTCTTAAAAAGGAAAAGCTGGAAATGTTTTCCAAAAACCAAGCGGAGAGTTCCAAAAAGTTTCCACAGACATCACACCATTACTTCGGGGCAACCTATTTAAAGGGCACAGAAACTTCAAAAACTTCAAGTAATAAATCAAATTTTCTGAACATGTAAGAAACTTACCTTATGTTCTGCAATATATTGTTGATCAGAATGAGAAATGCTGCCTGCAAAGGGTACAAGAGAGGAAAAGTTAGGAGGTTTCCTATTGAATTGATTAAGACCACTTAAACAAGCATCCAGTTAACAGCCATTACCTCCTCTAGGTGCACCGAAATTGTTGGAATCATCAGTTACAAGCTCATCCCATTCAAGTGTATTGATCTCATGAAGCTGCATCTCATGACTCTTGTATGTCAAACTATCATCAGGCACTGTTTCCAAGTAAAAGAAATAGAAGATTATTATCACCAAAAGAAACATTATGGCATCAATCTTTAAAGGCAAGGATACATATAGCGCGAAAATAAGATGTAAGGTTTCAAGAAATAACTCTTGCTAACATTTAAAAAATAGTTAAATTTCTCAAAGCGTCACCTGTGACATGTTTTTCTAAGTGATAAAGAGTCTGATTAGCTCCTGAATCAAATTCTTCTGATAAAGGCCAAGAAGCAGGCGGGTCGGAGATTGAGCTAGAGTTTGAATTTACAGGAGTTGCTGGGGAATTTTGTGATTGCTGCATCAGATGGAATAGCAAGAAACTCAAATGCTAGACAACCAAATCTTACGCGGATGCTATTAGTATAGATAAGTTAATAATCATTGATTTCTATTGCTTTTTACGCATATAAGCTGATGAAATTCTACTATCACTGATCACGAACATCACTGTAGTTTTCATCAAAAGCCACTTTCAATTATTCTTTAAAAACATTTTAAGCCTTGCCTATAAAAAGAAAAAGATTGAACAAGCATATAACATTTTCATTGTTAACCTTTTCCCAACCTAGAAGGGAGTTTAAATTAGCTATCAAAAAGATGATGGTAAGAGCCAAGTAGAAACCAAACCTCTCGTGTATCACGATAGTGGACAAGGACTATGTGCTCATATGCCCTGAAAAGGCAAGAAATGCTCTCGTCACCTCAATAGTAAGAAAGCAAAACTACAATCAATTTTACGACTAAAAAGTCACAGCCAACCCATTCATAAATGCTAAAATACGTACTTATCGAGAAGCCAGTAACATCGACGAACAAAGGTTGGATTATCTAGGCCATGTGCATAATACACATGTATCCTTTCTTCGGTACCAACCTGAATGCAATACATAACATAAATTTGTCAAATTATAGGAAATTGTTGATAGGTTTATATTTTTCATTACTTTCCGACCAGCATGCTGAATCTGATAGAATTTATGAGGAAAACTCATCGCAGATTAGCTGGCCATACTTGTCAATGCATGTATATACACAGATAGTTGATGTCACCTTCAAATGCTCATGGGCTTCTTTGACGGTCTTTCCATCCTTTTTCTTCTTCCAGTTATAGCCGTCCTTTCGAAAATTCCTGAGCATCTTCCGGTCGAATAGGATGATTGCTCCACCTGTTATTTCAAATGAAAGGGTATTGAATAGCGTCAAACAACAGGTTCCGAAGTTCATATACTCATGTCACCAAAAACAGAACAGAGAAGCCTGTGTCAAGTGTCAGCAAATACAAATAAGAACTGCATAAACAGGAAAAAGGCAAAGGGAAATTTACAAAGCTGGTGAGTACAATTAACAATTGTCTAAAACTAATGATGATCAAAGACTTGCACTTCAGAATCATTTCTCTATTTAACTCAGCAGAGTAATGAGAGACAGCAAATTCTATGCAATATTCATGAACTTTCGGACAATTTGCATGGAAAGATTAGGAAAAAAATAGCTACTTTTCGGCAAATTTACTGGCTTCACGCTGATGCTGAAATACTTGTAATTACAGAGTATTGCATGAATCTCGTTTGGACGAAGCCACCTCGTTGGGGCTTCCTCCATGATACTGCGAATATCCAAATCTGCACACAGGAAAAGGAAAGACATGAGAACAAATTATTATTAAAAATAGATAAAACCATTAGGTAAGTTTGAGACTGCAAAAAGAACAGATGAAGGATGGCATTTTACATCAGCAATTATACAACCTCAAGTTCGTAGTCCTGAATCAGCTATCACTCAACATCACACCTTGCTTTCTAAAATCTACTTCCCAAAAGACACATCTGATAACATGTAAGCAGAAGAAGAATTTTACGCTAACACGGTCAGTTAAAAGATTTCTCATAAAACCCATGAATTCGATATCAACATTCACCACAGAAGTTTATCCCAGCCCAAACAGGTGCAAAAAAAAAAAAAAATTTGAATGGTCTGTCATAAATGTACCTCAACTATCATATAACCAAAACGACCAGGATTACAAAATGCAGAAACAGTCTTAAGAGTAAGCAATGATGATGATTGCCTCATTTTGGATTGTTCTCTGCAACTCGAGAACATGAAGTTGGAATTGCTAGTAATCGTGGATCAGCATGCCGCAAGTGAATATGCACCCAGGCCCTGTACACACCACCCGTGACACCCTGGGAATTGGTTTCGCCTGAAGCATCGGACCAATGATCACCCATGACTTCTGTGTACCACTAGTGCCACAAAAGGCTTTCGGTGGTCTTATTGGCGCATACCACGGTGGGCTAAACAGAGCCTAGAACCCACTTCAGACTTGAAGAACTTGAAATGGTAACAAAGCAACTTTTCAGCTTACACGTGAGAAGCTAAGCTATTAAAAAAAGTTGGAATGGAGAAATTCCCTGAAAGTTTCACCCAGCTATTAAATTTTTTTTTAAAAAAAAACCATAGCCTTAACAGCAGTTCTATAAGTCCTCTAAAATAATTAGCTATAAATCTACAACAACTGATCAAAAGGAACAAACTTTTTACTACTACTGCCTCAGGAAAAAAAAAAAAAAAAAAAAGGGGGGACAGGAACATTGAAAGAATCTGCCCAAGTAGCAGAAATCGAGGACTTTACCTTGCAATGTATGGAACCCATGAATCTCCGTGCCGAAAAGCTGCCCCTGAACAGTCCCCTCCATTGCCCACCAAGAAAATTTCCAGAACTGAAGCCCGACTCCGAATTGAGAAACTTCACAGTCACTATTCGGCAAAAGGGAAAAGGAAGAGGAAACCCTCAGCTACTTCGAGCACAGAGAGAGAGAGCGAGAGAGAGAGAGAGCGATTTGAGCACCCGACTAAAAGATAATTGTGAATTTCCTGCCAAGAGAAAGGGAAGAACAGATGAAGCAGAGAACGATGATTGTACAAATATGAACAGGTGTCAGCCGTTGTTTGATCGGAGTAGATTGTATAACGCACGAGCGGGACATTTTTGTGAAGTCAATTAGTTTTGGTCCTTCTCTGTCAAAGATAAGTTCTTCTGCTCCGCCACTTCTAATATTTCTTTAGACCCCATTAGTTTCTAATAGTTATAGTTAGGTCCTTCTACGTTTAGTTATCTCAGTTTTTGTTGCAACTTATTATAAAATAAAATTTTCATTAAAAAAATGTAGCCTCCGTTTGTTTTCCCAACCACAATCTTATTTGACTTAATTCATCTTATTTGACTTAATTCATTTTTTTTTTTATCTTTTTCTCAAATTTAACAATAATTTCTCCATTTACTTTTACATTTATATATATATATATATCCTCACATATTATTATATTTGTCAATATTTGCAATCATTACGTAAAATCAAATTGAATTGGATCATTATTCAAATCGAAAACCAAACGCAAGCTTAGGATTCGAAGTGATGCCGTACGAAATTATTAATATTCAAGAAATTGAGAGAAGTTAAACAGTTAATAAATGTATATAAAAAAATTGGAGTTTTTATTTTTCAGTTTCAGTTTTCATGTATCATATCCAATGATAATCGAAGAGTCCAAACGTTGTTCGTAGTCCTCTGCAATTCAAATTCGTCTTTGCTTCGTAGACCTCTGCATCTCCGGTGAGAATTCTTTTGATGCGAAAAGCCTGGACCGCATTTTGCTTTCCCCACCACCAAATAATTGATGCAGATTGAATTCCTGCAGGCAGTTCGTGCAGTCGAACAAATTTTTCAGAGATTGAATTGCAACCAGCTGCCATGAACCAAACTGCAACTAATTGAATGCTAACAGATTTCTATTTTAAGATTAAAATTATTGTAATATATAAACTTATTATGGTGATGAAAAAAATTATACAAATTAAATATTCGAAATAAGGATGAAATGAAACTTAATATTTAAATAATGTCTAATTAAGTTGGTGAGTATCTACGGAAAAATATGTTTAATATACAAAAGATTATATAAATATACAAACACACTAATTGAGACTGTTTGTTGCATTTATGAAACTCGAGATAATGATCGAAAATATAAAGATCATATATAGAATATATAAAAACTTATGATCTTACAGAAGAAAAATTTGTGACATAAAACGATGGACTTAATTAAATAAATAAAATACAAAAATTAAATTTAAAGTAAAAATATAATAAGTCCTCTATAAAAAAAAAGAGTAAACAAACTTTTATTCTGATCATTAAACTTAATACATGTGACAAATCTATATTAACCGTTAATTTAAATACATGATGCATATCAATCGATCGGAGATTAGCTGCAAAGTGTTATTTAACAAAAAATTATTGAAGATTAATTTTTTGAAAACTAAAATCAATAATTAGAAATTACTGTTGTTTCTCGTAATGATAGAATTGGCATTTATATAAATAATTATAATAAGAAATAATATATTATAAAGATTTTATGAAAATGAACCCCTCAACCGTTTGGACAAAAAAAATAGTTCCTTCAGTATAATTGAGCTAGTGATCTTTATTTAATGGGATTTCTGTTTAGCTTAGAGACGAACAGTTACAATATGGAAGTAGACGTAATTATTGGACAGAATCAGGTTCGTCGATGTCATTGATGACCTGCCCCTCAAAGATATAACAATAGAAATCTACTAAGCATTATATAAGTCCGTACTTCACCGCGGGTCCAAAAGTTATGTCAAATTATCAGACATTTATAATATCAAGGAAATAATTTTTTTATACTCACTTATTTATTAATGGTGATAAAATCTTTAAAGTAATGTGTTTAGAGTTTTTATGGATCTGTGAAGAATAATTCCCAAGAGGGGAAGAAGGTTTCCTATGGCCAACCTTAATCTAAAGATAAAAGTTGCATATATAATAATTTGTATATACGGTATTTATGATACTAAATTTCTGATTTTTCTAGACAAATATCGAGTAAAATAATTTTTCTAGAAATAATTGATTTGACCATAATGATCAAATCATTTATCTCGACGGGCCAATAGGATTACCTGCTATCTTGAACATATTGAATTTAATATACTAATAAATGGATTAAAATGTGAAAATTTAAAAATGGAAATTAAAAAAAACAATCACGGGGTACTGATCAAATAGTAACAATAGAAGCGATTATCTCGACGAGCTGATCAGATTATCTACTACTTTGTTGTGTCAAATTTAATAATACTGAAAAAAGAACAATTAGAAGAAAGTGTAAATTTTAAGAATTGAAATTTGAAAGGAAAAAAAGGAAAAGAGTGGGGGAAAAGCTCTCTCGCCCTCTTGTCCATGTATGGGACAGAAATTTTAATTTGTCTATATAGATTGTGACTTTTTTTCCTTAAATAAAATGAATTAATTGAGATTTTTTTTACTGTAAGGGAGATCCATAAATTTAATATAATAAAATAAAATTTTAATAGCTAATAATAAAAGTAAATAACTCCACAAGTAATTTCGTAACGAGAATCAAATATGTAATATCTTGGTCTCCGTATTATCTTTTATTTGTTTATCCCAATATTCGAAAACCTAATATATTCTGATTAATCAAGTTCGAGGCAGTTGACCCACTAAATAATCTCTAGTCTATCTTAGTAAAGACAAAAGGAGTAAATATGAAAATTATAACATGTTCCCAACATGCTTAATAAATACTTATTCATTTATTTGTTTCTAATCTCATTGATATGTTTTACCACAATGATGATGTAGGAAATTTCAAGATTTTCTGTATTTAAAAATGATGTTACTATTTTATGATAATGTATAGTCTGAGATATTAAATTATCATCTATGTAAGAATTACTGAATTTAAATAAGGGGCATGAATGCACCATTAATAAGTATTATATCCTGGATTTTATGGTTCTGAGTTGGAAACTTTTGCCACTGCATCAAACGGCATTCTTCTTAGAAAATCTAACTTTACATGACGAAATTTATTAAGGAAAATATTTATTTTTCTGGCATCCAAAAATTGTAATATGATAGACAAAAATGTCATTAAATCTGACAAGAATTCCCGTTTCTAGCATGCAGTTAGATCAGAATTAAGACAAGAAAAAAAAAATCTTTTCTTTCAATCGCTACCGTTTATTCGAAGTATATATAAACTGCATTTGTTTTTCCTCGGATGCCAAATTTCATCTATCTTTATTTAACAAAACTGTTCGCCCCAAAATTAGTACAAGTAGATAGAGCGTAATGGGTGGTAAGTGGTCCACCATGTTCTCTCGCCTGTCCTAGGCTAGACTGTTAATTATGTGGAAAGTCTTATATGTAACGGTAATATCATAAGTCAATATCATAAGGTAATAAGAATTTATTATTTTAATTTTATAATTTATTATAATTTATTATAGTGTGATACCCCTTATCGTAATTATGAGAATGGAAAAATGCAATATATGAATTGCTCATCGAAACTGCCCATCCAAATTCCAAACACACCCAACCTCCCCGACCTCCGTCCTCCACTCCTCACATCTCTATACGTCCAGAGATCATCCTTGCAAGTGCCCAAATATGAATGGCCCTCTTTTCTGCGGATTCAAAAGGTTGAAGTCCGATACTTGAATCTCAGTCAGGCGAGTACGATTAGAGGGGGATGGATCGATCTCAATTATAGGGGGACAATATAGTACATGTCCTCATCAATCAAATCATACATGTGAAATGAAACATCAATTTTTGAATGGTCCATGCAATTTGAATACATGCATGTGGTATTATTACTATTAAGACCGCCGCAGTACATCCGAGTTTACCTGTGAACGAGGAAATATTTTGCGGTATGAACTTGTGAGTACTCTTAGAGATTGATAGCCGCTGCTGAATTCATGATGTTACAATTCTGACATAAAGAAAACCAGATAAATTGTTGTTGTGTGGAAGGCCGAAAAATAATAATGTGTTGGCGAGTTAAAAACCACATCTCTAATTCAAATGTGAATTGAAGAGGCTTTTTCTTTGACTTTCTTCATTCATCGGAGAATTAGTAAGGTGGACACCTTGGATTTAGACAGTAGTGCTCAGATTCATCATCTTGTGATTATTATCATCTTAATTAGTTTGCGGATTTAACAATTGTCCCATTACTTAATAGTCCAATGGAAATTGTTAATAAATAAAGTTGTGTCTGTTTACATCTTAATTAATAATTGGTTAAAAATTAATTATAAATTAATTTTATGGAAAAATGAATAGGAAAGAAAGAGAAAGATGAAAGATAATGCTTTTATATACTTAATGATTGAGTCAAAAATCACTTAATGAACAAATAAAATATTTTAACTTAATAAAATAAGTTATTTTTCATTTATTGATATTTTTTATCCCTCATAAAACATTTTCTTATCGTTCCTACTCTCTTCTCGTACATTTCTTTCTTTAACTAATTATGTGTTTAATTTTTAAATACTTAATTTATCAAACATCATCTAAGATTAGTGGCGTTGAAGATATGTGGTGAAAAGCAATTGACTCTCTCTATTTTTCTCTATATATAATATAAGATATAAGAAGAAAAACGTCTACTAATATCTCTATAAAGTTCTCCTTTTAATAAAACTTCTTTGGCAATTATATTAATTTGGATTAGTTCAAGTGATTCGATATTTCATTTTTTTAAGTAAAATTTCAGGGTTGAGTCTCGAGTATGGAAAAAATTTACGCTAGAAAAGCTATTCTCTTTAATGAGCCGACTTACCTGAAATAAATTGGTCGGAGCTCGTTGAGCTTTTAAATATAAGAATACACATCAAAAAAAAATTTGCAATTGTCAACAACAAAATCCATGGATCGGTCTGTTAACATTGATTTTGCAAAATATTTCGGCCGGGGGAACGATCGGGACGCGGACTCCCTTCCTAAGAAGCCGCCTACTATTACCCCTTCTTTCTACCTAATTGTTCTCCTTTCCCATGGGAGAGAGACTTAGGAAGAGATCCTCTTGCCGACAAAATAAGAAAACCAATCAAAATTGATCCAAGTAATCGGAGTTTATTCTCTTAAGTAAAATTTTGTGTTCAAACTTTATGAATAGAGAAAATCTTTAGTTTGAAGTTTTAATCCTTAAGGTCTAGTTGATCGAACCGAATTATTTGGGACCCGTTGGACTTTCGAATATTAAAATACACGCAAAAAAGAAAAAGAAAAAAAAAAGAGAGAGCTTTTAGTGCTTGCTTGGTCGGTTCTTTGTCTTTTATTCTTTTTCCATTTTATTGACAATGACATATCAATTTCAATTCCAACAATAGACCCCTTGTATCGTTAAAATGTACATTTGAATCACGGTTGGTTGGTATTGTATGCGACGATACTATTTGAAGCATTGGCTAGATTTAGGTCTTTGCTAAACCCATGATTGATCCAACGATCAAAGCTTCGATTCATCATGACATCATCTGATATGGATAAAGTAGGTAGCTGCAGCAGATTGTCCGAGAATCCATCGTTCGGCTGCTTGATTTTTCTTTCTTTCCATGTGGTTTGGTCTATGTCAGTATACTAGGAACGTTTTCGAAACTAAACATCCTCTTAAGTTTTTTTAAATACGGATACCGTGCTTGCCAAAATAGCCCGGGGCAGGTCTGTGATTGCAAAGACCGAGTTTCCATTAAAGGCTGAGATTCCACATGAAAAAGTATCAACCAAATCGAATCAAGATTACTAGGTGTGCACTTAGTTAGTGTGCCGCATGAAAATTCAGAATTCGATGTTTAATAGTTCGTACTTCTCCGGGCAAGTGTTCCGTTTGCTTGCTTCATTTTCATATGAGGCCATCATTGGAGATCGGTTTTGGGCCTGTCATGGCTGGGCCTTAATTAAAGGGAGGATCCTACTGACATCAAAAGTTCGTGGCCCGATCAGAATGCCCTGCCGTGGAGATTATATTTGGGAAAGATCAAACCTTGACATTAGAACGGTCGATATTACGATACTTATCAAAAACATAATGTTATCAAGGAGCATCTGACTCCTCGGTGCATTGGTTTCGAGAGGGCATAATGTAATCAATAGCGTTGTTGCTCTTGCAATTGGAACATTCCGCCGCACAATCCAAACTCAAGAGTCATCGGACGTTAACGATCACGTTAACCTCTATAAGTAATGTGGCTAGGAGAAACCAATTGCACCCCGGGATTAAGCTCATATATTGCCGTACGGGGTGCTCCACAGGGCCTGTTATGTCGTCAGTGACCAGAAAACCCCATACTCTCTTTTTCCTCTCAGCCCCCTTGTTGTCATGCCACTTATGTTTCGGTCGTATCGTTTCACGTGTGTTGCAGCATCCGCAATAAAAAGAATACGATGTATGGCGCGAATCAAGGGTTGCAACTATCTCTAGTTAGCCGGCTCACAGTAATCAATATTCGACCTAATCATATTGAAACGATGGCAGGACGGTAGGCCTTTCTGTCGCTAATTCGATTTTGAAGAAATATATAGAAGCTTATTATGTTAGATGTATGTTCCATACTCCCAATAAAAGAAGAGTCAAATCTAAGCTTTGTAACATAAAATTCGGTTCTTGAATTGACAGTTCTATTAAATTCGGTTTAAGAAACCTTAGAGAAATTGGGGGCAACGAAGAAATGGGGATAATGTGTTCGGACAGGAAGCTTTTCAAGAAGTACACTCGAATTAGAAAAAGGCGTCATAAGGTCTACTTTGGTCATATTTGGTATATATTAAATAGAAATAAATGCAACGATATGAACAAGAGGAGATTGTTTCAATTTTGTATTATTAATTCCATTTCCTTCATGTTTATCAAATATACACTTTATACTACGAAAAATTCGGCTCTTCGTCGATAGCTCTATAAAAATTCGGTTTAGAAAACCTTAGAAAAGTTCGAGGCAACGGAGGAAGAGGGATATATAGTTTTCGGATCCAATTAGCTGATTCGAAAAAAAAATGGCCCTGCCCTTTTTTTACTATGCCTAGAACTGTAAAAATGTATCTATGCAACTGCACTAATACTTTCTCTTAATACGTCTACCGACCTTCTTTGTAATTAAAGATGAAATTCGTTGTAATAAAAGAAGAAAACAAATTACAAAATCTGTGAAGCATGAGAAAATTTCAGATGATCCTACCTTAAATGACGTGACAATGAATAATCGATAAAAATTCTTTAATAAAGAATAATTATGACAATAATCAAAGTAATTAACACTAACTTTTCTATTTCATGCAATTTAATTTGTGCTTGTTCATGTTATGTGACGAGATAAGATTATCAAAGACCATCGTCAGCCTTCCACGTACTTAAATTATTGTTATGACATTAATGCCTTCCTCGCGAGCTAATTTCAATAATTAAAAGCTGCCGCATTTGATTATTATCATGTCTATCTGATTACGCTGCTCCGTGGCTTAATTAATGCATCATGTTTGACAATTGATTATTTAAATAACATTAGTAATATTAGCAACGTCAATATGCAAATGTGCGCTGTCTAATTCTTCTATTTGTTTATTATTTCCCAACTCCTTTGACTTTTCATATCCAAGGGTAAAATGACTGAAATGGTTTTTTTTTTAATAGCAGTGCGAAATGCTTTCGTACTTCGACTATAACATTTTATACAAGGACAATAACGCTTTATATAAAAGTATTGATCAACTGCATGTATGAATCAATATTGAAATGTTATTTTTATTACATGAAAAGTTATTCTTCAAGTACGAAAATATTTTGTTTGACTGAATATTCAGCCGCTGGACCCAAAATTTCCCTCACTATGTTCGTAATGAACTTGCAATTTTTTGAAATTATTATATATTGGTATTACATTATATGAATAGTGAACTTAATTTCATATTTCCAAATTTCCGATAAGATAAAATCCCGTATTTGTGACTAAGGAGGATTTCAAATTCTTACATGTGACCATGTGATGCCTCCTTGTTTCATATTAATTATTTTATGCATTCGATTTTTATTGCATGCATGTGTTAAGACGTGTGTTGAACTTAATATATTTATGAATATCAAACATGCATGGGATCATGATTTTGGTGAAAACAAGAATTGGACACATACAATAGTTTGGGAATCTAATTGGAATTGGGGTTGTATTAAATTTCATTTGAGAGAGACGTGTTTGACTTTCTATATACTTTCTTGCGTAAATTTTGTTTCTTCTTTCTTAAATAATGAGAAAGAAGGAAACGGGATTGAGTAATTCAGCCCCCCGCAACCTATCAAAAATAAAAATAAAAATCAGCCCTATTCAAAAATCATAAGAACTAAAAAATACCGAAATATGCCGATATAGAAAACGAAAAAAGAACGAATTTTGTCACTGGAATTATTCGTTTGTTGCGACTTGTGAGTAATATATTATATATACATATATGTATATATATACATGTTGATTGGTAATTCATGTGCGATGACAATGCCAAGCATAAGGCTTGCAATTGGGTCGTTCCACATTTTCTCCGCAAGGCTTGCAATCGCACCATGCACTTGTGCGATGCTCGGGAGTCACGTCATGTTTATTGCATTATCCACGGAAAAAAAGAATATGGCGTAGCGCACGACTCAAGAGTTGCAAGCCGATTTGCAGTAATCTATATTAAACGTGAAAATTTTCAATATTGACATGAGAATAGGCCTTTGTGTGTCGCTCGTATGACTCCGAAGAAATTTAAAATTAATTAGAGGCATATTCCGTTAAAAGAAGCGTCAAGCCTCCCTGATTTGTAATATAAAATTTGGCTGTTGAATTGACAACTGTATATGAAAATTCGGTTTTAGAAACCTTGAAAAATTTTGCGGCAACAAAGAAATAGGAACAATGCTTTCGGATAGAACAAAGTAGATGGAACTTCCCTATAATTAAAGGAGAAAAATTTATAAAATGCACACAATGACCACTTCCAATTAAATGATCAGTTAACATTAATGCCTTCTTCGTGATCTAATTTCAATAATTAAAAGCTGTCACACTTGATCGTTACAACATCGATCTTATTACGATGATTTGTGGCTTAATTAACCTTCTACGATGTTAAACGTGAGGGAAGATTGGCCTTCCATGAATTAATCTAGGGAGAACCAGTCTTCTGAGATCATATCCGGAGGACGTGCTTCATGGCTGATGCGTCAATCTTCATCATGAGCAAAATTGTTCGGTCACAATCTCTTTAATGGATGCAACTTCTAGTTAGGTTACATGCTCTGCTCATGTTAAGTGTCAACCTTGAATACGAGCACTTACCTCTTGTCATTGCATCTAATCCGATGAAGTTTCGAACTAGCTAGCTAGGCAGTTGCTATCTCCTACAAATTAACTTTGTTCCTCATGTACGATATGGGCTCGCATGATACCCCTCCTAAAGGCTCCTGATTATTGCTCAACCGTGACAATTAAGGAAGTAACCATCATCTGATATAGAGCATAAATAGTAACTAAACATTGTATTTAATCAGAGTGAGTCAAATTAAATAGAGAAGACATCGATGTTACCAGATCGATGATTAGTAGCATATAGAGTCGAAGAATTCTAGCCCAGAGGGGGAAAAATATTATATCTGCACAAGTTGTCAAGAAAATATATAACATACGACAAGTGCGAAGAGAAAAGGTTACAAATTACAATAGCCTTCTCTTAATATTATCTATTCGTGATTAAATTTTTTTTTCATTAATTCTGACAGGCTAGGCCTGATTATCTAAAAAGAAAATTAAAAAATACAAAGATGGGATATGGAAGTCCCAATGATGTTGCGGAACAGCTGAACTAATAAAACGCTTGCAAAACTACTACTAGTATTACTATTATTATTGATTGATATTGTTTTTTTTTGTTATTTATTGATTATTATGCTTGACAAAATTATCATCTGTATACAATCTATAAACTGGCTAAATGCATGAGTTGATTCCACCAAGGATAAGTCTGGGTTTTGATGGAATGACTTTTCAGAGTCTAAATCTATAAGGCAACGACAAATGGCACTATTAGGTTGAGTCACATCATTGATTAAGTTTTAAATGTTCCATAGCTTAATAAGAAAGGCGTAAACTCATTAATGCAACTTCTAAAGTCTATTACTCCCATGGAAGTATATGCTATGTTTGATTTCAAAATAGAATTTTACAATTAAATTTTAATTTTGAAAAAAAGTGATATAAATGGAGTTCATTCTTTAATTTTGTATGAATTATTTTATTTTGTTGTGAAAAAAGAGTAATATAAATGGGATCCACCCTTTGATTTTGTATAAGTTATTTTGTTTTGTTGTTGATAGAATTAAGTTAAAGTATAATTTTAAAATCTTACTATGAAACCAAACAAGCCAATAAAAATTGATAAAAACCCAAAAGTCTTTAATTCAAGTAAGTCCGAAGTTCCTATATAGTATGTGTATAATCTTTATTATTATTAGAAGATGATAGATTTTTTCTGAATCACGGACTTGAAAAGTGCGAAGGACATGCTAAGAAGAAATAGTTTTCGTAATCACGGACTATTGTTGTTAGATCCCCAAAAAATATTTATATCAAAGAAAATACGAAATTCTGGACAATTATAATGTGATGAGGTTAGGATTTACTCTCTTGATTTTTTTAGTTGTGAACTTCTGAATTTTTCTACTCGAATACTTTCTGGGTAACATTAATGAGACGGAAGCAATGTGCTCTTCGTTATTGTTGTTATGTTTTTATTTTTCGAATTTGGGCTATTTTGATGAATGTGTAAAGTGGCTACTGATGTTCTCTTTATGCTCAAGTGATCTTTTAATTTGCATATACATTAATTATATTATGAAAAAAATATAGTGAAGCTTGTTTGAGTTATTTGTTAATGCTAATGTGATATAATTTAATAAAATCTATATATGATCAATTAAATTACATATTAACCATCAAATTTTATAAAGTAGATAGAGTATTAGGCGAAATTTCTTATAGGATACAATTTCAATCTCACATCAACCTCCTATTATTATTCTTTTCTTTTTCTCAGATACATAACCTATCCTAATATATATATATATATATATAGTAATTAAAAGTACTCTCGCGAGAGCCTCCCATTGGAGCGATGAGAAATTTTCAAAAGCCTCCAATCCGAACGATAAGGAGATTCCAAAAACAATTCCTCAACTCGTGATTGATCTCTTATTCACGTTCCTTATTAATATATAAATAAATCTTATTACTAAATAATTTTACATTTTCTCAAGTTTTCATTTCTTGAAAATTTAAATAGTCTCACAATGAAATAAACTTGCTAAGCTATCAATGTATTATATTTCTAAATTTATGTTACATAAAATATTAATTAAAATTCATAAATATAAAAGCCCATGGAATGCACGGATAAGTGGAATAGTAATATTATAATTCAATGTTTCTAATAGTGATAGCCAATGATCTCTTTATTTCAATAAATCTAGCTCGCTCATACGCGTGCTTGATCAAATATTTTTTTTTGTGAAAAATCAGCAAATATTTTATTTTATATATTAACTAAAAACTGAACAATGCAGCGCCCGAGTAACACGTGGTTACATGTGTTTTGTTCTAAAGAGGCAGTCACGCTTTAGTATTTTTATTATTTCATTTAATAATTTATATTATTGATATGATTATTCTTTCTCTGTCTTTTCCTCTAATTAATTTCCCTTACTTTTTTTTATCATTTTTATTTCACGCCTCTCTTGGACAACATGCTCAAGCCTCTGCATTCCGTCACACATCCTCAGAACTTATACCTTTAATACCACTGATTCCCTAGGATTACGTTAGATCGAATATTTGAGCGACATTATTCTTTTTGATGTGCAGGATCCTCATAAGCGGCAAGTATAGAGCATAGTCAAATCCTTTCTGATGTGCAAACTTTTGATGTATGTTTTCCAAGTTAATAAGTTTCTATCCAATTTATTTTACAAATAAATGAGCAAAAGTAGTTTCACAATAATTTCAAATCTAAAACATCTTTATTATCAGACGAAAGCACATGCTATTACATTTTAAAATAAAAAATTTTGACATAATTTTTAAAAAACCACTAAACACAATATTATATGCCATGTCAACAAAAAGAGTGGTATAAATACATATCACACGTAGATGTCTCCGAGTAATTATTAAAACAAACTGGGACTCTTGTATATGGGACAAATGTCAAGTTATTATAGTTTTACTCTTCTATTATATCAATGATCAAGGAAAAAAATTTCCAAGACAAAAGCAAAAGGGCTGGCTTGATGGTAAAATCCCTTTCCACTTATTTTGTGGTCTCGAGTTCAATTCCATCCGTTCCCAATCACACATTTTGCCCCCTATTTTATTTTTTCCTTCGTTTATTTTTATTTTTTAACAATTAATACAATTTTAGGTGCCAAAAATACTTTTAGTAAACAATCCATAAACTATTCCAATCAACGTACTTTTTTGTCGATTTCACAACAGGTCTTCAAGTTTCTGTGTGTTTGGTTTCAAAAAAATTCTCAACTCTACTCAACTTAACTCCACTTATCTTCAATTCAACAATACAATTATTACTTTTTCCTTTTAAAAACTTTTTTAAATAATTCGATTCAATTCTTTCAACTATTTATTACTTTTTTCACAATTCAATGACACAATCATTACTTTCTCTCCACTATTCATTATTTTTTCACACTTTTTCTCATAATTTAATAATAAAATCATTACAAACCAATTAAAACCAAAACTCAACTTAACTCAACTCCAAAACCAAACACAAAATGCAATATGATATCGATTAGAGAAGGAAATACTTTTTTCATGATAAACGCAAAAGATTAGGTATTTAGATAATTGAAAGTTATATAGTTTACTCTATTAACATATATGAATTTCAATATTCTCTTTTTATTGAATAAATAAATGCTCAAATAAAATGTTAGGGGTTTTGTCAATTGGTGTGCCCCTTTGTTGTAAAAGAAATGTTTATTTTCACATTTATAGTGTATCTTTTTGTTAAAAAAATTCACATTTATAGCGTTTGCTTCTTTTTTTTTTTAATTTGATATATAGTGAGTATCTTCTTTTTAATTTGACGTTATGTCAATATCTTTCACTCACTCTGCCTTCTGAATATCTTTTCACATCTAAAAAAGAAAAAAGAAGCTCAAATAGTGTGAACAAAATGAGGAGTTAAACTCAATAACATAAAATATTTTGCATGTTCTTCGTATAATCATATATATATTTATGATATGTAATTGTACATGAACTTAAGTATACATCAAATTCTATCATAAGTATTGAATGGACCATATATATTTCTTGACTTCTAATGACGTATTTTTTATCTACCAAAAAAATGAATTTATTTTACACGGTTGATTATGGATTAGTATATGATTTAATCTAATTGACACAGATTATAATATCCACATAAATAATTCTCATATCTTCCCTGTACCATCGCGTTGTTACAGGTCTCACTATTACATACTAAAACTCATTCGTGTTTTTCTTTCATTTTCTCTTCTAAATATCTAATTATAACTTTAAGTTATGCTTACTGTTCATATAGCAACTCGATCGTCTGAGATCAAATCGGACTTCAAAGCCTCCAAAATTGAGTCTCTTATTGGTTTCAAGTCGCCAGTGCACCTCGGGGTCATCGGGAAGGACCGTGAAGATCACCGGCGTTCTTTGGAGTTCAACTATCACGTCCTGTTCCTCATTTATTATTTTAACCTAAAAACTTTATGATGTTGTATATAGATATAAATATGACTTTATTGTTCAACCGTTGTTGTTTTTTGTTTTTTGTTATTAAGGGAACAACTTCATGTATACCGTTGAATGTGCACATGCCATAAATAATTAAATACTCATAAATTAGATTACTATTTTTAATTACAAGAAAAATCCACGAGTTTAATATAATAAAATAAAAATCATGATAGAGAATAAAAAAGTATGAATAATTCACCATTTATAAAAAATTTAAATTTTAATTGTAAAGCGAAAGTATGCATAGTAGTACTACACCTTTGCTTCTTTTTTTTTTTTATAATAAGGCTCTACACCCTCTTTAATATACATAAACAATATTAGTCCCATTATTATATTGGAAATATGCGCTGTCTAATTCCAGCAGCTTTGAATTTACCAGTCCAAGGGTAAAATTACTAAACAGGCCCTTATATGGTGAAGAACAAAATACCAATCTTTTTGATGATAACTAAAAAAAAAACCGATCTAATGTGCCATTCATCATTAGAGAGTCGGAGGTTTATAAATTATATGGAAAATATTATTTCCTTCGAAAAAGGAATCCTCCGATTCCTACAGATGAGAAACAAATAAAAAGTGCCCTCCATCTTGCACTTAATTACATGCTTGCCCCTTTGTCTCATTCGGAGCCTCCGAGCCAGGATATAGCATTGCCCTACATAAATACACATATATATATATAGTTGGAAAGGTCATTCTTCTGGCCATTACTTTCATTTCCGGTGGAAATTCCGATAAGATAAAATCCGATATGTGTGACTGGGAAGGATTCCGAATCCTTATTCCTTACATGTGACAATGGAAAGCGATGCCTCTGGTTCCAAATTTTAGAAAAAAGAGAAAAAAAAAGAAGCCTCTAGTTTCATATTAATTTATATATATGGATATGTATATGTCTATATATTTGTTGATTGCATGTGATTGGGTGGACTGCCCGATGTGTGTTGGGCATCGATTTGGAATATTGGGTTCTATTAAATTTCATTTGAGAGGATCATGCTTGAATTTTTATATGGGTTTTTACACAATGTATCCCATTATTTTGTCGTTTTCTCAAATCTATCTCATATTTGAAAAATTATTCAAAAAAACATATGATTTACATGTTGTTCTAAATCTATTACGCCGTCAATGAAACGTAAGTGAGTTCCAAACCTATCCCAATGATTTAATTTTTTCTCAAATCTATCATATGATTTTAATTTTTTCTCAAATTTATCCCGACTAAAGGGTCATAGTGGCAAGAGTGGGCCTACTTACTTTCCACGTTCAGCAATACCGTTAATTGTTGACGGAGAAATTAATACCATGATAGATTTAGAACTATATGTAAACCATGGACATTTCTGAGTAATTTTTAAGGCATGAGATAAATTTGAGAAATGAATGATGTTGTGAAATATCTGACGTAATAATAATATTTTTATATAATTTCTCAGAATGAAAAGTTTCATTTTTCTTAAAAGTCTGGAACATTGCCTGGCTCGCTTGTTGCGACGACATGACATTGATAACCCTAATGAACATTGTATTAAATTATTTAAATTAATCTTAATGTTGGACTTCACTTAATGAACATTGTATTAAATTATTTAAATTAATATTTTATATGTAAGCAGTGGGTGCATCATGTATAAGGTCGAGCAGCAATAGAAAACATTGAGCTATTTACCTGGTTTAATTCTCATAATGCTCAAGGTTGGCTGCTTTATCGCTAGATTTATCATTATAATAACATTATAAATATTATCGCGCACAGATTGTTGTAGGACCGCAATCGATAAGTAAAAGAGGCTTACTTAAGGATCGCTCGACAATATGATGTCAATTAGAGAAGGAAATATTTTTTTCACAATAAACACGTAAGTCTAGGTATTTAGATAATTGAAAGTTATATAGCTTACTCTATTAACATATATGAGTTTTAATATTTTCTTTTTAATGAATAAATAAATGCTCAAATAAAATGTTAGGGTGTTTTGTCAATTGACGTGCCCTCTTTGTTGTAAAAAAATATTTATTTTCACATTTATAGTGTATCTTTTTTTAAAAAAAAATTCACATTTATAGCGTTTGCTCCTTTTTTCTTTAATTTGATATATAGTGAGTATCTTATTTTTAATTTGACGTTATGCCAATATCTTTCACTCACTCTGTCTTTTGAATATCTTTTCACATCTAAAAAAGAAAAGAAAAAGCTCAAATAGTGTGAACAAAATGATGAGTTAAACTCAATAACGTAAAATATTTCAATAAAATATTTTGCACGTTCTTCATACAATGATATATCATAAATATCTATCATTGTAAATGAACTTAAGTATACATCAAATTCTATCATAAGTATTGAATGGACCATATATATTTCTTGACTTCTAATGACGTATTTTTTATCTACCAAAAAAATGAATTTATTTTACGCGGTAGATTATTGATTAGTATATGATTTAATCTAATTGACATAGATTATAACATCCACATTAATAATTCGCATATCTTCCCCGTAGCATTGTGCTGTTACGGGCCTCACTATTACATACTAAAACTCATTTGCATTTTCCTTTCATTTTCTCTTCTAAATGTCTAATTATCACTTTAAGTTCTGCTTATTATTCATATAGCAACTTGATCATCTGAGGTCAAATCGGACTTGAAAGCCCCCAAATTTGAGTCTCTTATTGGTTCCAAGTCGCCGGTGCGCCTTGGGATCGTCGGGAAGGACCGTGAAGATCACCGGAGTTCTTTGGAGTTCACCTAGCACGACCTGTTCCTCATTTATTATTTTAACCTAAAAACTTTATGATTTTGTATATAGATATAAATATGACTTTATTGCTCAACCGTTGTTGTTTTTTGTTTTTAAGGTTAGAACTTCATGTATACTGTTGAATGTGCACACGCTAGAAATAATTAAATTCTCACTAATTGGATTACTATTTTTAATTATAAGATAAGCCTGCAATATTAGTATAATAAAATAAAAATCATGATAGCTAATAAAAAAGTATGAATAATTTACCATTTGTATCAAATTTGAAATTTTAATTATTAAGGGAAAGTATGCATCATAATGTTACACTGGCACCCGCCTTTTTTTTCTTTTTTTATAACAAAGCACTACACCCCTTTAATATACATAAAAAATATTAGTCACATTATTAATTAATTATTGGAAATGTGCGCTGTCTAATTCTTCTATTATTCGTCAATCCCAACAGCTTTGAATTTACATACCCAAGGGTAAAATTACTAAACAGGCCCTTATATGGTGAAATTTTTTTTTTAAAAAACCTATCCTTTTGATGATAATTAAAAAAAATCAATGTAATGTCCCACTCACCATCGGAGTCGGAGGTTTATACGCATATGGAAAATATTAGGGGGCGTTTGGTTTCAGAGTTAAAGTAATTTTGATTTTGATTTTGATTTTGATTTTATTGTGGAAAAAAATAAATGAAATTGTATTATAAATTTGACTTGAATGTTTTTGTTGTTTAGTGGGTAGAGTTAAAATCAAAATCATGATTCTAAAATTATTTCATGAAACTAAACAAGCCCTTATTTCCCCCGAGAAAGGAATCCTTCGATTCCTGCAAATGAGAAACAAATAAGAAGTGCCCTCCATCTTGCACTTAATTACAAGCTTGCTCCTTTGTCTCTCATTCGGAGCCTCCGAGTCTGAGGATATAGTAGTGCTCTACATCTATACATATATTTATATAGATGAAAGGGTCATTCTTCTGGCCATTACTTTCATTTCCGGTGGAAATTCCGATAAGATAAAATCCGATCTGGGTGACTGGGAAGGATTCCGAATCCTTATTACTTACATGTGACAGTGAGAAGCGATGCTCTGGTTCCCCATTTTAGAAAAAAGACAGAGAGAGAGAAAAAAAAAGAAGCCTCTCGTTCCATATTAATTATTATATATGTATATGTATATGTCTATATATTTGTTGAATGCATTTGATTGGGTGGACTGCACGATCTGTGAGTTGGGCATCGGATTGGATTATTAGGGGCAAAAGACAAATGAGATAGTATTATAATTTTGACTTGAAAAACGTGTGTTTTTATTGTGTAGTGGGTAGAGATAAAATCAAAATCATGATTTTAAAATCTGATCATGAAACCAAATAGGCCCTTAGGTTCTATAAAATTTCATCATGCTTGAATTATTATAGGATTTTTGCGCCGATATCCCATTATTTTACCGTTTTCTCAAATTTATTTCATACTTGAAAAATTATTAAAAAAGACATATAATTTACATTTTGTTCCAAATTCATTACGCCATCAATGAAACGTAAGTGAGCTCCAAACCTATCCCAATATTTTAATTTTTTCTCAAATTTATCATATGATTTTATTTTTTTTCAAATCGATCTTGGCTAAAGGGAAACAGTGACAATAATAGACCCAGTTATGTTTCATGACAGCAATATCGTTAATTGTTGACGAAAAAATTAATACCAAAATAGATTTAGAACCAAATGTAAATCATGGATATTTCTGAGTAATTTTTAAGGTATGAGATAAATTTGAAAAACGAATGATACCGAAAAATATCTGACGTAATAACCTCATTTTTACATAATTTCTTAGAATGAAAAGTTTGGTTTTTCTTAAAAGTTTGGAACATTGTCTCGTCCGCTTGTTGCCACGATGTGACATTGTATTAAATTAATGAACATTGTATTAAATTATTTAAATTAATCTTTTATATGGAAGCAGTGGGTGCATCATGTATATAAGGTCGAGCAGCAATAGAAAACATTGAGCAATTTACCTGGTTTAATTCTCATAATGCTCAAGGTTGGCTGCTTCATCGCTAGATTTATCATTGTAGTACCATTACAAATATTATCGCAATCGATAAGTATAAGAGGCTTACTTAAGGATCGCTCGACAAGACTGGGCAGGAGAGGAGAAAAAAAAAATGTAGACCTTAAATTTTAGAAATGTGAACAACGTGATAAGAAATTAAAAGTGAGAATGAAATGGGAAAGCGTCTTGATTCAAATTAAATTAGTTAGGGTGAATTGAATTAAATTTCGAGCAAGAAAACGGGGGCAATTTGGTCATTTTGTGGCAAGACCAGCGTTGAGCTCCGAACAAATTGCTAGAAAGCAGCGAGGCAGATAGATTACGTAGCAGAGTTCTCTCCGTCATCAACATCTCTCTCCCCCTCCCAACTTGTAGCCGCTTTCTATCTCTTCTTTCTCTCTCTAGAATTGATTATTTCATATATATATAAGCCTGCCTTATATATAGGCGCCTGAAGGACAGACGACTGACAGCAGTCGCACTCACGAGAGAGAGAGAGAGGATGGCGAGGGACATCGATGATCTGCCCAAGAACGGGGCCAACTACACGGCTCTGACGCCGCTGTGGTTCCTCGAGAGGGCCGCGACGGTGCACCCCGACCGGAAGTCCATTGTCCATGGCCGCGTCTCCTACACGTGGCGGCAGACCTACGAGCGCTGCCGCCGCTTGGCCTCCGCTCTCAACCGGCGCTCCGTCGGCCTTGGCAGCACGGTAACATCTCTCTTTCTCTCTCTTGCTCTGTCTGTATTTGGTTGCTGAGCAGTAAATCGATGAGGCGGAAGCAGAACGGAGTTCGAGTGTAGGTAGGAGTGATTTGTGGAGTGGGTTAGGCCCGTTTGGTTTTAGTGTAATCATAATTTCGATTTTAACTCTACTCCCTGCATAATAATCATTTTAACACAATAAAAACGCACGTTTGTCATGTGAAATTTATAATACATCTCATTTGTCCTTATGCACCTTTTGCACGATCAAAATTAAAATCAAAATTAAAGTTACTTTAACTCTGAAATCAACCCCACTCCAGCTATTCTAGATTACTAATTCAGCTTGACAAGCGACTTCTCTTGATGCATGGAATGGATTCATTGGGGGATAAAGTATCCCGTGGTTTGGGCTCTGTGGTTGAATACTGATGATTTGTAGATAGACTTGGGATTGATGATTGATTATGATGATCAAAGATGAAGATCAGGTGGTAGGTGAAATGATCCATGTAGGGTGATGATGAATGGCCCATTTAGTTAGGAGTGGAAAGCGACCTAAATATTATTTCCCTTAAGAATTAAAAATGGAAAAATCCCGAATAATTTCTGCTGATTCGCGATTAATGGGTTTTGGTCAGTGATATGGTCTTTCCATTCCATATGCTAATCTCGGCGTCGAGGACTTTTGGAAGCTTTGCCTTTTTTGTCATCTAGATAGTTCTATACCGTTAAAACAACATTTTTAATAGATTTTTATAGTTTGATCGGCGATACCCGAAGTAAACCTTTTTCCCGTTTTCATGATACCGCTGAATCAAATTTGGCGAGGCTCAAACCCAGCTCGTTGGACAATACTTGGCTTCTTTTTTGCTTGTTCAGTCATACCAGTAGCCATTACATTCCCTTCCTTCTGATGGAGTCTCCATTAATTTCTTGGCCTTGATGGTATCATTTCCTGTGTTTCCATTAGATTTGTTTCATTAAATTTGATTTAATGAAGTTTTCAATTTCTCGTCTTTCTATACGGGGAAAATTATTATATCTTCTTCAATTCCTTTCTGAGACATGCAAACGAAAGGAAGATGTTTTTGCCTGCCACCTTCTTTTGAAGCTTGGATTTAGATTTGCCATCCCGTGGATTGGCTAATGCCGAAGTTTAGGCTTTCTATTGTTGACTGGGACATTCTTTTTTTTTTTTTTTGGGTGGCCGAGTGTTTGAGAGATTTGGATTTTTCACTACCATTTCTCAGGTGCTCTGGAGAAACTAATAAAAGCATGAAACATCTAATTGTGAGAATCTCTTGAACTGTGGATTATTTGAGGAATCCTTTAGAATTGTGCATCTTGATTGGGGCAGGTGCTTAATCTCTTCCGGACGAAGCTTTACAAAAGTTTGGCTTATCTTGTTAATACTTTTATGTTGCCTATGCTCATGATACCACTAGTCATTTTCATATCCATGCATGATGCGTTCCCTTCCCTAAGATGTATGTAGCATATTACTGATGTTTATGATTTTGAAATGGCAGGTAGCAATAATTGCTCCCAATGTACCCGCTCTATATGAATCTCATTTCGGAGTTCCAATGGCTGGAGCTGTTGTAAACACTGTTAATATTCGTTTAAATGCACAAGCTATCGCTTTTCTTCTTGGCCATTCTTCCGCTGCTGTTGTAATGGTGGACCAAGAATTCTTCCCATTAGCAGAGGAAGCTCTGAAAATATGGGCAGAGAAAGCCAAAGGCAATTTTAAGCCTCCACTTGTTATAGTCATTGACGATGAGAACTGTGACCCGAAAGCTCTCAGATATGCCTTGGGGAAGGGGGCGGTTGAATACAAGAAATTCCTGGAAACTGGTGATCCAACATATGCTTGGAGACCACCTGAAGATGAATGGCAAAGCATTGCTTTGGGCTATACTTCCGGAACAACGGCCAGTCCAAAGGGAGTAGTATTAAGCCATCGAGGGGCGTATGTAATGTCTCTTAGCAGTGCCCTTGTATGGGAAATGACTGAAGGGGCCATATACCTCTGGACTCTACCTATGTTCCATTGCAATGGATGGTGTTATACTTGGACACTTGCAGCTCTCTGTGGGACAAGCATATGCATGCGACAGGTAGCCTGCGACTTCTGTAATCAGTTTACTGCCTTACATGATCGTGGTTTAGAAATCTTGATATACATTTACTAATGTTTAAAAATGAAGGCATGCAATACTATCTTTGATCCTACATTACTTTCTCTACCTTGATTTGTCTATGTGATTGAGCCTAGTGCTGCCATTTTCTTTTTTGGTTGAATAAGTGTAGCCTTAGGTCCATTAAATTCGGTTAGTCTTATGGCATCTTGTTGTCTTTTGTAATACCAACCATCACCAGCTTCTTGATTTGAATTTGAATTCACGAGGAGCCCTTAGTCTGCCTCTTTAATCTGTTACTTCATTTGATCGATGGTGGTCTTGCTTGCTGTTATAACTATCATATAATGTGCCTCACTTTGTGTCTACAGGTAACAGCAAAGGGAGTTTACTCAGCGATAGCCAATCATGGGGTGACGCACTTCTGTGCTGCTCCAGTGGTCCTTAATTCCATAGTGAATGCCACCCCTGAGGAAACCATCCTCCCTCTCCCTCGGACAGTCCATGTGATGACAGCTGGCGCGGCCCCACCGCCTTCGGTCCTCGCCTCCATGTCAGAGAAGGGTTTCCGTGTCGCCCACACTTATGGCCTCTCAGAGACCTATGGGCCATCCACTATATGCGCATGGAAGCCGGAGTGGGATTCCCTCCCCCTTGAGCAGCAGGCCCGTTTAAAGGCCCGCCAAGGGGTCCGGTACATTGGGCTCGAGTTCCTTGATGTAGTGAGCACTCAAACAATGGAACCAGTCCCTGCCGATGGGAAAACGATTGGGGAGATCGTGATGCGAGGAAATCTCATCATGAAAGGTTACCTTAAAAACCCAAAGGCCAATGAGGAGACCTTTGCAGGCGGGTGGTTCCATTCAGGGGACCTAGCTGTGAAACATCCTGATGGGTACATCGAGATCAAGGACAGGTATTGCAAAATTTACTGATTCAAATTAGATGTCAATTCTCTTCCTGAGAATGAAGGAGCCATAGAAACTTGGAAATAAAATTATTTACTAGGAAATAAAATGCTTTAGGAAATAAAATCGAACTTTACAAAATAGGGAGGGCTTGTTACATATAAGAGAGTAAGGTTGCTCATTCATAACTTGAAACATAGTACATATTTCTTGAGATCACATCTGCAGTATGTTTTTCCTGAAATTTGTTGTCTGGTTTTCCCACCAATAGGTCCAAGGACATTATCATCTCGGGGGCCGAAAACATCAGCAGTGTCGAGATTGAAAACACCCTTTACATGCACCCTGCAATACTTGAGGTGTCGGTGGTGGCGAGGCCTGACGAGCGATGGGGAGAGTCTCCCTGTGCTTTTGTCACGCTCAAGCCCGGGGTGGACAAGTCCGACGAGGGTCGTTTAGCTGAGGACATAATGAGGTTCTGTCGGGAGAAGATGCCTGCATACTGGGTCCCAAAGTCTGTCGTCTTTGGGCCGCTGCCGAAGACGGCCACGGGGAAGATCCAGAAGCATCTGCTAAGGGCCAAAGCGAAGGAGATGGGCCCTGTCAAGTTAAGCAAACTATAAAAGAGTAGCTCCTCGTTTGCTTTTGGGTCGACATAATGGAGCGACTATGTCCGAAGCAGGAAATCTCTAAACGAGCCCTGCCTCACTCGTTGCTCATTACAAAGTCCCGCTTAACATCCGTATCAATTGGGGGGGTGTTTTCCGTATTGGAGATTTCTCGATGATATAGTTGCGTCTCTAGATGCATGTATGGTTCTTTGATTGTGGAGGACCTGTACTGTGACATTTAATGGTAATAATTAAAGCCCATTCCCAGTGTTCAACTTATCACGCCATATATTCACCAGAATCGGGTTTGGAATTACCTTTCACCGGGCCTCTACGCTATGCTTTGCAACGTGCCGGTGCCGGTTTTGGTGCTCAAGTAAAGGAACACTGTGCAAACACATGATCTGATTGCTGCAATTGACAAACCTGTGGCTGAAGGTGGGCTTATTAGACAACAATTGAGAGACAGCTACAATTACTTGGCTTTGTAACCGTTTCGCGAGCCCCGAGTTCCGAGGGTCGGGGTTAAAAGGAAAAGGCAATAGCAAGCCGAACATTTGTCTATGCAATACGTGGTATGCTTCTGCATCTTTGGAATTTCATCTTTCATGTGATTAGTCCTGCCCAACCCACCACAAGTGTTTCAAGGTGTAAATAAGTATAATAATTGTCATTAAGATTTTCACAAGTTTGGAACGGTCGAAGTTTTGAAGGCATTCAATTCACCGGCCGCAATAAATCTAATATAAGAGGCTGTTAGTTAGATAAACATTGACTAACGGCTACTTGTCATCATTTACCTATTCAACCCTTCTTCCAGTGCATTCTTCTCTCAGCTTTCGTAGTGTTTATGGAGCAAAACTATCAAGTCCGAAGAACACCTTTTTGCGTCTAAATCGGTTCGGGATACCCGACTCTTTTTAAAGGTTCATACGCATCATGTAGTTCGAGTTTTGAAATAACACACTCGTTAACAAATGAATAATATTAAATCGCCTCATGTCTAGTTAATAAGATTAAGAGAAAACTATCAATATCGTTATTCAAAGTTCATATTGTCACAAATTTGGTCTTTCAAAAATTTTTACTATCAATATGGTCCTTTGAATATCATATTGTTATCAATTTGGTCATTCATAGATTTTTACCATCAATATGGTCTTTCAAAGATCATTCCTTTCATCAAATTAATCCTCCGTTAAAAACACCGTTAGTATTGCTTAACTCCATCAAATAATTTCTATAAAAAAATAAAAAAAATTTATCTACCGAAACAAAAAATCGACAATATTTCTCACTTCAACACATGCGCTGTGATCCTATCAACCGCCTGATAGTCTCCATCTCCATTCATCTTCATCTTTCCCGTTGATATTGAGAAGAAGAACAAAGAGACCAAGCAGACTCATACATTTCCAACATGAACATATACAGACTGAGTGTTACAAAGATGGTATGAGAGAGACTGAGAGTGAGTAGTTTTTCTTCTGTCTAAAATTAACTTTTTTCTATTTTTATTTTTATTTTTATTTTGTATAGAAATTATTTGACGGAATTAAGCAATTCTAACAGTTTTTTTAACGGATGATTAAATCAATGGCAATATGATCTTTGAATGACCATATTGATGACAAAAATCTTTGAAGGACCAAATTGATGGTAATATGATCTTTGAAGCACCATATTAATGGTAAAAATCTTTGAAGGACTAAATTGATGGAAATGTGATCTTTTGAGGACCAAATTGATAGTTTTCTCTCTAAGATTAATCAATTAGAGCATGTAGTCATGGTAACTCAATGTGTCTGACAATGATAATGTTTTAGTACAGATGACTATAGCTATGTCAAATTTTCATAAAATCAAACCAGGCAAGACAGTATTCAACTCTATGCTTGGGTAGAAAAGTGATAAAAAGGAGGAGAATATCATTACGTGCCAGACTGCAACTGATCCGATGACATAATGGCTTATCTTTGGATATGTTTTTTCTTGCGCCATTTGATTTGAGTTATCACTTAGTACAAGGGATTAGAACAACTTTAACCAAAACTTTTTTGATAATAGAGCAATGATAACTTAACTTAATTTTATTTCCCTCTCAATTCAACAATACAATCATTACTTTTTTTTAAATCTTTTTCTTTAAACTCTCTCTCAAACTTTTTCTTATTATTATCTAAATTAATTTTTTAAACGCTAAATTCTTTGAACTATTTAATATTTTTTCTTAAATTTCACAATTTATTCATCAATTCTCTCATATACTTTTTCTAACTACTTTTATATTCATCTCTTCAAATCAAACTAAATCAAATTTTAATTTCGTTACCAATATTAGGGATTTCTTATCTTGCAAAGTGTTGCAATATGATCAATGATATTTTCCGCACGGAACAAAAGAGAGGGAAAAGACTATCTATCCACATGGAAAAGTGCGGTTTGCTATTCCCTTGGGAGTAAAAGTTGGGATGAGGTGTCGGTAAAGGAGAGGAGAATTAGCCACATGAGAGTGTACGGTTTGGTGTTTTTTTTCTTCAATGGGGACCAAACTTGATGGTGATACCCTAACAGCTATAACCAAATATTGAATGATTCTAATAAGTGAACAAGTCATCGGGCTTATATATAGAATTTTGTGGGCTAAGGATCATCGTCTGGATTGGAGGAGAATTGGCGCAATGTATTGGCCCGAATCTACCACGACTGTGTAAATGGTCCATATTCAAGTACACGATCGCGAATCGATGAGAATTAGACACGAATGATGGGACTGAAATGAAACTACCCCGATTGAGTTACCAAAATATAGTAATGATTGCTGAAAAGAGAAATACTTCAAAATGACACTTGTTTAAGGTGAAGAGAAGATTTGTTTCTTTGTTTTTCTTTTTCCCACTTCTACTTTTTCTTATTAGGAATCGCAAATTGCAATTTAGTAGAAGGCCTCATGGAGACCATTTCCATCCTCACATGCCTTGGATGGATCATACACTGGCTTCCCCCCAAAGCAGCTAGATCTTTTTGCCTCATCTCAATTTGAATCCAACCTCAAAGAGTTATCCTTTGCAAATGGCGCCATGGTGCAGTCGAGCGGAGCACGTAGAAAATGTTGTAACTGAAACAAGCCAACTATGTGTTGGCAACGGGGTTGTTTTCGCCTAAAAATGATTGAATTTAGCTTAAAAGAGTAGCTCTTATCAAGTTATGGCAAAATATGATCGAGTCGGATGAGTGGTTTAGAGTGAGCACATGATCGATAATACACGAGGTTTCAAGAACAATACTTAGGACTACCATGCACATCCCAAAGAGTTTTTAAAAAATTACCCCTAAAAGAAAATGCAATGAGACTATGAAAGGAGTCATGGCATGCACCAAAAAAACCAAAACCAGGCCTATACTTACCAACTTGATCACCTTCACCTTCATCCACCCAACCCAACAACCTCACTCTGACCCCTTAGATAGATTAGGGTTTATTAATTGTGATAAACATTGATATTATAATTATGACATATCCTATTTTATTACTTTACCTCTAGCAATTAAATTAAATTTATTTTCAATTTAGACAAGTAAATCTAATCATTCTTATATATAAATATAAATATAAATATATATATAAATATATATATTCTTATATCAGCTCCTCACTCAAACTCTTCAACCTCGACTCTCCTATCCCCATCTATCCTTCCTTTCAGAAACTTCTCTCTCCCTTTCCTCTTTCTTGCATCTCTCCCTTTTCTCTTCTTCAAGGTAACCTCTCCTCTCTCTCTCTCTCTCTCTCTCTCTCTCTCTCTCTCTCTCTCCCCCCCCCTCCCCTATCTCTCTTTCTGCAATTATATATTCTTTGGGACCAATGTGCTCTGTTATTGCATACCTCTACCTCTCCTCTTTCTGGGCATAATTCTGTAAATTGCCATCACCCCTTCTGCTTGTTCTTCATCTTTTCATGATAAAGATTAATTGAGATGAATTGCTATTTCCTTGATTGGTTTCAGTTATTGGGAGGAGAGGGGGAAGAAAGAGAAGAAGAGAGAACATCATCATCATCATCAGAGGACATGGGAGACTGCAACAGAGGAGCTGGTGATTCATACTTTGTTTCCCAGGAGCAACTCGAGGTAAATAATTAATCCCCCGTGAACCTCACCGGTACTCCTTTCGCGTATTCGAAACACGTCGGGTGTCTATTATTTGATCGTTTGCTGGGTCATCGGTGTTTATCGTTGTACTCGAGCCTTGAAAAGTTGAATAGGTCCGGTCGGGCTAATTCAAAGTTTGAGTCTAACAAAGCATTGTTAAAATTCCTATGATACAATGACCGTACAATGTGTGAACATGAATCATCTTCTGACCAAATATCTCGATCATACATGTAACTCTCTAGGTCGCACGGAGCAGTTATTGCGGTGATATTACCGTTAGCGCTGATGAATATGAAATCTGAATAGGTTTTAATTTTCAAAAATTCATTAATAATATTTTGACATATTCGTAAGACTTAGATGTCAAATTAATTAATATATCGCGTATGTGTGACGTTAAAATTCCAATTGGTATGATGATGATGATCGAGAGGGATCAGGACAACCGAACGTATGTGAATTAGTCAAGAAAATTGATGAGTTTTTGGAGAATAGACGAGGTAATGCGGAGCCTTATGATTGGGCATAATTTTCTCTTTTTGTCTTTTCAAGATTTTGTTATTACTATATGGGTATTAATTAAATTTTGAATGCTTAGAAAATCTCAGGATTTAAGTGGTTTTGAATAGGAGGCCGGTCCCACTTGTGGGGCCATCGCTTCCCGGCCGTTAATTGAAAGCAATATATATCTTTTTATTGACATATATAAGCAGCATAAATTTGAGGTGCAATGCTTAATGATGATGTTGATTGATTGCTCTATGGTTCAATTTTTCATAAATACCCACTCAAAAATCTTCAACCTCGGAAACCCGAATATAGTTGTCGGTTGGGTTCACCTTTCATTTTCCACACTATCCGATAATTTTAGAAATGCCTGCGTTGTATATTTGGAATATCTGAACTTTTTTTTTATTAAAATTAAAATTTATCTGTTACGTCGATCGTATAAATGCAATGAGATCGAATATGACATTACTGATGGAGCATTCTTCATTTCAAAGAAAAAGCTTCCTTTTAATTTCAATTGACTTCTATGACTATTTAGAAATGTCCAATTCTCCTATAATATATAAATAAAGTTCCTGTTAATGCTAAGATCTAATACATACCCTTGAATTTGATGTAATTATAATTTAGGCTTTTATAAGTGAGGTGGAGAATTTTTAGAAAAATTAAGCAAAATTTATCGGTGTTAACTATACCAAGTACTTAAAATTATTATATATTACAAAAATATTTTAGATTTTGAGACAAAGGAAATTCTTTTCAGAGAAAAAATGTGAAAAAAAAGAAGTGGATTTTTTTTCTAGCCCTGGTACATCTGACGGTCAAGAACAGGACACGACTCTGTCCAGGGTCCGGTGTCGGCAGTGTCCCATGGGGCATAATTGGAGAAACTGTCAAATGATTCACGTGGGACTTGGATTTGTGCTCCATTAGTTACATCTAAATCTATCTTATAAATAAATTCTACCGGAAAAAAAAAATTCTATCTTACAAAAAGCATAATTTCTACTTCAAAACAGAAACAAAGACATAACTCGGGGACGAGTATCGTTTGACATCAATCTAAAAGTAACTAACAGTTCGGTTTGGTTGGATCGATTGCCATTGGGTCCTATCACTCTAGACTGTCCACAAAACAAGTTAAATAACAAGCTATATTTTTCCCTAATCTTCCAAAGAAAAGACAATTTTGAAATGAAACGTGTCCTCGATTTCTAACGATATATTTTGAATTATTTACTTATTTTTGATAATTTTCGTAATGAATATGTATCCATAGTGTCTATCCATTTCAGTGAATAAATAAAAATACGTAGTTTGGTTGGGAACCAACTAAAGTGAAATTTTGAATCGTTAAAGCTGAAAATTTTAAAATCATAAAATGTTGAAATTTCCTAGGGCATTACTTCATATAAATTTGACCAGTCAAATATTGAATTAGTAAATGACTACAAGAAATGTAATTAATTCAGTAAGTCATAACTAAATTCGTCTGCAGTTGGCAACTAATTAAGAGGTTAATATGAAATTCTAGAAGCGCTATGCAGTATACATATTTATTTCTTTAAAAGAAAGGGTTTTTTTTTTCCAAATTTTGCACTAATTAATTTGCTTTATTTCACCCTTTTCCCACATGACGAAAGGACAATTCTCTAGAGAAGAAATATGGCGGACTTCAGCCCAAGAAGAAGCCTCTTATTACAAAGGCAAGTTCTTAGAATTGCTTACAACTCGATCGGTTTATTTATTTTTTGATCAATTAAGTAATTAATTTCGAACCTATGTGTGATAGGACCACGCTCGTGCCTTCTTTGACTCAGCTGACTGGGCATTATGCAAGGTAATGTGTTAGAAAGATGAAACTTTTTCATAGAGATTATATGATAAAATCAGAGATGGTCCAATTATTTAATTATTGAAATACGATAAAACGCATCGATAATATGTTCTCAAGCATTTTGTACCAAATTTTGGGACAGCAAGGTGCAGGGCTTAATCAAGAAACAGTGGCTCTAGAGACTCTTCGTCCCAAATTGGAGGTACTATTAATTATATTAGTTCACTAATTACGCTTAATTAATACAAATCATATTAATATTTATCGGTTAATTTTGTTTCCTGACTAATTCATATATTACGGGGAAACTGCAGAGAACGCCACACCAACGACTCCCTCCTCGTAGACCAGCCTGTACTTCAGGCCGGGATCGCCTCATAAGCCATGTCGATCGGGTACTTTCCATGCCAAGTATTTTTATGAATAAATGACCAATGTTGTCTGTGTTCTTATCGGGGTTTGTCGATCTTTTGCAGGCAGAGTAGATCGTGATCAACTGAATGTCCAAGGCATGTAAAGAAGTACTGAAAACAAATCGATTGAGTCGAACATGCCCAAAAGTGAATTCCAGTACAGCTACTACTAGTCGATGAACTCAAAACATGCATCTTCGTTTCGAATGCTGCAAATAAGAGTTGTAATTACAGGGTTTGACATGTTAATCAATAATTAGTCCTCCATTAAATGTTTTAAGCGTCGTTGGAGGGTTTCCTTTAGAGTAAGTTGCCATATTTCACGTAATTATTTTTTTCGGTGTGAACCATGGTATTCGGAACTTCAATTGGGCCCCGACTAATTCAATCGAGCCGGATCGGTCCACTAAGGAGTAAAGTTCTCCAAGAGTTAATTTTCTTCATTCACAATGACTCGAACTTGAGAAATTGCTTAAGCGGAACAAACGTCGAACCACTTATGCCAATCCATGCTGATTTCACATTATTATTTTGATTAATAGTGAAAGAAAAGAAAAACGAAAACCGAGGAAAACAATTCAACCATGCATCAAATCTTTCAAGGTGAAGGATCATCTCTTAACCTAATTGTTACCTGTGGATACATAGGGGATGGCTCATTGCCTCGATAGAAGTATTGTATGATTGAGCCATGCGTAGCGCTGTCCTATTTTTTCATAATGCCGGAGACAGTGGAAGGACATGCGTGGAGTCATATGGCACCGCAAATATGGCATCATGCCAATTCAAATTAACATAAGTCGTGAAATATGGACATAAGACCACGTTTCTTGTTAGAAATGAAGCACTAATTTGACCAGACCGCATCCAGACAATCTAATAAGTTGAGCTCTGAATCGATATATATCGAAGCCTAAGTGATCAGGGCAAAATGGTGGGTATGTGTCGATGTCTCCTTGGTGGATAGGTAGTGATATCTCTATTTGAGGTAATTGTATTTTAGAGTGCGTCTAATACATGGGAATCTATGTGAATTCCCATTAAAATTAATTTAAATTCCCTGAATTCATAAAATTCTCATGTTTGATTGCGACATGATAATCTATATTTCCACTCTTACATTCCCACTTTACTGGTAATGTAGATTATCATGAGAGGGTGGAAACGATCCCACCTCGGTGGGAATGTGCATTCCTACAAATTAAATTATCAGAATCCAACCCAAAGGATTTGGCCTAATGATTAAGGTGCGCCTAAACTTGTACTCGATTTCGGGTTTAAATCCTCTTGAGACCACCGGAGCGCCTTTGGCTTGATTATCCGCTCTGTGGGCCGCCGGGGGTTCACAGAGCCCCGGTAATTAGTCGAGCGAAGCCTGAACACCTCGGGTTAGTAAAAAAATAAAAAAAAAATAAAAAATAAAATACAGGAATCCACCAAACGCCCGGTTAGATTTGGCCCATTAGTTAATTGTTCTGATCAATAAACGGGTCTGATTCAACAGGGCCATCGGTCAATCGGCCCATAATACTGCCCGAAAGCCCTATGCCATCAGAAATCAACATTGTGGTGACAGGTCAATATCCAATGAGTACCATTTGGGCCTTTCTTTTTATAAAAAAATAGAATAAAATAAAATGAAATAAATTGCACACCTTCTTAGATCGTGAACGGAAGGTTTATACTGCAATCACTTTTTGATGTAGTCAATTTTTTTTACATCATTTGATTGTTATCATTAATGAATAAATGCAAAATACTTGGTTATCAAACGGTTTGAAAAGTAATTGCATCCTAGAATTTTCCATTTTTAATGGGTTTTTATTATTGTGTCATGACACATGTTTGAAAGATCAGATGAAAGTGTAGTTCTTTTCATTGAGACCACAAGTACTCTTAATCTATTGGTGAATATTAATTTCGTCTAAGTGATAACTTGACCCGATTACAAAATACTTTTAGTGAGTTTTGAATTCTCCACATTAAACGTAATTGTTCTCTCACTATTTTTTGCTGTGCCAAATTCTCATGATTCCTAGGATATTTCTACTATGATATCATGTCATGAATCACACGCTGTCTTTAGTGGGTGATCATCGAGAGCCGGTTTAACCGATGTTTTTTTTTTAATATAAGGAAATAATCTTTTACCGCAAAAATTATGGGCGTGGAAAACGTGTGCCCTCAAAAATTTAGGAGGAATCTTTGCCTCATCTACTATAGTGAGAGGAAAATGTAACCCCGTTTACTTCTTGTTCTGTCTAATTTGACGACGGTGACTTGCAATGCATGTGGTTCGACCAAATTTTTTTTTTAAAAAGGAACCTTGCATATTAGGTTTCGTGGAGGAGGGAGGGGGTTCAACCCCTCCACGCGCCCTCCTGGCCAACTAGCCACTAGCCACTAGCCAATGCCATAGGGTCGACGGCGGCCTTATCTCATGACGGTGGCTGGTGGCCACTTGCAGTGCCCCCTACTCCTCTCTCTCCTCTCACACTTCTCGCATCGCACTCTGTCTCTATCAATGTGTAGGCTTCAAAGGTGGCCGCTGACGATCACCCACCAGCATGAAGTCGCCAACAATCACAGAGGCCACAAACGATCTCGTGGAGGTGCGTGGTTGCCGGTGGTGATGGCCCTAAAATCTAGATCTTTCTCTTTACTTTCATGTCCACTCTTAGCTGCCCTTTTGATCTCTTTGATCTTGGGTTTCTGGGTAGGGGCATCACCGGTAGCCGCTAGCCACCCTCACGAGGTTGCTGATGCACCCTTGAAGCGGGCTAGTGGCTAGCAAAATAATAGCTTTTACATATCCATCTAATTTCTCAAGTTGTTTTTTTAATCTATTATCATTATCATATTATATTTTATTTTGTGTCGAGTCATTTGGATGGAAAACAAAAAGTCAGGGGTACATTTTTCCATCATATGTAGTTGACAGGACATAGGTCCCCAAAAAATGTTTTAGGGAGCAAATGGTTTTCGTGTCCTTAATTTAGGGGCTGAAGGGTATTTTTCCCTTAATAAATAAAATGGGATCCGTATAATACATTCAAACACACATAATTTCTCTTAATTAGTGCCAGCGTGATGTGATATTATTTATATCGTTGACTTTTGTGGTACTCTATCACCTCAATTAAATGTTGAAAATTAAAATTTTAGCATGTAATTAAATTAATCTTGTTTAATAAAGGGAAAAAAAACTCAACTCATTAAGTAATAATGGATTTTTTCTGGGTTTTTTTTTGAAGTTTTATTTTTTTTTTATTTTTCAATATCTCTATATATATATATAAACTAGTCGAGGAGTCGTGTGTTGCACTGGATAGTACACCAATCTAAAAAGCAATTATAATTTAAAATTAAAAAGAAAATTTCCTTCTAAAGTCAAAAGTAAAACAAAAATAATAAAATAAATAAATAACTTTCACGTTTAATGGTAGACGAACTTACTTTCTGAGAGTTTACATATTGGGATAGCCGTTCTAGAGTTGAAACTCACATTATTAATCTTGAAAAAGAATATGAGAAAAAAAAGTAAAAAATAGATAAATAATAATAAAAAAAGAAAAATTACGATAAAAATGAGAGAAAAAAATGAAATTATAAATTTAATTAAGTCACTTGCATTTAAGAATAGACATACGTTTCGAGAGTATGAATCTAGTGGTAGATGTATTGTTTGAGAGCCGAATAGGCACATACGTATGTGTATGATAATTCATATTTATAACTATTATATAGAAATCCATATAAAATATAATTTCATTTATTTTCCTTTTTTGGTGAACAAATTTGATTTTTTTTGAAAAGAAAATGTAATTCATATATATCTATAAAATATTGTTTAATTTCTTTTTAAAATAGATATATATAAAAGTATATAATTTATATATACTTTTTCTTCCTATATATATTAAAGGTTGTTCACGTAATCATATATTAATATATTTATATTATGTATACACATATATGCTAGTATATACTTATTTTCATGTTAATATTATTGTGATGAAATATTAATTTTTATTTTAAAAATTATGTATTATTAAATAGGGTAAATTACAAAAAAAAACCCAAGTTTTGTAAAATGTCTCAATTTTGTCCTAAATTTTTTTTGTAACAAAAAAACCATAAGTTTTTTAAAATGTCTCAAAAATGACCTCCGTTATAACTTTATTCAATTTTTGCCTACGTGTGACCTACGTGGACTATTAAAGGGACCCACCATCAGCAGCAAAAATTGACAGAAGTTATAACGGATGTCATTTTTGAGATATTTTAGAAAACTTATGGTTTTTTTTGTTACAAAACAAAATTTAGGACAAAACTGAGACTTTTTACAAAATTTGGGTTTTTTTTGTAATTTGCTCTATTAAATAATATGCATACATATAATAAAATCTTCTCATTTATTTCAAATACATTATGTTATATAAATTATGAAAATTGAAGAAATTAAGAAATCAGATTTTATGATGAGATATCTTTAAAAAATATTTTTTATTAAAAAATTTCTAAAATATAAATAATAAATAAAAATATAGAAAATCCCATTCAGAAAATACATGCTATTATGAACTTACTTTAATGTTAATATTGATGTGATGAAATATTAATTTTAATAAAAAAATCAAGATCATTAAATAATATATATACATATAACAAATTCTTCTCATTTATTTCAAATACGTTTTGTTATATAAATTATAAAAATTAAAGAAATCAAGAAATCGTATTTTATGATGAGATAATTTTTAAAAATAATTCCGAAAATGAAAATAGATAAATGAAAATCTAGAAAATTTCTTTCAGAAAATATATACTAACATATACTTATTAAATTTCACTTAGAAACCTAGCGTTCTAAGGTAATCTATTAATATATTTATATTATGTATGAATATATACTTATTTTGATGTTAAAATTTATGTGATGAAATATTAATTTTTATTTTAAAAAATCAAGATTATTAAATAATATCTATACATATTATAAAATCCTCTCATTCATTTCAAATACATTATGTTATTTTATATATTATAAAAATTAACCAATTCAAGAAATCGGATTTTATGATAAGATATCTTTAAAAGATATTTTTTATTAAACTAATTCCCAAAATAAAAAAATAAAAAATGAGAAAATTACATTCAAAAGATTCATATTGCATTTAATTGGAGATCACCATAGCATCCAAAAGATTTTATGATATTTTAGATCTTTGTTAAATGGAATATTATAATCGAAAATTATTTCAGAAGATTTTTTTGCTAATTTTATAATAAAAGATAATTTAAAATTTAAGAAACTAAAAAAATCGAGAAAATCCAATTTAGAAACGAAGTGTTCTGAGGGCATCAGACCGGGCCTAACTCGTATCTTGCTTTCCCATACATACATACATACATACATACATACATATATATATGCGCGCGCGCGCACACACACACTAATAGGGTTGCCCGTACAATGCATGGGGAAATTAATAAATAAAATCATGCAGTATATATTTGATGGAAAACATATATTATTTGTTTCACAGTTAAATTCTATTTCAATTTAATGCAATCGTTATAAAACATCTGAAAATTTGACATTTCAATATCCTTATTAAAAATACATGATGTGTTATTCAACAGACCATTGTCGGCACCCCGTTTTGGGCCACCGACCCCAGAGGGACAAAATCGTCATTTTGTCACCCATACGAGAGAAGTATTTCATGCTAATTGCATGCGTATTCATGGCTTCAAAAAATGGGGCATTTTCCTAATTTAATACCAATTTTATGATTTTTCAAAAATAATACTATTTGGGACGTGTTTGGATTTCGCGTACATCGATGTCAATTTTCAAAATCCGAGACGAAAACTCGAGGTCGAAAAATATTTCATTGCACGATATTGATCCATAAATTTTTCTAAACACAACTTCGGTCTCGGATCGTTCTTCTTACACCTAATTGAGAAGACAAGAATTCTACGGTTACGCGCGTCAATTTCAATTCTCAATTCTCGAAAAAAAGAGGTCAAAAAGGTCAAATCATCGTCAAACCGGACTGACGCCTGTCAGGTTTTCTGACCGTTTCATTTCGCCCATGTTCTTTCCTCCTTTCCACTATCCTCCCCTTTTTTTTTTCTTCTTCCTTTCCACCCCTCGCTTACTTTTCGTCTCTTCTCTTCCCCCCTCTTCTTCTCTTCTTCTTTCACTGGTGTCCCTCTGCCACACCGCGGCTACCCACCCACCGTGATTGCCTGCCACCGCTGACACGCTATTCCGACATGGCACCGCTCGCTTCCTCTGCACGCTCCCTTGCCCGCTTTCCCTCTCTCTCTCTCTCGGGTTTACTTTGGCCGAGTGCTCTGTTTTTCTTGGAGAGAGCCTCGACGATTCCAGGCTCAAATCGACGCCCAATCTCTCCCGCTCGCTCTCGTTTTTTCTCCCCAACTGACCCGCGACACTCCCTCGCACAAAACCCCTCCATTTCCTCCTCTCCATTCCCCCGATTTTCGGCGATTAAACTCGAAAATCCCTCGCTGGAAAACTCGAAACAAAACCTCGCTCGAAAAAAACTCAAAATTCCCCTCGATCCCGACTGTCCCAAGCTTCGTGACGCCCATCCCGAGCACGGCGTAGCCCAGGCGGTGCCCGCCGCCGTCTCCCGCGCCCTTTCACGCCATCGCCGCGGCGCCTAGAAGCGGGAACCGCCGTCCGCACCGCCAGAGTCCTCCCCTCCGCTCATCTTCGTTTTCTCCGTTCGTCCTCTCTCTCATGGGCCCGGCCCATTTTCCTTCGATTTGCGCAGGTCCAGCCCAGCCGAGTCGGTTCAGCCCGTTCGGCCCAGTCCAGTCCAGTCGAGACGACCCGACTCGTCCAGTGTCACTCGGAACTTGGCCTGGAAGGCGCCGATCCAGACGCGCGGCCCAATCCGGCCCAGCAGTTCCCTTTCGCGGCCTAGCGCTTCCCCCACGGCCCAACACCAGCGTGGCCGGCCCAGTTCGCTAGCCCAGCGCTCGTCCAGCCGGTCTGCACTGTTCAGACCGCCTCTAGCCAGTCCGATCGCCCTATTTCCGGTTTAAACCGAGACTAGAAATATTATTCCGACTTAGTGGCATGCTTATGACTCAATTTGTGAATAAATTCGATAATTGCGATGATAATTTGTGTTTGTTGTGTTAAAAAAAGTTGAATTGAAAAAAAAATGATGACAAGAGGAACCAAAAAAATAATAAATAATTGTTGTTTAAATTAAACCGACGAAAACACGAATTGGAATATTTTTAATTACTCAACATTAAAACCGGTCATTTAAAGTGAGAACGAACCCACATGAATCAATTTCTTGTTCACTCGGCTTTAAAGGAATTAAATCGACTAAATACATCAAAACTGGTTTAATTAACTACTCGGACTTAAAAATTGACAAATTAAATTCCATTGTGATTAATTTTGCTTATTCGTTTGCGCATGTGAACAATTGAATATGTTTTAATTGAAACCCCGCATGAACCGGATAAATCACGTAAACTCGGCGGTTAAACGAAATCCTATGTTTTTATCCGTTTGTGCCAGTTTTGTCCATTTTTGGTCTTTTTTTTTGTCTGTTTTATCGTGGATCGAGCCCTAGCCCATAGGATGCGATGCACATGGGGTCCAACGCCCCTCCCCGTCTATCACTGGTCCAACGCCCATTCACATCGAGTGCGCGCAACCCGAGTGCGGAATTGGGTCTTGCCTCGACTTACCGTTCCACTCCTAGTAGTGTCTATGTGGAAGACGACTCGGATCGGGGAGGTAAGTCGTGGCCGGACATGACCCGGGAGCTCAACCTGTCTCATGGCTATCACGGGAGTCAAACGACTCTTCTGTTATCCATCGGTTTGGTTGGACTCGACCCCCGGCTCTTTTGAGCCCGCTTTGCCTTAATTTCGGTTTCGGTTATTCAAAATCACGCGGTGAGTACGAGTGAAGTATTTGGCCCAATGCAAACTGATCGGGTCCATGTACTGTATCGTGTCTGTATTTTGTATTTATTTGAGAGTACATTGTAAGGATATCTTATGTATTTTCATTCAGTCGTTGTAAGGACCCCGGTCGGTGAGCAGACGGTCTGAGTGCTTCATCGAAGTTACGGTGTCAAAACGAGCGAGATGAGCGAAACTTAAATCAAGCGGCAAACAAGTAAAAATGGAAAACCCTAGACAAACTAGAGTACCAATAGGGCGTGTGGGATATAGGTTCGCACGTAACAAAACTCTCGAATTCGGAACTTAGGGTTCCGCAAGACCATATGCCTTAGTAATTAGGTGTACCCCGTACCCCTAGACCCGGGCAACTCACAGGCCATAAATCTTCGGGTCATAAACATGTAGTGGCGACTCCTTCTCACGCGTGTCAATCACGCGTCCCCACAGGAAGGTGGACACTCCCAAGCCGGGCGATTGCGCACGCATGCGGGCTCCGACGAGACGAAATTCGAGTCCGCACAGCTTGACGACTCCACTAGGGACACTTAGAGGGTTCGGGCTCGATTCCGTTTGTCTGTTTGCTTGTTTATTTACTGTTTTCATTTAATTTATGTTCGTTTACTTTTCGCACATTTATTTCCTGCACGCACATTGCATATCATACTAGCTTTAGGTACCTACGGGTCGCGTCCCACGATCGATATTAGGAAACACATGTTAAATAGGGATTCGAAGTAGGGGCATAGCGCGTAGTTCGACTGCCGTCTTGGCCTTGAAAAGGATCCCGCTCGATTTCAAAAAATTGACACCCTTGAGTCGGGGGCCCCCATCCCTAGATAGCACGGTCCTTATAGTACTAAAACTATACATTCTGCAGGAGCTCCATGCAAACCTCCAACTCGACTTCAACAACTATCATTTGCCATTTGAGTCTTTTCCTATTTCGAGAGAGATGTACATATGCCTTGTATCTTGTATATTAAGCCGTTCGCATTTGCTTTTTTGCAAACATGCATCACATGTTTTTAAAATTAGGGTGTCATCCTCATTGACAAGTCCTAAGTCGGTTTCTTGTCATCTTGGTAAGGGATGCCGCGATCGGTCTCTTGTTTGTGCCTCGACCATGTCTTGCCACCGCTAAACGACATCAATTGCATCTGGACTAGTCTTGCACACAGTCAACCACGACCACATCACCTCCTTCATCAGAGACATCCTTTTACTAGTCACTCGTCGAATATACTGGAACCTCCTTGAAGACGTTTCATTATGGGATCTCGTCAATGAGGTCTTCGACATCCAAGGCATCGGAATCCACACCAATCATTGAGGGATATTAAACTCCCATCCAGCCGCACTTAAAGATCTCACCGAGTCTTCATAGAGCGAGGCCGGCACACCTGTCAGGGCATCTTTCTCTTCAGATGTAGCCGCCTTGGTCGGCTCACCAACACCAAACTTAACGCAATTCATTTTCGCCGGATATAGCTAAGAAGGATGAGGAACTCACCGACCAGCGTCAACTCTGAGGAAACTAGCAGGAGCCCACATCGAGCTTTCGAGATGTGATCAAGAGTTGGCCCAAGCAAACACTGCCTTGGAGAGGTCTCGGCCCAGAATCGGTGTTTTCCAAAGCGACGTAGGCTCGCGCCCCAAGCGCGGTGGAAAATCGACTTAGGACTTCAATTTTAAAACTTGCATTGTATTTTGAACCTTCCTAATCAATGTGAATGACCGCATTACTATTTTCAAAACTCATGCATCGCATGTATTCTGTTTATTTATTATTTTGCAGATATCACATATTCTCGATAGAAAGGTGGAGTTGTGACAAATTTCGGTAGTAGACAACCTGCAGTTTTCACCATTCCTCTACGTCTTCACGTGTCCCGACACATTCCTTGGCATGTCCTGTGCATGTCCCTCCGTGCGACTGAGAGCGTCACTAGGCGTCGTGCGAGCACATCTCTCCTTGCCCGTGTCGAATCCTCAGCATACGTCCCTCGGTGCGCTTGCACGATGCCTATCAGACTAGTTCGTTCCCCTGCGCCCTTACATTGAAATTGTGGACGGAGTCAATTAATTTTCTTTTGAACCCATCTTTTTCCTTGGCATCCGAACCCACCTACAATTGACTGTAAGGAGATTAAGAAAGAACTATTTGTCGTATATATTTGCAAACTGCTCAAAAAAATATTCAATGAATATTACTTGAATCTGTAGGAATCCATGAAAATATTTGTAAGTTGGAATCTATGAGTTTATTGTAGGGTCAATTTCTCACTTTCAAATATATTGGGTTTTACAAATCCGAGTGGATGAGTAATACTCGTCCAATATTTGCTCCTCTAATAAGCCTTAGTTTTTTAATATCTCATAAAATTGGTTTTTTTTTTATCAAGTAATATAATTCACTCAACCACAGTAATAAAACAGTATACTACCATAGTGTCCAACGAAATGGGGAGAGGGGATTAATACACAACATACTTTGTAGAAATCCATCGTATCAGGTCTGGATATTCAAACATGGGAAAAAAAAATAGTCACATAAATAATACACTAACGTACTTCAATAGAATAATATAGCAAAGCAGCATCTCATATAACGGGTTGTTTTCCTCTTCTTGCATCATCTCATCATAATTCTCATTGTCTTCATCATCCACGAGATTGTTATTCACATTAGCTTCAGTTAAAACAAATGCATCACCCTCAGCATTCACAATTTTTATAATAACATTCATATTTACTTGGCTAGATCTCACACCGCTTGTGCCAATATCGTTGATCACTTGATTTAGCATATTCACGTCTTGTGTAAGCAATTGAGTGACAGAACCACAATATGCGTCAAATTGTTGCCAGGCATTGGTTTCATCCATTATATCAATGTAGATCACAACCTGAAAAATTAATATAAATAATAACTCATATGGATAAATACGAACTTGCTAATGCTAGTAGTCATATTTATACGAGAAGATATTCTAGAGAACAACAAATGGGATCATTTTCAATGCCCTACCAAAAAAAAAGTCACTCATGAAGAAACCGAAAAAAAAAAAATCTTTAGAAGTTGTTCTTGAAGATCAGTTCATTGTTATTGGATGATGGATCTCTCCACGAGGAGACTAGATATTTAGTATATGATAACATAGTCTAACACTAACTTACAAGGGGGGAAAAAAAACTTGAGAAGTTGATCTTTACATGTTATAAAAACACGTCATATCTACAATGAAAATGCTGTTAGCGCTAACATGCTATATATGTACTAAGAATATTACTCATTATCCTACAACATTGATCATAATATATGCACAAAAATAATTCGTATAGGAAGAATAAAAGTACCTTCAAAGTTCTTACTGAAAATATATGGGACCCAAGTTTGAGAATTTTTCACGGGAGTTCGTAAGCTTTCTTCGGAGAAAAACAATGAGAATAAACTGATAAAGAAGAAAGGAAAAGGTTGAATAAGATGGGTTGGTAAAAAGCTGAGATGGTAGTAAATATACTATTTAATTTATGGTTGAAGTTTTTATTGAAATGTCTTATCCATTAGGAGGGGAAAAAAGGCCAGGTGGCTAGTTATATTATAAATTATATTAAAATAATAACCAAGTATGAAGTGGCAGTCAAGTGGATCACTAGAACTCTATCGTGGGAATTATTTTTGGGAGAAGACTATCGTGAGAATTAGTTCTAAAAAGAAGACTATATTGGTCAAAAGCTCCATTTTGTGAACTCATAGTTCATTAGGTTATATTGAAGGCGGGGCATCCAAAATATCACGAGTGAGGAGAGCCAAGATGTCCTCCGAAAGAAGATAAAATAAATGAAGACCCCCTGAGAGGTCTAGTGATTGTCGAGCAAGCCAGCCATTCCCATCTTTTATATCCATAAAAAAGTGACCGTACCATATCTGAAGATATAAGATAGTTGTTTACTCTTCTTTTTTTTTTTTATACATAAACCTTTATATTCAGAAATCCAATTGAATTCCGATTAATTCAGTTGAACCGGATCGATCAACTAAAGGGTAAACATCTCCCAACGTAAATTTTTTACATTCATAATAACTCGAATCAGATACCGTACTTAGCAAAACAAGCGTCGAATCACTCCACATTAATTGCTCTTTTTTTTCTTTCACAAAGTAGCTCAGTTTCCTTTAATTTTACAAGAGAGTATGAAAATTTTGATGGAAAGTTTTTTTTTGACGTCATGCTACATGAAAAAGAAATTAAAAATTTTGTATTATTTGGTGGAATTAAAATAAACTGTGCCGTCTCATTCAAAAAGGTCAGAAAGCTTACTGCATGATGTAATTTTTTTATATACAAAATAAATAAATTAAAAGTTTTGTGTAACCGGTTTTTTTGGGTGAATAAAATTATCGGAGATATTGATTTCGTAATTCTAAAAAATCGAGTATTAAAAGTTATTCTGTCTTTTGATTATTTCCCGTGACTCGAACTTGTGGTCTTCTTCTTATGAGGTTGAAAATGTTTTATCGCTCAACCAATACTTTATTGATTTTTTTTCTCTTTTTAAATGTTTATTTCTATAAAATTTTCACTAGACCTATAACTAATGAAATTGATCCTCAACTCAATACGAGCTGACAGTTTGTGATACTCAATCTCATATAAGCTTGTTGCATTTTATTTCATTTTTTCATGTGGGATTTATCTCTCAACATTCCCCATCACGTTGTAATATGTGGCTTTAACACTTCGTCTACACGTGCCAAATAAACTTGAACATCCGCCCTAAAAAACTGACCACGCGAATTGGGCGTTTTGCGTGCTCGAAACTAATATGAGCCACACTTTTCTCTAACCCAACATTGAATTTGGTGTGACGTGAGCCCATATATGAGTAGACTGTGAATTTGGTAGTATAATCCACAGATACTATGTAAAATTTCCACAAAGCCCATAAGTGATTGGACCCATACTCAATTCAAAAACTCAAACTTACAAATTGTGACACTTGACCACTTATAAACTTGTGATTTTTTTTTTCTCATGGGATTTAAATGTCAACTGTTTCCATTAATTTGTTAGTCTCTTTTTTCGGTATAAACTCCGGTATCTAGAATTCTAATTGGATCCTGACTAATCCATCGAGGCGGGTCGGTCCACCAAGTAGTAAAGCTCTACCACAGTTGATTTTTTATATTCATAAGGACCAAAATACGAAAAACTACTTAAGCGAAACAAGCACTGAATCACTTGAACCTATCACATTCGTTAATTTGTCAGTCTCTTTCTTTCCTTTATTGCTCGAAAGGAGACGACCAAAAAGCAAATTGAATTTAATCGGGCTGGCCTTGCCGGAGGACCACAAAGTCCTCCCTGCCCGACAATTTGAAGGGCTGTTTCGAGGACTACGTAGAAGAATTTTCCATGGCTGCCTCTTCTTAGTTCTCAAATGTCGCATTTGCGAGCATTCAGTGTCACATATTGGCCTTTGCCTTTTACACCTGTACGTCTCCTTGCGAGTGGGTCATCAATAAAGGTATCATAAAGCTCTGTGAGATCTGCGGCATTGATTCGCATTCCAGAATGGCCGATGCCCATTGGGAGTCGGATGGTTTATAATTAATTATTCGTCGAGCAGCATTCCTAAATTTGATGCTGGACCATCCTTCAGGGATTCTAAGACGCTACGTGGATATGTCCAATACCGGAGCTCTGTTTAACAGCATAGTTTCTTGATCTTGTTGAGCTATGCTTGACGGGCAGTACTCATCGATGCAACAGTCCTTTGTGCTCTAAAGTTTTCTCCATATACAAAGTCAGGTCAAGCTTAAAGAGAGTGTGCGATATGATGAGGGCTGAGGCTATCCTTCCATGTATAATACACCGAGGCGGCGCGCACCCTTTCATCTTCAATATGAAACTGTTACAACTGACGATAATTATATTGTTCGCTTAATCGAGATCCAGTTAAACTGTTCCCTCTCTTTTAGCTTGATCTGTTCGATCTACCACTGGCCAGTTGGGTGCAATAAAAGCACTGCCAATGCAAAGATTGTGGTGCGGTAGGGTATAATGCATGGGGGCGTGGTGATGCCTCCCCTCACCTATAATGTGATTCCCTTCATTTCCTACGCTCAGCGTGACACTGACACCCTCGAACAAGTTGTTTGGGATAATTTCTTCGCAACCAGATTCGAAATCAATAAAATATGCTCGTCATAGCTTTCTCATGATGATCCAGCACAAAATCCAACCTAAAGAATTAGCATACATATTCACATTCAGCCTCGCACAGGCTACAAATCTTTGCAGATTGAAAGAGATGGAGATTAAGAACTCCATAGTTTCGGAAAATGGAGTAACTTCTGATATACTGGAATACCGGACACCCATCTTGCTTATGTCTCGGAAAATTAGGAGAAAGTTTTCCATTTCTTTTTCTTTTTTTCTTTTTCTGGTGTGTACCCTCCTATCCGAAAGTTAAAAAGGCCAATTTTCGATTTATTCATTTGACGAAATTTACAATTTGAGAAACTATATATAAATATTTCAATGTGCACCATATGATATCCGAAAGACTAATGAATCCCAATTAATCTAGATTTAACCTGGCAGGCGCACGGTGAGGGATAAAACTCCATAAATAGTGAATATTTATACACAGTATTTGAATTCAAGACATTTTTTTAAAGAGAATAAATACGGAATCATTTGAATTCATGAATTCATTTCTTATAAGAAAGTAAAATCATAACCAAATATGAGATTTTGTTAAATTGCGTGAATCTCTTTCCTTTTTTTATTTTATTTTTATTTTCTTACCCTTTCTGGAGTTTTTTTTCGATCTAATGAAATTCGCCTTTTGTATCCCATTATTACTTGAAAAATGATAAAACGCTTGAAAGTGAAACTATGGCAATGTCCTTGCCCCATCGTTGTACATGAAAATAGAAGGGTAAAGAAAAAAACAGGGAGAAAAGAAAAGACGTTCCCCGATAAGAAAAGGCACATGGCTAAAGTGCATACTAATATAGTAAGCTTAAAATGAAAGAAAAAGAAAAACACAACTGGCCCATATATTCTCTCGGCATATTTAATTATTCTTTTTGCAAAAAATAAAATAAAATAGGGGGCCTCCTTCGTGGTAATAAATATATTTGAAATAAATTGGATCGATTTAGATGATTTGATACTTATTTCTCTTAAAAAATTTCTCGGATTCAAATATTGTGAATTAAAAAAAATCACAATTGAAAGAGTTTTATCCCTTAGTAAGTTGATCCGGTCAACTTATACTATTAGTCTATTAAATTTCTGAATATTATGCGGTATATATCCAATATGTATAATTTATATGCTTATATTTGAATAAAATTTATCAGTCACATTTACTTTTATACTCTAGGTGGACAAGCTCTTGCAATTAATTTCTCAACCAAAAGGGCACTCAAGAAAATGAGCTGCATTTGCTGAAATTTTTTAGATGTTGACATATATTTGTTTTTTTTTTTTTAATTTCAGCTACGGGACAAAAGGAATGTAGTAGAAAGGGCACAAACATAAATACAGCGTACATATATGCACGTAGGTGGTAGGGGTATATTTATTTGTAGTGGACGTATACATGTTTACGTTGACAAAAAGCCCATAAATTAATATCCACACATTGGTTGATTTAAATAATTTAATATTTATTTTTGTTAAATAAAATATTAAATTTGAGTTTTGTGAATGGAGAAAATTCACGTTGAAAAAATTTCATCTTTTGATGAACCGATCCGATTTGAGCTGGATTAATCGGGTTTCTACGACTTTCGAATATCATGATGAACATTGCAAATTCCATAACAGTGAAAGAGCAAGCAATGCAATTCATTGACGTAAATGGGCCATACCCCCCACCAAGAAAATTAAATTGATTAGGATGGAGCTTCTCCAGTGTTGTTCCTTATGTACACGTCACTGAGGTCAGTCATCCCATCGAGTTAATTCTTCTTCCAAAATAAGTTCTATTAGTCCTTGCCGAATAGATCTCGAACGGCGGCGAAAAGGAAATATGTACGCACTAACTATTTTGGTGCACCAGTTCTTTCATTTTTTCACTCGTTTTGATTCATATCGATGAGAAAGAGTGCATATATATGTATGTGTGTGTGTGTCTATTGAACATCGAACAACCGAGATCCGTTGGGAGTCGATTCAATAATCAACTAAGGTAAGTGAAGGAAAAAAAAAGGAAATAAATTGCGTACAAGATATATGCGGTAAAATCCTCTTCTTACGAAGAGAAAAATATTAACGAATAAAAGAGATTCGACGGTGACTTTTAATTAAGCAACAAATAATGGAGAGTATAAAATCAGAGGGGCTACGGCTATGCGCTGAGGTCCAAACCAAAATAGCAAACTCTAATCTTCTAAGGCCTTTTTAACTCGCACAAAAATATTCTCTCAGACATTGCACCATACATGAAAAGCTCTCAAGACATATGTATAGAACCCCGATCTACTCCTCTAAAGAAAACTCTTATTTTATCTCTATTTATAATATTGTAAAAATTACAATATTCTCATTACTAAAAAGATAAATAGAGATATGAATCTAAATAAATGAAAATAAAATTGAATCAAAATTCAAAACACAACTTATCCATATTCGCAATAGCTAGCCTTAATGGAATATATCCTTGTAGAAGCACTCTCTTTATGCAAGCACAGTCCATTTTTACAGCTTAGATAATATCTGCTAGAGAAGTGTTCCTGATTGGATCTAAACCGAAATCAAAGCATGCTGAGAAATCCAACCTAAGAATCGGTTTTTCCAGTTTGGTTATTACTTTGGTCCCATTCTACAATTTTGGTTCGATTACATGCAGATCGAAGCCCATTAGTTCATAAAAAAGCAACCTAGCTAGTCGTTTAAGGCGACTTCTCATTTTCGTTCGTTTATTTTTGCTTGAGAAATTGTGGGGTGGGGGGTGGGGGGGGAGGAGAGGGTGGAGGACAAGGAGCAACGATGAAAGAAATAAGTTGAAATGAGATTCAGGTTAAGACAAACTTTTGACCCTCTAATTTTAATGATTAATCAAGTGATTATCTTAAAAAATGACCAGACCACTTAATTTTTTGAAATCTTGATATTCACCATTGCGTGGTGTCCAATTCTTGATAATAAAGGCATTTTTTTTGCTGAATAATTGATAATAAAGGCATATTATAGCATTAGGAGGAGAAATATGATGCTTGGATGAAGAATCAATTTCAATGTAGTAAGTTAGATAATTTGAACCATAAATGATGGCTCCATTAATTAGTTTGGAATATTCAATGGAAATTCGATGCTGTCAAGCTCAATACATATATAGCACCGGTATCTGTCCCACTAACGAAATCAAGCTATATATATATATATATATATAAAGAGTTTTTCAAGTAGAAGATTAAGAAAGTCTTGCCTTGATTGAAAATTTTTGCTAACAAATGAATAAATTGTGATCAATTGAGTCCAAGAAATAAGTTTATACTTTTTTACCCCTTAATGGTTCGATCCGACTCGACTGGATTAGTCAGGGCCTAATTGAATTTTCAGATACCATGGTTCATACCGAAAAAAAAAATAAGAATAAGTTTTTGCTTTGTTTTTGGTCACTGAGAATTGAGATTTCGATTTTTCTTTTTCCTTTTGAGTAGTATGTAATTAAGATTAGCTTTAAGCTAGGAATAGCAGTCTATCTATCCCTCAAAGGTCCAAAACCACGCCTAAAGTAGAACCATGAATTTTATCCTTATGGCAATTTGTTTATTTCTCCACTCAAAAAAAAAAACTTATATGGAATGCAAAAATATGATCGAATTTAAAACTCATTATAAAAGAATTGATGTTTTCCACATGGTTATTGTTAGGGAAGACAACTTTAGATGATTCTTCTTCACAATAAATAAGTCCATCCATCTTTTGCTCTAATATATTGTTGTTTCCTCTTCTTGCATGTCATAATATTCAGGTAGCACTAGATTAGTTAGGGTTTTTTTTGGATAAATGATAAATAAGGAAATAATTAGTTAGGGTTTAAGTATTTTGAATAAAGAAAATTTACACTGTGAGAATTTTTTTCTTAATGGATCAAGTCGACTTGAACTAGATGAGTCAGGATTGCATACCTCATGCTACCAATGCAACAATTTCTCAAGTGGGCTTTGTCATAAATTAATAACAGCTCCTCATCTCTTGCCTAATTGCTTTTCCGGGAGGAAAATATAAAAAATGGTTTACGCATTTTTTATTTAGTTGAACATGATAAAAGAAAAACAATTTTGAGAAATGAAGTGAGTGTGATATAATAGCACACACTTTTATCTAAAAATCAAGAGGTTTCAGATTTAAGGAAAAAAAATATGTACTTACTGGATGTGAAAGTTCACTGCCTCCAAGAGCACAAACACCAACCATCGTATTATATATGTGAGCCTTCCTGTTGACACAGGGGCCAATGTTAGTCCGAAAGTAAGCTTGGTCCCATGGAACATGGTGGACGTTACATGCCTAACACGCAACCCTCGAAAATGCTAGGTTGATGAAACTACAAACAACGAGTTTTTCCAATGGATTGGGATGATTAACCGGGAGCATCCCGACGAGATGAACCTAAGGCATATACTTTATAAGGCAAGAAAGCACACATCAAAAGTGAATATCGAACCCAGATTTTTACATGAACTTTCTTGACAAATCATTATGATATTTTACTGCTTACCCAGTGTGGTCCGTGTACTCCATAAAGACCCACCTCATAGAGACTGCTTTCTCCAACTCTCTCTCTCCCCCCCTGTTTCCCTTTAATTCTCCCCCTTTCCCTCTCAACGATCTCTTTGCATTTTGCCTTTGTCTCCTTCTCCTTTCATCTCCGCCGAATTTGATTACATTGATCAACTCTCATTTGCCTATCTTATACTAATGGGGAGGAAACCATGTTGTGAGAAGGTGGGGTTGAAGAGAGGAAGATGGACGGCCGAGGAAGATCAAATCTTGACAAGCTACATTCAAGCCCATGGTGAAGGCTCTTGGAGATCTCTCCCCAAGAATGCCGGTATGGATATTCCCGGGACCTCGGGACATTCCTGGTTCAATAAACATGATGAGGCAGACAACATTCTCAATGTTTCACGTTAATTATAACTGCAACTCGGATGTACTAATAGTTAACTTGGTGTACACAGTGACAGGAGTCAAATAATTAAGGACTGAGAAAATTACATTAGGGAGTAAATAAGATTGGTTATCGAGAGTTTATTTTCGGGTCCTAATGCAAATTCTAATTCGCATCGGTGATTATCATCTTAGGATTGTTGAGGTGTGGGAAGAGTTGTCGATTGAGATGGATAAATTACTTGAGGACTGATCTGAAGAGAGGCAACATTACCCCTGAGGAAGAAGAGCTCATTGTAGAGTTGCAGGCCACCTTGGGTAACAGGTCAGTCCTCATTTTCTTATTCGCTTCGACGCACCAAAACACATTTCAACTGCGAATCACCAATTATAGTTCAAAATTCATGCTAAGTTAGAAGTTGTTTTTCCATTGAAGTTCGTCATCCTTCTCATGCATTTCTCTTGTAATATTGTAGTTCGTCTTTCTGTAAGATTTCTCTGCTTACCTTCTTATTGAATTTTATTATTGGAAAATCGGGTACCATCAATACAGAGTTCAAAATATATTTTTTTTTCCTGAAATGTTTCGAGCACATTTTTGAGAAATTACTTATACCACGATACTGCATGATCTGGCATAACTCGTAGTTCAAACACATGAGGTCGAAGCCTGGTCTCTTTTCGAGATCCGGAAAAAGCTTGTAGATGGTCGAAAATACATACAAAGAAAATGAAATATTTTTAATTATATATTGGAAAAATAAGTTGCAGAAGCGTTCAAAACTTTTATAAGCCATGCCTCACTCTATTTTGGAGTAGTACCTAACACTGCTTTTGTTTTACGGTTTCTTTTCCTTGGATTGTGTTTTCCGGGCAGTGTCAAATGGTCCCTTTCCTTTTGAAAAGTTCGATATTTGGCCGGTTTGGTTTGCGTCAAGTCTTTTTTTCAGTTCTTTTCTTGACTTCCCAACTTTTTTGGGCTATCCAACTTTATGTTTAGATTGGTAGTTTGGAACTTGATTAGTACGTAAAGAGTGGTGATAGATCGTGTTTATAGTCATAAATAAAATTCATGAAATTTCAACTCGAAAAAGTATTTAAAAAGAGAATATTTGTCGTGTGGGATAAATGACTGTTTTTGTAATTAATTAATAGCTTGGTGTTATCGTTATGAATACCATGAAGGCTTGGCCAAACTCGGGTGCATCTCAGTGAGACTTGTTGCTATATAAATATACGACCTTAAGGTGACCAACAGCTATTGTGATAGAGTATAGCTATATAGTTCAAATTTGTGGCTCAATTGATTGCGCACTTGTTAATGTGATTCCTAAGATGACGTAGATCTCACATCGACGTTCGGTCGACATGAGAAGGAGAATGACCTCATCGAGGCATTCTGGCCTTAATGATGTATTCCTTAAGATATCTACTGTCAAGGAAGAGCGTATGCGTAAAAGTATATAAGAAAATATTGATCCTATAAATTTCCTTTCTATTGAGATTTTTTTTTTTATTTACCACCAAACTTAAGACTTTAGCCTGCTGATTAATGCACCATTTCGGCTGGTCCGAACTTCTAACCAACTGGCCCAAAAAAGGGGTAGGTTTTTTTTTTTAAAGGAAAAAAGATATAGTTGACTATAATTTTTCACTGCCCAAAAAATTATTTTCCTTAATTAGTAAATACTCAGAACAAGCTTGTTCCTTGCTTTTAATTACTTACTGATAAGTGTCGCTATCGGACCAAAAAGTCTCAGATTATAACAGAAGGGTTTCGGATAGCTCTCACATGGATTGTGCATATATATATTAAGGTAAAATAAAACGTTAAATTTTTTAAAGCGATAATGTATGCTGATCAAAGCAGTAATACAACAATGACCAGAATGGAGAAAGTATTATGTACAGCGGCACACGTACACCCTATGTTTTGAGTTCGATCATCATAAATGGGACTTTCTGTTCTTTTAAGCCATATTTGGTAGCCCGAATAAAGAGAGGGACATTATTTCCAAAATTCAAAACTCATGTTTAGCGAGGATAGCATAGGGATTAGATCAGGATTTCACCCGGATATAATATTTTAGGATCTAATCCCAACTAAGGATGGATTTTAGTCGGCTCGAGCCCCGCCACCCATAATTCACTCCTCCAAGAGAGGGGAAGGAGATGGGGCTTGTGGAGGACCAATGTCGGCCATTACAACCTCAATCGAGATCGTCGGCGACTACTTTCTTTTCTTGAAGAGAGGTAGGGGAGGGACAAATTCTAGGGCGGTGGGGTTCAATGTCAGCCACCACTTCCCTAGATGAAGTTGCCATCGACCTCTAGGCCCGATGATTTCTGGGATGGTCAGGTGGCCTCATCGAGGTAGTAGTGGTTGGCATCGAATCCCACTGCCCCTCTTCCATATCAGTTTATTTTTATTGGCTCCCCATTTTAATTTTCAAATTAATTTCAGATATTATTTTGTTTTTTCTTTAAATTGAAAAACTAAATGTTGAGAATATCTAGGTCATTTCATTAATATCTCATCATATTAAATTTTAACATGTACCAGATATTTTATCAGAATGTCATCTATCTTGGGGATCATAGTTCCCCTCTTATCCCCCTCTTATGTCATGTCCTATCCTATCCGGTCTTCGAAACGCAGCCTGCCAGCCTTATACTTGTTGAATTGATTAGCAGTGAATGATTAAGATGGCTTCGACATTTTTTTTTTCCCATAATTGTAAAATGATAATTCAATGTTTCATAGATTCTGAAACATGTAAGGGAAAACTCGACGGAATTTTGCAAGCTTAAGCTTTTAAGTATTGTTTAACCCATTCAGTTAACTGATCTTATAGCGTCATGTCTGTGACAAGGTGGTCTCTGATAGCCGGGCATCTGCCCGGAAGGACGGATAACGAAATAAAGAACTACTGGAACTCTCATTTGAGCAGGAAGATCTACAATTTCAGGAAGCTGCCTCTGCTGCCACCAAGGAATGGGGAGGAACAACCTAGGACAGGCAGAATCGCGACACCAACACTGACGCGGCCACTGCCCAGGAAGAGAGGCCGTGGACGGACCAGCAGGTCCTCCATGAAAACGCACAAAGAGTTCAAGTCATCGATGGCGATACAGAAGAACTCAAACAGCAGTGATAATCCTAAACAACCCAAAGCCCCGCAAGACAGTTCTTCCATCACAGAGCAGCAGTCGGGCCAGCTGTCTGACTCACTTCGAGAGACTGGAGGGGATGAGGACGAACAGGCCACAGAGGGACCGTATGAGTGGCTGGACAATGAGCTTAAGAGGCTTGACCACTTTCTCCGGAGTGAGAGCGAGATGAATCTCTGCAGTGGAGAGGAGGCAGTGGCGGCAGCAGAAGCTGAGAAAGAGACTGACTTTGCTGCTGATTCGAGCTCGAAAAGAATGGAGAATGTTGAGAATGGATGCCGGGCCCAGTGGCACCACGACTTCTCTTGCTGCTTCGATGAGTGGCTTGATTGGACTGTCGGGAGCAGGATGGATCAGTTTGAGAATGAAGGACAAGAAATGATGTTATCTTCTTGGTTGTGGGATTCCTCCAACTACGACAATGGTGACAGGATGGATCAGTTGGAGAATGAAGGACAAGAATTGATGTCATCTTCCTGGTTGTGGAATTCCTCCGACTCCAACAATGGTAACGATGTAGAGAAGATCACTAAAACTTGAGAAACTTGCACATCAAGCAAACTTCAGAAAAAAGTTTTCATTCAATTTTCCATTTTTGCGTTTCCAAGAAATTTCATAGACCTAAATCATGTACATTGTAAAGGTGCCTTCATTCAATTCTCGTGCGATGTGATTTCTTTGTCAATGAATCTCAGCAAGATATACGCAACAAAGGGATGCTCGACACACGCTGGAAATATTTGAAAGGAGACAGATCTTGGATGAGAAAACTGACTATTGTATATAATCGACATATTTTATATGAACAACCGGTGACAAAAAATGTTTGTTTCTCGAACAATGTAAGAACTACCAAAGGTAGAGCTGGAGAATCAAAAAAACACTCTCAACAAAGGTAGGAAACGATTGAATCTTCGTACAGAACCATCTGCTTCCGCTTCTTCCACGATGACTACTGATAGAGACCTGATAAGGAAGACAAATATTTCCATCAAGGAAAGGAACCGCAACTTGAGGACCATTAAGGACCTTCTCAAATCAAAGAATTAAAAGAAATATTTCCAGTTTCCCATTTTTCGCATATTTGTTAAGAACGAGAAAATCAAGATGAAAATGTAACGCGTTGTACTTCACTGGATGTGTCAAGATTAAACATTAACTAAAACCTTATGTTAACGCATCTCTTTCCAGATTATAATAGCGGAACTGAGGCATACCTGACATTACAATTGCTTAATAGCAGTAATTGCTTCATCAATCAAAGAATTGAGTATGCTGTCCTCTATCTCGACCCCGAGTTCAAACACGTCGGGTTCGAAGTCGAGCCATTTCCCATATTGGGTGCTCATATCCCTGTCCACGAGATCGTCTACCATAAAGTCGGCCAATCCTTTCCAACCCAAGATCTCCCTATACACATCTTCAGCTAATCTCTCTTTTCTTCTCACCAGCACAAGGCCCTGTTCCCATGATTGGCACCCACCACCCACGAAGCGTCGGAATCTCAACTCCAGGCATTCACTGACACAGTCAAACAGCGATTTCCTTTTAAGTCGAGAGTCGACATCGTCAGTTCCTATCAACCCTTTTCTAGCCTCCAACTGTTCAAAGAGATGAGGGTTAATGATCCCGTCAGCCCGACCCAGAGAAAGGTCCCTGAACATTAACTCAATGTTGCAAAGTATCTCCTTAATGTATTCTAGCTCCCACTCAGTTGGTTTCGAGAATTCCGAAAGAACATCTGGGGTTGCATTCTTTTGTGTCCACAGTAACACTGCTGGATAGTGAAGAAGCTGAATCTGATAATTCCATATCAGCTTCAAAAGGATGAAATCTTCTTAAAGGGCTTGGTCCCAGAAGTTCTGCAGCTTGAGAAACCGATTGCTTGTTTCCTGAAATCAGATATCAGGATTTGTTCAGAAAAAACAGCAAAACCAGAAAATGATAACTTTTAGGAGCTCGGATGAAAAAGAAAGGTCCTCTAACCTTCAGTCCAATCAGTGTCCATGCTATCTGAAGAAAAGCAACTCTCAGTCACAAACGAAGGTTCAAGAACAGAGACTGGACTTGGATGCCGCGAATCTAGCAACTGTTTTGCATCTATGACAGGGTCCACCTCCATGTAACCAGGCCCCTGAAAAATGTCGCATCTTTTTTCGTGAATAATCACCATCAGATATGATAAGAACCATCAAAGAGAATTTGAAACAAGAGAATGTGTCCCCTGTACATCATAAAACTGCCCAACAATGCCCCACTCACGTTCTACATGAGAAGACTAAACATAATTTGATAATTGAGCAGATAAAACTTAGAAATAACATGGAAGAGAAACAGCAGAATTTAAACAATCAGAATAAGAAGTCGCCAAGTAGAAACTAACAACTGCACATGAAAACCACGTTAACAAACTAGAGAGAACCCAAAAATGTATCAAGCCAACCACGAAAAAGGACACGACAGTAATATGCAAAAGAGAAAATTAAAACACGGTACCTGAAACTCGTGCTTCAATTTACGTGGAGGATGATCAAAAATGTTTGCGCGATTTTCATAACCCGATGAATTGCCGAGTAAAACATTGTGCTCCCTCTTAGCATTTAGCCTTGGCTTCGATGTAATGGTATCAGGAGTGGGTCCTGAATCTTGAAAGACAGATGCAGAGCTTGAAACTGAATCCAAACTTGCAGAAGCATTGCAGGAAGAGGAAGAGCCAACCTCGTAAGTTAGTTCCTGCAACTTCTGCTCCAGAAGCTTGCTTAGAGCATCACCTCCAACTCCAAGTACATTATAACCTAGTGAAGACAATTTAAGGTTATCTGACTCAGAGAGCACTCTTTTACTCCGGTTTTCTGAGAAGTGACCGAGATTAGGAGACTCAGAACCCATCATAGATCGGGTGAGTGGAGCTGTAAAGGTGAAAGAAACAACATCCATTCCTTTCTTTCGGCTATCTTCGGCGTTGCAAAAATGCTTCTGAATAACTGAACTCGTCCGAACTGGCTTTTTGTTCTTGTCCGCTGACAAATCATCTGGAGCAACCTTATTCTTCTCCAGCTGGAAGCCCCCATCAATTGATCGTTTCTTTCTGGGGAAGTTTCTCATGTTAGATTGGAAAACCTCCTTGTCGCCATCAAGGACCTCCAACTTTCTCGACCCGGTTTTTGTGCTCCCCACAGGCTTACTTACAGGTTTCTGGAGCACTTTTCTACTCTGCGTGTTTGAAACTACAGATTTTGAAGGTAACTTCTCTTTGTCAATTTGACAGTTTTGCTTCTGATTGTTCTGCCTCAGGGCACCAGAAACAGTGTGATTTGATGATTTCTTGTGCATATTCTTCTGAGGCCGTGGTTGGGTTCTACAAGGTTGACTCATCTTATTCTCATTCTGTTCAATTGGATGGGCCATCGACTGACTTCTTTCACCTGAAGTCAATCCTTCTCTCTTCTGGATGTTTACTTTTGCCTGAATTGCCAGGGAGATTGACCTCCCATTGTTCTTAGAACCATAGGAACTTTCTTCTTTGTCAGCAGAAGCTCTGAAAGAAGATGATGGACCTGCCCCGCCGTTAAAACTTTTGCTCAGGGCATGTCCTCTAAGATACCTCGCTGCAGCAGAATCCGAATCAGCTTGCCTCCGAGAAGCTTCGGGAAGCCTCAATGCCGCTTTCTGGGCAGCTTCAACTTTCTCCTTCAGATCTCTACCTCGAAGAGGCACCGGAGAGGGCCCACCCAATGGTGCTTTTGGCACAGTCTCCTCTCTCTCTTTGAGGTCCCGAACTCTCAATTGCCCTGTAGATGAAGACACCCCCTGGAGGGCCATCTTGCCTTTTAAACTAGTAGCTTGAGGAGCAGACTCGATAATCTTGGCAGCTGCTTCCATTATATGAGCAGCATTCCTGCTTGGAACGAAACCAGGACATTTGATTGGAGACAAAAGCTTATGTTGCGTGATGGGAATTGTTTTCGCTGATTTAGGAGGTATCACTTCTGTCTGGAACTTCTCGATTGGCCGATTTACTATACTTTGAGGCTTTGATTCGACATGGTTCCTGAATGAATCCCCTGTCTTCACGATCAGGTCTCCAGAATGCAACATCTCATGATAGTTTTGCGAGTATTCAACATTTCTCCTCCTGCTGTACTCAGCATCTCGAAGAGATTGTGTATCGAAGAAGGGAGTGGAGTAGGGCTCCGAAGAATAAGTTGCAGGCATGGAATCTAATCCCATAAGACGAGCTACGACACTTGGCCCCCTACTTCCACATCCATCTTCATCCGTGACTGATGAAGCACAACTATAATCGGTGTTTCCTCTAGAATTAGGCCACATTCCACTGTCATCCTCATCCATCTGATCCTATCGAAGAGACATTGGCCATGATTATGATATCCATAGCATATTGTTAATGGGATCAAGATTAAAGAAATAGAAACATTGTCTCAATCTTGAGAAGATTTACTCATACCAGGTAGACACGTGTTGTGGGCAAGTTTCCATCATTCTTCTTTCCCTGCTTGGAATGTTCTGCAGGAAAGAGAGTGGGTAATAGATGTCTGAGATACAAATTGGCATGTAAGAAGCACGAGAGATCACTGAATATTTGTAGGACACCAAGTAAACTATAGATTCTGTACCTGGTATCTCTGATTTGCTCGAGAATAATTTCTTTCGAGATTTAGCCTTCCAGTCAAAGAGATGAAAGAAACCACCCACATAACCTCCACCTTTCGAGCCTTCTCTGTCGAGTCCCATTTTCTCATTAAGAGATCAAGCCTTTCCCGTATCTAAAACCAATGCACCTAGAGTTGAAAATTTGCTCTCCCCCTGCGACCAAATCAAACCAAGTCATGATCAAGATATGCACAACAAACACTCATCTTTCCTGAAGCTCGTCTCTTAACCTGTTATATCTTTCCATTGGGTGTTAATGGATGTTGCGATCAAGCTTCTTTCAGAGAAGCAATCAAAACTACCACATCGACTCAAAAAAGTAACTCGAACCATTACCAACAGTGAAGGCCATCAATATGATCCCATTGTGACCATTTGCCGAATCATAAACAAATCAGCAGTATGGTCTTTCCCACTAGAAACGGACAGCAAACTACTCCAGCAATATCATGTGCCTTCGCCGAAAATAGAAAGTTTAACTTAGCTTCAGGGCTCCAGCTCAAGAACTCGAGTCGACACGACTGAACCCGAAATGGGTCGGCCGAGTCAACCCAGCAAGCTGATCAAAATCAAAACTTTAAGCTAAAACAATCAAACAGCAACCCCACATTCCCAGCCCAAATCAAACACTCAATCATGAACCCAGTGAGCTGAGCTACTGAAACAAGTAGAACGAGAGACTGAAGCAATTGAAGGGGTGATGGAGGAGCGGTACTCACATTGATGACCGAGGAGACACCGAGGAAGTGCGGATCAGCTGGTTTCTCGATCAATCACATTCCCCATCAATGTGGCTCAGAGTCGGGCCTCCTGAGCTGAAACACGGACCACAGAGAGAGAGAGAGAGAGAGAGAGAGAGAGAGAGAGAGAGCAATAAAGGTTTCTGCTGAGAGGAGGAGGTTGCTAGCTAGGGCTAAGTGAGAAGAATGGTGGAATAGATGAAGAGCATTAATGGAGGAGGAAGGAAGGAACAGAAGAGTAGGAAATTGGGATTTTTTTTTTTTTTTAGATTTGTGTGTTATTCAAAAAGTTAAATAGAAAAGAAAGACGAAGCTCTCCCCCCCTTCTCCCTTCTTTTTTAATTTTCTTCTTTGAAATGTTGTCGAGAAATATTTGTATTTATTATCATTCTTTTAATTTATTTTTAAAAAAGGTTCTAACGTCTCTCTGTGGAGAGAGAGAGACAGAGACAGAGACGAGAATTCAAATTACGAACGGGGGGATGTTCGGTCTGTTGGGGGAGTGTCTGATAACATCACGCAGCGTTTCACGGAAGGAGCATGCGACCTCGGACCTGCGGGTTACACGTGTCGGAAGTCGGCACGTGACCGGTGCTTGAATTTGAAAGCTGTTGTTCATTATTAATTACTTAAATGTCCAGATATTATCAAGTGCTTTCGGTGTGGTCCCCATATTTTTGGTCCTTTGAGGGAGACCCTCTATTTTTTAATGGAAACTTCTGATACGCCCCTCACGAGTCTTAAGTGGCAATAACTCCAATATAGTCTTGGACTATAACTACACAAGGGTTGATGATTTGGATCCTTTGTTGACGGGGAGAGAATTAGGAGAAAACCCACTTAAAATGCAGACGTTGTATATTATACACGAATTAATGCAGCTACACAGGATCTAACTCCAACCACACACGGTCATATGAGATTTGATTCTAACTACAAATATACAATATTGATCCTAACTATTTGATATGGTTATCACTCCCCGCAAGTGTAATGGGAGGTGATGCACCTCGAGAAGGGCAATTGCCCCCTCTCAAATTTAAGCTTCTTCGGGACTTTGTCCCAAAAATTATAATTTCTCAAGATTTTGCCCTATGATAAGACGTCAAATTATTATTTTGGCCCCGCTAAAAGAAATATTTATGCATTATATATATCAAGTGATCATCTTTGTCCTCGCTAGAAGAAGATCCTGAATTCATCCCCGTCACGAACATTAGAACGTGTTTGGCTTTTGAGTTGAGTGAAGTTGAGTTTTGATTTTAATTTGTTTGTAATGATTGTATTATTGAATTATGAGAAAAAGTGTGAAAAAGTAATGAATAGTCGAGAGAAAGTAATGATTAAGTAATAGTTGTGTTATTGAATTGTGAAAAAAAAAGTAATGAATAATTAAGAGAATTTAATATTAAAAATTAAATTGAATGGTTAAAAAAATTTATAAAAATGAAAAAAAATAATAATTATGTTGTTCAATTGAAAATAAGTGAAGTTGAATTGCGTAGAGTTGAAATTTTTTTAAAAACCAAACACACCCGTAGCATGGTAAACCATGGAGATGACAAACCCTTATTAAAAACGTCCACAATCTAATCAACGGAGGCAATGATAGTGAGTTGCTTCCTACCCGTTCGTGAACCCAAATGATAGTCAATCTCTATATGATTGGTTCAGGCGTGACAAACCGTATTTGCCATGAAATAGATGGCTAACTAGTTGTCACATCAAATAATCAGAGGACGTTGCAGATGGAAACCCACCTCGCTTAGTGAGGACCATAGCCGAATCAGTAGAAGCATTAGCCGTGCTCTTGTACTCAAATTCATAATTGGATCTTGAGACAGTTGCTTTTTGAACTCCATGAGATAAGGTTAGGAGTGCGGCGGGGATCAGTTAAGTACTGTTTTCAATGCGTTTTAGGTAGGACAAATGTTTGGTAAAAACTTTTCAAATTATAATTTCGAAGTTGTAAACTTGAATTTATTCTGTAAGATGATAAGTAATTATGAGAATTGTTTGCTTATTCTATATTTCCAATAAACAATTATTAATTTTTTTCGTTAGTGTTATCCATACACTTTAATTTTTTCAAAAATCAATAATTATTTTTCAGCAACTTTATGTCAACGATTTTTTTCCATCACAAACACTTCTAAAGCAAGACTCTCTCTCTATATATATATATACATCATATATAAAAGTATGACATGTTTCTCCGATTTTTAATATTTCAAAAATATTTTTATATCATCGTGACTTTTCTTCGTGACTTTCTTGTTCATGAGTTTTGGTCGCATATTTTCAGTATATATATAAACTGGTTCTTTCTACTCATTACTCATTTTCGACGATTTATTACCTCGCATCTCTTTTATCCAAGTTAGTCATTCATCACAAGTATGTTTATTATATTATTATTTCATAACCATTTATAGTTTAAAATTTCGTTAAATCATATGTTCGTTTTTAATGTTTATTGTCTTAACATGTTCATACATTCTTTATCTCATTGCCATGAATCACATGGTTGTTTTTAAAATTTCCAATTTTCCCATTTTTTGTTCCAAAAATACATTTATCCTTCATATATTGCATCAACTTAATTAAATTTTATACATCTCTTCTAAAGTAAAATCCTTATGAAAGTGTTTCTCCAACTTTTTTTTTCTTTTTTGCCCTTGATAAATTAATAATATTACTATTTTACCATTTACTTAATTGATACGAGTGCTATTAAATATCACATATTTTCAATAGCATGACATCCTTTCATTCGTTTCAATAGAAAAACTAAGTTTTACGTATTCTTTCTCGTGATCTTTCGAGTTCAAGGCACCCAAGTATTCACTATAAAAATTATCTAACATGTTTTTTCTCATAATTATACACTTTGACGAACGCATCAAATATGAAATAACTTCTCCATTCAATGCTCACGGATCCTTTCTCCCCTTTCCTATTTACATTTGGATCTATCTATTTTCTCTTTCGGTTTGTAATTACTTCTCCTTTTAATTATTCTTATTCTTTGATTTTGTTAATCGTTGAAAAAAATTTCCCATATTCTCTTTCTTCGAGCACAATCCTTTTATTTTTTTCAAGTTTCAAAAACCAATTCATACATTTTCTTTCTCATGACCTTTTGGTTTCAATGTACCATTTCATACTTTTCACTATAAAAACTATCTAGTATGTTCTTTTCCATAATTATTCACTATGATGAACATATCAAATATGATAACGTCTTCATTCAACGCTCACGGCTCCTTTTTCTCGTTTCATATTTACATTTGTATCGATGAATTTCTAAAATTTTTATTAAGAATTTTAAAAATTATTTTGTAGATGGATATTTTTTGATGGGTTACTGACCTATATCCTGCGATTAAAATTCTTTTTTTTGAAGAGTTTTTCAAAATTTATATTAATTTATTTAAAAATTATTTAAAGTCCCAATCAAATTTTTTTATGGAATTTCATGGATACAAAAGTACGCATTTGGAAGAATAAAAAAGTAAGAAAGAAAAGAAGAATTTCAAATAAAAGAGATACCATATCCTTAATTTCTTTTTTTATTTAATTTTGTTTTCTGTTATCTCAAGTTTCTTCTTCTCTACTTATTCTTATTCTCTTCCTTCTTCTTTTTTTTTTTCTGTCCACAGACATCACCATTTTATCTATTGCCACTGTAGTGCTTGCCACCACCACCTACTAACAATGTTGCACAAGTTTAAAGTTCTCATGCTGTCAATGTCCTCCTTCACGAGTTTTAGGTACATTTTTGTTCTTGCTCCATAAGGATACATGTGTAAAAAGGGAAAAATAAGTTGCTTCCAATATAAATCTAATATCAATTATCAATACAACTTATCAATTTACAATTGAAATTAAAATTACTCTTGGGCCTTAGGTGGGATTTAAAATGTATTCTTTTATTTTATTTGTTAAGTATAAATTAATATATAATATGAATTACTAAAATAAGTTTATATATACATAAAATCTGGTTTTATCAACTTCCTTCCAATTTTCTTTCTTTAAAACTTAAACCCAACCCTTAAGGTCTTTAATTTTTGAAATTTTTTGATCGGTTTTGGTCGAATTTTTCTAAATTTTCGAGTTATGGGTGTCATTGCAAGACTATTCGTGAAAATAATATTTCTATTAATTATTTTGTGAACTTTTATTAAAAATTTAAATTCATTTCTCTATATTATTCTTTAGGATATTTTATTGAAATGAAAGATCAAGTCAGAAAAATATATCAACTAGAAACATTTTCTTGAAATCAATTATTTTTAAATTGAATTGATTTCATTTTTAAAAAAAATTGTTTCTAATATTTTAATCATACTTATCAAATTTTTATTATTCATACACTAGATTTTCCACCAGCGCTACGCGCTTTGCCTCTGTATTTTCATCATTATATACCATTTGTGATTCTTCGTAGTTGTGCTATTATTAAAAAATTAAAAGAAAATTTGTGATGGAAATTGAAAAAAGTAATTTTTTTTAGTGAAAGAAAAGAAAAATAACTTGAGTGGAGATAGAAATAGAGTGGAGGATGAAGAGAAATAAGTAAAAAAATAGTGTGAAAGTTGACCATGTGTGAATTAATGGAGGAGCGAGATAAGATATATAAGTTTAAAATTTCAACAGTTTTTTTATTTTTCTTTTTACCTTCAGTTTTATTTTTCTTCAATAGAGTATAAAATAATGGGATAATTTCGCAAAATTGTACAAGAACTGATATATATTTAGATATAGTGATTTGCCATTAGTATATTAATTTTGTATATACTTTTTTATGTTACACATACGTAAATGTAAATATTATTATTAATATATATACATATATATGTTTTATTTGAATTTAATATTATTTATTTTATTATAAAATTCAATGAAATATTTTTTGTGAATATTGTTAGTGTCCTTTAATAATTTTTATTTTTAATTTGATATTTAAATACCCATGGAGTCCACTTGGTAAATTTTCATGTGTCATGTCTACAATGTTAGTATCATGTTAGCAAAATACGTTAATTGACAGGAAAGTGATGGTACACTAGACATGACAAGAAACTCATAAATTATAATTTTTTCAATAAAAAAATTAGTGCTAGAAATAATAAAAAGACCAAATTTTTACTTTTTTGGGTCATCAACCCTCATAGATATTATTAATTGTTTTTTATTTTATTTATTTTAAATTAAAGTAAGAATAAATTTCTAACTAGAAATGGTCACAAATTTAATCAAAATGAGATACTATTAATTTACTTATAATTTATACGTTTCTTTTTTTAAAAGAGTTTTCTTAATATATTTTGTCATTCGAGTATTATATATTTTAACCTTATCAAAGAAGGTTTCATGTGTAATGCACTTGTAAATTCACTGATATATATATATATATATATATATATATATAACAAATGAAGAAAGAAAATATACAATATAAATGAATTTATTGTTTTTCTTAAATTTATTGCTTTCACATGTTTTTCTTATTCTGTAAAATTTATTTTGCTGAGCCTTTGTTTTTCCGTTTCTCTGAAGAAACTGTCGAATTTATTGATCTTGTCTCCTAGAATTTTTTGAATCTCAACAATGATTGTCCCATTCAATTTAAAAGTTTATTCGTAAAAGAAAGAAAAGTAAGAAGAAAAAGGCTTAGAGATTTGAATTGGATCCAAAAGTTGCAACCAAAGATGGATGAAGCCCCTCTCATTTTCGAAATAAATATATATTAAATCGACGACAGAAAAGTGAGACTCAACCTTTTGGAAAATGATAATTAAAAGAAATGAAAAGTACTCATGTATGTCTGCACAAATTCATATGCAAATTGAGCTTGCAATTTATATTACGAGACCAACTATCATTCATGGTTCTAATTTATCTCCTTGCCTTATATTGAACTTTGATGAGTGAATGTATAGGAGCATATTTAGAGACCACAAAGTTTGATCAGTGAATGAAGAAAAGGATATTTGGAGACAGCAAGCGCTTGATTGATCTTCTAATTTATTATGAATCTGGAGAAAGATTCTTGATCTAACATAGCAATATGCCTCCATCAATGCGAAATGCAGTCCGATTTTGAAGAGTAACGAGCGAAACCTTCCTCTTTATAGCGACATCTAATTACATCAAACATGACATAAATAGAACAGAAGGAGGCTGGACAAATAAGCCATCCAGATTATGTGCAGAACATCTTTTCTTTATTGTGTTTATCATACAATTAACACACACTTAATCGGGCGATCCTCGGCTTCAGTTTTTTAAGAAAACAGAAGCAAATGCTTTGCAAATAAATCAAAGAAAACATCATATCAAACGCACATCCCGTGCCGGGTTAAGACCTCACGTACGTAATGACAGAAACATTTTCTACCTCGCTCTGCATTTCCTTCATAATAGAAAACAACGAAGAACCGTAAACACTCCCTCTAATGTAGACATTACGACGTTTCTTTCGTCACGCTAGCACCCATGTACAAACCCGGAGTACTTGCTCTTGATCCATCGGAACCCACTCCTTATCGAGGCTTTAATCCTTCCCTCCACTGCATAAGCCTTGTACTTGACCACTCTCTTCCGTCTCTTTGCTTCGGCGTCGCTGAACCCCCACGACGATGAAGGTGGGGCCGATGGGACTATCCTCTTGTTGCGTGAGTGATCCATCGATTGACGTCTCCTTCAAATTACGATCTCCTTATTGTCCCGCTCGTAAATTATCCGATGCCGGGGGCAATCGGAGGAGGATTTCAAGTATCAAAGGGCTTTGTGGGTGATCATGTAATGGAGGAAGAAAAGGGAATGTGCAAATAAAGGCATAATAGTCAGACAATGTGAAGAGGATACAGCAAAGAATTTGCACATTGGAGGATTAAGACAGATAGAGACAGCATTATTTTGGATAATGTTTGACATTATTCTCGCTCTTGATATTCTTTCAAAAATAAGAGAGATTTAAAATGTGAATCTTAACGAGTCATGGTCAAAGAGAGAAAGGAGTGGACACCCATGAACTTCTCCTCTATTTGGGGAATCTGTTTTATTTAATCTAGAATGATTGTGAAAATTCTTTTTTTCCTAAGGGGAAATTAAATATATTTCATAATAATATTTCAGGCTTTTATATATATATATATTATATTTAATAATAATTTTTATGAAGATATTATATATATATTTCACAACTCTATTATGCTTTTATATGAGTTATTTTATAACATATTTCAAAAGACGAGAAATTCTTTGATAACTCTATACAGTCATGTGGCATGAGAAAACATTAGTCACATTACAAAAAAAAAAAAAAAGAGAATGAGCGTAATAGTTCAAGTGATCAAACCAATTGTTCTAAATTGTCACAATATAATTGATTATTCCTTGCTGTTTCGTAATTGTGAGATAGACCATAAGCGGCTTCGGCACATGATATGTAAATAATTTCAAGAAAATATGTATTGGTATATATGCGTATTGTCTAAGGTATTTTTTTTTATATTAAATTGGAAGACGGAATTATTAATCTCTCCTCGCAATTGGATCTTTCTTTTACATTCGCTGAATTCTTTTCATTCTAAAATTCCAGTTCTTGATTTGAAGAATGCGTATGCAACATTTTCCTTTTATATATGTATATTTGTGAAAAATGAGCAAATTGATTTTTTTTCCTTTTTTTAATCATATACAAGAAATGGGCTTGGTAGGAAGATTCGCGGCGATGGGCTTCAGATCAGCTTATGGGCCCTTTTCCAGCTAGGCATGTGATTATCAATTTGTACATAAACATTCCCACTTCAATTTTCTATTATTTATTTATATTTATCAAAAAGAAAAAGAAAAAAGGAGGAGGAATATATTTGCCTGGAGAAGAATAATTTATGATGGAAGCAAAATTTCATATACATACCATTTTCTAATTATGGAATGATTTTGTTATTTCTCAATACTAATAAATCTTCTATATATGACTAATATATCAAACTTCCAACATTTATATTATCCTTCCAAGATAAATGATCACTTGAAGGTTGAGATCGTGTCGGTCTGACCATTTATGATTATATCTCATTACGAGGTGCGGCATGCATTCGGAATGTGTGTACATATTATATGAACAGAATGTTTGGGGTGGCTAACTTTATTCTTCACCTTTGCTAATCGATCGGCCTTTTCCAGACTAATATTAAGATCATAATAAAGTGACGAAAGCAAATGAAAATACTTCCTTCCTTTTCTCATGAGCCAAAAAGCAAAGGACCACAAAACACGCCTTCAAGAAGAAAGATTAGAAAGTTTACACATGTAAAGTCTTCGAGAAATTGCTTTTTTCTTTATTTATAATTTCATTAGTGAAATTGCCTTCATCTTTAATAAATGACAATGCTGAGCATTCCTCCACTTAAGCAAAAGAGTTCATTTAAGAAAACAGCACCCAATATATATTATATGGTGAGTGGGTGTGAATGCTTTTGCCGCTAAAGCCTTGAACTTGAATTAAGCCATCCACAAGAAGAATCTTTGGCATTCAAGCAACCTTTGCTCCAAGCAATTCTCCTATTCCATCCCATTCCCTTCTCCCTTTTCTATCACTATGTGGGATATGAAGAGTTAATGAATGAACTATAGAGAGCCCCAGCAATTACTTCTATCTTCTTCTCCTCGAGTCGACCTGCATGAACTAATTCGGCTGTCAGGAGGACTCTTTGGCAATATAATGCCTGCAGGGACGGCGGTTACTCATGCCGACCTTGAGCCCAGCCGGGGACAGACTGACCTGGGCAGCAAGACTGGCGCAGTTCTTGTTGTGTGGACCATCTTGTGTGGTCTGTTTTCGTTTGTTCTGTGTCTCATTGCTGAAGCCACTCATTCTCAGGTACGTACTACACATAATTAACTGAGACCAAATTCCGGCAGGCAATATTTGTTCTCTTGTTATATTGTATGTCACGTAACATAACAATGATTCGTTTGACCAGACAATGGCATTTTCATCTTATTTTAGTGCTCCCCAGGCGTTGGTTAATTAGTTTAAGGAGACGGCTTGACAATTCGGTTAGAGTATTTAATGTCAAATACGTGCCTACAGGTGACATGGGTGCCTGCAGGGAGCAGAACGGGCTCGCAGGATGGTGAGAGCTATGAGTGCGAATACAGCGGGAGCGGGAAGACACCTCTGATGTGCTCTGCGGGTGCATTCCTAGTGCTGGCAACAGCGATGGTGGTGGAGCACACGTACATGCTCATCGCCGTGAGCAAGCTGCCGCCTCCAGCAATGGTGGCGTACTGGGAACCGGAGATGGGGTCGGCTAGGAAACTCACGTGGCAGGCAGGCTTCTTCTTCATCACCACTTGGTAAATTACTTAAGACAGACCGAAATTTTTCCGTTCACCAGTTATAAATTAAAAGAAAGAAAACAAAATTGCTTTCTGCTCAAGTAACATTGGCATTGCTACTTTTTTATAAACGCATCAAGGTGTTTGTTGTTATCTTAATTTTGTGTCCATATTTGTTCTCAAAGCATATACAGAGTATGAATTGGCATAGGTGGGCATGGCCCTGTTGGTTCGATTTTCTCTACAGAGTCTGCATAATGGAACTATATTGTTCCTGAATATAACCATTAAAAACCTGAATCCAAGTTTTAATTTGATTATTGCAGTGCAGTTTTATTATAGTTTCGAAGCTCTGTTATGTGTTGATAATAAGAGGATCCATTTTGATCCGGTTTGTTGATTAAAAACCGCACCGTGCCATTATTCCATTTTGTTTATATTATCTATATTAAATCCAACAGAAATTAAGATAATTTGTGAATAAATGGAAAGTTAAAGTCTGAATCAGATTATTTTCTACACCATGAAGATACAACAGCAACAAATTCCATTTTTCTGGTACTATTTCGAGCTTCTTTCGTTCTTCCATGCTTTTGTTGCCCTCCTGGCACTCGAAGGCAAAGATAATTGTTTCAATCATTTGGCGTTTGAACTTCATCTAATATATGCCGTTATTTTAGATCAGATGATTGAACGGGTAAGAAATGATGGCCTAGCAATTCTTTTGCTGGCATGATTTTTATGAGATCCCGACTTACGGTCTCCACAATCTTTCTCATAGGGTCTGTTTTGCTGTCGCTGAAATCTTACTGCTGATCGGACTGAGTGTGGAATCCGGGCACTTGAGGAATTGGTCCAGGCCGAGGCCCAACTGCTTGGTCCTCCGAGAAGGCCTCTTTTGTGCCGCTGGAGTATTTGCCTTGGCAACTGTGTTTATGGCTGCTGGGTTATACATAACCACATTGCGCATGCAGAGACTGTTTCTGGATCAGGCAGTCTTCCAGAGGGAAATGCTCGAGACATCTGTCCTCTATGCATCCCCTCCCCGATCCCCGCCTCACCGGATTGTTGCAGTTTCCAGGGAAGGCCCTGTGGGCCGAGATGAGCAGATCTCGGACCCACCCCCGGTGTCCTCTACAGTGATTTTAAGCCAGAAGTTATCCAATATATTAGTGTAGAGGGAGGAAAGGATTGCTTGAAATGCAAGAAAAATGGAAAAAGTGTATATGGGAATTGATCGGATTGACTTGAACATTTTGTAAATACAAGTTTTTTTGGATTGAAAATATTTTTTAATTACTTCACTAATCGATCTGTGAAGAGACATTCTGATATTACTTTTCTTTGGTGTAAAGGAGGCCCTGAGTGTATGTATAGGATGCATACTAAACTCTAATGATAGGAATTAAACTCTCGACTGAGGCACGTTTCTCCTGCAACTAATTAGTCGAAGAGAAATGACATTTTTGGCATACTTAGCTGTAGAAAAAATCGAACCGACGAATCAATTTAACATCTTTTTGAATCCTTCCCTTGTATTTTCTGTTGTAGCTTCGTTTTTATTTGTCGAGCTACTATATACAAGGCGGTGTAGCATTCCTCCATGAATGTTACTAGCATAACATATAATTGATGGTTGTTATTGTCAATCTCTCTTTAATTGGATGTTTAATTTTTATTAGCATATTGCTTTTTGTAGTAATTTCAATTGCACTATTGAACTTTCAGGAGGAGGCCCTTCAATTGGGAAGGTCATTAAAGCTGCAACCATGATGCGTTTTATGGAGTTTCTGCAAAAGGAAGATTCCCCGGATCTTCAGGTATGAATTCGGTAATGAGCAATGATTTTATTAGTATGTGCATGGAACCTTGTTTGCTGAAGTTCTCATAATGTATTTCAGTTGAAGCTGCCACCATGATGCGTTTTATGGAGTTTCTGCAAAAGGAAGACTCCCCTTCAATTGAGAAGGTCATTAAAGCTGCCGGCCACCATGATGCGTTTTACGGAGTTTCTGCAAAAGGAAGACTCCCCGGATCTTCAGGTGTGAATTCGGTGATGAGCAATGATTTTATTAGTATGTGCATGGAGCCTTGTTTGCTGAAGTTCTCATAATGTATTAAGGTTGAAGCTGCGTGGGCTCTCACCTTCTTTATAACTGATACATCAGAGAGTTCCAAGAACTCGTTCCCTCTCGAGGCAGTGAATGCCTTTGTCAAGCTTCTAGAGTCACCTAATGATGACGTTCGAGAGCAAGTACCCACCAAAGTGATGATTTAGTTGCTTTCTCCAAGCCCTGGACTAAAGTCTGACCATGAACTATAGGCACTTTGGGCATTGGGGAACATTGCTTGGAAATCACCTGCAGGTCGTGACCTCATTTGAAGCCGTGGGGTTTTGTCTCAAATTTTTTCCCAATTGGATGAAGATTCAGAACTCTCATTGAAAAGGACTGCCTTATGGGCCCTTGCAAGCTTCTGTAGAAGCGAACCACCTCCTCGATTTTAGCAGGTATTCCACTTGGTGTGCGCAATTATTTCCTAAAGGTGATTTCAGCAAGCTTTCCCCGTGATACTGTGGACATTGTTGCACAAGTTAGCTCAGCCTTTCCTGCTCTGGATTGGCTATTTCAGTGGAACGATGAAGAAGTCCTGACGGATGCCTGTTAGGTGTTATACAATATTTTTGATGGGTTCCCTGACAAGCTTGAAGTCATTATTGATTCGGGTGTTTGTCATCGACTTGTTGAGCTCTTGAGGTGGGTATGATGTTCTCTTTGCCTTCTTGGGTATGCAATCATCCTTACAGTAAATATTTATCCATCTCTTAGGCATTCAGCTCCTTCACTAACTGGTTTGGTGATCAAAGTACTTACAGTAATTGCGCCTATGCATGATGGTCACAGTGAGGTATTAAAAGCTACACTTCTCTTAACATTTTTGCAGTTCTCTCTCCTTGCACTGTTCCTTGTGAAGTGCGGTGAGAAATGGATTTCTCATGCTTTTACTCTACTCTGCCTTTTTTTGGGACAGCAGCTTCCTCCAGCGGAGCGTTTACTTAAAAATGATGGACTACAATGCTTTCGGAGCTTGCTGACACATGATCTCAAAACAAGCATCCAGAAAGAACAATGTCTGGATGTCTTATATGTAATGAATACTACGAAAACATTCAGGTACGTACAAACTGCCAAGTGCAGAAATGATGTTAACAAGGAAAAAAACATTGGGGATTCATGCTTGCTTTCTATTGATTCTGATCCAGGGAGTCATAGAACCTGATCTAACGAAGCCCCTGATCAATCTGCTTCAACAAGCCTATCATCGTATAAAGAATGAGGCGGCATTAGTAATATCTAATGCTACTTGCATTGCTGATGATGACCAACTTAGGTACCTTTTTTTTTTTTTTTTTTTTAATAACCAAGTTTCCCGTTTTAACCATTCAGCTATAATTTAGAAGGCCCTGTTTGCTAAGGAAAACTGCTCTGGACCTGGTTGTAGAAAAAATTGGATTTGCATATGACCAGTTGCACTGGTGGGTCCAGAAAGCAAGCAACTTCCTTTTTCTACCAGTTTCGTTATCCTTCAATTTATCATGATTTTTATCTTTAAAATGGTTTGTTATATCCTCTTATATGTGCCCAAAAGGTTACATATAACTCCCATTGAATCCATTAAATTATCTTGAATAGAATGTGATAGGTTGTTTGTTTGTTCATATTTAGGGTTAATGGGTTCCAACTCAGACTTGGTTTTAGAAATTGAACTCGTCCAAGCTGGATTTATGATTTAATGCGGTTTTCATCCGAACCATGCCCGTCCTCAAAAGTTTTAGTTAAACCAGTCCAGTGTCTAGTCACATCCTGAAAAAGAGATATTCCAACTGCCTGTACATCTATGTTTACAGGACCTTCCTTCTTTTTCTGATAGGCAGGTACTTTGGAGATCAGGGGTGTGTCAGGGCATTCAGCGATCTCCTTTGCTTCCGATGATCAGCATCTATTGGATTATTCTTTGCAAGTACTCGAAAGAATTCTAAAGGTTGGGCCTAACGACAAGAAATCGGGATGGACTGGGGACGACAATGTCTTCTTGGAAATTCTACTAATGCTTTGGATAAGTAAGCTCATGCACCTTACGAGTCATGCTCGGGATGAAGAGAATAAGGAGAGAGCAGAGAAGTTTATCCATACTATTGGTGAGATCAGGAGATTGAGGTTTGGCAAGGATAAGGAGTATGGGACGGCCATGTCTTATGAATCTAACTCTAGCTGGAGGTCCTGAACTACTCAATCCCAGGACAAGTTCCGTCATACAGGGCAGCCTCATAGCAGTTTTTTTTTTTTTTTAATCTACTTGAGTCAGGTCTGCTATCGAGTTTTGCTCTATTTTGTAAGCTTTGACTGTAGATATCAGTGTTTATCATTATGTCTTCAGTCCCCCCCGGAGAGAGCTAGAAGTTGTGTCGTAATTTATGGTAGACTTTTTCATGATTGTCATGTTTTCCTCAAACATTGCTGTGTTGTAGGATCTAAGTAGGTTCAGATTGATTAAGCTGGTGGTCTATTCTGGTGTTTTCGTGTTTTGGTGGGATGATGACTTCAATGGATGTTCAATTTGCTAACATGTATCTGTTCCGTCACAGGGCATCCATCTCAAAAAGACACCAGTTGGCACTTCTGAAATTATAGTTAAATGGTGTATCGAGTCGAGGAACTCCGTACCTGTAAGAAGATTAAGACGACGAGCCTAGGACAGGACTAGGTATGCTAGCTTCCTCTAATAGGTCTTAGGCTTTCGACATAATTGTAAACTGTGGGACAGGACGGATGCATGAAGATGCTCAAGGGGGACCACGCATTTCGACTCTCCTCAGGTTGCTATCTGCAGTATGGTAGAAAGGCAAGGGATACAAGTCCTTGTCAAAGAAAGGCGGCGCAAACACCAACTCTGCTCCCTTAGAAATAAATTGAATGAGCGATTCAGTCTAACATTTTTCGAATTCTTTTCTTTTATAAGAACTTGTTCATCTAATCATCCGAAAATTGAATATTATAACTCAATGTAGAATAATATCTTCCTTTTTTCCAGTGACATATTATCTTATAAAATTTTCCCATTGTTATCATAGCAATCGAGTCTTATTCGTGGTACTCTCTTCTCGAAACGATATCTTCTTTGATGTCTTTGCCTAGCAATTTCCTCTTGCTATCAGTTTTGACTCCGTTGAACTATAATTGCAGCCTGCAGCAGAAAACCGGATGACAAAATTAAACTGTAATGGATGAAATTGCCACAAAGTGTAAATATTTTGGGGTAAAGTGAAATTAACAGAAACTGCAACTGCTTCACGCCAAATGAAGGGCATTGTCGTAAATAAGTGCAAAACCCATGGCTCGTTTAGTGATTGCACCTCTTCCTCTGTTACCGCAGTCTGTGTTAGAATGTTTCCCGCGCATTTTGATCCTGCCATTTCTCCGCCGAGGTCGACTAGGGTTTTCCCACTGTGCCACAACCGGTCCTCGACAGAATCTCCGATTGCCCGAAGGTCTCCGAGTTGTAGGGATGGAGCAGCAGCCAGGTGATGCTTTATCTTGTTCATTGATGGAAGACTCCGGTCCTCAGAAGCGGCAAAGAGTAGCGGCAGAGGACACCGTTGAGGCCCGACGGAAGAGGGAGGCGCGGATGGCAGAGGTCCGGCGGAAGACGCGGTCGGAGTGGCTTAGGGTGTGTTTGATTTTTAAAAAATTTTCAACTCTATTCAACTTAACTCCACTTATTTTCAATTCAATAACACAATAATTACTTTTTCTATTTTTTTAAAAAAATTTAACCATTCAATTTAATTTTTAATATTAAATTTTTTCAACTATTCATTACTTTTTTTTTCATAATTCAACAACACAATCATTACTTTCTCTCAACTATTCATTACTTTTTCACATTTTTCTCATAATTTAACAATATAATCATTACAAATCAATTAAAATCAAAACTCGACTCGATTCAACTCAAAAATCAAACACATTCTTAAGCGTCTCGAGGGCGAGCTTCTGTTCAAGGAGTTCCCTTCCATTTCGTGTCCCGACTTCTCTTCAGCTACAGAGAAGGTGATTTACTGATTGTTTCATTTGAGAAAAGCCTTTGATAACAATATATTGCTTCAACTTTGTACATCCATTATTGGAAGCTCAATTCATTGTTGGTTCAAAGCTTTCAGCTTGGGCCTTCTCTTCTGCAGCAATAATCTGAATGAAAAATTAGGCTGCCAAAGATGGTTATGCTACTGTCTGCTTTTAAAGAACCTCCAGCTGACAATAAAGAAATGAATTGTGATTTGAATTTATATGTAAAATTCTTCTCATTTGGGGATGTTGAATATGCAGATGGAGAGCCTCCGCTCAATCATTTCCGGCGTTTGGTCTGGAAATAGCACCTCACAGCGAGAAGCAACTAAACAGTTTCAAGAATGCTTCCTGACCAGTACTTTCGATGCGGCTTTGTTTTCAGTTGTTAAACTACTGCATACATTGCGTCACTGTGTAGCATGATAGCTCTTATGTCTTTTGGCGCCACAGATGAAGATCTAATGAACTGCTGAGACAACATTACTGTTGACTGTGGTTATTGTTGTCTGGGACTTTTGTTTCTTTTCTTCAGAAGGTGTTACTGTTGTTAGCTTATTGCTGTTTATGGTCATTTCAATTGCAATATTGGACTTTCAGAAGGAAGCCCGTCGATTGAGGAGGTCATTAAAGTTGCAACTGTTTGGCGTTTCTCGGAGTTTTTGCAGAAGGAAGACTCCCCAGATCTTCAGGTCTGAATTTGGTGTAATGAGCAATAATTTTATCAGTATGTGGGTGGCTGAAGTTCTCATAATCGATGCAGGTTGAAGCTGCTTGGGCTCTCACCAGCTTTATATCTAATACATTAGAGAGTGCCACGAACATGCTCCCTCTCGAGGCAGTGCATGCCTCTGTCAAGCTTCTAGGATCACCTAATGATGATGTTCGAGAGCAGGTACTCGCCAACGTGATGAAGTGGTTGTTTTCTCCAGTCCTTGGACGTACTTAACTAGTATTAGTCTATTTATCCATATTAATTCTACTTTGATTCCCTGATGACAAATTATAGGCAATTTGGGCATTGGGGAACATTGCTTGGAGGTCACCTGCAGGTCGTGACCTCATTTTGACCCATGGAGTTTTGTCTCAGTTGTTTGCCCAATTGGATGAAGATTCAAAACTCTCGATGAAAAGAACAGCCTCATGGGCTCTTACAAACTTCCGTAGAGGCGACCCACCACCTCGATTTGAGCAGGTATTCCACTTGGCGTGTCCAATTTTCTTTTAAAGGTGATTTTTGCAGGCTATTCGTTTTAATATGTCGAATATTGTTGCACAGGTGAGGTCAGCTTTTCCTGCTCTGGACTGGCTTTTTCAGTCAAATGATGAAGAAGTCCTGACGGATGCCTGTTGGGCGTTCTATAATCTTATTCATGGTTTTCCTGACAAGATTGGAGCCATTGTTGATTTGGGCATTTGTCATTGACTTATTGAGCTCTTGCAGTGAGTATACTTTTCTCTTTGCTTTATTATATGTGCAATCATTCTCACAATACATATTGCTGTTGCTTAGGCGTTCATCACCCTCACTACTCGGTTTGGTTCTCAAACTATTTGCAAAAATTGCAACCATAGATGATGGTCAAAAAGAGGTATAAAGACCATACTTCTTTCAAGCACTTTCATAATTCTTCTGCTCGCACTGTTCCTCATGAAGTGTGATGGGAAATGGGTTTCATACTTTTAGTCTGGGTTTGCCTTTTTTTTTTATGAGACAACAGCTTCCTCCAGTAGAGCGTATACTTAAAAATGGTGGACTCCAATGCTTTCGGCGCTTGCTTAGTTGTGATCTCAGTAAGAACATCCGGAAAGAACAATGTCTGGAGGTCTTGAACATAATGCGTAATATGTATAATATCCAGGTATGTGCAAACCACTAAGTGCAGGAATGAGGTTTACAAGGAAAAAGATCTGGGAGTCATGCTTGTTTTCTATTTTATAATGATCCAGGGTATCATTGAAGCGGATCTAATCAAGCCCCTGATCAATCTGCTTCAACAAGCCGATCATCGTATAAAGCAAGAGGCAGCATTTGCAATAGGTAGTGCTATTTGCAAGGCTGATGATGACCAACTTAGGTACTTATTTATTTATTTATTTTTTACTTGAGTTTCCCATTTGCATATTCCAGCCATATTTTAAAAGCTCGATGGCCCTGCCTGCCAAGGGCAACTGCCACCACTCCATAGAGCCAGCAACTTTTTTTATTTTGACCCAGCTCCTTTCTTCCTCAATTTTATCTGATATATGTCTTTAAAATGGTTTTATATTTCACTTCTTATAAATCTATAACTATATATATTATTTCAATCGAACCAATTAACTCATCAAACTGAACAATCTGAATACGATCAGGTTAAAGTAGGTTATTTTTGGTTCATATATAGGAATAATGATAAAGTTCAAGTTGGACTTGATATCGGATATTTCTTGTCCAAATTGGATTCGTGTTTTAATTCAGTTTTAAGTCCTAAAAACCTAAGTTGAAATATGGGACCTTTTTGGCCATCTTTGAAGTGTTAAAGACCCATATACCAGAACTCAACTTGAACCAATTGAGCCTAAAATTCATTGGGTTCAGGTAGGTTCAAAATCTGAACCATGGCCACCCCCACAACCTGCAGTTAAATCAGTCCAATGTCCAGTTGCATCCTGAAAACAGATATTTTAATCGCTTGGATATTGATGATCTTCAGGGCCTGCCTCTTTTTTATCGACTTACAGGTACTTTGGAAATCAAGGCTGTGTCAGGCCATTCAGCAATCTCCTTGCTTCTGATAATCGGGAGGTGCTACATTATTCTTTGAGAGTAGTCGAAAAAATTTTGAAGGTTGGGCATGCCGACAAGAAATCAGGCAAGACAGGGGATGAGAATGTCTACTTGGAAATGCTACGTAATGCTGGTGGGATATGCAAGCTTTTACACCTTACGGATCATGCTCGAGATGAAGATATTCAAGAGAGAGCTAAGAAGGTTATCCAGACATACTATTGGATGGAGCAGGAGATGGTATTTAGCAAGGATGACGAGGGTGGGACGAACGCATCTTATGGATCTAACTCGAGCTGGAGGTCCTGAACTACTTTATTGGAGCAGGAGTTTAAGATTTAGCAAGGATGAGGAGTGTGGGGCGACGCCATCTATGGATCTAACTCTGGCTGGAGGTTGAGAACTACTAGAATCCAGGAAAAGTTCTGTCGTGCCGGGCAGCTTCATAAATGGCTGTAGACAGGTAGGTCTCCTGATCGGACCTTGCACTAATCTATTAGCTGTGGTTGTAGATATGAGCGTATGCCATTAATCCCCTGTTGAGAGCTAGAAGTTGTATTGTAATTTATGGTACTCTTCCATGATTGTTCTGTTTTTCTCGAACATTCTTATGTCGTACAATCTGATTAGGTTCATATTATGGCGATTGTATCTTTTCCAGCACATTCGTGTTTTGGTGGGAGGGAAGCTGGCATTTTTTTTTTTCCGTCTGGGATAATCTACAAATATCGATTGACTTGGCAAATGTGTTGTCACGTTTGCGTTCCGCTTCTGGTCCACAAAAAACAAAGTTCGTGGTTTCTTCATTCATGCAAGATTATTACATCACATTTTTCTGAGTTCCATATCAATCTTATGGAAAAACGAACAATATGAAATGGCTACCGTTTGCCGAATGCCAAGAACCCTGGTGTGAAGAGATGTCCTCCTCTGTATTTATACAGCATACACAATGATTCCAGCAACTGCAGAAACAGCAGGATCCACACAATGGTTGAAATAAATATGACTGACAATATCACACAACGCAGTCTCAATCACCGTCATTGGTAAATCTAAGAAAGAACATACGGTTGATCGATTATAAGATAACTAAGCAGCTCGAATTTCCAAAGGGTTGTCTTGCAAAGATTAATGCTGTATCTAATCCGAGGAACATGGTACGACACCTTAGCTAAATTTGCTGCAGGATGACGATGAGGATGAGCGCTGAGACAGGACTAGGGATGCGAACCTCCACCTCTGATAGGTCATAATAGTAGAACAATTCAATTTGCTATCATATACCCGATCAGTCACAGGTCATCCATATTAAATGGATATCATTTTACGAATTCGCGTTTGAAGTTAAACGGTGCATCTAGTCCAAGAACTCGGTATGAGACTTCGGTTAAATACGCTGCAGGAAGATTGATGACGATGAGCACTGAGACGGGACTAGGGACGCTAGCCTCCTCTGACAGGTCGCAGACTTTCCACGTGATCGCAAACACTTACTTCATACCCCATGCGTGAGGCAGGGAGATGCTCGTGGAGGCCACGGACTTCGACTCTCCTGCAGCTGTGATTCTCCAGATTGCAGAAAAGCAAGGTATATGAGTCCCTGACAAAGAAGTGCGGCGCAAACACTAGCTCTCCTCCGCGAGTGCTGCCCGCAAAGGAGAAATCATGTCCGGGGCCCAGGTCGCCAAGATCCGGAAGCGGCGGCACAGGGAATCTCTTGCAGCTCCAGACCTGCTCGTGAACATCCTCCAATATCCACATAACGATCTCGCCCTGCGGGGGTCCCAGGAAACAAGAGTAATGAAGTACTGCAAATCGACCACTGAATTCTGTGCAACTCGAAAATATCATCAGGGGGAGCTGAACCATATAGAAACTTTCCGACTTGACATCAATCACCATCAAGCAAATGGAGCCGCCTTCCTTCAACCGACCAATGTAGTAAACCACTCCATCGATGCATATAGAAGGGTAAAATATCTCCAGTTTAAAATGGATAGGGACGTCTTGTATTTGCCTCCACTCCGTCTCGCCGAGCGTCGATATGAACCGCGACGACTGGATACCTCTGTTGAACACACACGAGTGGAGAATCTTATGCTTCCTACCAAGAGGATCGAACCCGAGGTATACTCTGCTCCGGCCCCAGAGAGCATTCTTAACAAACTCCCTGGTGCTAGGGTTGAAGACTGTGAAGCCGTCATCGTGCTCTCCATTGCAAACAATCAGGCCACCGGATGACTGAGAAACATCATCCAAGCCCCGGCTCCCATGGCAGATTTTGCCGCAAAATGACGCGGTAATCTGTCCGCGGTGCCGGGGATGGTCCGCCAAGAAGAAATGCGATTCCTGTTTCAATGCCCTGAGGCCGGCATCCTTGGAGGGGGAGATACGAATCAACACCTTTGGATCAGCTGATGATAACGTCCGAGTGTAGTGGGCTTCGACAAATTGAGGATCGGAGACGATAGAGAGCCAGAGAGGGGAGACGCATCGGAATCTGCACGCCGATTTCAGAGGGAGTCTTGAGAGTATTTCGAATATGATCTCTTTGGGAAGTGAATCACTCGTCTTCTCCATCTTCGTTTATAGTTTTCTAGGGTTTCGACTACATGGAGGGAGGGAGAACCACATACAATGGCAGCGGCTTTCTTCCTTTCTCCCAAAATAATTGACATTTTTTTTTTCCTCGGCAATCAATGATGACTCCATCGATAACAAAAATGAGCATGCGATAAAACGTTCAAGAAAAGATTATAAGAATAGAAAAATACAGCAGATCACTGATATTACTTTAAAAGAAAAAGTAAAGTGACAGAGCACAAACAATGAGTACAGATACGTATGCAAAGATTCTTCCGGTTGCTGTAGATCTGTTTCAAACTTCTTAGTATTAGATTCTATATCCAGACAAGACAAAGTCGGGAAGCGGAGCAAAGTTGCAAACCATATAAGGCTGCTATTGTGTAGATTCTATATGGTCCTAGACAAAGCCGTGAAACAAAGCCTAGTTACAAACCATATAAGGGAGTATTCCTATGGTTATTCTTAAATTGCTCAACTAAATGTGGTGACTTCTTACTGTTATAATTTTAGGAGTCGGGGTAAATTCACTTTTTTTAGTTGTTAGTTTTTTTTTTTGTTTTATAAATTTTAGTCGTTTTAAAGAAGAAAAAAAATTACAAAGTCGTTGATGCCTAGGCCTCCAATTTCGAATCCCAGGCCTTGTTATCTCACTAAAGAAAAGGAAGGAAGGAGAAAAAAAGAAGAAGAAGGGAAAGTCAATCCCTAAAGTTACGTTTGGTTTCATAATAAGATTTTAAAATTAGATTTTGATTTTGAAAAAGAGTGGTATAAACGAGACACACCCTTTGACTTTGTATGAGTTATGTTGCTTTATTGTAGAAAAAAGTAATATAAATGGGGCCCACTTTTTGACTTTGTATGAGTTATTTTATTTTGTAGTGGGTAGAATTAAGTTAGAATTGTGATTCTAAAATTATATCATAAAACCAAACATGGCCTAAATTCCTTGGGGGCCGTAAAGAAGTATCCTTAAAAATTTATTTTCTTCGATATTACTCTCGGACTTATGCCTCTGTATATCTGTCTCTTTTCTAAGGCAGTAGTCAAGAGCTCAGACGACCACGACTTCGGCACTACCATGGTCAGCTTGAACCCTTGTTCCCAATTGTTGCTTAGCCCGACCAGCATCTTTCCTTAATTTTCCATGGCGGCATTCGGGAGCTCGACCAGTTTCATGACATGACCACCAGCTCCAATGACCGGCCATCGACGACGTCCGCATCTTTCATCCCCAGCGAGCTCAATTCAGAGACCCCGTGCAACTGTGAGTAGCAACAGCTTGGGCCCCTGCTCAGCCCGATCGGGCCTTAAACGATGCTGAAGTGCACTTCTGAAGCAACAACAGAGATGACGAGCAATGAAGAGGAAGAAGATGATGAGAAAAGTGAGTTTGACGAGTTCGAGGAATTCGAGGAAGAGGAATCACATAATTCAGGGAAGTGCCTTTCTGTCCCTATTTTTTTTCATTGTTCTAGTAATTCATGCTCATTTAAACATTTAAGGATAATGTTTAGTTTATGTTTGAGGGTGCTTTTCCTCGTTTTGTGTACTTGACTTATGGTAGTTGTGCTGTTAATGCTAAGTTTGATGACAGCTGCAGAATTTTTTTTTTTATAGATTTTTTTTTAGGTATTCATTTTTTAAGTTTAAGTTCTAGGTTTATTATGCCTTAGCTTGACTAGATGAAGTTAGCTTGGTTTGACTTCTATTCAATGAGGATGAAAAATGATTTGTATTTATTTCTCGTGGAAAGAGAATTTCTAGATCTTATCTTGCGATGAAGATTTTTGTCATTATTAACTCTCCAAAGCTGAAACTTTTTACTTTTTGTTTTCAATCTTTATGGTCTCGTGTCTTGGTATGTTTTCGATTGAAACAAGTCATAATTTTATGTAAAGCATGCGTAGTAATGTGCAGGATGGTTTATTTTCGATTCTTTCTTGAAGTGAACTCTAAGGGGACTTTTATCTAAGGGGCACCAGTTGCTTATTTGTTATGCTTTGTTATTATTGCGTGATAAAAAACCAAAAGTACCTGGGTGAACTAAGTAACCGGGTGCCTTCATTGGCCATGTCGGTATTCGCGTCAAAAGATTCCACTTTAGGAAAACATTGGGTAGTTAAAAACAAAAAAAGAACTCAATAGGTGACTCGAACAATTAGATTCGCGGGGTGCCTTATCATCCAATGCCTTGACCCAACTAGTTCGGGAGTCATTGATTGAAAGCTTATTACATAGGTCTCCATTGGGATAAAAAAAATTGATGAAAAAAAGAGGAAAAAAAAAAAGAGAAAGTTTTATTTTTTTAAAAAAAATCGATTGGTTAAGTCAAGTACTTGATTCGAGGGGTCTCATAATGCCTTGGGCCAATTGGAGTAGGAGCCATTGATCAAAATCTCGTTACATGGGTTGCCATAAAGAAAAAAGAAAGTTTTGGTTTTTGGTGTTTTTGCCTCGAAAATTTTCTGAACCTTAGATGTAGTGGATAGGGGATGATAGACAAATTTTTATGAATCATTATGAAACATGTTTTGCTTAAACTTTTGATTTGTTGATATTGGTTTCGTATTAATATTGCATGAGATGCTTTTCATGAAATAAAATGTTTTGTTTTGGTGGAGGATGATTGATATGATTTCACTTGGTTGCGGGTTAAGTCAAGGCATGAATTGGACTATCAAGTAAATGCAATCATTACTGAGAAAATTAAAGAGGCCTTTCTATGCCTGGTTGATTCTAGGACAGCTGAGGGATGTATGATTATTTTGTTTTTCTATTTGCTCGAGGACTAGCAAATAGTCTGTTTGTTTTCCTAGTTAAAATCACAAAAATTTTAACTTTAACTTTAACTCAATACACTACACAACAAAAATACACATTTCTCAAGTCAAAATTTTTAACTTTAACTTTAACTCAACACACTACACAACAAAAATACGCGTTTCTCAAGTCAAATTTATAATATCATCTCATTTGTCCCTTTTTCACAATCAAAATCAAAATTATTTTAACTTTGAAACCAAACGCACCGTTAGATTTGGGGGTGTGTTAATTTCATTAAAATTGAATTATTCGGCACTTTTAACTAGTATTATTGGAGCTAGTTTATAGAGTTTAGGTTAGTTTGAGTAGGTTTTTAGTTTATTTTTCATTCATTTGCATTCTTAAAGGTTTTAGGAGTTTTTATTAGTTTTTGGTTTTTTTTAGGCAATTTTTGGAGTTAGTTCATTAAGTGATCTTTCAGCCTCTAAGTTCTCGGTATTCTTGGATAGGTTTAACTCGAGTAATTAGTGGGAATTGCATATGGATGGAAAGCTTATTGAGTTAGTAGATAGGATTTTAAGCGAATTAGAGATAGAAGGAATATGATGAGTTAGCTATATGTTGAGAGAAATTGTAATTCTAGACCATCTTGCTAATTGATTTTTCGGTTATCTTTAATTTCCTTTATATTTTAAAAACCGATTTTAATTTGCTTAACTTCGACTAAGTTGTGAATTTTGATCGCTAGTAGAGCTTTAGGTAAAGTCCTCATGGGAACGATACTCTATTCATTACTTTATTACTTGTCACGGTCTGTGCACTTGCGGAGTTTAAAAACCGTCAAACACATACTATCATAGATCTTTTAGCTGTATGACTTTCTTTCTGTATATGATCATAGTTTGTTCCAAACTCGTAGAGATTCTCTCATGAATCTCTATATATATGTTGTAGTTTGCTCCAACCTCGTTGAGATTCTCCGTAGAAGGAGCACATTTGTTTATGGCTTGTAAGATAAAATTGTGTCTTCAAGAAAAAATAGTGCTGAGAACGGATAAAGAAGAAATTCTCTCAATAACAAAACAAGATGGAATGAAGCATATGTGGCTGTGAGACCTATATAAGAAAGTGTAAAATGGTGTTAAAAAAATATTGACCTGCCCACATATCAACGTACAATTGATTGATATGATAATAGCTTCATGCATATTGATAGGTGTACTTTGTTAAGAAAAAATACATACCCAACTCAAAAGTACCACCGCATAAAATGTGGTCCATTTTCTAGATAAATTTATTTTAAATATTATATATGCTATTCCACTTTGTCATATAAAATCTATACATTACTTAAATATTAGATTAGATGGCCTAGATGTGTCTCGGGTGTTAGGATAATTCGTTTAAAGATGGGTTAAAATGGCTTAACTTGTTTTATACGGTGCCCTTGGTCTCGGGTCAGAGGGGTAGGCTGGGTTATTTGGGACTGGTTTGTGTCCTAATTGGTTTACTTAGGTGAATATGCTCTCTGGGGTTTGTGGAAAGGATGAGGGAAAAAATGGATTAATTGGTTAAGTTGGATGTTATTGAATGGGTTGGGTCTTGGGTTAATTGGGTTAGAGGCCTAATTGGTGTCATTCGTGTCATTAATTGATTAATTTTTATCCTAATTGACTAACCACGTAAACTTTGGCTATAATCTCACTGATCGGGGTCTCATCAACCTAGTTAGATAGAGCTTCACAAAACGACACGCATTCGTGCGCTCTCAAGATTGTGGAGGAACGGAAAAGGGGATACAATTCTTGAACCGGTTTCTCATGCACGGTAGATTTATTTGGATTTGTTTTTCCTGTTTTCATTAAATCCTAGACTCATCTAACCAGGTTGGTCGCCCAAGTTTACGTGGTTAGCCAATTAGGTTAAAGATTAATCAATTAATGACACAAATTAGGCCTCTAACCCAATTAAGCCGAGACCTAACCCGTTTAATTACATCAATGAAGCCAATTTAACCAATTAATCCATTTTTGCCCTCATCCTTTCCACAAACTTAAGAGCCTAATCACCTATTTCAATCAATTTAGGACATAAAGCAGCCCTAAATATCCCAGCCTTCCCCTCTGAACTGAGACCAAGGGCACCACCTAACTTTCCTCCAAAAACTTTCAAGGAAAAACAATTTTTGTATGCTCGAAAAAACGCTTATTGTTGGATACATACACCTTGCACTCTTCCTTTGAGTATATGTTTTAATATGAATCGCCAAAGAGTAAATTGAAATATGATTGTAGCCATGAAGCCATCAAACATGATCGCCAAACAGTTTTCTCTTTTTTACCCTCGATTCTTGTTCATTTGTAGCCATGAAGTCATCAAACATGACTGCACTCTTCCTTTGAGTATATGTTTGGGATGGAGGAATTAAAATGAAAGCTAAGAAACTTTTGTAGACTTACTATTGGATGAACAAGAGATCGAGATATCGAAAGTTTGAGGAGTACAGGACAGCCACATCTTATGGATTTAACTCTAGCAGAAGGTCCATTAGAATCCAGGACAAGTTCTGTTAGCTCTGTCTGTAGATATATGCTTATGGCTTTAGTCCCCAGTGGAGAGCTAGAACTCGTGTTGCAACTTATGGTACACTTTTCCATGATTGTTATGCTTCTCTCCAGCATTACTATGTTGTAAAATCTAAGAAGGTTTCAGATTAGTTGTCCTCGAAAAAAGAAAGTAGATTCAGATTAATTAAGGTGGCGGTTTTTTCATCTTTTCCCTTATATTCGTACTTTTATGGGATTTAGGGATGTTAGGTCGGACATGCCATGGCTTTTCGAGGTACAAGATAATATACAAATATCATACAAATATCTTGACTCGGGATTGTCGAGTTTGTGTTTTGCTTATGGCCGAGAGAATAGAGAGTTTGGGCTTTGCTCAATCATATCATGATTGATAATTTCATAACACTTTCTGATTCCATATCAAACTTTGGAAAGAAAAATGTGAAATGGCTACCATATGACGTCATTGGAGAAGCCAGGAGTGTTAGCATAAAATCAAACAAAAACAAAGGCATATCTTCTCATGTTCTATATAGCGTGACAATGATGCTGGCAACTGAAGAAACTGCAAGATGCACATGAATTTTAAGACATGCTTCAATGCATTCTGCATCAATGAAATAGCTAAAGCTAAAAAAGTCATTCGATTTGCTAACATTATGATTTTGAATTCTATCTTAATTGGTGCATCTAGTCCAAGGAACTCGGTACAATACTTTGCTTAAATACTCTGCAGGAAGATGAGGATGATGAGTGATGGGACAGGGTTAAGGATGACAAGCGATGGGACAGGGTTATATTAATTGGCTTGTTGATAGCTTGTGGACTTTCCATTTGATATCAAACACTTAACTCAAATTCTAGGACCAATGCAGAAATATGCTTGGGGAGGCCATCCATTCCGACTCTCACGCCGTGATCCTCTAAATTGTAGCTGAACAAAGGATACGAGTACTTGTCAAAGAAGCGTACACAAATACTAAATCAACTCCTCGAGTGCTGCCAGATAGAACCCTAATTGTGTAGGGCTCATGTCATCTAGATTCCGTTGCACGTGGAATCTCTTACAACGCAATAACTGCTCGCAGAGATCCTCTATACCCACAAAACGATCTATCATGTGCGGTATTCAGCGAAAAAAAGATCTATCATGTGCGGATTTCAAATTACATGAGTAAAGTATTGCAAAATGTCTAGTGTATTCCGCTACACTTGATGAAATATTATCCATGCATGTCATCATGGAGAGCGGAAACATTTGGAAACTTTCCAATATGAAATCGAAAACCATCAAGCACTTCGCTTGCTTGGGATCGCTTCCCATCAACCAACCAATATAATAAATGATCCCATTGATGCATAAAAAACTGTATGCAAGGTCCGTTCAAAAATGTCGAGCCATATTATTCTTATGCTCACTAAAGACGTGAGAAGACAGATTCTTTGTCTCTACTTTTAGTAGAGGACTTAATGGAGTCCAAAATTCTAACGATGATAATACATAACACGAACATGTAGCTACAGAGCATCATGCCACCATGGGATGATACGGGTCATCCAGTGCCGAGACTCTCCAGAGGGGGGGCGGTTACTTTGTATTAAAAGCTAAGTATTTGCGGTTCAAATGTAACAAATGAGGAACCAAGAAACACATGAGAGACCAAGAAGCCGGCAGAAGATCCAAGATCCGGTCACTACGAGGTCTTGCCGCACTATCTATCAACAGAGTATGGATGCTGATGACATTTCAAAATCATTCGGCGGTTTGGTACTCTGCGACAGGGGCAGAAATGATGGCATTGCATTTTTTAACCCAAGCACTCGTCAATGTGCCGACAGAGGTCTCATTACCGTTGGAAATGGATTAGTGCTGTGTGGTATTTTGCAGAACACCAAACACACGACACTGGTCTGTCTTCTGCAGAATACCACACAACACTGATCCATTTCCAACATTCTCCTCCTTGGATTAGAGGCTGCTACACACTCCAATTTGTTCCCTAAGCCACTCAAACCTGTTAACTGAGAATGCCTTAGTAAAGATATCAGCCAACTGGTCTTCTGTCTTGCAATATACCAGCTTAACATCTCCAACTTCCTGCACTTCTCTCAAGTAGAAAAACTTCACTTTAACATGCTTAGTTTTACCATAAAAAAACTGGGTTCTGTGAGATAGCCAGAGTGGCTTGATTATCCACAGATATCTGAGTTGGCTCTTCTTGTTGAAATCCCAAATCCATTAGAAGTTTTCTCAGCCAAATAGCTTGATTAGCTGCTGTAGTAGCAGCCATGAATTCAGCTTCTGCAGTGGACTGAGCAACTACCTCTTGCTTCTTTGAGCTCCATGAAAAACATCCTGAGCCAAGAGTGAAACAATACCCAGATGTGCTCCTCATATCATCCACACAGCCAGCCCAATCACTGTCAGCAAATCCACTGAGCTTAAACTGGTTTTCCTTAGTGAAATTTATTCCAAAAGTAGCAGTGCCCTTAAGAAACCACACCACCCTTTTTTGCTGCAATCATATGCAATTCACTTGCACAATTCATGAATCTCGAGAGAATACTTACTGCAACAAGGCCAGACATTATGTTAACTGCCCAATTTTTCTTTCTTTGACCGGTGTGGGACAATTGTTTGTCCTCACACACTTCTCACTTTTTCTCCAACAATTACGCAGCCCTGTTCCAAGGTAAAGTTTGGATTTGGTCCTGTGGAGAGGCAACATCGGGTTTTCAATGTACCGGAGCAACCAACCCACCATAATTCTCTGGCAGCAGTGGGGCCCATTGACTCCGATTGTAGGAGGATCTTCGGCGGGGCAGTCGACCAGAATCAGAACGTTGCCCATCCTTCTCTATGCATCGCTAGAGTTACCTACTACTTGTGTGTGCCTTGAACATTGATTCTGAAACGCTCTACATGATCATCGCCATAGACGTCAGTTTAGAAAGAATAACCAAGATTCGGATGTCCATCGATTTTCAAGATGCCACTGAAATGGGTGAATTGGTTCTTGTGGAAATCCGAGGCCACGTAGGTATTTGGGACCTAGAATATCATGAAGGCCAGTGACTCTCTGATCTACGGCTGTGGGAGCGTGAGAACATGGCTAATCAAGTGCTGGACTTGCACCATACTTCTGGTGCCATTCACAATCGACAGATTTGTCAAATTGGTGGGCAGCCCAGGGCATGGTGAAAATACGTTGTTCGTCTACAACATAAACGAATGCAATATGAGATGGTTTCGGGTACTTGGCCTAAATTGTCTCCCCCGGCCATACGGCCTGCTGTCATTTAACATATGCGAGCATGTGGAATCTCTATGTTGTGTCGAATCCAATGACATCGTCTCGCAGCTCTCCTGTCTTCCTGCTTTATCCTACTGGGAATCCAGACAATTAATCATCGTTACCTGCTCTTTGATCTCTCGAGAATGATTTTGGATGCCTATGAGCTTGTGTATTCTGCCAGCATCATTGTCGCATTTTTTTTCTCTTTTGCTTCGTTAAACCAATACTAGTCGGGTTTTCATTTCATTTTTCCCTATTTAGATATTGGTTTATCGGAGCTGAGTAATAGCTTGTTCCTTTAATGGGATTGAACCCGAAATTTGCAAAATTGTTCCAAAATGTCCATGTCTTTGATCAGTTTTGTAGAGCCCTATCGTCCCACTTGATCCCAACTTTTAGAGGCTTCATGTTGAGTTTAAATAAACCTTAAATTGATGGTTTGAATATTGGACGCAAAACTGAGTCCGAGTTTCCGTGGTGACAACTTTCTATATATATAGCTTGAGTTATTTACACAGTTTTCAATTCTGACCAGCCCTTTATTTTTTTAAAAATTTTTGGATTGAATTTGGGTCCTTGACCAGATTTTGTCGCCGTGGTCTGATGTATAAGCAATTTGATGAAGTTTTCAGTGTGTTTTTCTTTGATTCTGACTCGAACTGAATAGCGTCCATAGCTTTTTGCCAATACTGAAATGCTACAAACTTTGAATTCGGCAAAGTCAACGCCTTGTTTGGTTTCATAGTGTTATTTTAGAATTATAATTCTAACTTAACTCTACCCACTACAAAACAAAATAATCCATACAAAGTCAAAGATTGGGCCCATTTATACCATTTTTTTCCACAACAAAACAACATAACTTATACAAAGTCAAATGGTGGGTCCCATTTATACTTCTCTTTTTCAAAATCAAAATCTGATTTTAAAATTCTACTATGAAATCAAACGTAACACAAATCTCTCTCATAAGGCAATCTTGTAATTACATTGAAAAGCAGGGCATTAATTAATCCAGGAGGGTCAGAGGTTTTTTTTTTTCGGTGTGTACCCCGATATCCAAAAATCCAATAAGATCTGACTAATCCAGTTGGGAGATCAAGCATTAAAGGTTATTCTCCCTCCCAATAAGTGCGTTTCCCGATATTCGAACTTGTGTTCTCCTCCTTACAGGAGTGAGCTGCTTACCACTCAATCAACACTTTTGTTGGTAGGGTCGGAGATTTTTTCTCCGAATACTTTGGGAGGAAAAACAACATCTATATGCTCGAAGAACGCTTATTGTCGGATACATCCACCTCGCGCTCTTCCTTTGAGTATATGCTTTAATACGAATCGCCAAAGAGTAAATTGTAGGAACAAACAAAAGGGTAGTCGTCTCTTTGGTCCCGTTGGCTCAATACTGAATAAGAAGGAATAAAAGTTGGTGAAAGCAGATCATCGCATGCACTCAACATACAAAACCATTCGTCTTATTCAGCCAAAAAAAAAAAACCATTTTTCCCAATGATTTGTCACCTTCATTTCGAGCTTTCCATTGTTATATTCATACTCCGTTTGGTTTCGCAATCGTATTTTAAAATTTTAACTCCAACTTTAATTTTATCCACTACATAACAAAAATCAACTCTTTAAAGTAAAAAAGGTGGGGTCCATACATACACCTCCATTATATTCAACTCAATTTTTAATATTAAATTCTCTCAACTATTTATTACATTTTCACATTTTTTTCTCATAATTCAACAACACAATCATTACAATCCAATTAATATCAAAACTCAACTCAATTCAACTCTAAAACCAAACATTATCCCGGGCCAGTTTTGCTTAAAGTGAAATGCTTGGGCCACATGGTTTCTACGAATTTGATAATAAGAATCTATCTTCTTTAGTCAATGTACATTTAAATTCACATCAACTAGGTACAGGCATGCGTTTTACGCGAGTTAGAATTTATTCAATTTATGTAATTTTTAGTTAATTGTATAGAATTATTAATACAATCTTGAATTGAGAAAACCTTTTATTTTAAAACTCTTAACATTAATTTGAAAATTTTAATATAATATAAATGCTACAATTTTGTTAAGAATAAACAATCAGAAATCAATAATACTAAAATTATCAAAATAAAGCTTCCACATATTGCATGGTATCTTATGGTATACATGCGTATTTAAAATTAAACCTAACTGTAAGTAAATATAGGAACAAAAGATTTGAGGGCCCGTTTAGTATGAACCCCAAAATAAAAAAACACAGAATCAGAATGAGATGAAATGAGGCCGGATCGGAAATGGAATGACTAATTCCAGTTTTTGTTTGGTTTATCACGGAATCGGAATTTGAATTCATTTGTTGATGTTTGGTTTGATACTTACTAGAATCGGATTGACTTTTTAATACTTGAATTATTGTTCATAGTAATCCGTATCGATGAATAACCATTTTTTCCAGTTGGACAAGTGAAGTTCACTACCGATAATCCGAAAAAAGACAATCGAGCGATGTAGGTTTCGGAAGCTTAGTAGAACATTAATCATAAAATATTCTTAATAAAGAAAACTGCATTAGAGTTCCCTTTGTGCTTGTGGACATATGTACCGTATGATTTATATGTATATTACATATTTGTATATATACATATATATGTACATCTATAAAACGAACATATGGGAAGAAAATACAATGCCTGATCTGCCTTCTTTGAGAAGAGGGGAAAAAAATCGATATTTCATTCCGAGGCTTATTCCCTGGAAGCCCCCGGATTTGGGTGATGATTCCCCACTTTAGGAGAATCATTTCCGGAGTTTAGGGAAATCAAATTCTGATTCCCTTGAAACGAACAATGACGATCGAAATCAATCGTTCCGATTTCGATTCAGGCAACTTTTTACGAAACAAATGGAGCCTACCTGTAGCAACGGAGTCATGCAAAATATGGTACTGTAAAATATTTATAAAATTGTTCTATTATGAAAGGAAAAGTTATTAGTCAAAAAAAAGAAAGAAAATTCAATAAAATTAAGCTGCACAAAATTGCAATGATGAGAAATAAAAGAAAGAAAATCTAATAAAATTAAGCTGAACAAAATTGAAATGATGAGAAAAACTAACTTAATTCGTATGAGATTATTATTACCAAGAAAATATCACAAAAAACTCATATTGTAGAAAAAAAATATAATATACACACGACCTGAATAAAAAAGTATAGTAGAAATTGTTATCTATTAAAATTAAAATTAAATTAAAATTGAGAAAATCCACTCTGTGAGATGTTCACCCCTTAAAGGGTAAATCCAGCTCGATTGGATTAATTGTGGTCCAATTGGACTTCCAGACACTAGAGTTCATACTGAAAAAAAAATTAAATTTAAATTATGTAGGAGCATACTTATTGTAATAAAAAAACATGTCGAGGTAAAGTGTAGAGAGAAATAAGAGTAGAAAGAAAATAGTGTAGAAATTTTTTTTATTGTTTTCTATTTATTGGACCTGCGATACATTGAATTTCAAAAAATATTTCATATTTGAAGAAACTTTTTAAGTTATTGAGAGAAGTTTTATTATATTGTATGAAAAATTTGTTGAACCGGTATGTACAAAATCTAAAAAATTCATTTAACTTAAATCAATACTAGTCATTCGGCCTACGCGTCGCGCGAGTACTTGTACTATAGGGAGAAGCGTAAGCATGTTGGAAATTTATTGGAAAATTTTTTGGGAAATTTAAAATTCATTACTTTCTAGAGAAATGACGAGATTAGAGTAAAAATTAGAAAAGTCAATGCGGGGAACATGAAGAGACGATAAATACTTAGCTCTTTATTTACCAAGAACGCTTACATGGAAGCTCCTTAATAAATGAATCGAAGGCTATCATTGTGAAAAAATTATCAATTAAATTTAAATTTAAATTGAGAAAATCCACACTGTGAGAGTTTTACCCTTTAAATGGTCGATTCGGCTCGGCTGGATTAGTCGGGGCCTAATTGGACTTCCGGATACCAGAGTTCGTACAAAAAAAATTAAATTTAAATTATGTAGGAGCATACTAATTGTAATTAGAAAATAGGTCGAGGTAAATTGTGGAGAGAAAAAAGAGTAGAAAGAAAATAGTGTAGACAATAAGTTTTCTTGTTTTCTATTTGTTGGACCTGTGATACATTGAATTTCAAAAAATATTTCATATTTTAAGAAAAAATTTTAAGTTATTGAGAGAATTTTTATTGTATTGTATCAAAATTTTGTTGCACTGGTACTTACAAAATCTAAAAAATTCATTTAACCTAAATCAATACTAGTCATTCGACCTGTGCGTTGCGCGAGAACTTGTACTTTAGGGAGACGTGTAAGCATGTTGGAAATTTATTAGAAATTTTTTTGGGAAATTTAAAATTCATTACTTTCTAGAGAAATGAAGAGATAAGAGTAAAAATTAGAAAAGTCAACACCGGGAACATGAAGAGACGAAAAACCCTTAGCTTTTTATTTATTAAGAACGCTCACATGGAAGCTACTCAATAAATGCAACGAAGACTATCGTTGTGAAAAATTATCAATTAAATAGTTATCAATTAAAAATAAATTTAAATTGAGAAAATCCACACTGTGAGAGCTTTACTCGTTAAAGGGTCGATCCGGCTCGGTTGGATTAGTCGGGGCCCAATTAGACTTTCGGATATCAAAGTTCATACCAATAAAAATAATTTTAAATTATGTATGAGCATATTGATTGTAATACGAGCATATTGATTGTAATCAGAAACAGGTCGAGGTAGAGTGTGGAGAGAAATAAGAGTAGGAAGAAAATAGTGTAGAAAATAAGTTTTCCGTATGGTTTTGGAATCAAGTTTTTACTTGACTCTAAAACCAAACACACCAGTTATTGAGAGAAGTTTTGTTATGTTGTATCAAAAATTTGTTGAACTGGTACATACAAAATCTAAAAAACTCATTTAACCCATACTAGTCATTCGAGCCTGCTCGTTGCGCGAGTACTTGTACTTCAGGGAGAAGCATAAGCATGTTGGAAATTTATTGGAAATTTTTTTAGGAAATTTAAAATTCATTAATTTCTAGAGAAACGAAGAGATTAAAGTAAAAATTAGAAAAGTCAACTCGGCGAACGTGAAAAGAAGATAAAACCTTAACTCATTATTTATCGGGAACGCTTACGTGGAACCTCCTCAATAAATGAATCAAATGTTATCGTTGAGAGTATTTTAAATTACTATATAAATAGATTGATGGGTATATGAATCTTTTATGAATTTATTAGATAGTTTTTCTCAATTTGTTCACTCAATTAATCTGGATTTTAACATGACACTCGATGCACGACGAGTAACCCTTTATTCAGATTAAGTGCCATATCGGTGATACGATCGGCAAATGGACAACAATCACCTAAAGTAGAGGGACTACATCGACCCTAGAATTAGTGGAGGGACCAAAATTGGCCCAACAACAAATTACGGTTGTATTAATTAATACTTCATCCCAAAAAGAAAAATCAAAATCTACGTAAAATTTCGCCTTGGCGCCCTTTTCCTTAATTCATTTTTCAGACCAAACTTTTCTTTCCCTCCCCGGTGGATTTGGCGGGTGGCAGTAATAGCAAAAACCCTCGAAGAGTAGGGGTACGGTAGTCATTTCAACTGTGAAAGCTAGGGTTTTCCCGTCCCTGATATAAAATGGCGGAGAAGGATTCCTCCAAGATCCGCTGCGGCTCCTTGTCGGTACGATTCAACCACTCCCTCACTCTGCCTCTCTCTCTCTCTCTCTCTCTCTCTCTGTGCTTTCTCTCTCTAACACCTCTCGTCGCCATTCTTCCACAGTCGTCACATTCTCTCTCTACTCTCCCTCCCTCTCTCTCTCTCTCTACTTTATATTCCATTTTCCCGCTCGTTCAGTGATTCATCCTCTTCCTCGCAGCTCATCTCCCTCCCTCACTATCACTCTCTCTGATCTCCTTCTGCTACGCTCTGATAGAGCTGTAGAGTGTATCCTTCAGCTTCTTCAGAGTGAGTATAGCTCATAGATCCTTGATTCCTTCATCAGAAATGTCGGATCCGACCGATAAGGTGAGCGATCGCGAGCCTCATTACTGATCTCAGCTTGTGATCTGATGGGTTGCTTGCTGTGGTTCCGATCTGATTACCGCCTGATCGACTTGGTTTCTGATTTTGATTTTGATTTTGATTTGTAGGGAGCGGAGGCCGCCGCTGACGTGCCGTCGTCGGACGACGGGCACTCGGGGGAGAACAAGAAGACCTGTGCCGACTGCGGGACATCCAAGACTCCTCTTTGGCGGGGCGGCCCAGCTGGCCCTAAGGTACTCGACTTAAGCCAATAATACGATCTAATCGAGTGATGATCAGCAAGATCTGATCAATTTCGAATGAATTCGTTGCCTCATGCTTGCTCTCGCAGCTTGATTTGATCCTGATCTCGTCTTGTACGGGTGTTTTTGTGGCAGTCGCTGTGCAATGCGTGCGGGATCAGGAGCAGGAAGAAGAGGAGAGTGATCGTTGGGCTCAGCAAGGGATCGGAGGACATGAAGAAGTCGAAGAAGGGCAGTATGGGCGGGTTGAATCCGAACAACAACAGTAAGGCCAAGTTTGGGGACCCATGGAAGAGGAGGTTGTTGGGTCTGGGTAGAAAGGTCTCCTTCCAGAGACCACCATCTCCGTCGTCATCCTCATCCGAAGCTGATCAGAGGCAGCGCAGGAGGAAGCTCGGCGAGGTGGAGCAAGCCGCCGTGCTGCTCATGGCCCTCTCCTACGGCTCCGTCTATGCATGAAGAAGAAGGGGAAGATTACGATGAAAGGTGGGAAGGGATCTCTTCTGCTGCTCTGAATGCGTAATCCGTTAGGTGTCAGAAAATCGTAGCTGAGATGTGATGGTTAATAGGTCACCTCACTGTTCGATTGATGACGATGACGATGATGATGATGACGACGATGATGAGAGGTTCACTTGACTGTATGTTTATCGTCTGCTGCCGTCTTCCTTTATCTTTTTTTATTTTTTATTTTTAATATTTTTAGTTTTGACTAACTGTTCTTTGTAGTATTTAGGTGAGTAAGCAGTGGTTCAAGTGTAAGAAGTCGGGATATGGGATTCTCTGTGTATCATTTCTAACTTTATTTTAAGCAAAAATTATCATCGCCGTGTCAGCTTCGTGTATTTGCATACTATTCAATCTCGGTGTGTGAGTATAAGAGGCAAAGATGGAGGGATCGAATCGGATTGAATAAGTTGGTGGACATGTAAACTGTACAGTTGATGGTGACTGGCATTTCTAGTCGATTATTATTGCTAAATGATGGATTCAGGTGGTCTACGATTGATACGAATTTTAAATCTCAAGTCGGGAAAAGAAATTGTCTCGGGCCGTTGATTTTTAAACTTATGGATTAGAAGGAATGGTTAAAACTTAAAAGCTTGGTTATTGAACATATGATAAAAAAATATATCTTTTAGAGGGCAGCAAGAGGAATTCCGATGAGAGCTTTTACAGGATCTACAAAGGGTCTAAATCCAACCCGACTAAAGCGTTGCTAGATGTGATGAAACTCGGAGGATGAAAATAACCGACTTCATCACGACTGCACTCTTGCAATTCTGGATAAATCAAGAGCAAAGTTAATGCAGTGAGAGTTGCAGCTTTTTGGAGGATCCTTTCTTCTTGCCAAAATGCTCAGGATCATCCTTAGCCGATGTCTTGCTTTCCGGACAGAATCCCACGCGAAACAGGGAAGAGCAGATGTAGAAACAAAATCATCGAAGATTTCATGTACAGGATTTCCAAGCCGTGGACATCTTGGTGAGATAGCGAGCAGCAGTGACGCCCCCGGAAGCAAAGAATACCTGAGACCACCCCCTGCGTCGCACTTGAGATCATAACAGTTCATCTCAGGCTTTCTGCATGCATCTCACAGCCTATTCTCTCGACCCAACTGTGATTTCACGCACCACTTCACCTGCAAGGAGAATATAAATGGAGCATCTTCAAGGATTTCGCGTTAATCCATGCCCAGCACACTGCAGTCTAACATTTTAGAAAAAGTCGCTGTCACCGGAAGTTTAAAAAGAACATTTGCGGGAAAATTTTGAGTCCCTTACCCGATTCTCCGAGAGTTTTCTTCTCTCCCAGCTTCATCCCCATGTAACTCTTGATTGTTGAAGGAAGAGAGGAAACAAGAGCACCTGTCGCGAAATCCTGGAAAATAAGGAAAGAGATTCGTCGATGTAATCAGTATAGTAAAAGGTTCGTGCTGATAACATATCTGATAAAACCAAAGAATTTCGAGGAAGACGCTATGAGAAAATTTCATGGGAATCTGTCAATTTCCAAATGAGAGAAATTCTTAATTAACACCATATGCTCTCATTTTCCCATTCTTTTGGCTAATGGCCACCTCCAAGTACAATAGACACTTTTGTATGCAAACTGATGAAGCAGACGGACAACTAATTCTCAGAGAATGTCATCTCTTGCTTTCATTTTATCACAGAAGCAATTAAGAGCTCGAATAGAGATCAGACCTGACATATTTGCTTTATGGCCATCGGATGATGAAAATCTGATTAAATTTTTACTCTCGTATTCTTCAGGAAACGGTTTGTATATCGACTCGAATAGATCAAACTGGCCTTGCAAGATATTCCTAACCTGAGTCATATCGAGCAAACAATCAGTAAAGACTCCTTAGTAAGCCGAGATATATGATAGCAAATAAAACTCCCCTTAAAATTCGCTGCTCCGCTAAAATTCTAGATAACATCTGAAAACAGCATTCGTAGGTCACCCATATATGAGAGGCTACATATTTTGGCAGGTCATCCTGTTTGAATATGAGATGGTAAATGAAACCTGTTTTAGTTTGATCAAATAGGCAAGAATGAGGATCATACCTCCGAGGAACTCGGGCGGCAGAAGGAGAAGAGCAGCTGAGACTGCAGCTCTCAATTTTAGAGTTAGCATATCTGATGTCCAAGTTACCAACCAGTATGTGAACCTGCTTATCGAGCAGAAAATGTTTTTTTTCTCACTAAGCGCGTAGTGCTCTTTCATTCATAACTCAAGCGAAAACAAACAATTACAACTCATAGACTGTTCAAAAGAACATCTAGCTGGGACATACTCGTACAAGCCCAACCTGGACAGATTAGACATTTCAAGAAGAACCCGATTAGTTAGGAATGGCATGAAACTTAAGTAAAAGAAGTCGATTAGATTGTCAAACGCATCCTTTAAACTATTGATCGCCAAGGTAACTCTCTTTAAAGTTTCGGAATAAGGGGATATTTAATGCACCATGTATCTAAACAAATTAGAGTTCAGAAAGAAAACATACTGGCTTTTGCAATCTCAGGTCCCACACTTGAGCATCTTGTAAAAAATTTAGTTATATGTCAATCATTGCATCAAACTTATTTGCTAGATGAGCATAGGCAATAATCATATTTGTCTTAGCATTTATAATATGCTAACTGATAACAAGCTGCCCAAAAAAATACATACTTTTGAATCTTAAGCATGGCGAACCTTATTATTCCAAGTAACAAAGGGATTAAACTGCACTCCTACACCAATATATATATATATATATTTGGATAAATATCCTACTACTACTACACCAATATTGTCATGGGCAATTTCAGTAATCTGAAAAATGCAAGAGAAGATGTTCCATTAATTCTTCAAGAAACAGAGAGAATGAGAGACAAACAGAACATGATTTACACCGAGCATGCTTCGACAAAGATTCATTATATTTCAATAACTTTGGTGGGATGTAGTGTCTGCAAAATACTTGGCACTTTAAGCTTGCTCCTTCAAGAGTTTACGCGATCCGACCACTGAAATAGGCTTTGTAAAAGAGGCATTTTACTTAGCTAAGTCCACAAAAAAGGGCCCTCAGGAATAGCTTTTGCGAAGGAGAGACTTCTACGTTAGTCTTGGGGTGCCAAATCATTCATCCGTGCCCTAACCATGTGCCTTGCTATGGAGCACTTACGTGTTACACTGCAATTTTACATGCTAGACTTTAAATACTCAACAATAACAACGAGGTCGGGACATTACCGAGATCTTCTGATATATCATAGCAGGTAAGACATAAGAGAAAAAAATAACAGACCCCGTGACTCGATGTAAGTTATGCGAACTGAAAATCTCGATCTTGACCCTCGTCGACTGTGATGATCACGGGCGAAAACGAAGCAAAGGAAGAAGCAATGTTTTTCCATCGGAGAATGATGGCACTACTTTAGCATCAATCTACAGGGAAAGCTTTTTCTGCCTTTTCCTTTCCCACATTTTATTATTATGCAAACACAATGAAAGCTTTTTTTTAATATATATATCATGATATTCGAAAATTTAAAATTTAAAGGTAATTATTTTGCATAATGGAGAAAAAAAAAGAGTAAGGATGAAACCAAAAAAACGCTCCTATTTTATTTTTCCTAAAATTATTACATCATTTTTTTGGTAGGCTAACAGGAAAATTGATTACATTACAAGGCTAAAAAAGAAAAAACACAAGATGATTGGTAGATACACATTAAATCGATTAGGGAGATCAGCAGAATTGAAAGCTTCCATTAATGGCAGTCTTGCAAGTAGGGATGCCCTCCGCGCCCTTTTATTTTAATGGCGTCACATCGCACCATACAGCCAGGCGGGGCCGGGGCCACTTCCGTGAATTCGCTGCTCCCGACGGCGGCTTCTTGAGCAGTAGCTTGGTACGTAGTCAGAGGAAGCAGAGGAGGAGGACGAGCAGGGGCCCCGCAATGGCGGCCAGGACCGAGCTCGGAGGGCGAACGGGGCCTGACCCGGAAGCGGGCGGCGGGGGGCTGTGGTAGAAGAAGGGGAAGTAGGGGACGATGGGATTGGGCGGCGGCGGGCCGGGGAAGTAGCTGCTGTACTTGGGGGGTGGCGGGGGGTAGTAGTAAGTGGGCTGGTACTGGGGTGGCGGCCGCTGCTGCTGCTGCTGGGGCGGAGGGTAGTAGTAGGATCCGCCACCGGAGCTCTGCGGCGGGGAGGGCGGAGGGTAGTAGTAGGATCCACCACCGGAGCTCTGCGGCGGGGAGGGCGGAGGAGAGTAGATTTGGCCGCAGGGATTGTTGCAGCCAGAGCACATTGTGCAGTCGACATGGTACTTGTCGGGGGAGGAGTTATCGGTGGCGGCCGCGGCGGAGTAAGAGGAGGAGTGGCAGGAGATCAGGAGGAGAAGAGTGATGAGAGTGTGAGAAGTTTCCATTTGTGGAACGAAGGTTGGCTTGGGGGGTTGAGGAGCGGTTATGGAGGGGGCAGGGAGAGATTGAGGCCAAGAGGAATTGGTGAAGAAGATGAAGTATGTCAGAGAGAGAGCGAGAGAGAGAGAGAGAGAGATCTGTGAAGGGATGCAGCCACGACTTTTTATCTTCTTTTTTTTTGCCTTTTTCTTTTTTACCCGTCTTTTTTCTTTTTTTATTTCCCCCTTTTGGGTGTTGTATGTGTTTTGGAACCTATTATAATGGGCTTTTCATCTGTCGATGATATGAAGGGATAAAAGGGTAAAAGGACGAGGGAGGAAAGAGCTTAAAGTTGGGTACCAAGGAAGGATGATGGTGGCCGACACGAATTTAGAGATAAATATTCAGCGAATATTACTCTGATTAAATGCATAACATTCATTCTAAATGTTTGAAAATCATATACTAATCTCGTAACGGACTCATAGATTATTATTTATTAGTATTTTGATTGAATTTTAAATAATTCACTCGACCAATGTTTTTTTTTTTTTTTTTACGAATTTACAATCAAGTTGATCACAGTTGTTAATGTTATAACAAGTATGACGAGTTAGTACTAGCGGGCTTTTTTAAAAAAAAAATTATTTTAGGAAATCACTAGAAGTTACTAAGGTGGCGGATAGAGAAACTAGCCATGTGCATCTCATGTTGGATCATTGCATTGTTTGTAATGCATGAGGTGGCATCAGGTACTGAATATTCAGAAGTATCCTTGACGATTCACGGGAAGTGGAAAATGACTAGAATCTTGTCCCAACTTCGGTTACATGACTCTTTTTGGTTAAAGAAAATTTATTTGCTCAAAAAACATAGAACTCTAGCAAAAATTCATACACAAATAAAGCATTTTATGCATGTGAATCCCGTATAATGAATGATCACGCTCCATAACATAACAAGAATTGGACGCCATATTGAGGATAAAATATTCGAATAAATTAACACGTAATTATGGTATATAACTCTCCATTCGGTGTTTGACACATTCTTCAAAAACTTAAGAAAAGCACTATCGTACGACCTTATTCTAAAAGTTTCCTTGCAAGTTACAACTCTAAAATAAATTGGGTAGAAAAATATAACTTGAACCTACTCTTTGTCATATTCCATCTCAAACGCTATAGTCCGTTAGGTTTTAGAATCCGTTTTTAAAATTTTAACTCTAACTTTATTTCTACTCACTAAATAACAAAAATTAACAATACAATTATTACTTTTATCATTTTTTTCATTTTTTTAATCATTTAATTCAATTTTTAATATTAAATTCTCTTAACTATTCATTGTTTTTTCGCACTTTTTCTTATAATTCAACAACACAATCATTACAACCAAATTAAAATCAAAACTCAACTTTACTTAATTTCCAAATCAAAAATACTGTAAAAAAAATTCAAAATGTGATGTTAAATACAGAAACGCTCCATTATTCCTCGAGAATTGGGACCATTTTTATCTCTTTTTACAATCCCTCTTACCTCTACACTCTTTTACAATAAAAAAAAAAGAAAAATATTCCGAAACACACAAAATTCTTCTTTTTCGTACTTTTTTTCATAATTCAACAACACAATCATTACAACCTAATTAAAATCAAAACTCAACTTTACTTAACTCTCAAATAAAAAATACTGTAAAAAAAAAATTCAAAATGTGATGTTAAATACAGAAACGCTCCATTATTCCTCGAGAATTGGGACCATTTTTATCTCTTTTTACAATCCCCCTTACCTCTGCACTCTTTTACAATTAAAAAAAAGGAAAATATTCCGAAACACACAAAATTCTTCTTGATCACGATACTCATATCTCTTTTTCTATCTCCTTTTTCTTATAGGTTTCTTTCCTTTCCTATCTCCTTTCCATTCAAGTTTCATCCTCTCAATTTCAATTTTGCTTATTATCTGCCACTAAATTTAAGTTCGATACTTCTCCCTCTTTTTTATAAGTTTATTACTTCTCTCTAATTATATAACAAAACAATCAAGCATAAAACTTAATTTAAATCAAATATGCTTAACATTTATCTATTTGTTCGTCACTAATCAATTGCATAGGGATCTTTTTAGTGTAATACCCTGATAGGAAATCAACTATTACTTTGAATGTTAATATTTTAATACGTCAATAAAAAATAGATAATATTTAAGTAATACGTACTACACCCATTAATCCTTGAGTTCTAAATCTGCTACTGCTTGAACTCGATCTATCTATGGCTATTTTCTCTGTTAAAATCCAAGTATTAATAGAAACTAAATTACCTTAACAAAATTTTGAGGGACACAAAATAATCAGTTCTAGTGCAATGACCCTTGCCATCAACGCGGAACGAACCAAGAGATTGTTCTTGCTATTAGAACTTTTATTGCCATCTTATTTGCCTTCATGAGCCTTATTTATGTCAAAAAAGAAGAAGAAGCAAATATATACACGTCTCTGTACAAGATAATGAGTAACTAGAATGTAGAGATTTTATATATATTGATCGAAAAAACTATAACGCAGAGATTGTTCCCACTTCTCACTAACAGAACTTTTCTTCACAATTTATTTGCCTTCACGTGCCTTATTTATAACAAAAAAAATTAGCAAATATATACATGTGTCTTTACAAGATAACGAGTAGTTAGAAATTATTGAGTCCTCGTATAGTTATGGTTCAAGTCGTACATTCTGCGGTGGGATTCGGAACTAAATGGTTACGCCATATAATGATTGCTATACCGGTCACCTCCGACCCCTTTTATCGATAAAAAAACGAGTAGCTAGAAATTATGGGTTAGGTAGATTGATAATAGGGAGGCAAAAACAAATTCGATCATGGAGGGTCCACCAACAAAGGCAGTTGTAATGGATTTGCCATTGTCAAGTGCACTTTTGAAGGCCATGGTGTCGGTTCCTTTTCTTTTGATGTTTGTCTCCTAAACAAACCATGGACGAGAGATGGTTCTACCATGCCTCGACGGCACACACAGATTGACCATCCTAGTTCGATCCGAACAACGGTATCTGTTTACGGAGGATCACATGGTGCCTTATATTGTAGGACATTCTATTCATTAGAAGAGCTGATTTGTTTTCCAACCAGTTCTTAGTTGGATGCATTTGAAAAGGTACATTAACAAAGAATGAGAGTCAAATTAGATCGTGTTATAATAAAATAAAGTTGCGTTTACACTCATTTTTCGAACTTCGCGGTAAATGAGAATCAGACGTGTAAAGCCCACTAGATCGACCCAAGCGAGGAGAATAATCCGTGATCAAAGCTTACGACAAGCCCAATCCGAAGTCATGGCAACACCTGATTTGGACAGCCATGAATGGGCGGGCGGATCGAGGGTGTAGATTATGGATTATTTTCAAACGTACGCAAGAACGAATGTGAACATTTTTTTCATTTTAGAAAATTTTATATGCGTGGCGCGTCCAAGATATTGCCCAAATATGGAAGATATTGAGTGTGCAACAAGATTACCCCATACAAGGAAGATTATGCGTTCTTACATGGATATTCTCACGGCCAAATAAGGAAGACATAAAGAAGGAAAGTCCATGTTGGAAATGAAAGATTATATTGCAAGGAGTATGGACGTGCTACCATGAGTCCTTCATTTATTTTTCTTGTCTTCATGGAGAGTTGTTCTCCAAGTATTAGCTAGATGTTTATTTCTTTCATTAGTATAGTATTTTAGAAAATAAGTGGATGATATTTTCCACATAGTCATGGGTTAGTTAATTACTAAGTTTACTCGTTTATTTCTGATTTTCTATGTCTTGGGCAACACTCATGTGTTAGCCTATTTAAATTGAGTTTTCTATTGTTGGGACCCCCAACATCAATCACCAAACGGCTCTACGCCACACGCCTTTATCTTTGTCTTTACTTTATCGCACCGCATTTCAATATCTATCTTTTCATGCATCCTTTCCATACCATGCAATAGCTTTCCGAGGCAATCCCGCTGATTCGTCGGCATATCCCTTCTATCTATTTGGTTTTAGATCAAGGAGTTTTCCATGAGCTAAGGTTCCGGCCAAATCTTAACCTTTTCGACCCCTAGAAGTCAGACCCAGCGCTTCATCTACTTTCACTTAATTCTACCGCGAAGCCACACAATTCCCCCCACAAGCCAATCTCGGCCGTGAGCTACTAGATTTAAGATCGGCTTCTAGTCGTCTCTTCCGACGTCATCCTATGGTTAGCACTCACTCGTATTTGAGGAGAATTCTACTGTCCAAATCCTTGAGCAGCGTAATCGTCTGAACATCATCACTAATCACTCCAACGACATCTCTACTAAACCCAGATTCTGACTAGACCTACAGATTTCTAGGCCGTGGAGCTACACTCTAACTCGGTGAGGTCAGCTGGTGGTTTCGCTACCAATTCTTAGGACTGCGCCCTATCATGCTTGGCAACACCGATCTCGTAAGAGATTCACCTAGCTGGTGCCGAAAGTGAGATTGTTTGATTCTACGCGAAACAAGTTGTTTGCTTATGCTAAGTTTGGATTGCTGGTTCACCGGAAAAAAAAAAGTTTGGATTGCCGGAACTGAGGGTTATGGAGGATTAATGAACAAATTTATATAATAATTCTCCATGGCCCATGCAGTCGTTCTCCATCTTCCACGATCCAAACAAGCAAGTTTGTATGATCCACCCCTCAGGTTAGACACAGTAAATCCATACGTGGCCTCCTTTATAGAAGTTATACTTGTATGGTTTAGGTAATTCAGTACTATTCAACAATCAATGTGAATTGGTTCAAATAATTCAACATATTTTTCCTTTGAATAAAATCTTGAGGGGAGAGCTCATCCCTTACTGTGTTAATCCAGCTCCAATCTGAATGAGTCAGGATTCAAATTTGGAAGGATAATAAGTAATTGTTTGAATAAAAATCAAACTAATTACTATTATAATGCTGAGTACTGGGTAATGCAGGGTCACATATTAAGAGGAAAAATGAGGCCTGGTGAAGGGATCAAGAAAAATACAAGAAAATGTAACTGTTGATCAGGACTCGTGAGTTTAAGATTGGATGTGATTTGTGCCGTCGGGATGACATGAAATCGGAATGGAAACCGAATAGAAAATGGACGATGACATTCCTTATAATGATAGCAACCAATATTGGAACCGTTTCGGGCCCCCAATTGAAAGGCAATTATAAAGACTGCTTAGTTAGGTTTTGGCATTGTACTCTATTTGCTATAGGGCCCCTATCGATTCTCCAAATATATAATTTCCTTTCCCATTTTTATGCTTCAATTGTCATGTCTAGAGGCCCCATTATCATGTTGTTTTGTTTAAGCTAATTAAATGATGACTCTAAAATCTGTTTCTTGAAATTTTTATTTGAATGGACTGTCACTGATTTAGGCTAATTCCCACTTACCTCTAATACACGAAAAATGCAGCCGGTGTTGGTTTTGGGAGTTTCTCTGATATATATGCCAATTTATTTTGGGGTTATCGTGACAAATGGACGAGAAATATGAGCAATGTTGCCCATTGTTGCGTCATTTTTGTTTTTCGGAAATGGCGCAAAATTTTCTTTTTATATTCAAGAAAGTCTAATTCGAAGATCTGATTTTTTTTTAAATGCCCGCATTCATATTTTCTATTTTATTTTCAAAAAAGAAGGAAAAAAAAAAAACTTAATGGAGGCTCCTTTAAATTTTGGCTCCCTTTTATCTCCTCGAAGAGAGAGAGATTGGAGGATGATTCCGCTGATGGGGCCTCCACTGCCGGTTACTACTATATCCTCGAGATTTCCTGGTAAGGGGCGACCTATAATGGGTCAAATGACATCATGTGATCATTGTGTTTGGTTTTAAAGTAGAATTTGAATTTTTCTTTACTCTATTTTTGAAATAATAAAAGACAAAAAATAATTGTTACAAGTGTTGACAAATATATGGATTAGTGATAGTATATATGTATATATAGATGTAAAAGTAAATCGAAAATTTATTATTATTATTATTATTATTATTATTATTATCATCATCATCATTATAAAGATGGTTCAGAAAAAATATGAGTAAAAATTAGTATTAAATGAGAGAAAAAGATAAATAGTAATGATTATAGAATTGAATTTGAGGTAAAATAGAGTTGAGTAGGGTATAGTAGAATGGTCATTTGAAAACCGAGCGTTTGTTTTTAGGGATGGCACTTAGGGTCCGGGATGGCAATCAGGCAATGTCCATCCTATATTTGTACCTGTTAAGAAAAGTTAATATCGAACTCTTCTCAAATCCGTTAAGATTTTAAAAGAAAATTTCCACACACTTCTCACTAATTTAAAAGATAATACTGAAATATTGTTTTCACCCGTTAATATGTTTAACAAAAAATGGTTTCTATGGAATTATCATCTTATGTTATTTATACAAAATAATTTAATGTAACAAAAACTATTAGAATATAAATTATATTTTCCATGCAAGTAATTGTTCGAGAAAAATAAACAATACTTATATAAATTCATACCATATTCGAGAAAGACGAATCATGATACTTATAAGTTTATGACATATTCGAAAACACTAAACCACAAACTTAAAATGCATCACATTAAAGAATGTTATTTTGTAAACATAAGTAATATGAATGATATTTGAGTAACTTCACACTTAACGGGTTTAGGACGAGTTTTGAGATAAAATCCAAACCCTTCCTAAACCATATAGGATTTTGACCTCAAGTCGTCAAACTCTTCCCATAACCCAACATGTAAAAGTCGTTAATCAACATTCGGGATTTGAGATGGGTGAAACACCTGTTTATGAAAACCAATAGCCATTCAATTTGTTTTAGTTCTCTTAGAATTTTGGTGTATTTTCTAATTCCTATGCTTGATCTTCATTTGATGTAAGATAAGGGAGAGCGTTTTATCGGGGCGGATTCACGACCCAAAAGTCAATGGCTGCAGACGATCTCCTATTATGATCCTAGCAAAGTCATCTTTTTTAATCTACCCAAATGAAACATTGTTTATATAAAATAATATATGCTTTGATATTGGCATATGAAAAAAGCAATTGAAGTATTATTGAAATTGAAAAATAATTAACTCATCTTAATTTTGCTTCGATATTATTTCAAGATTTTTCTCAATGCCCCACCATCAATATTGTCATATACAATTTTTAAAATATTAATTGAAGTGTTATTTAGTTTTTAAATTTCTTATTTGTCCAAAATCTATGATTGATATTCCTTATATAAAAAAAAATGCTACATACTATTGTATATAATGACAGATAAATGGAAGAGAAACTTAAGAAAATAATTTGATTTAAGATTTATTTATGAAAGATGAGATGCTTAGGGAATATGAAAGAAGTGAAAAACTTAACGCCGAACGCAAAGCCTAAATAAGGTGTGAGAAGACACGTTTATGTGGAGTTGTGAAGTTTTGAGATGGAAGACGGAGAAAATAATTTAGGCTTTGTTTGGACTCCGTTCTAAAAATAAATAATTATATTTATTTGAGATTTTAATGATTATATTATTGAATTATGGAAAAAAAGTGTAAAAGATTAATGAATAGTTGAGAAAAAATAATGATTGTGTTGATTGTGAAAAAAATAATGAATAGTTGAGAGAATTTAGTATTAAAAATTCAATTAAATGGTTAAAAATTGAAAAATAAAGGAAAAAGTAATAATGACTGTGTTATTGAATTGAAGATAAGTAAAATTAAGTATAGTAGAGTTTAAAAAAAACTCTAAAACTAAACATGCCTGTTTTTGACACCATAGTTTTACCTTTTCCCAATATTTGAAAGAGAGCGAGAGGAGGAGGTCAAAACTTCATTCTATATCATACTTATTTATAATATTTTAAAAAATTAGTCAAATAAAGAAATTATATGCAATTTTTTATGCATTTCTTTAATTTCTTTTTCAATTCGAGGGGGTCAAGTGATCCCACTACACATAATGCGCGTTTATGTACTTCTTATTTTTCGTTAGTGAAACTTTTGTGTCTCTTGATTTAGTCCTCGCTATTTTTATGTTAGGTCATAAGCTTCTTTTATGATGAAAAAAGGAAAAAGGAAAGAGCATTTAGTACATCCTGTTTATTCTTCATTTTGTTTATATGATAAGCTTATGTTTTTCTGGTAATTTGTCCTAAATATTGCCTCCAATTTGTTAAGACTTTTTTGAGTTATTCTTGTTTACGAGATAATAACAGCTCTTTCCATCATTCCAAAGGAGAAGACAATAATCCAAAAATGTGAACGCGTCGTGTGGAAATGAACATGTTTTGGATTTACGGCCCGCCTATTCCGCAGATGAATTCGTCTATGTGTCCAAATCAGAAAATTTTCTAAATTAAAAATATGTACCAACGGAAAGCAGAAAGGAGACAATTTACATGGAAAATTTCGATGCCACCACATGTGCCAAAGAAGGTCCCCCGTTATCTAGAATTTTCTTTTCATTTAGAAAGTTGGAATATATTCCAATCATATTACCTTAAGATTTTTTATTTTTTATTTTACTTTTTAATGGTAGGATATAAGGTTATTCTTTATTACAATTACATAAAAGTTTTTGGATAATAAATTATAAGTCTATGATGTTTTTGTCTGTGCCACCTAGTACCTTGAAGTAATTTAAAGTTGTATACTTCACTATTTTATGTCTGTAAAGATATATCAAATTTTAACTTAATAAATTAGAGTGAAATAATTTACAAAACCTTTCTAATTATATTGTACATCTAACAATTCTAATAATTGTCATTAGTGATTTTGTTATTCCAAATTAATTATGCGTGGATCTTTTGTCTAATTTACCCAAAGGAAAGATTTTGAACGTATCAATATAATAGATAGTTAACAGTTTCTGTCATATTTAATTAACTTTGAAATTCCATCGAAAAATAACTTTAAAATTAAAAGTTCAAATTGTTAAATTTAATATTTTGACAATATCTGTGTCAATTCACAATTCTGCATTAAAATGTAACATTCCTTTTTTGCTATTGCAAGGCGTCTAAACACACTACATGCAACTTGAAATATATCAACTTGAAATTTTCTTCGATGCATGATTTTTCCCTTGAAATTTGCTCCAATGTAGCAACTTTTTTTTTTTTCTGAGGGCTTCGTTCTACATTTTGGCAAGAATGCCCGAATAATTAAATATATCAAACATTTAATGGAAAAATTAAATTAAATTTATGATTTAAAATTAAAGAAGTCGCAATCATGGAACCAAACGCAAAATAACTGCACCAGATTGACCGTCGAAATTCAACTTTGTGGGACCGATTCAACAAAATTCCATATTATAAAAACTAGATCATCCATTTTTATTATACAACTATATGTCTTAATATATAATAGAGGTAATTAATTAAACTATTGTCTTTCGTACTTCGCCTTTTCCAGCATGTGTGCAACCCATCATAACATTCACTTTAGTAGTATTCCTTTTACATTGTTAGAATTTTCGGCTAAATTCTAGCTTAATTATGTAAAAAAAATTCCTTTATTTTTCGAAGAATATGAAATGATAAAGGAAACCGGTTGACTTCCAAGTTTCCAATACTTCAATTATTAAAAAAAATCACGAATGCAGAACACTGAGAAAATAGATGAAACTGAAGACAGCTTTTTCTTTTTTCTTATTGATGGATGAAAGCATTTTCTTAAAAAGAATTAATGCAAATGGCTCCAAATTCAAATTCCTAGATAGGTAAAAAGATGCGGCCAAAAAAAAAGTAGGTAGAGAAATAACACTTGCAAATTTTTCACTTACAAATAGTTAAGTTTATATCCATAGTAAAAATTCGAACCATCGGACTGATGAGGTAAGTCATTTTGCATACTCAAGGTTATTTTTATCAGATTTCCGATGTGAAATTAACATACAATTACTCTTAACAACACTAATTCAAATAAAGAAGGAAATTAAGAACCGTTCCCTCTCCACCAATCCTATCTAAACGATTGAAATAGTCGGCAATGGAAAACAACAGTTTATGTCGAAATTGTATCCTGATTGTGCCAACTTCAGCGTAATAACAATCGCCCATGATTTTGATGAAAGTTATATAGGGCATGCCATCTAGTGCGGTTCGACTGAAAATATTTGGTACAAAATACCCTCACTGTATTAATGTTTGCTTTCGTACAAAATTACTCAAGATAGTATTGCTGGTGTAACTTTCTCCATGTTTCGATGCGTGCATGAAAAAAATTATGTGCATGAATGATCGATGCGTAAAAACATTTTTAGGGTTGAACAAAAGCTTCATCGATAGCGGGCAAAAACAAAACCTTCCACCTTGGATGCATAAATCATATGCGGTGAGACTCATCGACTCAACTTGCAAAATCGTCCCCGATCGAGCCCAAAAGAGGTTAAGACGATGCAAAAATTATAACAGTAGAAATTTCTGTCAGTCTTCCTGGCTATAATAATAGATTGTGCCATTATTCCGGTGCACTTTTTTTTTTCTTCTGCATAATAGCCTAAAAGTGCACAAAGTTTCAAGATTTTTTCAAATCTACTGGTTTTTTTAATTTTGACCTGAAAATGCACAACGTTTTACTCCATTATCACATCTACCAAATCGTCAATAACTCCGTTAAAGGTGCTAACGTGGCAGATAACGGTGTCTACTAGGGGAGCAAAGTCCCACGTGGCCGATTTCCTATGTCAAAAATAGCCTATAAATTCACAAAGTTTCATTTTTGTTTCAAATCTACCAATTTTTTTTTGAATTTTGACATGAAAATTCACAAAATTTCATTCTGTTACCATATCTACCAAATCGTTAATTGCTCCATTAAATAAGCATACATGGCTTCTCTCCTGGACGAAAAATAAACAATAAAAAATAATAAAAGAAAAGAAAACCAGAGAAAAGGAGAAGAGGAAAGCAGCGGCGGTTGTGATATGCTGCCTTCTCTAGTCACCCATCCATGTTACATCACCTCACCATCGACTTTCTCTACTCCAAGGAAGGAGAAGAGGAATGCAGCGACAGCTTGAGCTCCACCTCTGCCCAACGGTGCATGCGGTTCCTAATCTTCGATGTTGCCTCCTTCTCTCCCTTTTCAGCTCGTAACCGAGCCCAACTTCACCGACTTGAGATAAGTTTCCCTCTCTCTTTTCTCGTTATCTCTCTCTCGACCTCACTGCCCAGTCTCTCCCTCTCTCTTAACCTCAATACTTGTATCTCTATCTTCACCTGAAACGGTGAAACCTTGTCGATCAATATAACAACTATGATGCCCAAAACAGAAAAAGAAATAAAAAACTGTCGAGAAAATAGAAATGCTTTAGAATATGATAAGTACATATGAAAGAAGTATTATTAACCAATATGGGTTGGTTCAAGCAGTTTGGTACCTTTTTCACTTAAATAAAATCTATAGTTCGAATTTGGTGAATAAAAAAAAATTCAAGCCTGGAGAGTTTTACCCCTAAGTGGGTTGACCCGCTCGACTCAATTAGTAGGGGTCCAATTGAACTTCCGAATATCAAAGTTCACGCAGAAAAAGAAAAAGAAAAAGAAAGAAGTATTAGCATAAAAGATTTCCCCTTTAATATGTTTGGAGGAGTAAGGACTGTGAAGATGACAAAACCAATATGAACTTGCAGAAAAAAAAAGAATAATAAATTCAATTAAAGATCTCGTCTAAAAATCTTCTCTACTTGTCAGTGCCAACAAAATTCATCGGATAGGAACAAGAAAAACTAGCCAAACTTCAGGAAGAAGTTGATGTTGAGGTAATCGAAGCATGAATTGGCTATCAGAATAGGCAGCAGAGCACTGTTGTCGCTGCCTTCCTCTTCTCCTTTCTCCTTTCTTCTTCTCATTTCCTCAAGTTTTCCTTTCCTTTTTTTCTTTTTTTATTTTGTTTATTTTTCATCTAGGAGAGAGGCCACATATGCATATTTGATGGAGCAATTAATGATTTGGTAGATGTGGTAATATAATGAAACTTTATGGATTTTCTCATCAAAATTCAAAAAGATAATAAATTTGAAACAAATATGAAACTTTGTGAACTTCTAGACTATTTTTGTCCTAGAGATCGGCCACATAAGACTCCGTCGCCACATGCAGGGACAGAGCCATAATTTTTTGCCGGGGGGACAAGGCAATATACAAAGCTATATCAACGTAACATATGATGATACTCAGCCAATTAATTCCGTTGTACTTTTCCTTATAGTGGATTGAATTTAATAGTTGTGTTTTGGCATTCTTTATATTGCGTAGTATTTGATTTTCAAATATTTATGAACAACCAAAAGCATATTTAAGTTACAAAAACCAACGATGGTTGATATAAGTGGTTCGACGCTTATTCGGTTTAAGTAAGGTCTTGAATTCGAGTCTTGTAAATGAAGAAATCCAAGATTAAGATATTTTTATCTCTAAGTAGGCCGGCCGGCCAATTCAAGTTGGATTAGTCGGGACCAGTTGAACTTCTGAATATCAGTATACACACTGAAAAAGATATTTAAGTTACAAAAATTTTCTTTATTGTACTAAATTTAACTTTTGAATAGTTCAGTTAATTCTTTTTTGGGTTATAATTTTTGGATAAGATATTCTATTATAGATATTGACAATGTTCTATTATTAGCGACTAAAATTTCCGAAAGATTAAGTTAAATTACAAATTTTTTCTTGTCAATTAAAATAAGGCAACTCAATTGAGTAGGTGCAAGTTAGAAATTTAACTTTTGTTGGGATGTATAAAAAAATATAGGGGCAAAACAAAATCTTTCAGAGGGGGCATTTCATACTCTACAGAGATAGAATTTAAGTTTGATAAATTTTACATTTAAACTGATAACATTCAGGGGGGGCACTAGCCCCCTCGCAACACGTAGCTCCGTCCCCGACCACGTCTACCCCGTTATCTATCACATCAATACATTTAACGGAGTTATTGGCGATTTGATAAATGTGATAACGGAATAAAACGTTATGCATTTTCATGTCAAAATTCAAAAAATTGATAAATTTGATGAATCTTTGTATATTTTTAGGCTTTTTTTTCCTTTTTTTAAAAAATTTTGTTAAATTTGGATTGAAATTATTTATTATTTGATAGACGAGGCCTAGGAGAGAGAGAAATGGAGCTTTCCTCGCACTACCTGCTTTCAGACTGATATGTCAAAATTGGGCAGAAAACAAAATTTCGCCACCCAATAAGGAACTCGACCCTCCCCTCCCCACTCCCTCTCCTCTTTGAATTGTTTGGACAAATCTCTATTCAAAATTATCACACGACCCCAACACGAAAACCCCTAAAATAATAGCAAATTTGGCAATTCACCCGGAAGTTCGGTCCAAAACCAATTCGCTCCCTAAAGTCACTAACTCACTACACTGCACGCAACAAGGGGATGTATGGAATACCACTTGTGCAAATTTGATGGATTAGGGCTTCCTCGGCTAGCAGTCGGTGTATGTGGTCTTCAATGCAATAGCATTTCGTTGCCCTGAAAATACGGGAAGAAGTCAATCGAGGGTTACGACCCGTTTTGATCCTCCGATGCCTAAGTGACATCGACTCGAGAGTAGATGAGTTTGTAAAGGATTTTTGGGAAATGGAACTAATGTATTTGAGTCAAAATCTCAACCTCTATTTATAGGGATTTTCCATACGCGTGAAAAAAATATTCTATATTTGTAAAAATCGATCTGAATCGGACAACATTGTTCTTCCTCATTCGTGGACTTCTGAGATTGAGATTTTTGCTCGTGATTGCCGGTTGCCAGTTGGCTGATCATGAAGTTCACTCAGTTATACTATTTTTCTCTAGTTAGTTTTACCCGTATGAATTCAATTGTTTGGTGAAAAATTTTGCTTCGCTCATATTCTTGTATATTTTCTTATCGGTGTCCAAATGAGAAATTCATGTGGCTCAAACATAATTCATCAAGACAGATTTTTAATGGTCGAAATAGAAATTATCGTGGATTAATTCTACAACGCGTCACAATGATTTGGGAACATTTCTTTACTAATATAAGAAGACAACTTTTATTTTTACACTCGAGATCCGTTTCGTGAAATTTGTTGTACAAGAGATTGCCACAGCTAGAGAATACTAGGTTCGTGGCGCTACGGAACTTCAAGATCATTCCAGCATTACGACGCGAATTCAGTGGCACCAAACCGTCTAACCCTTTAAACGTCAGGGTGCAAAATGAGATTTTCCTAAGTTAATGTACTATAAAAACAATAAAAACGAAATATGTTTTTTTTTTCTTGAAAAAAAAAAAGCTCATACAGCTCTCACTCCGCTGTACATGTCACTCGCCCATCACCTTCCTCTTCCGCCTCCCCTAACTACGCGTTTACGGCTCCTCTTCTCCTTCTCCATGCTCTCTCTCTCACTCTCTCTACAAAACCCATAAGCTCTCTCATTCTCTCTCCCATTGCCTCTCTCTCTCTCTTCCTCTGTCTGTATCTGAAAGCTCAGAGCTTCAATCGTAAGACGACCAGACAGCAGCAATGTCAGTCCCCACCGCCCTCTATCGCCTGATCCTCTTCTTCGCAGTCGCCTGGACACCCTTCACGGCTGCGCAGACACCGGCGCCGCCACCGGCATCGGACGCCTGCAACGGGATCTTCCTCTCCTACTCGTACACCGGCGGAGCCCAGATCCCGCCCACCGACCCGGTCAACCAGGCCTACCGGTTCGAGTCCACCCTCACCATCCTCAACAATGCGGCTGAGGAGCTCAAGTCGTGGCAGGTCTTCGTGGGGTTCCAGCACGACGAGCTCCTCGTCTCTGCCTCCGGCGCTGTCCTCTCCGACGGCTCCAGCCTGCCCGCTGCGGTCGGGAATGGGACAGTCTTTGCGGGGTACCCGTCCTCCGATCTGAAGTCCGCGATTGAAACTGCAGGGGACGCGACGCAGATGCAGGTCCAGGTCAAGCTCGTCGGGACACAGTTTGGGGTGAAGTCCCCGAGCGTTCCAATGCCGTCGAACATCTCTCTCGCCAATGACGGGTACATCTGCCCCAAGCCCGCAATGCAGGGTGAGTGTTGTGCTTTCCAATTCGTGATCTTTGGTTAAAGTTCTGATCTTGATGTTGATATTGTGATTCTGTTGGGATTTACTTTGTGGGTTTATTTATGTATTGTGGATCGTTAGTTTTTGGTTTGATGTTTTGCGAATTTGTTTCTTAGCCATTGTCTGTCTCCGTGATTGTATTGAAAAGATACTGCCCTCAGATTTCAGTTGCTTGGATCACGGTCCCATAAATTCAGTAAATTTAGGATGATTATTGTGGGAATATGTAAAATAAAAAATCAACTGATTGAACCAATGTGGGTTGGTTCAAGCGATTCGAAGTTTGTTGTCTCGAGTTCAAGTCATTGTAAATGCAGAAAATCCACGCTGGCAAAGCTGGACCAACCTGGCTCGACTGAATTAGTCCGGACTCAATTGGACTTTCGGATACCAGAGTTCACACTGAAAAAGATCAACTCATTGAAAATGGTCATTGCTTTTTTTTTTTTGGGCAAATACGGCATTGGAATGGAATTCAGCTGTTTCTATTAAGGTTTTTCAATCATCACTATACCGGCTTTTATCTTTCCCACAATTCTCAAAGGGCGATGTTTTCGTTAAGGGATGGAAATTTTTTTGACTGTGCATGTGTTAGAGCTCGGTAAAGAGCTTTCAGCTGCGAGTTTAGAAATGTGAAGGTGAAGGGATACAAGCATACGATTGCAGCATAGATACAATGAAAAGTTGTGGTAAAGATTACTGTTGAGGGTTAAATTGTCAAATGTCGGATTGGTGAATGTTCTAAAAGGGAATACATTTGCGAAGGAGCTTGAGGCATTTGTACTTCACTAGTATTGTCTAGTCTAGTCTCTTCAATCTCTCTTCCTCTGTTCTTATTAGATGTTCAAGTCGATTTATAACTTGCCCTGCTTATTGGAATTATCTATGTATGCAAATGCAAAAAAATTTCTGGACTCCTGATATCTTCTTTTTGGCAGGAACGAGTGAGATGCAAGTTTGCTGCACCAAGGATGAGAAATTCAAGACGAACATCACAGTCGAAGACGAGTTCCTCCCCCGTCAGAGTGGCGACCTCACGATCATGTACGACGTGACTAAGACCTACAGTTCGTACTACTGGGCCCAGGTCACTATCGAGAACCACAACTCACTTGGCCGCCTCGACAACTGGAAATTAAGCTGGGACTGGATGAAGGATGAGTTCATCTACACGATGAAGGGAGCCTACCCGAGCGTGGTGGACTCGAGTGACTGCATATTCGGGTCTCAGGGGACTTACTATCAGGACATGGACTTCTCAAACGTGTTGAACTGTGAGAGGAGACCGACGATCATTGACCTTCCACTGACGAAGGCCAATGACACAACCCTCGGGAAGGTTGATTACTGTTGCCGGAATGGCACCATCTTGCCGCCAAACATGGACCACAGCCAGTCAAAGTCGGCTTTTCAGATGCAAGTCTTCAAGATGCCACCAAATTTGAACCGATCGGAGCTCTCTCCACCCCAAAATTGGCAGATTAATGGGACCCTGAACCCAGACTATAAGTGTGGGCCACCAGTCCGGGTGAGCCCAAGCCAGTTCCTAGACCCATCCGGGTTGCCCAATACCACTGCTATTGCAAGCTGGCAAGTTGTGTGCAACATTACCCAAGCCAAGGGCTCAAGCCCCAAATGCTGTGTCTCATTCTCCGCATACTATAATGAGTCCGTGGTCCCTTGTAGGACTTGTGCTTGCGGGTGCTCTAGCACGAGGAGTCAGACATGTAGTGCCACGGCTCCAGCAGTCCTCCTTCCCCCAGAGGCCCTGCTCATCCCCTTTGAGAATCGGACAAGCCTGGCTCTCGCCTGGGCCACACTTAAGCACCGGTCCGTCCCAAACCCTCTGCCCTGTCCTGACAACTGCGGGGTCAGCATAAACTGGCACCTGTACACAGACTACACCAAGGGGTGGAGTGCAAGGATCACAGTCTTCAACTGGGATGATACATCCTTTGCCGACTGGTTTGCAGCAGTCGAGATGGCCCAGGCTGCCCCCGGATTCCAAACCATGTATTCATTCAACGGGACCCTACTGGAGGGCAGAAACAACACGATCTTCATGGAGGGACTCCCGGGGCTCAACTACCTTGTTGCAGAGACTGACGGGGAAAACCCGACGAAAGACCCCAGGGTGCCAGGGAAACAACAGTCTGTCATATCATTCACGAAGAAGAACACTCCCGGGATCAATATTGCTGCCGGGGATGGATTCCCGACCAAGGTGTTCTTCAATGGGGAGGAGTGTGCACTGCCTACAGTTTACCCGACTAGCCATGCCAGCAAGAAACACGGCCCGGGCCTAATGCTTTCCATTCTATTAGCCAGTTTGGTGCTCATTTGGATGCAGAGATAGTCCCAGATGCAGTCCTGGCGTAATTTTTTTCATTCTTTTAAGTGATATAGCGATGATATGCTTTGCTCGAGCTATTTGCTTTAGTGCTATCTCATCTTTTAGAACGAGAACAGCTGCGAGAGGGTGCAGTCAACATACTAGTATAGGTTGCTGTCAGATTCTTGATTGTATGGGTTGGGCACATTATATAGTTTGTATCTTACATGTACGCATGACATTTTGTGTAGAGGCTCTCTCTCATTCTGTACACTTGATTCGGTTCTCCATTAGTTTCTTTCCAAATGTAACGTTCTTGTTTCTTTTGATTATGGTTTGATTGTTAATCCACGTTCACAAGACATCTTTGACCAACCACAAAATCATTTTCCCATTGTTATCCATTTTAGGACGAAATCATTTGACTCAATTCATAGTTATCGGTTCCTGAGGTGTTGCTGACAAGAAATGTTTGTTGCAGACAATAATAGATGATGTCCACAAAACTCTGTTTGGATTGTTGATGTGATTTTAAAATTTTGATTTTAACTCAATTCTAAATTTTTAAAATTTCAAAACGACTCACTTTTTAAAATTTCTCAATTTTGCCCCACCCTTTCTCTCCCTCCAGAACACTATTCATCATCTTCCTCCTCAAGCCACACTGTTCATCGTCCCTTCCCGATCTCGATCGAACGACTTGAAGATCCGCCTCAGCTGCTCCTCCGAGTAGGGAGACTTGTAGGGGCTAGGGAGGACTGAGGGTGCCACGAGGGCCACGAACTCGGAGAACTCCACGAGCCGTTGTTGGTTTTAGGGTTTCTGGGTGAATGCCTCGAGCTGCTCGGGGCTGGGCTTGAGCCCGACCGACCGGAGGAGCGAGCCGAGCTCAAGCTGGGTGAGACTGCCGTCTCCGTTCTTGTCGAAGGAGCGAAAGATCTCGCGGAGCTCCGCGATCTGGTCCTCGTCTAGCTTCACCGATCCTCAACTGTTGGATCTGGTCCTCCGCAACCGGAAAGTGAGATAGACAGATAACAGAAGAATATTACCTCGAATGATCAACCTCGGGGCTCAACTGCTAAAATTTGGAACAGGGCCGCCATGGGAGGTCTCTTCTCCTCCGTTCAGAGCGGAAGATCTCGAGGGAGGAAGGACATGGAAAGAGCAAGAGAGAGAGAGAGTTCAGTGTGGAGAGAGAGAGAGAGCTTGGGGCATTTTTAAAAAAATTTAAAATTTATGAGTTATATTTTAATTTTTAAAAATTTAAAATCAAACGAAATCATAATTTAACTCTAAAACCAAACGCCCTTTGAGTCTTTCCACTTGAAAATTTCGATGGCCCCACAACGTGAAACAAGGAGTTAACGATCGAAACAGAAGGCGAAGGTAAAACAGATGACATTAAGAAACCTCAAAGCAACGATAAACATTCAACAAAGAATATTCATATATCAAAATATCAAAACCAAGTTCATGTCCAAAGAGCGCTTAAATAGAGTGATTATGTACACAAGTAGGAAACTACAACCTCAAAAGAAAGTGGAAAAGAAACAAAGGGGAACCGAGGATTGAGAATCACGAAAAATCTAATGCATCCAATGGGCATTATTAGTGTTAAAAGAGCCTCGACTTGACTAAGCAGAAGAGCCTAGAAAACCGACCAACGAACCAACAAACTGGAACAAGCAACCCTACATTAGTTCTTTCCTTCCTTGCTAGAGAGAGTATCTTCTATTGGAAACAGCAGTCGATCAACACGGAAATAAGACTGAAGAAAAACCTAAAGCATGCATGCCTTTGCATATCATGCAGCAATACCTCCCCTGATCGATCCATAAAATATCATCAATCTTCAATGGAACCGCTTGGGCTAGACGGTTCATGAATTCGGTGGTCATGAAGGACTGATCCAGACCAGCATATAATAGAAGCATGGCACCCACAATGACCCGAATCAAGAATTGGGTTTTTGAAATTTCTCTGAAGAGGAGAACATCGTCCATGAATCGTGCCTATGTACATCATCGGGTAATGCAAACAGTGATGCAGTTGGGAAGAGCGTGGAAGCTTGCTAGACAGGAATGTTGTCTATGTTATAGCCATCAAAGTCGAAATCAGGATTTCCAGGACCAATGCCTTCTTGCTGAAACAAGAAAAAAGAAAAAGAGAGTTTCCTTAACATGGGCTTCTCTCTTCTAATAAGACCATCATAACAAGCAAGCATAGAACCCCAAGAATAAATACACACTACGAGATTGGCCACGTGTTTCAAAGAGCACTGTGGAGTGGAAACATGAAATGAGTGTGTCAATGGGCATGGGACTGAGGAGCGGAAACATGAAAGAGTAGGACTGAGGAGTCGAAACATGAAATGGGTTATTGACGGGCATGGGACTTTTCCAGGCAGTTTTCCATCCTCGACCACAACAAAAACAAAAATTTCGTGATAGGTTTTTCAGAAAACAATAATCTCTGGGTTAGGTCCACAGGCTTCGTTTCCTTGTAAAATAGGAAAAATAAAATGATGCCATCAATTGATAAGGAATATAAGGTCGCAAAATTTCTGACCTGCTTGAGAAGCGCGCTCATGAGATCCTCCTGACCAAAATGCTCGGGATATAGTGTACTCGGACAGCCTGCATCCACAACATTCTCGGACTTTATTCTCACTGAACTATTGACAATGCTGCCAAGGTTCTGATTATGAGTTCCTTCCACCGGAAAACTTGGTTTGCTCCCTCCACTGGATGAATTCCTCAAAGGCCCACTCCTTGAAATTCCTTGCTGAACATACAATGAAGAAGAGGCACTCTCAAGGCTTCCCGGTAAAGAACTTGCACTCTGTGGAGAGTCAAAATTCAAACCCACGTTCTGCAGCTCCCAATCGTGTGAACGAAGCTGTTGCAGGTCGTTGAGCACATAATAGCCTGGGATAAACCCTCCAGCTGTCGACCCTTTGATTTCTGAATTTACAGTTATATCCTGCGGGAACTGGCCCTTGTGTGTCAAGCTTTGAATCCCTGGAGGGCTCCCAAGTGGAGGGAAACTATTAGTGCCTGGTAATTCCGTCCCATGATTCAAAGGAAAAGTCAGAGCAGCTGATGAAGTTGTCTGCGGGACGGGATTTGTGTAACCTCCAGCCCCTCTCCCATTCTCAGCATGTCCGTTTCTTGGCAAGAGCCCGCCTGGAAGCCCATTTGATGTAACGGGCTGGCCCACATTGGGAGGAAGCCGGGCTGTTCCTCTGTGCATCAGTATGGAGTTGCCCTGGGATACTGGGACCTGCATGTTACTTATGTTCTCCAAAGACTGGTGGAGATTCGCGAGCTGCTTTGGCTCCATAGTAGTCGGGATTCCATGAAGCAAGTTCAGCTGCTTGTTGTTCCCGAGGTTGGGTTGCTGCTGCTGCTGCTGACCCTGACCTTCTCCAAACTTAAATTTCGAGTTGTCAAAGCTGAAAAGATTCCTCTGGTCGATCATTGGTATAGACAGGCCAGATTTAGGAGAAGGCCGAGCAAAGCCCACCGCCTGGAGTGTGGCAAGGCTCTGGGGAGGAAGTTGGCCTGTGACAGCTAGGGTTTGGAGATCGAGCCCGGTAAGGGATGAGATTGGGCTGAAAGTTGCATCCTGGGTCCCCATGAAGGAATTGCTAACTCCACCCTGATGTTGTGACACCCCACTTAGTCTTCTAAGGTAGAGTCGGTATTTCTGTGCCGCAAAATTCCATGATTATTTTCATTTTATGAGCGAAAGAAAAATAGAGATTTTGGAAAGTATATACAATGCTCAGTGGTGGGTCTAATTAATTCGTACCTGTAGGTGGCTAGCAACGTTTTCCCTAGTCAGGCCAGGAACATTCATCAACTCGAGAATTTTCTTCGGAACAGCCTCTGCATAGATATGCAATTATCTCAAAAATTCTATATCTAGACATAACATGTTTTGGAAGAGAAACTTCATGTTAAGCTGCTCAATAAAAAGTTCTGAATTTTTGTTACTGATAGAGGGTCTAAAGTGTACCATTAGTTGAATCCAAGAGAAAACATGTCCTCTCCCGACTACAGGCTATGGTCCTTTTGGTTTTAGGAAGATTATTTTATTTCCTTTTTTTTCTTAAAATGAAGAAAATAGGAATTAGAAACTAATCAAAAAAAAGCGTCGCAGGGCAATTTTCACAACTTGATTAGATGGTCATTCAACACATTATTTTCTTCATTCTCTTCGTTTTTCAATAAAACAAAAAAGCAAGTCGGAAATTCTTCCGAAACTTCCTGGAATGAAATATGCCCCAATTAAATCACCAGCAAAAAATTTTATGCATGCTATAGTCTTAGCATCGAGATCTTACTGTCTATCCCAAGTTGATTCACAGCAGCCACGAACTGCTGGTGGAGCTCCACTGACCATACCACGCGGGGCTTCTTCAGGGTGGAGGTGTCGTCCCTCTCCTCGAGCTCGTCCTCCTCATCCTTCCTCCTCTTTGAGCTCTTCCAGTTCCCACCCTCGTTTGCTGAGGAAGAGTAGTCCGCATCCTCAGACTGCTTGTGGGCCCGGTCCACACCATCTTCGATGCTCGTGGACTGCTCCAGCTCCTTCCACTCGTTCTTTCTTTTCCGAACCACGTGTTGCCATATGTTCTTTAGCTCCTCAATCCTTATTGGCTTGATGAGGTAATCACAGGCTCCATGGGTGACACCCTTCATCACTACTTGTTTCCCGTCATCCGCTGACATCACTGCTCAATCCCAAGAATCCGTATAAGCGCAGAATAGATTTAACTTCCACTTGCAACGAGGATTTGAATTCTCTGCTATTAATTCTGAATCTAACCAACAAATTTTCTTTTTCCTTCCAACAAAAAAGGTTCCATTGAGAAAATTATAATTCGTGGCAACTGTCGGGAAAATATCAAAACCGCAGGATCAGATCTAGATTCAATCTATCCATTTTACAATATCTTCTTGTCCATGTTGAACAGCAGATATCCAAATCCATTCCATGACCGAAAAACAAGGAAACTAAATCTGTCATAAAAATAATAATGTCACTAATGATGTCGAGTCGTCGTTATTGATCTTTTGAGCAAATAAACTTCCCCAAATTCTAGCTCTCTAAACATTCTTCCGGAGTTCATGAAAGTAAGGTAAATAACTTCATTTGAAGAATCTAAACCAGCCATGAGGGGGAAAAGAAGAGCTCTGAAGAGATTGGAGCGAGAGAGAGAGAGAGAGAGAGCATACTTATGACTGGAAGATCCATCTCAAGCCCGATGCGCTCAAGGAGCTTGAACCCGTCCATGTCAGGCATGTGAACGTCGCTGATCACGATATCAAACCCGTTCCTGTGCGCCTGCAGCAACGCCAATGCCTTCTCTGCTCGATTGCACGTTGTAACTGAAAACCGAATCATTTTTAACTTCTATTAACACAGAAGCACTCAGAGAACTCCGAAATCCCCAAAATTATCCAAAAATGGAAGCTTTATCCTTGCCCCGAACCGACAAACTTGTAATAATCATAGGCAAAAATGACGCATCCCAACTTATCTAAGGTGAAATCCTCAAACTTTTAATGAGAACATCACCAGGAACAGTTTCTCCCACTAAATTTACACTAAATTCACATAAATTAAGGAAGAACTCCTCACGTTTAACCTCATTAACTCTCGAATTCAAGAATTTTTCTTAGGTTCGAGTCGAAATTCCTCCCTGTCCCTGGTCACTACACTGGTTCAAAGGACAGATTAAGACAAAACAATTTCAAAGGAGCACGAAGATTGATCAGAGAGATCAGATCCAAGAGCTCCTATTAACGCAGAGCCAAAGCTCAAGTACCTTCATAATTGCAGGTCTTGAGCATCTTCTCGACTATCTTAAGACACGTGGGATCATCGTCCACCACGAGTACGCGGAGGCCTGCCGGGAACTGCTCGGAGACCGACTCGCCGGACTTCCAGGTCGACGTCGACATGGTTCCCTTGCCGTTGCTCAGATTTATCTCCCAAGGAAGAAGACCCTCACAAAATCTTCACGCCAAGAACAGGCCTCAATCACAAAGCTCTAACATGGAACCAACCAACAAAGACCCGAGATTTTCTTCACCAGAAGGCTCTGATTCTCGGGAAGTCAAACAAACATGGGATCAAGAAGAACGGCAACCACTTCATAGACCACGACTCCCATAAGAAAGATAATAGAAAAAGTCGAGATTTTTTCGGGCTGCAGGAATCGACTGGACAAGGAATCGAGAAGACTGATGCCCAGTTCACAAATCAGAAGATCCAGAAGGAAGAAGCAAGAAATTTGAGATTTTGACAGGAGGGGTTGGGATTCAATTCATAAAAGGAGCTGAAGAAGACCCACAGATGAAAAGGAAAGAGAAGAGAGAGAGAGTTGAGCAGCCACAGTTATGGTGATTGGAGCTGAGGACTCGACTCAAGAAGATCGAGACCCAGTTCAGAATTCGAAAGAAGCCACTTGAAGTACGCAAACAACTTGGGGGGAGGGGAATTTGGGAGATTGGGAGGAAGGAAGGATGGAAGCAGAAAGAAGAGGAGGAAGAAGAGAAGAACATGGAGGAGGAAAAAAAATAATTTTTTTAATAAATATATATATATATATATTTTTTTTTGGGTTTTGTGTGTGTGGGGGGGAGAGAGAGAGAGAGAGTAATGCGTAGGAGGAATAGTAGAGATGAAAGAAGAATGGATTGTTTGTCCAAGTTCCATTTCTCTTTGATTTTCGGTCATATTTTAATTTTTTTTTTTTTTTGCTTTTTGGGCTTTTTTTTTTTTAATATTCAAAAGTGGGTCACTCTTGGGAGAGTGGATCCAGCTCATATGTAAGATCAAATCTACCACACAACATAAGTCCAACCTTAAACTTACAGCTTCCAATTTCACTGTTACTGTCTCAGACACAACCCCAAAAGTGAAAAAAGGATTTAAAAAAAAAAGAGGTAAAAAGAAAATCAATTGCTACAATAATATTTGGCTTTTTCTGAGAAATTTAGGATCTTTTAAATTGGCTGTCATACCAAATCCGGCTGTCATTAAGATCTGCTTGGAAACCTTTGTCTCTGTCCCCAAATGTTATCTCCCAAGTCACAGGTAAATTTCTGGGTTGCTCGCAAAATTTGGAAAGTATATTTAATTTCGATTAATTGGATTTGGATATTCCTTAAATTTCCATAAGGGAATTTTTAATTTGTCTTTTATTTCTTTATGAAAAGTAAATGGCCATAAATTAATGTGTCATGCCTATTCTAAGTTTGTTCCCCCATTCGAGAGGTCGATTAGGTGCCAACCATTCATTCATATATTAATTGACTACTACCGTATTGAAATTAAAATTCCCATATTTTGGCAGATGATTCATAAAATCAAGTAAAAAAATCTTGTTGAAAACATTAAAAGCAATATTGAAACCGTAAAGCAATATGGCAAAAAAAAAAACAAATCGTACTGTACGAATAAGGAGGGAGATCAAAAGAGCACGGATATGCACATACGTGTACTAGACCGATCTAACAGTTTTTTCTTTTATCGAATGTTAAAATATTATTATAAGATTATCCCATACATTTTATTGATAGTTCGAGCAACTATTATTTTGTTGTAAATAATTTAAAGAGATGAAAAAGGAAAATGATATATACAATATAAAAATTAAAAAATGGCGGAAATGGACAAGCTGGGGACAACGTTCTTCAATTCAGCTCAGCCCACAACCCTATCATTCCAGCAATGAATGCTACAACAAATTGTAAAATTATTTAAAGTACTTTCCCGTTTTGATTTTCCTGACTTGATATCCGACTTAGAGCATCCGACTGATCTTCAATCAAGATGTATAAAGTTCTTCTAGTATGGTGTAAATATGACATGTTCAGAGGATATATTTGCTTGTGCAGACTCACTCGAGTCGATCCAATTGATAAACTCCCCGAAGCAATACTAGGATGATTCTCAAGAGGCGTACAGTCCGTTATGTTACATGCACCGGGGGCAGATCTGCTCTTGGAAACTAATCAAGACATAACTCTGGTCACGTTCTCTTTTCAAAGTCAAAAACCCTAAACCTGTGCACATGAGTTGTTTGGGACCCCACACGCTGTGCTCTTGGCACCATTTATATATGTACATGTTGTGCAGCTACAGGAGCCCCATAAGAGGCAAATGGATGTACCATTGCACAAAAGTACGTTTCTGGGTGGGTTCTTTGGATATCGGCAAGGCCATTATTTAATGAGGCTCACACCAACAACAATTTCGACTTGTGACCATTTCCATTTGCCCTTTCGGAGAAGTTGGAAACCATGTGGCTCAATGCAATCTTTGAACATTTAGATGCATATATAGTATGCCATAGTTGAGAGGGAAACTCCTATTAGGATGGAAAAATAGGTGAAGTGAGGGATGCCACGCTCCCATAAAGAGCAATGTCACATATTTAATTTGCTGGGGAGCTGTCCTCGTACATAGATACGTCCTTGCGCTTGAAAGATTTACGTGTCAGACCATCTTAATCTTATGATCTGTTGTGATTGATATATCACGAGATAACATATGTAGGCTTGTCCATGTTAATGGTGACCAATCACGTATGTTTGGAATATTCAATAATTCATTTAAATATCACACAAAGAAAAAATGGGGGGGAAAGAAACTCTTGTGATGAGATTTTCGCGGTCGATGAGAATTTACATGGATAAATGCAATCCACTAATTCTTTTACATATATTCTCAGGTTATATAAGAAAAAAGGATAGCATGAGTTGCATAATATACGTACGGTTTATATTACTGTAACTGTAAATTTTAATAGGTTTTTACAAAAATTGAGAG